>NC_134211.1:7211602-7836602 GCF_965140235.1 Caretta caretta
TATTTTCTAGACCAGGGCCAGTCAAACTTTTTGGCCTGAGGGCCACTTCGGATTTCTAAAATTGTATGGAGGGCCAGTTAGGGGAGGCTGTGTCTCTCCTAACAGCCAGGTATGTCCTGGCCCCCACCTCCTATCAGACCCCCCCCCCGCTTCTCACCACCTTACAGCTCCCCCGGGACTCCTGCCCCATCCACCACCCCCTGCTCCCTGTCCCCTGACCACCCCCGGACCCTCCACCGCTGCCTGCCCCCTGCCACCCCATCCAACGCCCCCCCTCATTCCTGACTGCACCACCCGGGACCCCTGCCCCATCCAACCCCTCTGTTCCTCACCCTCTGACCGCGCCAGCCCATATCTACACCCTGAACCCTGGCCGCACCCACGAAATCCCCGACCCTCTATCCAACACCCCCTGCTCTCTTACCGCACTGCCTGGAGCACCGCCCAGAACACCGGGTCAGGCCGCGGCTCTTCAACTGTGCTGCCCAGCTGCCCAGAGCATTGCGCTGGCAGCGCGCTGAGGCTGTGGGGGAGTGGGAACGGCACGGGAGGGGCCAGGGACTAGTCTCCTGGGCCAGGAGCTCAGGGGGTGGCAGGAGGGTCCTGCGGACTGGATGTGGCCCGCGGGCCATAGTGTGCCCACCTCTGATCTAGACCACCCCTGACAGGTGTTTGTCTAACCTGCTCTTAAAAGTCTCCAATGATGGAGATTCCACAACCTCCCTAGGCAATTTATTCCAGTGCCTAACCACCCTGACAGTTAGGAAGCTTTTCCTAATGTCCAACCTAAACCTCCCTTGCTGCAATTGAAGTCCATTGCTGCTTCTCCTATTCCTAAACTCTGTTTCACAGATGATAAGATGTAGGAAATAAATAAAAAATAGCAAAAGAATCAGGAGAGGGCTGGCACGCTTGGGGATATTTTATCGCAGCATCTGCAGAGAAGAATGACGTTTTTCACTTCAGCATCACACCAAAAGGCCCCTCAGTTATCAATTGTCTGGTCTTATTTAACACTTTATGTTTTGATCTTCCACGTGCTGTAACTCTAGATACTTTACATCATTAAATAATACAAGCCCATAAAAGAGAGACATGAGAAATGACTGAAAGCAACGTTGGTGAGACTGAAGTCCCAATGAAGAGTGACTGAGGGAAAGTGAAAAGGTATAATTAGAGTGGGAAAAGGTCTGATTTAAGAGGAGACTTGATGAAAAGGGGAGAACTGAGTGGTTCAGGGATACTTTGTGTTGGGCCAGATTTTTCATTGCCCATACAACTACCCCACCCCAACTCAAGTACATGGGCCTATTGTCAGAAGAACATATGTCTTTTGTTTTTGATACTTAACCTTTCAACAAGTATGAAACCTGAAATACACAACTAAGGGGGAGAAGGTTTTCATCCTACCTCCTTTCCTTTCACAATCCCCCCCACCCCACCCCGTCCTACTACAACTCAAACAAAAGTTCCTCCTTAGCTCAGAAGACAGCCCAATGGACTGCTGAAGTGTTCATTTCTCCCTAAACTGTTGACTAAGACAGTGGTTGCCCAATTTTTGTATCAAAGAGGATGGGCAGCTCGAGAAGGCCAGTTGGTTAAAGACTGAAACCCCTAAAAGTCCCTTGAAACAGGCTTTGCCAACACCCCAAATCAAGCAGCTAATGAAGGGAGGTTATATGGGCCAAGTTGTGGGGACTGAAGAAACAAACGTACCATTGACAAAACTGGTGTTTGAGACAGAGGAACCGGACCCCTTAAACATAAGGCTTTTGATACATGAGAAGACAACCTGGTGCCCATTGCTTCTTTAAAGGGTGTGTGGCTAGGGGCAATCTGGTGCCTTGGATGTTGTCGGTCAAGGGTTCTCAAGCTTTTTCTTTCTGAGTCCCCCCCCCCACTCCATCCCACACATGATCCCTGGCCCAGCTGTGTCACAACAACTGTTTTTCTGCATATAAAAGACATGGCTGACGTTCGGGGGGTAGCAAGCAGGGCAATTGCCCGAGGCTCCACACCACGGGGGGCCCTGTGAACCTAAGTTGTTCAGGCTTCAGCTTCAGCCCTGGGTGGGGGGCTTTGGGGTTCTGAGCTTCAGCTCCATGTGGTGGTTTTTCAGCTTTCTGCCCTGTGCCCCAGCCAGTCTAATGCCCACCCTGCTTGGCGGAGCCCCTGAAACCTGCTTGCGGCACACCCCCCAGGGAGCCCTGGTTGAGAACCATGGTGCTATAGCTCTGACAGGCTGTGCTCTGACAGGCTTTGCACAATGAGCAGAATATCTGTGTGTTGATCTGATTGTGTGACACAGGCCCCCTGACAGAGCGGACCACATAAAACACGTTCTTCACGCTGCCAATCTTCAACTGACATGTTATTTACAACACCCACCCACCCCCTTTTATTTTATTTTGACCTTCACGGTTTTGATCCCTCTGCACACTCTAGCTTTCAGGGTCTTTTTTACAAACAGTTCTTTTTTTCTAAACATGGTTTTGAAATTTGCTGAAGGAAGAAGATGTTAAATATTTCCCAAAAGGTCTGATTGTTTCATCTGACCCCCGATCTTTTGGTTCCTCTGCCTCTGGCACTTTGTGCACCTACTCTGCCCCTTGAGCTATTCTGTGTCCCCCTCCTTTGCTGCCCACTGCCTGTGTCCTCCAAAGACTCTAGGGGTGGGAAGCTGCAGAGCATACTTGGTCTCTGTGGGACAAAATAACACCAGGTGAGATGCCAATCTGTTGTTCGTGGAAGGTAGGACAGTGCTACACATCTGGGGTTTTGGTGTGTTGACCCCCTTATTTCAGCCCCTCCATCCCCCACCCCATCATTCTTCCCCCATTAGCTTATCCCTTCCTTAGTTAAGTACATGAGAAGAGCCACACTGGGTATCCTGTCTTCCGACAATGGCCAGTGCCAGGTGCTTCAGAGGGAATGAACAGAACAAGGCAATTATGGAGTGATTAGGTCCCTGTCACCCAATCCCAGCTTCTGGCAGTTAGAGACTTAGGATACCCAGAGCAGGATACCATTGAAGAACCTATCCTCCATCAACTTAGCTCATTCTTTTTTTTTCTTTTTTTTCAACCTAGTTACAGTTTTGGTCTTCACAATATCCCCTAGCAACAAGTTCCAAAGGTTGACTCTGCACTGTATGAAGAAGTCTTTCCTTTTGTTTGCTTTCAACCTGCTGTCTATTCATTTCAGAGAGGGAGGGGAGAGGCGCTGCGGTGCTGTACCTCCCTCCTTGCTGACAGGAGAAGAGGGGAAGGTGCAGAGGAGCCATCTTGTTCCCATTACTCAAAGGAGGAGAGGGATAGGAGCAGAGGAATGGTCCTGACCCTGTTGCTCACAGGAGGGGAGGGGGCAGGAGGATCAGGTGGGGTAGTTAAGCTGACCTAAGTCCTCATGCAGATAACGTTAGAACAATGGAAGTCTTCTTCCTTCGACCTAGCTACCATCTCTCAGGGAGGTGGATTAACTATACTGATGGGAGAGTCCCTCCCATTGGTGTACGTAGCATCTACACTGAAGTGCAGCAGCAGTACCAGTGTAGTGTTTCAAGTGTAGACAAGACCTAAGTTTCCACTAGCAAAATCATCTGGGTGCCTAAAATTCTGCCACTAGGCATGTGCTCAGCTTCCTCAGTCCCCAGATGGCCAAGCAACTCAGCGCCAAATCGCCACTGCCTGTAAGGCTGGCCATAGACCTACCCCTCTTTGAAGGATGGGTAAACTCAAAAATACTGTTACCCAGGCTTGTCAGATCCCACAGCATCGGTAATTGAACTGTTTCACTCCAGATGGTGTCAGGAATAAATCCATGGGAACACAGCATTCTGGCTGATGAAAAATTAAGACAAGCAAATGTGGTCTTATCTAAAATGACAATTGATTATATATTAAGCACACACAGGCAGAAGAAATAAGTTTAGAACATCCCAGATATAGTTACTGACAGTCTAAGATGGTTTCAAATAATCACCAGCTGGACTTCCAGGGGCCCACTTTCCATCCAGCTGGTGGGGAATTTAGATGTCATCTCCTTCCCAAAGAAAAGCTCCCTCAGACTGCTCCAAGATATTTACTTTTATCTAAACTTTTATAGCTAACTCTAACAAAGAGCATAATCTATAGTGACTCCTAGTAGGGCAGCATAATAACCTCTACTGAGTCACCAATTCTCCTAATTTCAACAAACTACTCATTATCTCAAAACGTTTCTAGTGTTTCTAGCCATAACAACAATATGTCAGGGTCCCCTAAAACCAAGGTCGCTATCCACTCTCTTCCATAACTTTGTGTCCCATCCTCCCATTCTAAATAACAAACAGAAAATATGCAGCTGTCCGACCTTGTCTCACAAAGGCCTATTATTCCTAGTGATGTGATGCTTGGTTTTCAGCCGGCAGCAGCTGCACATACAAAATGGTGGACTGCAGTAACGTCAGGTTCTGGGGTACATACAGAAATGTCAAATTCCAGCGCAACAATACTAGTCAACATTTTATCCTACATTAGGGTGACCAAATGTCCTGATTTTACAGGGACAGTCCCGATTTGTGGGGCTTTTTCTTATATAGGCACCTATTACTCCCCACCCCCATCCTGATTTTTTTATACTTGCTATCTCGTCACCCTATCCCACATAAGAGCAGTCATTTCTACTGACCACAGTTGCATCCAGATTTTCAGCCAACTTCTTCATTAGGGCACAGAAATACACTCTTCCGCAAAACTTTCCCTTTGCAGGATCAATACTCAGAAAGAATTTATCTCTGTAATTTCTATGATCCAATTTTTTTCTGAGAACAGAGGACTGTTGCCTACATACAGTGAAAGTTTTGCATAAGCCAGATGAACACCATCATCCTTCTTTAATTTATTCAAATCCACCACAAATGGTATGACCAAAGAGATTGAAGTGTTCTCCGACTGGTTTTCTAGCCATCACCTTCAGCCCCCAACTAAAACCTCTCCAACGCATCATCAATGATCTACAACCTATCCTGAAGGATGACCCATCACTCTCACAGATCTTGGCAGACAGGCCAGTCCTTGCTTACAGACAGCCCCCCAACCTGAAGCAAATACTCACCAGCAACCACACACCAAAAACACTAACTCAGGAACCTATCCGTGTAACAAAGCCCATTGTCAACTGTGTTCCATATCTATTCAGGGGACATCATCATAGGGTCTAATCACATCAGCCACAATATCAGAGGCTCATTCACCTGCACATCCATCACGTGCCAGCAATGCTCCTCTGCCATGTACATTGGCCAAACTGGACAGTCTCTATGTAAAAGAATAAATGGACACAAAACAGATGTCAAGAGTTATAACATTCAAAAACTGATTGGAGAACACTTCAGTCTCTTTGGTCACTCAATTACAGGCCTAAAAGTGGCAATTCTTCAACAAAAAAACTTCAAAAACAGACTCCAACAACAGACTGCTGAATTGGAATTAATTTTCAAACTGAATACAATTAACTTAGGCTTGAATAAAGACTGGGAGTGGATGTGTCATTACACATAGTAAAACTATTTCCCCCCACCCACTGTTCCTCACACATTCTTGTCAACTGCTGGAAATGGCCCACCTTGATTATCACTACAAAAGGTCCCCCAATACACCCCCCCCCACCGCTCTCCTGCTGGTAATAGCTCACCTTACCTGATCACTCTTGTTACAGTCTGTATGGTAACACCCACTGATTCATGTTCTCTGTGTATATAAAATCTCCCCACTGTATTTTCCACTACATGCATCCGATGAAGTGAGCTATAGCTCATGAAAGCTTATGCTCAAATAAATTTGTTAGTCTCTAAGGTGCCACAAGTCCTCCTTTTTGGGGGGTAAAAATGGATTATGGCTCTCAGTGTTTATTGTCTCTCACTAATATCTAAACCAAGTATGCTCAGATCATATCTCACTGCTAACCTGGGAGTTTTTTCTCTTTCTGCAAACTTCACCTGCTCTCTGAGAGTCAAATGGGGCATTGCCCGCCTCATGCATCATCATCACGAGCCAAACTGGGCCCTCAGTGACACCTCTCCAGTCACAGAACCTTCAGTCGGTTTGCACAGATGTAATCGATTGGACCTGAAGAAACAATTTTACTGGTGATGCATAACATTGGAAAGTGTCCAGCTCCTTCTCTCTCAGCTACTTCAGTTCTCCAGAGCTAACAGAAATAATCAGCAGTAAAAACTGATTTCTGTCACTGAAGATGGAAGACGTGACTGTAATGCAGACAGGGAGCAGGTCTGTGGTGTAGGCAGGTTACATTTTTACACAGTCAGTTTTCAGAGATTGCCTGTGCTTCGCATGAGTGTGGAAAGGATACACCCCAGAGAGTTTATAGCTATATTGTTCCTGGCCTTTACATGGATAGACAGAGTAAGAATGGCACAGCTGAGGAGGTTTTAAGGGATGGGGCGGAGTTGACAAGGAGGAGGCGGGGCATTCTCTTGGCACACCTTTTTGCTACTTAGGCTTCAAAAATTAAAATATTCAAAATAAAAACCAGATCTTTTTCTGGGTTCCAGTAGCTCAAGAAAGAATAGACTGACACCTTCTAAACATGTAAATCTCTATTTTCATGCCCAGGATACATTTTTAAAGAGAATAAAGAGCAAATACGAGAAGTTACTAACATCTGTGTAAGCTGTGTTGCCTACTGCCATGGTTTTATTGCCTGCCTCATGATGTTTGATGCTTTCTTAATGCTCCAGTGCCTGGAGTCAGGTGAATCTCACCTTTCATTTAAAGACAATTAATTGTCTAGCGCTTGTGAATACAAAGAAAAACTTGTAAACATGACCTATGTGCCCCCCAAAGGCTCAAAAACCTGAAGGCCAACAAAAAGAATCCAACTATTTGTATTTCTTCCTTAAACTTATGAGTTTGGGCAACCTGTGTCATGATTTTTGAATGTTTGTGGTTGGCAATACTGCAGTCACCTGACATGGAACGTACGCAGAGATTGATTCAGGATCTACAGCATTAGGGACCAGATTCAGTGCTTATTGAAGTCAAAGGTAAAGCTCCCATTTCCTTTGTCTGTGTAGGAGTAGGTCCTAAAAGCAGGAGCATCTACATTTTGAGCTCAAATATTAAGCCCTCTTTTTTGGCCTCTGCTGTAGATTTATTAATTTATTATGTGGACTAACCACAAAGTGTGTGTGTGGGGGGGGGGGGGGGGAGGGGGAAGACCTACTGTGTGGCTTGATGAAGATTGGCTCTGGTGTTTGGAGGAAGAATGTCCTGATGTGAGAAGAATTTGGAAGGAAATTTTTCTCTCTCTCTGACTCATTCTTGGCAGAGAAAAGTTTGCCATTAGAGGTGGCAGACATTTTTAAAGATGAAAAGCTTTTTTAGTCAAAAATAGCCATTTTATATTCCTAAAATGAGAATTTTCACAACAAATGTGTCTGCTTTCAAAATGTCCCATGCCATCTTTTTTTTGGGGGGCCCAGAAAATTGAAGAATGTTCATTCAAAACATTCTGGACAGGTTTAAAACAAAATGTCATTCACTCTTTTTCAAATAGAGAAGATTTGAGGAAAAACGTATTAGCATTCTTTAAGCATTATTGTTTTTTTTTTCCCACGCAGCTGTGTGTAAGATAAATCCCTAGTTGGTTCACATCAGCATATAACTCCTGGCCTTTCAATGGAATGAAATAGCCGCCCCGCCCCCCTTAAAAAAAAGAAAAGAAAAAAGAATTAATTGTTTTACTCAAACAAGGAAAAATCAATACAAATTTAGAAATAGTAGAAGACGTTAAAATAAAACCAAAAATGAATGGTAAATAGCTAGAACTCCAATGTTTCAGACCTACATCAAGCAGGAACACATTTGCATCCTGCCTCCAAAGCAGTTCCATCAGCATATCATTGTTATTAGCAACAAAGTTTATCCTGCCTTTTCTTGAGCAATGGGAACCCTAATCCTTGAGGCAAGATTGTGACAGGCATTCCCAGGGTGCAACCTGGAACTGGGGCACCGCTAAGCTCTCTGTTTTACCAACCCAAGCTCCCTTTCATATTGTAATAATGCAATAGGTCTTGCACCAACACAAACAGTCACAGGCAGGGACACACCCAGCTGTGTTACATGAATGCTTTTGCCAGGCACTATGAACCAACAATAGGCTTCAGCAGTTCCCTTCTGCTCCCCAGCCTAGGACGCAAGACCTGTACTGTCCTGCCCTGGTCAGAAGCCTGACCAGTGTAAGTTATTACCCCATCCACCCTCCCTCAATGTGGAGAGGACAATGCACCAGCCCCTTCTATTCCTTAGCAGATTTCCCTTTCCACTTCAAACAACACACTGTTTTAGGTAAAAAAACATAAAACAGGTTTATTAACTACTGAAAGACAGATTTTAAGTGATTATAAGTAATAGGTGTACAGATCAAAGCAGATTACCTAAGAAATCAAACCAAATCACAATCTATGTTCTATAACCTAGACAGGATTTGAATCAAGTAGTATCTCACTGTGATGATACAAACAGCTCAACAATCTTCCAAACACAGGCTGGAATTCCTCGTTTCCTGCCTGGGGCCACTTCCCCAGTCAAAATCTTTGTCCTCTAGCCATCTTTCCAGGTGTTCAGTTGTGGGGGGAGTGAAGTCAAGTGATGATGTCACTCCCCCCTTTGCCATGTGGAGGGAACTTCATTGTCCCAAACAAAGCCCCCAGCACAGTTCGTGGAAAAGTACAGGCACAAGATGGAGACCAGTATAAAATGAGCTGGTCACATGCCCTTGCATGGTTCGATGACTCACAGCAGGGGCCATTACCTATATTCTGGCTAGAACGTCCACAAAAAGTCCATCAGGTCAGGATAACTTTCTTCTCGTCGCACATCCCTCTCGCAATGTGATAACTTGTTTGTGGAAAGTTTCTTCCTAACACCCACTGGTTAGAGGTTGGTTTCTGCTCGAATGAATTTGGTTTATATCTGTCCCCAAAAAGGTTTTCAAATCTTTTAACCTTTTTTATAAATCTGGATATTGTTTTACCCATAAAATGTCCCTTCCTTTTCTTATCCTGCCTCAACGATATCTTATGATAGTAAATTCCACAGGGAAATATATCAGACCTGAATCTCACATGAACTAGCACAGTAGGAGCACTGGAAAAGTTCCTTCCATTTACAGAGAGAGTAATGGTTTGGGAGATAGTCATTATAATTTAATTGCGATATCACTGCGGAACCTGATAATACTGATACAGCCAAAAGGAACATTTCAAGTGCAACCACTGTATCTGATTCCGGAAATGATCACACTTAAGTGAAAGGGAATTAAGAGTAGAGAGCAGATTTGGGTGCAAAGAGTGAAGTGATTAATTATTCATTTGACAGCTATCCATTATTGTGATCATACAGAGAAACCAGAGAGGGGGACATTTAGTTGTTACCATTTTAATATCACAAATTGTTATTATTAGGACAAGACAGTTTAAATACCATATTATATTTCATTATATAAGAATCAAACATAAACCAGATAATAGGACATTACAAAAAGTTTAGCACCATCCAAGATAGGCATCCAATTGCCACAACAATTGTAAGAATTTCTTTAGACATTTTGTTGGTGTCATTTTTTTCATTCTCCACACGCATAAGAAATTGGATGTGACCTCTAATTTTGTATACTTATTTGACAAACTAAATCAATATGTTAAATAAATATCATTATTTGTAGATTTATTTGCAACACAAAATATTATTAGGCACCATCAGAAATGCTAATATAAGTGTTCACTCGATAACAAGATAAAAAGGAGAGAAGAAATGAGTCCAAAGGGGTGAATTAATCCATGAGTTATTTCTCTAGTAACTATGAATAATGATGATGGTATATTTAGTTTTTAATTGCCTATCAATATGAATTGTTTGATCCAGGCTTTATGGTCTTGTGAGCCCAAGGATTACATCTTTGAACTACACAGCATGGAATGTCTTCAGTGTTGCAAGTCCTATACTACTGAGACATAACATTGCAATGCAGTGACTTTGCTGTTGCCAGCAGTGTCCGATTACTGCATGGCTCATGCCTAGGGCCCCAGACAATTTGAGGCTCCTGGAAGAGTCTCCCCCCACCACTGCCCCAGGGCTGGAGGAGCTCTCACTTCTCAGGTCTCCAGGCTGAAGCGGGGCTGGGGCAGAAAGGAGCCAGCAGGGGGCAGAGCCATGGAGGAAGGGGCAGAATAGGGCGGGGACATGGGAAGGGCCTCAGGCAGAAGGAGCAGAATGGGGTGGGACCATGGGTGGGACTTTAGGAGGACGGGGTGGGGCAGAGACATTGTTTCCGGTGCTGGGGGCTCCCCAACTTGCTCTGGCCTAGGGCCCTGGGAGATCTTAATCCATTTCTGGTGCCAGCACAGATTGTACTATGCCTTGAGCCTGTTGTCACTGTTTGAATGTCACGACTCTCCCCAAACTTAAGAATCTTTTTGCAGGCAATAACGTTCCTCCATGTCACGGCTAGACCAGGACTGTCAGGCACAGGCTTATGCTGAACGGCCTGGGCCAGATCCTCAGCTGGTGTCAATCAGTGTAGCTCCATTCTCTGGCCCTTTTGGTGCACTGAAATTTGGCCACAGATTACAAGGTAGGAAATTTCCTAGGCCGCGCCTATGTTATTAGCGAAAAGTGGCGCCCGTCTTAGTGCAGACAATCCCTGTGATGCTGATAACTGACACAATTAATGTCAGTCTGTGAGCAGCCACTAGGAGGCAGTACCCCACGCAAAGCCTAATACATGACAGAATGCAGGAAAATACATGACATGTGGTCAAGGCTGATGTAGGTGGGCAGGGAGGGAGAACAATTGTACCAAGGCCCCAAGCTCAGGGAGGGCCTCAAAATGTCTGTAACTGGGGTGAAATGGAAGGGGTAGAGCTGCAGTGAACATGATATATCAGGTCCCCTGCCAATCATACAAGGTTAATGTGCTGTTGCTAGTCCCAAGACATAGGATTTATGCCTGTAGGATATTCCCTGTTTGAGGTGGTTAGCCCCAAAATTATATTAGGCCTTACATCTGCACAGCAGGTTCTGTGAGGTGTTGATAGTCCAAAGAATATTGAGATTTATATCTACAGAGCAGTTGCATTGCCAACCCATGAATTACCAGCCGTTAGAAAGACCTGGAGAAAAATCATAGAATCAATCATAGAATATCAGGTTGAAAGGGACCTCAGGAGGTCATCTAGTCCAACCCGCTCTCAAAGCAGGACTAATCCCCAATTTTTCCCCCAGATCCCTAAATGGCCCCCTCAAGGATTGAACTCACAACCCTGGGTTTAGCAGGCCAATACTCAAACCACTGAGCTATCCCTCCCCTGGTTAAATTATTATTATTATTATTTTAAAAAGTGATGTTGTTAACTCAAAGACGATCAGATATAAGGACTCCAATGCCATTTCTGTGTGGGGTGATGCAAGCTTAAGTCGTGTCATTTTTATATGTGTATGATACAGTGATGATGTGGTGTTGAATTCATATCTGAAGGATTAAATCTGTTCTCTTGCTTTCCCAAAGATTATGACGCCCAGATGCCTGCAGGACAGAACCAGTGTGGCATTGCTGACCCAAAGAGCACCAGGCCTTTCAATTATTAATAACTATTAGTATTATCTACAGTGTTGTTGTGCCCATGTTGGTCCCAGGATACGCCCACTTCATTCTGAATGGTTTCTTGCAACAAGTGTTCATTCTTTATGTTTAACAATCTGTTCCACCTTGCATTTAGCTGGGACACTCTGAGTACCTTTCCCAGACCTGAAGCAGAGCTCTCTGGGAGCGTTGTCTCTTTCAGCAACAGACGCTGGTCCAAGAAAAGATATTATCTCACCCATCTTGCCTCTATTATTATTACGGCAGACGATGGCATGCGGCAATCCTTATTATTTAATCCTAAAGATTATTTGACTTTATGGCTGTGCAACATAATTAGCCTCAAGCCTCTCCAGGAATTTATGCATGAAAAGATGTGTTGGGTTATGAGACTAACCAAACAGCTACTAGGCCTTTGCATCCGATGAAGTGAGCTGTAGCTCACAAAAGCTTCTGCTCAAATAAATTTGGTAGTCTCTAAGGTGCCACAAGTCCTCCTTTTCTTTTTTCAGATACAGACTAACATGGCTCCTACTCTGAAACTAGGCCTTTGTGGTGTTTCTCGCCTAAAGACATAATAATTTTGTAGACAGGGCCATCTTGGGGTGTGTTGCTAACTTTAAGGTTATAAAACCTGATGCTTGCTCTGTTTTGCCACCATTTCAAAGATAATTAAACCTTTTCCTTCCTGGGCAGTGTCTTTGTGTGATGTTGGTAGCTTGAAGATTAAAACAGATGCTTGTGAAATACACTGAATTAGTGCATCTGATAGTGACAGTTCCCAACCACGGTAAAAGCATATTTCTTTCATTTAGCTAAAAGCATCTTTGGATGTCTTCGATTTGATCTTTGTTGAACATGTGAGTCCTTCTTTCACAGGAAAGCCTCATTACACCTGCCCATCGGTGTCTTTGTGGTATTAATGGCTCCAAGGTGTCGAAGGCTAATGACTGCAGGGCAGGGTTTGTGAGGTGTCTCTAGCCCAGTAATTGTTAGGTTGTCTGTCTGGCCAGCAGGTTCTGTGTGAGGCTGCTAGCCCCAGAAATATTAGGAATGAGGCCTACATGGCTGTACCAGTGTGATGCTTCTGGGCCAAAGATCAGTATGCTTTCAGGGTTCTTTGGGCCTGAGACATGTACTTGTCAAAAAAACTAGGTCTTAAACGTACAGGAGAATCTATACTGTTGCTAGCCTGGAGACCATCAGGTCTAAAGCCTTCTGGACAGCCTCTGCTGGTTCCTTCACTAGTGTCATTTCTTTTGTGTATCCTGAGGCCTAATAATTTTTAGGTGAGTGACACCACACAGGTACTCCCCTAGAGGCTTGAAGCTTTACAAACCTTAAGTGCACTTACCTCACAGTGGTGCCAACTCTCAAATTGCTATTAGTGAATAAGATTAATTATTACACAGTAATTATGTGCTGTTAGTAACTTAACAATTACTAGGCCTTATGCCTCTGTATTACACTGGCTTTGTGTGTGTGTGTGCACACGCACACATGTATGAATGTACGACCTTCCAGTAGCAGGCCTGGGGAGCAGTAGCAGTCAAGTAGCAGTCAAGCCATGTACTAAAGTTAAAGGAATCACATTCACCTCAGATAGTGTGGAGCTGAGGATGGGCAAGAATGATGCCAGGATGGGCAGGAATGGCGTCCCTAACCCTCTGTTTGCCAGAAGCTGGGAATGGGTGACAGGAGATGGATCACTTGAGATGACCTGTTCTGTTCATTCACTCTGGGACACCTGGCATTGGCCACTGTTGCAAGACAGGAGACTGGGCTAGATGGACCTTTGGTCTGACCCAGTCTGTCCATTCTTATGTTGACCTGTTTTTTCTGTGCGGAAGACCTCATAGTGAGTCTTTGTGGATAATCAAGATGCTCTCATGACTCATTAAATCTCCACAGCATATTTGCATATATTTGCTTACCTACATGTTATTAGACTGCAAACCTGTCGGGCAGTGCCCATGAGGTATGGCTTACTTACGGATTGTTGGTAGAGTGGATCAGAAATTTTCCAATGGCATGTTTTTTTCCCCAAAAAAATTCATTTCCGTGGGAAAATGTTGATTTTTGCAGGGGAGGAGAACTCATTAAGAAAAAGAAATAATTGAAATGAAGGGTTTTGGTGGCATTGGACTGGGAACATTTTGATTTTCTGTTCCAACATGACTTTTGGTTTCCCCCTTAGGACACTAGCCTATGTGTTATCTATGTGGTATTTCTCCCCTAAATATTATTAGACCTTGAGCCAAGATGTGAGTGTCTGTGTGGTATTGCTCTCCTAAATATTTTTAGTCCTTTAGCCTAGATGGAAGCACCTGTGAGGTATAACTGACCTCAAGATTACTGTGTGTCAATACTTGTACAGCATTCCTCACCTACAAATGATTAGGCCCCTCATAACTGCCAGGCAGGGCCTGTGACATATTGCTCTCCTAAAGTGTATCAAATCACCAGCCTGTATAGCCGTACCTGTGTGGTGTTGCTCACCCAGGTATTATTAGGCCATATGCCTGCACGGCATTACGCATCCAGAGATGATTAGGCTTCAAGTAGTCCTTGTGAGGTTGTGACAGATGTTTTCCAAGGATTTTGAATTAAGGTGAAATCGCTTTGGAGTCCATTGTATTAACTACAAAGCTCATGCATTAATGTGGGCCTGGATGATCAAAGTGCCATATTGAATAAGATGGCAGACAAGAATGGTCTTTTAGGACAATACATGTGAAGTGGATTTCATGGCAAATATCTAAGGAGAGGTGAAGACAAATTTCCCACCTCCAGTTATGCAAAAACCCAGCTTATTGAAGCTGTGGCCTGAAGAGTGGGCCTTTGTCTGCTGACTACCTGTTCTCAAAGGCAAAAGATCAGTGGCCCAAGCTGTACAAAGGATAGACTGACCTATGCACAGGGGCGGGAGTTCTGAGTTGAGGCTCTTATGAACTTGTAGTCACAGGGAAAACCCCAAAGTGTGGTTTGAAAGACAGACTCCTACCAGAGCCCCTGCTGGATTTGGGAGGTGATTTGGGGTAACCTTATTAGAAGGTGTGTAGGTTCTCTTATTGCTTTTAATATATTTTTTTTCTGTAATAATTTCAGCTTAAGAATACATGTGCCAGCTTATCAAGGTCTGTGTAGTAATTTATAACTGCTGACAATTACACTGTTCATAATCTTTGATGAGAAAGCAAGGCACAGAAGCTGGCCTGTTTAGGCAGTCTGATTTGCAGGGGATATCACAGTGTAGGAAGGGAACTGGAAAACCCCCAGTTAGGTGGGGGAGAGATGCAGATCTCTGTCCAAGAGAGGTGTTGGCTGAGGAGCTGGGGGCCTAGAATGGATGCCCTTGGTGGACCAGTAGGGTAACCAGATGTCCTGATTTTATAGGGACGGTCCCAATTTTGGGGTCCTTTTCTTGTATAGGCTCCTATTACCCCCCACCCCCTGTTCTGGCTTCAAAAACAGACTCCAGTGAGAAACTGCAGAACTGGAATTAATTTGCAAACTGGACACCATCAAATTAGGCCTGAATAAAGACCGGGAGTGGATGGGTCACTATGAAAACTAATTTCCCCCTACTGTTGCTCACACCTTCTTGTCAATACTTTGAAATGGGCCACTCTGTCTACATTGGCCCCATTACCACTTCAAAAGTGATTTTTCCTCCCTCGGTATTCTACTGTTGAGATTAGCCCACTTCCACTTTAACTGAATTGTCTCGTTAGCACTGACCCTCCACTAGGTAAGGCAACTCCCATCTTTTCATGTACTGTGTCTATATACCAGCTTACTGTTTTTTTCCACTCCATGCATCTAATGACGTGTGTTTAAGCCCATGAAAGCTTATGCCCAGATAAATGTGTGAGTCTCTAAGGTGCCACAAGTACTCCTTACTGGTTTTGTATAAATCCTGCTTCTCTTTCGACAGGACTCTTTTGGTTGAAGAAGCCTCTCTGAGTTCCCAAAGTTAGGACAGCAATCATCAAGCTTGGTCATTTATCTCTGGGAGCTGATAATTTCAATGAAAGTTTGCAATGTCTTTGAAACACATTCCGATTTTAATGATGCACAGTGGACCCACTTTAACCACACTTCCAAACTTGCTTGCCAAGTTACGCAATCTCAGTTTGGCAGGCACAAACTTTTTCATCATTATGTCCACCGAGAGCTTATTAAAATGGTCAGAAGCTAATACCGTTTATGGAGAGATGGGTCAATTACACTAAATTGATCGCCTCAGGTCCTGGAAGTGTAACCTCCCTGGAATTTGCATTTTTGTTTTGTTGCCAGAGCCAGGGTGATTATTTTGAACCAGCATGCATAATCTCCAAAGTGCATTACCTTGTTCCTCATAGGGGAATTAAAGAAATTACCAGCAGAGAATTCCCTATGAGGGAATATACAGAGACAGAGACTAATTATTTGATTTGTAACTGCAAAACTGCACAGAAGATACATTTTAAATTCAGAACTGTTGTTCCAGTGACAATATTAGTATCAGTCAAATATTACTATAATTTCTACTAATGTCAGACCTACAAATCCACCTCTCTTTCTATAGCCCACACACCCCCTCCCCAGACCTTGGAGACCAGGACACACACATCTTGATTGGATGCACCAAAATACCATGGGGAAACAGCAAAAGAATATGGACAGAATAAACATGTTTTAAACTGAAACTGCTGTCACAGCCACAGGTTACGAAACAGGCTCTCCCATAGGATAGAATAATTCCCTGCACTGCAGGAATGATTGGAATATTCTGACCTGTGGCATGCAGGGCATGAGACTATCTGATAATCATGACCTTTTCTGGCCTTAAAATCTATGGACCTGTGTACAGACTTAATTTCCTGTTTAAAAATAATGCAAAGAGAAGCCTCTGTGTTCAGAACTCTTTGGGTGAATGCAGAGTGGAATAAAAGAAAATTAAAACCAGTTGCTAAAGACAGAAAAGAATATTTTGATAATCCACCCATTCCCCATATAGAGAGTGCACTTCATTTCAGATCTGTCACAACCCTCCTGGCATTTCTATTTCTACTCCTGGATCCCCTGCCATTCCAGTCCTGTCCATCTCATCTCTAATCTGCAGGATTCCCACACATGCCCCCAGCTCTGCATCAAATCCTAATTTGCATCCCCTTGATTTCCATTACGTTAAATATGTAGGATATGTGCACACACAAACACACACACACACACACTCTCTCTATCAACACACTTTAGTTGAGAGGATAGATAGCCTAGCATTTAGGGGGCCTGTGGCAGGGCAGGGAGGCTAGCCGTAGTGGGGGCAAAGACACAATTGGAGGTTGGGAACTGGCTAGAGCAACATTTCGGGTGCGAGCCCATTAGATGAGGTGGGTTCATGTCCCTGCCCCCCGTCAATGAGATTTTGACAGTCAATAATATTTACATTTCTAAGTGCCCCAAACCTTTTTGAAAATGATATTGGAGTAACATAACCTTCGAAGGGCGTGACACCCGAAGAAGTTGTTGACTGATGTGTGCAGGCAGCAGCAGAGGGCGCCAGAGAGCTACCTCCGCCTGCAGCGCCAACTCCAGATTGCAAGGGGCTCCAACACTGTGAGAACAGGAGCCACACAAGGAACTTAGCTAACGAGACCTGACCTGTAATAACCCCTCTAATTCTTTGCCTGGAGCCCCTGGAATTGCAGTCATAGCCTGTCCACACAGCTCTGCTGATGCCCCTCAATCCTGTTGTGCTAGAGGCCCCCCCCACCCCTATGTTTCAGTCTAACCCCCCCACCACACCACATACGGCTCTGCTAAAGTCTTTTCCATAAAATATTTCATGCGTAAGTGCACTGAATTCGTTTCAGCTGAGAAAGCCTTAGCTGCAATGTAATGGAACTCATGGGCAGAACTGTTGATACACGGTGAGCTTTGTGTACTGAAGGGGGGCTGGTTTTTCCTGCAATCTCCATCCTAAAGAAAGTCTAAAGTCCCCAGGTCATTTCCTTCCCAGAAGCGCTTTAGTCTGCTCAGTGGTTCCAAGCTCACTGTGGACCAATGCTGAGCAAGGAAGCACCGCGTGGACTGAGTGTACTTCCACTCCCTGCAACTGACGAAGTTGGTTATAGCCCACGAAAGTGTATGCCCAAATAAATATGTTAGTCTCTAAGGTGCCACAGGACACCTCATTGTTTTTGCGTGTACTGAATTTCTCTGCTCCCACACTACCTTTGTGCATTTGAGAGGCATCACACAAATGAGGGAATGTGGAGCAGAGCGTGTCCGGGGACAGGAGTGGGAGTGTGTTATGGTGTTGGGCCCTATAGAGATAGTGTAATGAACCTGCCGGCTCATGGTCAGGCCCCACCTCCCACCCCACTCCAGCATTAGCTGGAGGGAAAGGATGGGGCCACAGCTCATCCTGGGAGGGGATCTGGTTCGTGTATGTCCACCAGAGGGCGCTGTCTCTACCCAATTTCCTCATCCTGACAGTGGAGGGGTCCCTGTGAACAGGCAAGGCGGTGAGACCCAGAGGGCAGGAAAGGATGAGGGTCAGCCAGGGAGCTGCTGAGAATGAGCAGGGGCCAGCCAGAGGCAGCAGACTGGAAGGCGCCCATGGAAGGACAAGTAGCAGGCAGCCTGAGAGCAGGGCCAGAGGCTGGGGACGGGAAGTTGTAAGCAGAGCATTAAAGCACCTGAGGCTCTCAGAAGGCAAAGTGTTTAATGGGGACCCACCAAGGGACGGAGAACCCCCCAAGAGCCTAGTGCTTGGACGGCCCACCGCGCTGACCTCTGAGCTCATGGTACGCGGAGCTCACTAGAAGGGACTGGTCAACTCGCAGCAACACCCTCCAGTGGGGACAGTAGATTCGATCGCAGAAAAGGAAGAGCTGGACTGTTCCTTGCATCGTGCAGGCCCTGATTGTGCCTGTTAGGCACAGCCAGGCTAGATCCTTACAGGTATTTAGGTGCCTAAATCACATTGAAATCAATGGGGCCCAGATATGAGATCAGTAGACCTATTAACTTCAGTGGGACTTACAGCAGGCCCATAGAGAACAGCACCTTCTCCCGTCCAGGTCCAGCCATCTCTGCTGCCTTCTGAGAGGAAAGGGGAATATGACTCTATCCCCCCCCCCACCCCGCTTCCTCCTCCCTTTCAGGGGACAGCTCGCAGCCAAAAGGGGATGAGCAGGGATCGATGTTTGGACTCAGGAAAGCAAAGAGAATGCAGTCATGCATGGTATCTGTGCAGGGGCGCTTCGGTGGACACTTTCCTTGCCCTGTCTCCTTAAACCTGCACATTCAAGCAAGGACAATGTGACCATTTGCAGGCAACTCCTCCCCTAGAAACTGAGCTGTGCGCAAATCCAAAGGCCTAGAAAACTTTTCCTGCAACAAAACTATGTGTCATAATTGCTTAAAGGACCCAAGACCTTCAGCACCAAAGCATAGGCCCTTGAGCGCATAATAACTCCATTTGCTGGTCTCCGTAATAGATTTTTATCTTCTCTATGGACCAGCCACTAGACGGCGACAGGGCGCATTTATCGCATATGTTACATTCACTCCAAGTTTTCCCTGTGCAAAACGCTCCCAGAGAACTTTTTGTTTGCTGGAATCTTGGTGTTTCCAGGTTTAATGGCATATTTCTCTTTCAGAACCTCTTCACACAGAGAGTTTCAAAGGCTGGAGTGATGAGGCATAAATGACCAATCATGGAAAAAGCTATTTGTTTTGGCCCAGGCTACTGTAGAAAAGGTTTGCCTGTTTAGCTATACTGGTACAGCTACACCGGCAAACCCGCCTAGCGTAGCCTCAGTTTATGTGAGCAAAGGAGCATTTTTGCCTCTATAACTTATATCCATTCCCCAAAAGAAATAACTAAATCAGCAAACGCACTTGTTTGTTTTTTGGGGGTTTTGGTCATTATACCTGAATCTCCATTAGGGGCTGGGTTACACTAGAAACTTAGATCGACCCAGTTTGTGACTCAGGGGTGTGAAAACATCACATCCCAAGTGATATATTTAAGCCAACCTAAGTCCCCAAGTAGGCAGCACTAGCTAGCACCTCTCAAGGAGGTGGATTACCTCTACCGACAAGAGAACACCTCCCGTCAGCATTGAGAGCTGTGGCGGTTCAATACAAGACAGGACACGGCTTTAGGCAAGCAAGCAGGCTGGTCTGCTGACGGGATTGCCCCTCTCAGCTTTTCCACCTCTCTTTTATTTCTCTCCCCCCTGCGCATTACATACTCCGACCGCAAAAGGCATCAACAAAGGAAATAATATGACTTTGATTAATATTCTTATTTACCAGCCTCTATCTACTACAATCCTTGTTCTCAGGCCTTGAGCCCAGGCCAAGGAAGCTTCCCACAGTTCATGTCCTTTGGTCGACTTCCCATGGTCCATGTCCTTGGACGGAGCAGTGTGTGCATCGCTCCTGCACAACAGTCAGGGTGTGCCCTGAATGTTTCCAGGTGCATGAACGCTGCATGAACCCTTCAGAGAGCCTCTACACTGAAGGGCTACAGAGGTGTCCCTGTAACAGTCCAAGTGTAGACAGGACCGATGGATTTTGCTGCTATAGAAATGTTGTTAAAAAAAAAAATCACACGCCTCACCCACATCGCTACACTGACAAAAAGTTTCGAGCATACACCTGGCCTCAAGCTGGTCAAATACCAAAACCCTAATTTATGAGAGCTTTAATAAATAAAAGTGCCACTGTCAGCCGGCTCTGATTCGTATGGCCATAGTATGGAAGTTACCCAAAGGAGGCTGTGCATTGGCGATGCTTAGCTCAGATCCTCTGCGGGTGCAAATTGGCACAGGAGTCACACACGCAGTGGCTCTGGCCTGTTGGCTTCAACGGGACCACTCCAATTTACACCACCCAGAAGCTCCAAATGACCGGTGTCAGTTACACCAGCAAAGAATCTGGTGTAGAGACTTTGATGAGGCTTCTTTGCTTCACACCACCTAAGGTTCTGGCCCACTTCAGTGGATCAAAGCTGATTTATGCCAGCTGGGGATCTGGCCCCTTTGAATTACATAGTGTTTATGGCCAATGTACATTAGCAGGAGATCTGGGCAATTAACTTGAATAGAGCATTTCTTATTTACACCTGGTCCATTGGCATGAATAGGGTTAAGCTGACCCAGACGAGCTAGGGATCCAGCTGTCATGTGGCTGAGTGGGGAAAAACAGTGATGTTTAAAGAATGCTAATACGAGTTTGATTCCCATTAGTACTCACTCCCTTTATGGGTTTGGGTCGGAGGTGGGGGACGAAGGTTAGAAGAGTGCAGCTGCTCACTGGAGTCAAGCTTTTCAAAAGCGAATAATGATTTTGGGTACCTAGCTTGAAGCACCTCAAAAGGACTGGACTTTCAGAGAGCGCTGAGCACCCACATCTGACGGGTTGGATCACAGAAAGCTCCTTAGAATCTGCCAACTTATGTGCCGAGACTCCTTCTGCCCCTGCTTTCCTGCCCTGGCAGCTTGGGACTTCAGTGCCCTGCCTGGTTTGAGCCAGACCCGCTAGCCTGATGCAAACCCAGACCCAGGTCTGAACCATGTCCCCTAACAGCTGTAGGTTTTCCTGGAATCAGCTTAAGAAATGTTCCTGTCTTTAACACTCAGATGCTCAACTCCCAATGGGGTCCAAACCCTGAATAAATCCATTTTACCCTGTATAATGCTTACACAGGGTAAACTCACAGATTGTTCGCCCTCTTTAACACTGATAGAGAGATATGCACAGCTGTTTGACCCCTCCCCCGGTACTAATACATACTCTGGGTTAATTAATAAGTAAAACATGATTTTATTAAGTACAGAAAGTAGGATTTAAGTGGTTTCAAGTAGTAACAGACCGAACAAAGTGAATTACCCAGTAAAATAAAATAAAACATGCAGATCTATCTCTAATAAAGTAATAAAACTGAATACAGATAAAACCCTCACCCTCATTGGTGTTCCATTAAGCTTCCTTTTACAGACTAGTCTCCCTCTAGTTTGGGTCCAGCAATCACTCACACCCCCTGTAGTTATTGTCCTCTGTTCCAGATTCTTTCAGGTATGCTTGGGGGTGGAGAGGCTACCTCTTGAGCCAGCTAAAAACAAAATGGAGGGGTCTCCCAGGGATTTTTATAGACATTCTCCTCTGGGTGGACACCCCTCCCACTCTCTGTGCAGAATCCAGTTACAAAATGGAGTTTTGGAGTCACATTGGCAAGACACATGTCCCTGCACGACTGAGTTCCTTACCAGCCAAACCACATTCCTGGAGAAGCTCAGATGTGGATTGGCATCCCCAAGTTCTATTGTCTGTTAAGTGCTTCTTGATTGGGCACTTAACTTGCACATTCCTTACTCCACAAGCTGACCAAACGCTCTACTATGCTACTTAAAATCAAGCAAGTACACAGCAAGTACACATTCATAACTCCAACTACAAAAATGATACATGCATACAAATAGAAGGAATATTTCCAGTAGATCATAACCTTTGTAGAGATACGTTACATGGCCTATGTAGCATAAAACATATTCCAGTTATGTCATATTTACACTCATAAGCATATTTCTAGAAAGCATTATGGGGTGTAATGTCACACCCTCCTCCTGAACATACTGCAAGAGACTTGGACACTGTCCATGGCAGAGGCAGTACATGTAAAATCCCTGTTGGTTTCTGGTCACAACCCCTTTTAGTACCTTTAAACCGTAGGAGGTCATTCATAGGTGTTCTAGCAAGGTTTGGGGTTCCTGGTCCCCGGATGCCTGAAAACAAGTTGGGGTGTAATATTGCTAACAGAATGCAGACAGCAATATCTGTTAAAGTGGAGTTGTCTTGGCATTCAGCCTTGAGGCAGTGTGCCTCAGTTTCCCCTTCCACACAGCAGCGTAGGCCTGTTATGCTTTTGTTGCGGTGCCAAGGTTCCAGCCTGTTTATAGGTATAAGCTGAAAAGCAACATGCTTGTGGGACTGTCTTGCCACCATCCCTAGCATGAACAAAAGTGTTTTTTTTTTCCACAAAGCAGGTGTGTCCCACATGTTTAAAGGATTTACCACGAGCATGAGCTCCTTTGTCTTGACCCAGAGAGGAAGTAGCAAAAGACACAAGATTAATAGGAAATCTTCAGCGGACAGGTTTTGTTCACACAATTTAGCTTGTTTAGTGTCTATTGCATTTCCCAGTTCCTTTGTGTACCCTGGTAGGGGCTCTGATGCAGATTCTCCTGCCTCTTTGGAGAAGACTTTTAATTCAGGCCTGTGTTTGCGGCTTTGGCAGGGAAAGGGGCACTGCAACCATGCCTGCCCTCGGCTGCTCCCTTTTGTGAAGCTTCCCAAGTGCAGAGTTTTTCTCCCACCAGCCTTGAAGAGACAGTGTTATTTTTAAAAAGGGTAACAGGAATAACATTCTTTAATGGAGTGCTTTGGATCGGAAAGATCCCCTCAGTTACCCCACTTTCTGCTCCCAACAGGTCAGCCAGGTGGGCGCTCCCCTCCAGGCGATCTGACCCTCAGTCTTTCCTTAAAATGTGATTCACAAGGGAGGAGTCTGGCATTTTAAATGCAGATTTTTCACCCTCCTCCGGGGAAAAAGCCCCCCTAAAAAAAGTGGGCAGAACCTCCACCAGTTTCCATGTGTACCTTAGCTAAAGGGTCAAGGACTTTCTAACCTCCCACCAGTTCCAATTCTACCATTTTATCTGGCAACAAATCCTTCTCCTGGATCAGGTCCCTCTTGACCACAGAAAAGTCTGCATCCGTGTCCCTCAATCCTAGGATAACTTTTCCATTCAGTTTAACAGCATGCATGTGCTCACTGCTCGGTTGTGGAGAAGCCCCCTTTACAAATCTAGTGTGGAAAAAGGCAGCAGCCTGGCTCTGAGAAGCAGCAGCTTTATGTGATACCTGCTGCCTGTTCCCACTCAGCAAAGGACATTTTGGACTCACAATCCGAGCACCTCTTGGGCTCCTCTGTGCGTACAGGTGACTTGGGACAACTAACAGAAGGATGGGGAGGTGAACACCCCACCTCCTCTTTCCCTGATGTAAAACAGTGATTCTGCTTCCCCCAACCCTGTGTCCCTCTGCCCCGGTTTCTATTTAACTGCAGTTTGCGAGAGCTCAAAAGTGTCTGCAACTTCAGCCAATCCACTCACTGCATCCACCTTTTTGTCGCAAAAATACAGTTTTACATCATCACTGCACATATTCAGGAATTATTCCTGAGTAACCAAATCACACATTTCCTCCAAGCTTGTAATGCCTTTTCCCCTCACCCACTTATCTAACAAATCTCACATTTCATTTACATGAGCGACATTACTCAATCCAGATTGCCTCTTAAAACTCCTGAATTTAATCCTGTAGGTTTCAGGTGTAATCTGAAACTGTTTCTGTCATAAATATAAAGGGAAGGGTAAACCTCTTTAAAATCCCTCCTGGCCAGACAAAACAAATCTTCTCACATGTAAAGGTTAAGAAGCTAAAGGTAACCTCACTGGCACTTGACCAAAATGACCAATGAGGAGACAAGATACTTTCAAAAGCTGGGAGGAGGGAGAAAAACAAAGGGTCTCTGGCTGTCTGGGTGATGCTTTTGCTGGTGACAGAACAGGAATGGAGTCTTAGAATTTAGTAAGTAATCTAGCTAGGTATGTGTTAGATTATGATTTCTTTAAATGGCTGAGAAAAGAGCTGTGCTGAATAGAATGACTATTCCTGTCTGTGTGTCTTTTTTGTAACTTAAGGTTTTGCCTAGAGAGATTCTCTATGTTTTGAATCTAATTACCCTGTAAGGTATTTACCATCCTGATTTTACAGAGGTGATTCTTTTTTACTTCTATTAAAAGCCTTCTTGTAAGGAAACTGAATGTTTTTTCATTGTTCTAAGATCCAAGGGTTTGGGTCTGTGGTCACCTATGCAAATTGGTGAGGAATTTTACCAAACCTTCCCCAGGAAGTGGGGTGCAATGGTTGGGAGGATTTTGGGGGGAAAGACGTGTCAAAAATACATTTTCTCAGGAACCCAGATAAAGTTTGCTGGTGGCAGTGGAAGTCCAGGGGCAAAGGGTAAAATAGTTTGTACCTTGGGGAAGTTTTAACCTAAAGTGGTAAAAGTAAGCTTAGGAGGTTTTCATGCAGGTCCCCACATCTGTACCCTAGAGTTCAGAGTGGGGAAGGAACCTTGACAGTTTCAAACCCAGTTCCTTAAATTTACCATAGTTTGAAGCATCATCAATACGCATCTTATTGAATACGTTGAGAGGTCTTCCAGTCAATTTTGCTACCAATGTGGTAATTTTTGATCGTCAGGAATTGTATGGAGGGTGCACAGGCTCTCAAAGGTGAGGAGATATTCAGCAGTGTCACTGGATACATCATACCATGGACATAGTCATTTCCATTTGTGTATTTCTGGGGAAGTGGGGCATCTCCTGGAGAGTTTTGTCTCTTCCGCTCCACAACAGCCAGTTCATGCTTCTGGGCCTCAATCTGGTCTGTATTTCTCTGTCTCTTAACTCCAGGGCTCATTGTAAGTGGCCGCCTTAGCTTCCTTAGCCCTTCTGTGCGCAGTTGCCTCAGCTTCTTTGATCTTCAATTGAAATTCCCGGTCCTTTGCCTTCTCTTCTGTTTCCAGACTGGCCGGATCGAGTTCAGCAGCTGCCTCACTGGTCGTCATTTTCCAGCTTTTTTCTGCTGGACCACACCCCTCTGCAGTTTACTGAAACTGAAATTCACTCAGATCAGGGGCTTCTTAGTTAACAGAGACTTTACCAGTGCCTAGTGTTCAGCCTTTCTGGGCAGTCTGCAACTTCTGCAGTTTTAGCTTCTTTTGATCTTCACTCTAACTTATTTTGCTTATTTTTCTGTCCCTATTTCCCTTACCCAAAATAAGCAATCAGACAGTAACAAACCAGGAGTCACTTTGTCTGTTCTCCTGCCACCACACCCAAGACTCACTTAAAATCACTACCAATGTCTCAAAGCAGTCAGCTGTGCACAGACCCTGCTCAGCTACGCCACTGTGACAGGTTGGATCCCAGAGACCCCCCTTCGGGACTGCCACCCAATGTGCTGACACTGCCTCTGAGCCTGTTTTCCTGGCTAGCCTAAGCTTCAGTACCTTGCCTTCAGTACCTTGCCTTGTTCAAGCCACACACGCTTGCCAGCTGCAAACACAGATCCAAGTCTGAACCACTTCCCCCACAAGGTGCAGGCTTAACTGAAACAGCTGAAAAAGTGCTCCTGACTCCAGCAGTCAGATACCCAGCTCACATTGGGGTCCAAACCCCCCAAATAAATCCATTTTACCTCGTATAAAGCTTATACGCGGTAAACTCATAAATTGTTCACCCTCTATAAAACGGATAGAGAGATATGCACAGTTGTATGCCCCCAACCAGGTATTAATACATACTCTGAGGTATTTAATAAGTAAAAAGTGTTTTTATTAGATACAAAAAGTAGGATTTAAGTGGTTCCAAGTAATAACAGACAGAACAAAGTAAATTACCAAACAAAATAAAATAAAACACGCAAGTCTAAGCCTCATACAGGAGAAAAACAAATGCAGGTAAAGCTCACCCTCAGATATGTTCCAATAAGCCTCTTTTACAGACTAGACTTCATCCTAGTCTGCGTCCAGCAATCACTCAAACCCCTGTAGTTACTGTCCTTTGGTCCAGTTTCTTTCAGGCATCTCCTTGGGGATAAAGCCAATATTCATAACTTTGAGTACAAAAATGATACATGCATCCAAATGGGATGAATATATCCTGTAGATCATAAGCTTTGCAGAGATATGTTATGTGGCATATCTAGCATAAAACATATTCCACTTTTGTCATATTTACAACCATAAGCATATTTCCATAAACAATTATGGAGTGCAACGTCACACTCTCTTTCACGGACTATAAGTTATAGGAACTAAATAAAATTAACACAAGAATTGGGAGGGAGCTGGCCTACTCGGAGATACTTTATTGCAGCATCTGCAGAGATCTGCAAAAAGAAAAGGAGTACTTGTGGCAACTTACAGAGTAACAAATTTATTTGAGGATAAGCTTTTGTGAGCTAAAGCTCACTTCATTGGATGCTGTAGCTCACGAAAGCTTATGGTCAAATAAATTTGTTAGTCTCTAAGGTGCCACAAGACCTCCTTTTCTTTTTGCACATACAGACTAACATGACTGGTACTCTGAAACCTGCAGAGATCTTGAGTGTTAACCACCAGTTTGGGGAATATCCTCCTTTTTGCAGCCTGCCCTGACCTTGGCATTTTCAGTGAGGACTTCCCCAAGCACCTCCGGGTCACAGGAGGCAGAGAAGGCAGGTGGAGGATTTATGAGCATGACTCCTTGAGGAAGTAGGGGCATAGTGTTTCCTGAGCACAGACCTGGAGTGAAAGAGGTGGGAGTTTCTGAATACAGAGATTGCTGTTTGTTTCTACTGGTGTTCAGGGAAGCAGGACTTTGCGTACATTCTTTGTAACCCCTCCCCCACAGATTATAGCAAAGAATATCAGTGACTTGGATTATCAATTTTCCCCCCTAATGCAATCAACACTGCAATGCCTCACAGGTTGGCACCACTTAGGAGAAGGGGCACCGACATGCCCCAGAGCACTGATAATACCAGCCAAGCCTGCACATCTGTGGGGGATAATTTCTCCTACCATAGTAAAGAAGGGAAGAGTCATCACTGGGCCTGCCATGGATCACGTGGGGCGGAGGTGATGATCACAATCTCCTTGTCCATCTGCAGCCATGGATCAGTGCATGGGCCCATCCCAATGGTGACCTCAGCCTTTTCTGTCAATCAAACACGACTGTCAGTCAGTACCACTCCTTTGGTGTTATTGGGATATTTTCTAGGTGGTGGCTTTGATATACCAGGGTCCAACCCAGACTAATCAGGAGCTGTGTCACACCTGCCTGCAACCTTGCAATGACTTGGTGAATTGTCTTCTACCTGGGCCACTCACAAACCACCATCTAGCATGCAAATCACACTCTGAGCATGTGTGTGTAACTGCAGCATGGCCAGGAATAGTTGGGTTACACTCAGGCTCTCACCACCATTGGTTTTTCTTCAGGGTGACCCCAACACACTCCCCAGTCTTTGATTTCCCTCCCAAAATGTATGTCCTGTGCTCCCCAGTCCTCTCCTGGACAATACAAGTTACATTATCCATTATTTCTTTATCAGCACAAATACGCATACAACTCTCAGACATTTGTATTGAAACACACTGGATTAGATAAAACAATAAAACAAAGTTCATTGAACACAAAGATAGATTTTAAGTGAGTGCAAATGTGAAGGCATAGAAGACAGACATGGTTACAAGAAAAATAAAGCTAGAATGGAACTTGTGCCTAAGTTAACAAATGATGTGAAATTCAAAGCAAATGTTTCCTCACCACATGCTCTCAGCACTCTTACTGACCTAATTTCTTAGGTCAGGACACACACCCCCTGCCCTATGGCTGCTTCCTTTATCCCTTCAGATGCAGTGAATCAATGGGCTGAGAGAGAGAGAGAGCAAGTGATTCCTTGGGATGTCTGCCCCTTCTTTTTATAGTCCTCTGTGTAGAAGGATGTTGCCTGCTGCTTTTTCCTCACCTTTTTGGGCTTCCTTTGTTTCCCTTCCTGCTTGATGACTCTGGTTACTGTTTAGATACAAAATTAAGCAGAGCACACATTTCTTTGTTTGAGACAGACCAGTTTGCAAGCCTCAGTTTGGAACATGTATTAATAGCAAGATACAGTGTCATCTTATAACTTCACATACATCATCAAAATTGCATTAATATTAAGATGAGAGAATGACTATTTCTGTTGACTCATAGATTTATTTAGCATCCTACAGCTGAGCTCTGTATGCAGATAATATGCATGCAAGAGGGATAGTTTTGTGAACTGCAGAAGTCCGTAGCATGCTGTGGCCTCCCTCTGAGCTCCTCTGGTCACCATGTGGTCTCCATCAAGCAAAATGAGTGAACCTACCTTTCCTACCTTTGGGGAGTAACCTAGCAAGGGAAGGACATCGGATACCATGGTGATTGGCATGCTATAAAAAGCATGATAATCTGGAATACTTTTACATGTCTTATAGGTTTTACATTCCACCAACTGGGGCTAGGACCATGAGGTGATTCTGAAACCAGGAATGACTGAGAAGATATCAGCTAAACCTGGAAATAATTAGTACATTTCACCTGTATCTAACTTTCTGTTCCTTTGATTCAAAATTTCTTGCTAAGGCTGGTTGAAAATTTTTCTTAAGAAATTTTTTTGAAGGGAAATTGAATTTTCAATTTTACTATTTTTTCTAAGAAATTATCTTTTCCCTGGAAATTATAAGCTTTCCATCAAAATAGCAAACTCCTCTCCTCCCTAAACCCTGGCTTTGGGGCTCTGGTGATGTTCCAGGGCAGTTCAGCAAGAGGAGAGACCATCATGCATGCTGGTGGATATAGTCCAGACTAGGAGACTGTCCATGGAAGAGATTGGTGGTGCGCGGTATCTGAGGCACCCCCGTGGTATTTCAGAGTGACAAAATTTAAGTTTTTAGCAAAAAGATTTCGGTCTCCACAAAAAAACAACAACAACAGAAAAACCCTTTGTGGATCAGCTCTACACAGTATCTGACTTGCACTGAAAACAGCAGTATAAAATATACCCCTAACCTCATACTCTGTAACTCTGGTAGAAATTACATCATTGAGTAACACAGTAGAAAGAGAAGGTTAAATTAATCACCGGGGCACCAATTAACCGAGTGTAGCTTTGGTTCACTGAACGTATTAATAGGTGTTGTGTCTCTCTGAGCTCAGGGATTCCCAGTTGCTTCAGGAATCATGTCCCATAGATCACATATCTCAGTATAAAATTTCCCGAATGCTCCCATCTGGCAGTTTCTGTCGTTGGAGAAACGCCACCACATCTCTCTCTCTCTTCTCAGCAGGTAGGTGCTATCATCCTGAATTACAATAACACGCACACACTCAGACACCATGGGGATCAGCAGGTATAAAATTGAAAACGTCCAGCACTTAAAGCCTTAGTCACAGCTCTTACCCCTTTGGCTGAAGGAGCGACCTCCTTATTTGGAAAAAATAGACAATTACATAGTCACTGAAGGCAGGGTTTCCCATTATGTCTCTGGGTTTTCGTACAGTCTCAAGGAAATGCCCAAAACCTTAATTAGCACAGTGAGCAGCTTTACCCCAAACCAACATGCCAAGCCACAGAGCTCCTCTTGCCCAAAGAGGGTAGAAAGAGTGACACTCCTTTACTCTCACCCCTTCTTTTGAGAAGGAATCATCTCTTCAGACTGATTCTCTCACAGCAGAGTCACAAATCACTGTTTTCTGTTCGGATTAGTGAACAGGAGTGTTTTGGGGGGGGGCATGATTAACCTGTCTGTCATTGTATTTGCACAGCATGTGCATTTTATCGAACACCTGGAATGACCAGCTGTGAACATCTGGATCTGTGGACTAAGCCCTTCCCTGAGTGGGTACTGATGTCCATTAAGAAACTGATCTCCATTTATCTTCACTTACACGATTACAGAGAAGGGACAGGTTTTCCGCACCATCCACCTGCTCACATCTCTGGAGCAGCCTGTTCTCTGTTGAGAGGAGATGGAAGAGGGAAATCACTCGGAGGTGACTGAGTTCATTCTCTCAGGACTGACAGATCATCCGGAGCTGCAGGTTCCCCTGTTTGGGGTGTTCCTACTGATTTATGGTATCACCCTTTTGGGGAATGGGGGAATGATCTTGTTAATCACGATTGATCCCCGACTCCACACCCCCATGTACTTTTTCCTCAGGAATTTGTCTTTCTGTGACCTCTGCCTTTCCTCGATAATTTCCCCTAAGATGCAGATGAATTTCTTAGGGGAGAGGAAAAACATTTCTTTCACTGCCTGCACTGTGCAAATGTATCTCTCTATCGTTTTTGGAGATGTTGAGTGCCTCTTGCTGGCTGTGATGGCGTATGACCGTTATGTGGCCATCTGTAACCCGCTGCTCTATACGGTCACCATGTCCAGGCAGCTCTGTAAACAGCTGGTGGCTGGGGTGTACGCTGTAGGGGTGGTGGATTCAATGTTAAACACGTGTTTTACATTTCGGCTGTCATTCTGCAGCTCCAACATCATCAATCATTTCTTCTGTGACATCCCCCCACTGTTGGCGCTCTCCTGTTCTGACACCCGCATCAATGAGATTGTGATGTTTACTTTCACGTGCTGCATTATAATGATCAGCTTTGTGACTGTCCTCCTCTCCTATGTCTATATCACCTCCACCATCCTGCAGATCCGCTCTGCCGAGGGCCGTCACAAAGCCTTCTCCACCTGCTCTTTCCACTTGACCGCTGTGGTCCTGTTTTATGGCACCCTCCTCTTCATGTATTTACGTCCCACCTCCAGCTATTCCATGGATACAGACAAAGTGGCCTCGGTGTTTTACATCCTGGTGATCCCCATGTTGAACCCCCTCATCTACAGCCTGAGAAACACGGAGGTGAAGGACGCCCTGAGGAAAGCAATGAATAAACTGCTAACCAATTCTTGAATCTGTTTCATTCAGTACTGGTTTAGTGGTGGGGAGTGGAATCAGGTGAATTTAATTCCCAGTCCATTAGAAAATAATTTCGGAGAGCCCGTGGTAGTTTTGTTCATTATTATATTGTTATTATTCTTAATTTGTTTTTATTGCAAAAAGGTCTGTAGGCCGCAACTGAAATCAGTGGACAAAACATGGGAAGCGTCACAGGAAATGGAGGAAACCCAAGTGCATAGTGTGCCGGGTTCGGTCACAGAGACCCTCATTGGAATTGTCACCTTATGTGCTGAAATGACCTCTGAGCCCATTTTCCCTTCCAGCCTGGGCCTCCAGAACCCTGTCTTGTTGCGCCAGATACACGAGCCAGCTGCAACACAGAGCTAGGCTCTGGGTGATGCCCCCAAAGTTGCAGATCTAGACTGAAACCAGCTCAGCACAACACCTGTCTCCAGTACACAGATACCCAGCTCCCAATGGGATCTAAACCCCCAAATAAATCTGCTTTACTCTTTATAGAGCTTGTACATGATAAAATGATAAATGTTTGCCCTCTATATCACTGCAAGAGAGATATGTACAGCTGTTTGCCCCCCGCCCCCGGTAACAATTACTTACACTAAGTTTATAAATAAACCAAAGTGATTTTATTAAGTATAAAAAGTAGGATTTAAGTGTTTTTAAGTAATAACAGACAGAACAAAGCAAAATAAAACAAAACACTCAAGGCTAAGCTTAATACACTCAGAAATCAGCTACAAATATTCCAGTTTTTCTGAGGATTGAGGACTGTTGCCTGCATGCAGTGAAAGGTTTGAATAAGCCGGATGAATACCATTTCCTCCCTGTCATCCTTCTTTATTAATTTATTCCAATCCACCACAAATGGTATATATCACCACACATTTATTTATTGCCATAACTCGTTTCATTTCCTTCTTTCAGTCCTTCCGGGAGCAACCGTAATATTTTATAATAAAGTTATAGGTAAATAAACACTCGTCACTCGTCTTTCTCATGTTCTGTCCCGCTTTCTAGAAGAATCAAAAAGCTGTGGAATGAGGTGCAGTCAGTTAAAATGGATCTCAGCATCTGCTCTGCTGCTGAGATAATGTCCTTGGCTTTCCCTGTGGTGCTGTTTCCATGCATGGATGTTGGTTCCATTCTCTGAACAGGGTGTGGGAAAAAAGGATCTGTGACCTAAAGCTGAAAACAATCGTATCCCATTTCAAGACCCATCATCTTTCTGGGTTCATGGATCTTGACCGCCTCCCTGGATTGGAACTGGTGATGCAAAGGGGAAAGGCACCTTGTCTCAGCCTCAAAACCTTCCACCATTCCCTTTCCCCAAAACTGTCTTTCTTAAAATTCTTACGCTTTATCCCCCACCCACATTGCTCAGCAATTATCTCACTGCTTCAATTCTGCATCTCATCAGAGTGAGGAGAGAGACTTTTTTAAATGTGATATCACTGTGAAGGTGGTACTGACCTGTGGGGCAATTTAAGTGATTTGTCCGCTTTGTGATAGAGCATAAGAATGAACCCAGGTCTGCTGAGTCCGAGTCCAGCAGACCATCTGCCCTCCATGGATCAGGGACAGATGGATGAAATTATTCCTTTCCTATACAAAAGAATCTGCTATCCTGTGACCCTAAATCTTTAAATAAATACACATCGGGTCAGATTTAATACCCCAAACCAAAACTCATGCATGTCCCATTATAAGAACATAAGAACATAAAGAATGGCCAAACTGAGTCAGACCAAAGGTCCATCCAGCCCAGTATCCTGTCTACCAATAGTGGCCAATGCCAGGTGCCCCAGAGGGACTGAACCTAAGAGGCTATGATCAAGTGATCACTTTCCTGCCATCTATCGCCACCCTCTGACAAACAGAGGCTAGCGACACCATTTCTTACCCATCCTGGCTAATAGCCATTAATGGACTTAACCTCCATGAATTTATCCAGTTCTCTTTTAAACCCTGTTATAATCCTAGCCTTCACAAACTCCTCAGGCAAGGAGTTCCACAGGTTGATTGTGTGCTGTGTGAAGAAGAACTTCCTTTTATTTGTTTTAAACCTGCTGCCCATTAATTTCATTTGGTGGCCCCTATTTCTTATGTTATGGGAACAAGTAAATAACTTTTCCTTATTCACTTTCTCCACACCACTCATCAATTTATATACCTCTATCATATCCCCCCTTAGTCTCCTCTTTTCCGAGCTGAAAAGTTCTAGCCCCTTTAATCTCTCCTCATATGGGACCTGTTCCAAACCCCTTATAATTTTAGTTGACCTTCTTTTAACATTTTGTAATGCTAGTGTATCTTTTTTGAGATGAGGAGATCACATCTGTACATAGTATTCAAGATGTGGGCATACAATGGATTTATATAAGTGAAAAAAGATATTCTCCATCTTATTCTCTATCCCTTTTTAATGATTCCTAATATCCTGTTTGCTTTTTTGACTCCCGCTGCACACTGTGTGGACGTCTTCAGAGAACTATCCACGATGACTCTGAGATCTTTTTCCTGATTAGCTGTAGCTAAATTAGCCCCCATCATATTGTATGTATAGTTGTTTTTATTTCCAATGTGCATTACTTCACATTTATCCACATTACAGTTCATTTGCCATTTTGTTGCCCAAGTTTTGTGAATTCTTTTTGAAGTTCTTCACAGTCTGTTTTCGGCTTAGCTATCTTGAGCAGTTTAGTATCATCTGCAAACTTTGCCACCTCACTGTTTACGCCTTTCTCCAGATCTTTTATGAATAAGATGAAGAGAACTGGTCCTCAGAAGGACCCTGGGGGAACACCACCAGTTACCCCTCTTTTGAAAATTTTGAAAATTTACCATTTATTCCTACCCTTTGTTACCTGTCTTTTAACCAGTTCTCAATCCATGAAAGGATCTTTTCTCCTATCCCATGACAACTTAATTATCCCTTACATCTGTTTTGTAATCATGTCTGTTGCTATAGGACATTTTATCTCATTGGCTTAGCCAGTCCCCTTGTTGTTCTGCAGTTCCTCACTGGTGACTCTTTACCAGGTTAATCAAGAGATTCACTGAGCAAGAACCTCAGGACAGAGATGACAATGAAAATGTAGGAGATGAGGATAATGAGGATGGAGATAATTTCCACGGAGCTGCCATAGTTATAGAGAAGGAGTTGATTGAGGGATCTGTCAGAGCACAGTAACTTGAGGAGCTGCCAGGGTTCCCTCCCCACTCTGAACTCAAGGGTACAGATGTGGGGACCCGCATGAAAGACCCCCAAAGCTTATTTTTACCAGCTTAGGTTAAAACTTCCCCAAGGCACAAATTATCCCTTGTACCTTGGATTAGGTAAATGCTGCCACCACCAAGTGATTCAACAAACATTTAGGGAGGGCCACTTGGAGCCCTACCTTTCCCCTAATATCCCCCAAGCCCTACACCCCCTTTCCTGGGGAGGCTTGAGAATAAACAAGATGACCACAGACCAACCTTGGGTTTTTTAGGACACTAAAAAAAAAAAAACAATCAGATTCTTAAAAAAAACCCAGAACTTTATTGGAAAGAAAAAAGGTAAAAGAAGCACCCCCATAAAATTAGAATGGAAGATAATCTCACAGGGCAATCCGATTCAAAACACAGAGGATTTTCCTCTAGGCAAAACCTTAAAGTTACAAAAAGTAAAAAAAAAACATAACCAGGAATACATCTTCCTCTCAACACAGAGACAATCACAAGCCAAAACAAAAGATAATCTAATGCACCCCCTTGCTAGTGCTTACTAATTCTATTGGAGTTGAACTGCTTGCTTTCTTGATCTGACTCTGTCAAGAGCCACACGGAACAGACAGAACAAATCCTCCCCCCACCCGCCCCCCCACCAGATTGGAAAGTATCTTGTCCCCTTATTGGTCATTTTGGTCAGGTGCCAGCCACGTAACTTGAGCTTCTTAACCCTTTACAGGTAAGAGGATTTTGTGCCTCTGGCCAGGAGGGATTTTATAGTACTGTATACAAAAAGGTCGTTACCCTTCCCTTTATATTTATGACAGGAGCTGAGGTGGGTCTTCCCACCCCCTTTCCTCCCTGTGACTGGGGGGTGTTAACAGGCCACTTGCACCTTGAATTATCCTTGTGTGTATTGAAACCTTCAAACCCAAACTTTGAAATGTTGAATCAAATTGTTTTACATTTCTGTTTTTACCAGTTCTAGTTCCAAGGTGCCTGATTCTGCACTGCTGAGCATCTTCTGCTGTCACGAACAACTGTGTCATATGAGGTGCTGATTCAAACTCTGCTGAAGTAAATAGGAATCTTTCCAATGACTTCAGTGGGCTTTGGATCAGGGCCTTATGATGCAAAGGTGTACAAGACTATACATGCTGCAAGGCAAAGGAAAATCAGTCACATTGAGAGAGGGATGGGCGACGGGATGGATCCCTTAATGATTACCTGTTCTGTACATTCCCACTGAAGCACCTGGCATTGGCCACTGTCAGAAGACAGAATACTGGGCTAGATGGACCACTGGTCTTACCCAATATGGTCATTCTTATGTTTATTCTGTTCTTATGGGATTTTGCAGGAAGAAGCTTCAGAGGTGATCCTTTTTTGCCCAGAAAACGTAAGAATGTTCACTCAAAACATTCTGTACAAGTTTAAAACAAAACATCATTCATTCATTTTCAAAAAGAGAAGATTTGAGGAAAAACATATCAGCACTCTTTAAACATGACTGTTTTTCCCCACTCAGCTGTGTGAAAACTAAATCCCAAATTGGTTTGCATCATCATATAATTCCTTACATTTCAACTGAATAAAATACCAAAAAAAATTAATTGATTTACTCAAACGAGGAAAAATCAATACAAAATTAGAAAGGGTAGAAGATGTTAAAAGAAAACAAAAGATGACGGGCAGAGAGATTGAACTCCAGTTTTTTAGACCTATATCAAACAGGAACACATTTGCATCCTGCCTCCAAAGCATTTTCATCAGCATCCAGTTGCTATCAGCATCAGAGTTTATCCTGCTTCTTCTGGAGCACTGGGGTCCTAATCCCTGAGGCATGATTGTAACAGGAGTTCCCGGGGTGCAACCTGGAACTGGGGCACCGCTAAACTCTCTGTCTTACCAACCCGAGCTCCCTTCCATATTGTAATAATGCAACAGGTCTTGCACCGACACAAACATTCACAGGCAGGGACACACCCAGCTGAGTTACATGAATGCTTTTGCCAGTTGCTATGAACCAACAATAGGCTTCAGTCAGTTCCCTTTTGCTCCCCAACCTAGGACCCCAGCCCTGTATTGTCCTCCCCTGGTCAGAAGCCTGACCAGTGTAAGTTATTACCCCATCCACCCTCCCTCAATGTGGAGAGGACAATGCACCAGCAGATTTCCCTTTCCACTTCAAACAACACACTGTTTTAGGTAAAAAACATAGAACAGGTTTATTAACTACCAAAAGACGGATTTGAAATGATTATAAGTAATAAGGTACAGATCAAAGTAGATTGCCTAAGAAATAAAACAAAATCACATTCTAAGTTCAAAAATCTAGACAGGATTTGAATCAAGAAGTGTCTCACCGTGATGGTACAAACAGCTCACCAATCTTCCACACACCGGCTGGAATTCCTCCTTTCCTGCCTGGGGCTACTTCCCCAGTCAAAGTTTTTGTCCTCTAGCCATCTTTCCAGGTGTTCAGTTGTGGGGGGACTGAAGCGAAGTGATGATGTCACTTCCCCCTTTTACAGCTTCTGAAGTGTGGAGGAACTTCATTGTCCCAAACAAAGCACCCAGGACAGTTCGTGGAAAAGTACAGGCACAAGATGGAGACCAGTGTCATATGAGCTGATCACATGCCCTTGCATGCTTTGATGGCTCATAGCAGGGGCCATTACCTATATTCTGGCGAGAACGTCCACAAAATATCTATCGGGTCAGGATAACCTTCTTCTCATTGCCCATCCCTCTCGCAATGTGATAACTTGTTTTTAGAAAGTTTCTTCCTAACACCCACTGGTTAGAGGCTGGTTTCTGCTCTAATGAATATGCTTTATATCTGTCCCTGAAAGCTTATGCCCAGATACATTTGTTAGTTTCGAAGGTGCCACAAATACTACTAAGACATAACACTGCAATGCAATGACTTTGTTGTTGCCAGCAGTGAGGGATTACCGCGTGACTCATGCCTAGGGGCCCAAGCCAGTTTAGGGCCCCTGGAAAAGTCTGCCCCCACGATCGCCCCAGGGCTGGAGGAGCTCCCACTACTTGTGGTGGCCCTGAGGCTGTGGTTGGGGCAGAGAGCTTCTCAGGTCTTGGGGCTGAAGCAGAAAGGAGCCAGCAGGGGGCAGAGCCATGGAGGAAGGGGCAGAATAGGGCGGGGACATGGGAGAGGCCTCAGGCAAAAGGAGCAGAATGGGATGGGACCATGGGTGGGACTTTAGGAGGAAGGGGTGGGGCAGAGCCATTGTTTTTGGTGCTGGGGCCTCCCCCACTTGCTCTGGTTTAGGGCCCCGGGAGACCTTAATCTATTTCTGGTTGCCAGCACAAGATTGTACTATGCCTTAAGCCTGTTGTCACTGTTTGAATGTCACGACTCTCCCCAAACTTAGGAATCTTTGTGCCGGCAATAAAGTTCCTCCGTGCCGTGGCTAGACCAGAACTATCAGGCACAGGCTTATGCTGCACGGCCTGGGCCAGATCCTCAGCTGGTGTCAATCAGTGTAGCTCCATTCTCTGGCCCTTTGGTGCACTGCAATTTGGCCACAGATTACAAGGTAGGAAATTTCCTAGGCAGCGCCTATGTTATTAGAGAAAAGTGGCGCCCGTCTTCATGCAGACAATCCCAGTGATGCTGATAACTGACACAATCAATGTCAGTCTACAAGCAGCCACTAGGAGGCAGTACCCCACGCAAAGCCTAATACATGACAGAATGCAGGAAAATACATGACATGTGGTCAAGGCTGATGTAGGTGGGCAGGGAGGGAGAACAATTGTACCAAGGCCCCAAGCTCAGGGAGGGCGTCAAAACGTCTGTAACTGGGGTGAAATGGAAGGGGTAGAGCTGCAGTGAACATGGTATATCAGGTCCCCTGCCAATCATACAAGGTTAATGTGCTGTTGCTAGTCCCAGGACATAGGATTTATGCCTGTAGGATATTCCCTGTTTGAGGTGGTTAGCCCCAAAATTATATTAGGCCTTACGTCTGCAGAGCAGGTTCTGTGAGGTATTGATAGTCCAAAGAATATTGAGATTTATATCTACAGAGCAGTTGCATTGCCAACCCATGGATTACCAGCCCTTAGAAAGACCTGGAGAAAAATCGTAGAATATCAGGTTGGAAGGGTCCTCAGGAGGTAATCTAGTCAAACCCCCTGCTCAAAGCAGGACCACTCCCCAATTTTCCCCCCAGATCCCTAAATGGCCCCCTCAAAGATTGAACTCACAACCCTGGGTTTAGCAGGCCAATGCTCAGACCACTGAGCTATCCCTTCCCTGGTTAATTTTTTTTTAAGTGATGTTGTTAACTCAAAGACGATCAGATATAAGGCCTCCAATACCATTTCTGTGTGGGGTGATGCTAGCTTAAGTAGTATCATTTTTACATGTGTATAATACAGTGATGTTGTGGTGCTGGATTCATATCTGAAGGATGAAGTCTGTTGTTGCTTTCCCAAAGATTATGACGCCCAGATGCCTGTAGGACAGTACCAGTGTGGCACTGCTGACCCAAAGAGTATCAGGCCTTTTAATTATTAATAACTATCAGTATTACCTGCAGTGTTGTTGTGCCCATGTTGGTCCCAGGATACGCCCACTTCATTCTGAATGGTTTCTTGCAACAAGTGTTCATTCTTTATGTTTAACCATCTGTTCCACCTTGCATTTAGATGTGACACTCTGAGTACCTTTCCCAGACCTGAAGCAGCGCTCTCTGGGAGCTTTGTCTCTTTCACCAACAGAAGTTGGTCCAAGAAAAGACATTATCTCACCCATCTTGCCTCTATTATTATTATGGCAGACGATCACATGTGGCGATCCTTATTATTTAATCCTAAAGATTATTTGACTTTATGCCTGTGCAACATAGTTAGCCTCAAGCCTCTCCAGGAATTTATGCAAGAAAAGATGGGTTGTGTCATGAGACTAACCAAACAGCTACTAGGCCTTTGCATCCGATGAAGTGAACTGTAGCTCACGAAAGCTTCTGCTCAAACACATTTGTTAGTCTCTAAGGTGCCACAAGTCCTCCTTTTCTTTTTGTGGATAGACACTAACACGGCTTCTACTCTGAAACTAGGCCTTTGTGGTGTTTCTAGCCTAAAGACATAATAATTTTGTAGACAGGGCCATCTTGTGGTGTGTTGCTAACTTTAAGGATATAAAACCTGATGCTTGCTCTGTTTTGCCACCATTTCAAAGATAATTAAACCTTTTCCTTCCTGGGCAGTGTCTTTGTGTGATGTTGGTAGCTTGAAGATTAAAACAGATGCTTGTGAAATACACTGAATTAGTGCATCTGATAGTGACAGTTCCCAACCGCTAGAAAAGCATATTACTTTCATTTAGCTAAAAGTATTTTTGGATGTCTTCGGTTTGATCTTTGTTGAACGTGTGAGTCCTTCTTTCACAGGAAAGCCTCATTACACCTGCCCATCGGTGTCTTTGTGGTATTAATGGCTCCAAGGTGACGAAGGGCATGACTGTAATGACTGCAGGGCAGGGTTTGTGAGGTGTCTCTAGCCCAGTAATTGTTAGGTTGTCTGTCTGGCCAGCAGGTTCTGTGTGGGGTTGCTAGCCCCAGAAATATTAGGAATGAGGCCTACATGGCTGTACCAGTGTGATGCTTCTGGGCCAAAAATCATTGTGCTTTCAGGGTTATTTGTGCTTGTGACATGTACTCGTCAAAAAACTAGGTCTTAAACATACAGGAGAATCCATACTGTTGCTAGCCTGGAGACCATCAGCTCTAAAGCCTTCTGGACAGCCTCTGCTGGTTCCTTCACTCGTGCCATTTCTTTTGTGTATCCTGAGGCCTAATAATTTTTAGGTGAGCTACACCACACAGGTACTCCCCTACCGGCTTGAAGCTTTACAAACCTCAGGTGCACTTACCTCACAGTGGTGCCGACTCTCAAAATGCTATCAGTGAATAAGAGAAACAGTAATTATGTGGTGTTTGTAACTGAACAATTACTAGGCCTTATGCCTATGTATTACACGTTTTTTTTGTGTGTGCCACAAGTACTCCTTTTCTTTTTGCGAATACAGACTAACATGGCTGCTACTCTGAAACATGCATGAATGTACGACCTTCCAGCAGCAGGCTTGGGGAGCAGTAGCAGTCAAGCCATGTATTAAAGTTAAAGGGAATCTCATTCAGCTCAGGTAGTATGGACCTGAGGATGAGTAGGAATGATGCCAGGATGGGCAGGAATGGGTCCCTAACCCTCTGTTTGCCAGAAGCTGGGAATGGGTGACAGGAGATGGATCACCTGAGATTACCTGTTCTGTTCATTCCCTCTGGGGCACTTGGCATTGGCCACTGTTTGAAGACAGGAGACTGGGCTAGATGGACCTTTGGTCTGACCCAGTCTGGCCATTCTTATGTTGACCTGTTTTTTCTGTGCCGAAGACCTCATCGTGAGTCTTTGTGGATAATCAAGATGCCCTCATGACTCATTACATCTGCATAGCAGATTTGCATAAATTTGCTTACCTACACATTATTAGACTACAAGCTTATAGGGAAGTACCCATGAGGTATGGCTTACCTATGGATTGTTAGTAGAGCGGATCGGAAATTTTCCAATGGAATGTTTTTTTTACCAAAAAAAAAAATCATTTAGTCAACACTGTCATTTCTGTGGTAAAATGTTGATTTTTGGGGGGAAGGTGGGAGGTGGGGAGGGGAACTCATTAAGAAAAAGAAACAATTGAAATGAAGTGTTTTGGTAGCATTAGACTGGGAACATTTTGATTTTCAGTTCCAAGTGTAGACAGGACCTTTGGATTTTGCTGGTACAGAAATGTTGTTTAAAAAAAAAAATCAGATGCCTTACCCACATCACAATACTGGCAAAAAGTTTCTTGCATACACCTGACCTCAAGCTGGCCAAATACCAAAACCATAATTTGTGAGAGTTTTAATAAATAAAAGTGCCATTGTCGGCCGGCTCTGATTCCTACGGACATAGTATAGAAGTTACGCAAAGGAGGCTGTGCATTGGTGATCCTTAGCTCAGATCCTCTGAGGGTGCAAATTGGCACAGGAGTCACACCTGCAGTGGCTCCGGCCTGTTGACTTCAATGGGACCACTCCAATTTACACCACCCAGAAGCTCCAAATGACCGATGTCAATTACACCAGTAAAGAGACTTGGATGTGGCTTCTTTGCTTCACACCACCTAAGGATCTGGCCCACTAACTTCAGTGGATCTAAGCTGATTTATGCCAGCTGGAAATCTGGCCCCTTTGAATTACATAGTTTTTTTTGAATTACATAGTTCCTAGCACCAGCAGGAGAGTGAATTTGTGTGGGGGGGTGGAGGGTGAGAAAACCTGGATTTGTGCTGGAAATGGCCCACCTGATGATCACTTTAGATAAGCTATTACCAGCAGGACAGTGGGGTGGGAGGAGGTATTGTTTCATATTCTCTGTGTGTATATAAAGTCTGCTGCAGTTTCCACGGTATACATCTGATGAAGTGAGCTGTAGCTCACGAAAGCTCATGCTCAAATAAATTGGTTAGTCTCTAAGGTGCCACAAGTACTCCTTTTCTTTTTGCGAATGCAGACTAACACGGCTGTTACTCTGAAACCTGTCATAGTTTTTATGGCCAATGTACATTAGCAGGAGATCTGGGCAATTAACTTGAATAGAGCATTTCTTATTTACACCTGGTCCATTGGCATCAGTAGGGTTATGCTGACGCAGACCAGCCAGGGATCCAGCTTTCACATGGCTGAGTGGGGAAAAACAGTGATGTTTAAAGAATGCTAATACAAGTTTGATTCCCATTAGCATTCGCTCCCTTTATGGGTTTGGGTCTGAGGTTGGGGACGAAGGCTAGAAGAGTGAAGCTGCGAGAGGCAAGCCTTTCAGAGGTGAATAGTGATTTTGGGTGCCTAGCTTGAAGCAGCTCAAAAGGACTGGATTTTCAGAGATTGCTGAGCACCCACCGTTTGAAAAATTAGGCCCTTTTAAGGTGTCTCATTTTTGTCCACACAAAATGGCTGACCACTTGCTCAGCTTTGTCTTTAGTATGTTTCTCTCACTCAGTATATAAAGGCCTCCTGACTGGATTACTTTGATAGTATAATGCTGGCACTCATTCCTAGGCTGGGCAAAGGCCTGAAATGAGAATCTGGACTAGCCTCACAACATAAGGCTGAGAAGAGGGAGGAGATCAGGCTTCGTTTAAAGTTTGGTGTCTTTACTTAGCATCCAAACCCAGTTTCATCTACTCTTCCCCAACTGTACAAATATGAAAAATTACACCCGTGGGCCTCTCTGCTCTCCTGGAACCACATGGAAATCAGAATAACTCAGTTCACACTTAGGTTATTTTTTTTTATTTCAGGGACCAAAACAAATCCAGACCTAGACATCTGCTTCTCTCCAATTAATCCCATTTGAGTCTCAGAAGGCTTTGAAATCCCTCACACTTACCAGACCTTCAGCCACCAGGTTGTGGGCAGTCTGACCTAATGGTCAGTGTGGAATCAGGTGCCAGGCCTGGTCAGAAGGAGAGGTTTCAGATCACAGGATTGAATCACAGAATCACAGGGCAATTTCAAGTGATTCCTTGTCATCCAGTCCCTGCTTCTAGCACTTGGAGGTTTAGGGACAACCAGAGCATGGGGTTGCATCCCTGACCATCTTGACTAATAGTCATTGATGGACACATCCTCCATGAATTTATCTACTTCTTTTTTTCTCCACAAATCCACTTTAAATTCATGCCTTTAGTTAATCCAGATTAACTGTTCTGGATGTCCCTATGTAGACAGGCCTTTAGTCTCTCTGTACTTCGATTCCTCAACTGTAAAATGGGCATAATAGCACTTCCCTACCTCACAGGGATCCTGTGAGAGTACATAGATGAAAGACTGTAAAGTGCTCAGATAATATTGTAATGAGGAAGGTACATAGAATTTGAATGAGATAAACAGAGCAAATTATTGCAAGAGCAAAGGCAAAGCAAGGAAAGGAGTCAAGAGGCAGAATATTTAGGGGATGCATAGTTTATCCTTCCTGACTGCAAACTGGCAATCAGTTAGACCCTAAGTATTTGGGCAAGATCCAGAAGCCAGACACCTGGGAAAGAATTCTGTGTAGTAACTCAGAGCCCTCCCCATCTAGCATACCAGCACACACACTGTATCTGTCCAAAGGGTGATGGAGCTTCTGCTGTGTCTCTCCAAGAACCCCAGGGGAAATTCTAGCTGAGTGATCCAGAATTCCTGGTGTGGTATTCTCTGCAGCACAGACCCTCCATGACACCTCCAAGCATGCCTCATGGCTCCGATCCACAATCTGACCATTACTTATTAGATGTCTGAATTCATGGGAATCTCACTGTGAGTCTGAAAAAAGTTCACTCAACTTTTGCCTTTGCAAGCCACTGCCTCTAGGGTTTGGCCTGGTAAAGTAATACTGTAAGCCCTTGAGAGCATTTATTTTCTAATGCTTTCAAATGTTCAGAAAAAAAAACAAATCTGGGCCTTCAAAGTTTTTGACGTTTTTCCAAACCAAACTTGGACATTTTAAATTTCCACCTTTGATTTTAGAGGAGGGGAAACATCAAAAAGAAAAAATAAAGTGTCCATGAAGGAGCACTGTGTGTGTGTGTGTGTGTGTGTGTGTAACATTCTGCAGAAGCTGTGAGCACAGGAGGGCTGCTGAACTCTCCATGGTAGGAAATGTAAAAGTGTGGTACACAGAAAAATGAAAGACATCATGGCAAACAGTAGTTGAGGTGTAACATAGTAATCAGGTATGCCAATAACAAGTGATGTCCACAGTACGCTTTCCAAAGAAAGCATTTACAGTAGCACAGAGATATTCTCCACTTCCACAACTTCATAGTTTGCATTAAGCAGAGTTAGCCTCCAAGCCAGTAAAAGGTCGAAGAGCTGGATGTCTCTGGAGAGTGGGTCTCGGAGTGGAGTCTTTCTCCTGAGAGTCATTCCTTCCATTTCAGGCTGCATCAGGAGACTGGATGCTTCTCGAAACGGTGAATTCTATGTGGAACCATTCACCCCTTGGCCAGTGGCTTAGAACAAGACCACGCTGGTAACCCCCCAAAGCAATCATTAGCTAATGGATGTTTGGTGAGTTCTGTGTCAAGTCCAGTACCTGGTGGGCAGGAAACCTCCTTACCCAGGAACACCACTGTGATGGTGCATATAAGAAAGATGACCATTTGTATCATTGTGGTTACTACTGTTATACAATTGCAACAAATCTTGTACAAAAGCTGTCAATGGAAAAAAAAAGTTATGATTTGGTAAATAAAATTATCCTGCTTATAAGCATGTATGGACTTGTATCTTAAACCTGCACTGTATTCCTGGGGGACACCCCATCCAGATAGGTGCCTAGCCCTACTGTCAATTCTGTGTGTTGGTGGCCTAGCAAGGACACTCCACTCTCATAATGGGCCTTTGAAGAAACTCATCCTGTCTAGATCGCTCTTCCTGAAAATGCCTCAGACAGCGAAGAACCAACGGCAATCCCCTCTGATTCAGCAAAACATGTAGGGGCATGTGACATGCTCATATGATCCTGGACTTCATCTTGGGTCAGGTTTCAGAGTAACATCCATGTTAGTCTGTATTCGCAAAAAGAAAAGGAGTACTTCTGAAGTGAGCTGTAGCTCACGAAAGCTTATGCTCAAATAAATTGGTTAGTCTCTAAGATTCCACAAGTACTCCTTTTCATCTTGGGCCAGTAACTTTCCATATACAGGTGTGGTGGGCTTTGTTTGGGATAATAAATTTCCATGTACATGAAATGAGGTATAAAACAGGTATAAAAGACCCCAGAGACACCCCCTTTTTGCCTCTTTCCTGCTCTGATTCTCTGGATTGTGGATTTACAACTAAAAGGAGCATCTTGACCTATGGACTAAGGACTTTCCAATCTTTTGGAAGTCACCAGAGAGACTTTACAAGTCTATTCCATCACTGCTACAAACCTCATCTAAGTACTTTGCAATCATTTGTATGTATATGTATACTCTGGTGATCCCCATGTTGAACTTCCTGATCTACAGCCTGAGGAACAAGGACATGAAGGATGCTCTGACATAAACCATAAGAAGAAAAATATTCCCTAAAATATTGTTTAGAACCTGATTTTAAAAAAATCCATCTAACTGCAAGTCAGCATGGAGAGACTGTTTTTTTTTTTCTTTTTACATGGTCCACACTGCTTATTCAACACTTCTCTTTAAAAAAAAAAAAAATTCTGACAGGTATACATACGACCATGCTCAAGCACTGGAAAAACTGAAATAGATCAATATTTATTTCAAGGTTGGTCATGAATTTTCCTTTGAATTTTTTTTCTTGAATAGAAAATATGATTCAACAGAAAAAAAATAGTGCAAGCTCCTTGGAGCAAAGACTCTCTTTCCATCTGTTCATACAGCACCTCGTGTAGGGAGTTACTAGGATAGAAACTATAAAAGTGGTTGTACATCATTATGTGGAAACTAGAGTACATAACTCGTTTTGGCATAATTGTTTTTTCTTTAGCTACTACTTTCCACAAAAGTGGAGATTTTCTGCCAGAAGAATGTTGATTTTGAAGAATAGTTTTGATTTTCTGGTGTGAGAAATCTAAACTAAATCTTTTATTTTCGATCATTTCTACATTAACTTCTGCATCCACCGAAGCTGCTGTGATCCCTCATGGAAGTTGTAGTTTGAGTGCCTCATGACCTTATTCTTCCCTTGGGCTGGAGTTCCTGTTTGAACCACATTTCCCATGATGCACTGTGTTCATAAAATTCCTATGATACACGACGGCACCTCACCAGGGGGAAGGAATATGATGCATCAGTGGAAATTAAATCAGTTATGGCAGCCCTGCTCAAAGGAAGGACTGGGGGCACGAAACACAGAACTACAACTCCCCGAAGGCACTGCAGTTACTCAAGCAGATGCTGGTGAATACTGAGCTGACCTAAAGGAAACATTTCAATACACCTCAACAAACAAAAATGAAACTTTTCCAGTTGGGAATGTCAAAATGTCACATTATGAACGATAATTGCCAAACACTAGAAACCCGGATGAAAACAAACATTGAAATTTCAGTTTCCCACAGGATGGGTACTCCATTTTTCTATTTGCTGCCGCCTATGTTGTCATATAATCTTTTGTCAGGTGCAAAGAGGTTTGGAAATATTTTTATAATAGTGCTGGCCTGATTTTCAAAAGTGCAATTCATCTTTGGAAACCAGATCACAGGGTTAAGATCTTCAAAATGGGCACCTCAAGTTGGGTTGCTAAATTCATATTTGGGCTTTAATATGTATCTCCAAGACTGCTGAGCACCTAAAGTCTCCTTTCGATGTTGGTAGAAGCTTCTGGGTGCTTGGAATATCTGAAAATGGGCACCCAACTTCCACTGACTTTCAATTAGCTCTAACTACCATTTGCACCTTTCAAACTCTCCCTCTTAAATTGTCTAAATATTGATTTAGGGGCCTAAGTGTAGACACACAATTTTTGAAAATTTGGCCATGTAAATATTTCTTTCCAACTCTACATAGGGAGACTCAATTCCTAATTCCTGACCCAATTCAAATTCCTACTTATTGACAATTGGTCCAAGTCTGATGCATATGTTGCAACACCGGCTTTGCCCAGCATGACTGACAGAAGTAAAGCTCTGCTTTAGAGCCCCTTGTTGTTGGATAAACTTGTTTATGACTTTTATACAAGTTGTGTGTGTGTGTGTGTGTGTTTCATACGACAATTAAGCTGAAGGCAGACAAACAAAAAGTGCGGCCAAAGACAATTTAAGAGAAAAGCAAAGGGAAATTCCCCTAAAGCCCTTATATGAAGTATTAAGTCAAGATGACCTGCCCAAAATATGCACGAAGTCTGTAATCAATGATAATAGACCAATCAGAAAAGAAAGCAACAACATGAACTTGGGACAAAGAGCAGTGAATTGTGAGCAGTAGGTCTTGCTTGTGGAACTCTTCAAGAGATCTCACTGAACCCAGGACTGTCTACAGGACAGAATGCAAAAACTATGTCTTTGCAAAACAATTCCAGCAGCAATGATTGGGCCATCCCTCCTCGGGGGAGATGCGCTTCTTCACCTCCTACAATTTCACATCCTGCATCTTGGACTACGTTGGGACAAGAAGCAGCCTCTATTTAGTCAGGATAGTTAGTAGATTAGACACTGGAATGAGACTCGGGGAACCTGGGATCTATTCCCAGTGGTTGCGGGCAAGTCGCTTCCCCAGAGTGTGCATCTGTTTCCACTTCTACACTTTGTCTATTTAGACGGTGAGCTCTCTGGGGCAGGTGCTGTCTTTCAGGCTGTGTGCGTAGAGTGCCCAGCACAGTGGGGCCCAATCCTGGATGCAGGCTGTAGCTGCTACCATGGGACAAAGAATTCTCAGTAGCCTTCCTCCGTGGCCAAGATTTATACTCTGACTGCCTGGGAATGCAAAGGGCCATGAGCTGGAGCTTGATAAATTCAGGCTAGAAATCAGGGGCACATTTTTGAAAGGGAGGGTAATAAAGCACTGGGAAAACTTCCAAAGGGTATAGTGTCTTCTCCATCACTGGGAAACTTTACAGCAACTGTGGGTGCGTCCTTCTGGAAAATATGCTCTAGTCCAAGCAGAGAGGGGGTGGATGCGGGAGTCACATGGGGAGGTTCTCTGGCCTGCGTTGTGCTGCTGCAGGAGCTCAGACTAGAGGATCACAACAGTAGCTTCGTGGGAATCGGGGGAGGCAGCATAGGTCAAGGGCTCGGAGTCTGGTGGGGGGTGGGGAAGCAAGGAAGGAGCCATATGGGCTGGATGGGCGTCTGGGGATGGGGGAGCAGCCAGGCCTGGGGCTAATGATGGTGGGGGGTGTTTGGGGAGAAATAAACCCATGGGATGCTGCGGGAGGCAGCATCAGGGCCAGGGAGGCCGAGGATTTCCAAGCCCTTCAGTGCTGTAAGATTTGGCCTCTGGGTCAGTCAGGCTGGCACTTCTTGCCCACACTGAATTCACTGGGTTTTTCTAAAAAGATTGGACCAACGAGAAGTGCTGAGTTAGCACCTCTCTGGCTTGTAGGAAAAGAGTGGGGCAGAGTCTGTGGATGTGGTGGTAGCCCGGGGCGAACACTCTTGCTGCCAGTACCACCCCCACACGGGGAGAGAAGCCAGGAGTTCAGACTCCCAGTTTATTGATCTGGTTTGTTTTTAAACCTGTAACGTCCCAATGTTTGTTCACCAAGACAATCTGGAAACAACCAGAACACACTTGAATCTCTAGAGGCGAAAGCCACCCTCTCACATTCCCCCAAGTCCCCTCAGCTTGCCAGTGCACCCCTTCTGGGTCAGACTGGGATCCACCCTGGAGGGAAACAGCCCCATGCTCCGTACCTGCCCCTCTTCCTTTCCCCAAGCCAGACCTCCTAGAAGGGAAAGACCCCATTTCTCGCTCCCCTCAGCCAGCCAACCAGCCTCAGGCTGGATCAGAGCCAGGACCCCTTGGAGGGGAAAGGCCCTGTGTCCCATTCCCCACCCCTATGAGTCAGCCAGTGCCCCCTGCCCTGGGGCTGGATCAGAGGCCCCCATGCCCCATAATAGAGCAAAGACCCTATAGCCCAGAACCTGAACCCATTCTTGTATGCCATGTGGCTTTCCCCAAACCCATGCATAAACCCTTACAGCCCAAGAGCAAACCCCGCCCCCACCGCCACTCAAGGATTAAATGTGCTCCCAATTCGGGGTGGGGGGGTTACCCCTTTGTGCCCTGGCCTAGAATCCCCATCTCTCCCACTCCAAACCTACATGCTACACACAGAAAAATGGCTCAGGGCCCCTAGGCTGGGGAGCCCGGGATCAGATGGGTGAATCACCCCGGCTCCTGCTCACCCCGTCACAAAGCTCTGCTGGCTGGACCCTCCCTCAGGAATCCCAGGACCGAGCTGCCCCGACTGCAGGGCCCAGAGCCTGATCACCAGAGGAAACAAGGTCCTTGCATGATCCAGGCCCTGCTCAGAGCTCATTCTCCTTCTCTCTGCAGCAAGGGAAGCACTGAGGAAAAGCTCCACACAGTGTCTGCACAATCAGCCTCATGCTATAACTGTGCACCTTTTCCACCCTGGAAGACTGGCTCAGCAGAGTGAAATGCAGACACCTCTAGACTCCCCTCCCAGAGCTGGGAATGGAACCCAGGAGTCCTGACAACCAGGTTATCCTTCCCCTTCTCTAACCTTCTCTAACCACTAGGCCCCACTCTCCTCCCAGAACCAGGAGTAGAACCCAGGAGCCTTGTCTCCCAACTCTCCTGATCTAACCCAAAAAACTTCCCTTCCCAAGCTGCAGATAGAAACCAGGCGTCCTGACTCCCTTTGCCCCTCCCTGCACCACCCCATTAGATCCAGGAGTAGAACCAGAAGTCCTGGCTCCCAGCCCTGCCCCACCCCAGCTCCTAACCCAGAAGACTCCACTCTCCTCCCAGAGCTGGGACTAGAACCCAGGAGTCCTGTCTGAGGCTTAATCTCCTCCCATTTCCTAGCAGAGATTTCAAATCTCAGGCCCTAAACATTTGCCTCAGGACAACTATTTAATCTACGAGGACCTGTAATAATAGCAACACCACCTGCCTGGTGGACTCTCCTTCCTCCAGAGCTTATCTCTTGTCTATTAACACCACCAAATGATCACAGCTGCTCTGACAGTCTCAGCAGGGCTGCCGTCAGAGGCCCTCCCGGCCATTAAAACCACAGTTTTCCTTACACAGCTCTGCTGATTCTGCTAGCCAGGAAAAGGAGAAGTTGGAAGGCCTCTCTGTAACCTCTAGAGCTGGGGAAGAGGGGAGCTCAGTCTCTGTGGGCCTGGTCAGCCCCCAGGCTCCCCTCTGAGGTTTGCAAGCAAGGGGGCCAGTTGGTACCAACTGCGGTGAATTTTAGGAGGTAGACACATCTGACCTACAAGCTGGGCTGAGAGCCCACCAACTCATTAAACACAACGTAACAGATTCAGGGGCTTAGAGGGGAAAGATCCTGTATGCCATTCCCAGACCTCCTCCCACTCCTGCCCCTGGACAGCTAACCCCCTGGCCTGGGGTCAGATTGAAACCAGCATTCCCCCAAAGAGGAAGGTTCCCCATACCCTATTCCCAATAGCCCCTGGTCAGAAACCAGTACCTCCCCACCTCCTGCCTGTAGAAACCCCACTCCGACATGCCCTCCTCACATAGTGTTGCCTGCAATCCCTTATTACAAGGGACATACCTTACTTTTTCATCTCTTTACAACAAGATCAGGAGTTGCTGAGCACTGCAAAAAGCAACAAGAAATACCCCTGGTGAAGGTAGGTGAGTCCTGCTTATTATTGGTAGTATTATGAAACTACAACTTATGAGAATACCAGGACAAGGGGTGGGGCAGGAGTGCTATGAAAACAGTCCCTTATTTTTGAAATACAATGTTGGGCACCCTATCCTGACACCTCCCTCCTGCCAGCTCTTGCTAGGACTATCAAAAGCAAGAGAGAGTGGCAGGCTAACAGCCAGGCTGGCCAAGGAAACATGTCCCAGGGTGGGGCTGGGGCAGGAACAGAGTTGAATTTTGGCTCCAATATAGAGAGAGTGCTTGATGGCTGAGAGAAATCAGTTGGTGAGAGTGAATCAACACAGAAACATTGAGAGAACAGGATGTGTGAAACACAGGAGTGTGTGTGTGTGGTGGTGGGAAGGGGAGGTTAATATCCTGAAGCAGGAAGATCCACAGATTAATTATGTACTTAGTAAAAAGAGAAACCTGCTCTTTCATATCAGCTCCTAATGTGTAATTCTCCCCGCAAGGGAATGTCTAGATGAGGTCCTGGGGTCACAACCCCAGTAAATGAATCCTCAATCATACACCCCTCCTGCCATGCAGGGACAGGTATTTAGGATATTTCATTTTCTCAAATGGCTTCCTGCTAAAGGGTGGGGGTTTGCTGGAGTGCCCTTAATATAGGAGAGCCTCTGAGGCGGAGCTAAGGCCCTCTAGCCCCACCCACAAATAGCCTGGCTCTGCCTCTCTTGACAAAAGACCATGCTCAGGCAGGAGTGGTTTCCTGTAGAGGGAGGGTGGGAGTTTGTTTGTGAGATAGGGCTGTGTTTATAGGCAGTCCTAAGGAGGAGTGTTGGGCAATTTAAGATAATCCTACATCTATGGGCTTTTGTAGGAAAGGGCTGAGAGTTTAGGCTTCTCTGTTCTGTTCCTAGCTTTGGCTGGGGAGTAGGGTCTGTCTGGGAACTAGAATTCCTGGTTTCTGTCCTCTATGAAGAGAACTTTAAGAGAGGGCATTGTCACTCTGAGCAAGGAGATTCAGGCACAGAATGGGTGCGAAGCCTGTTTTCTCTAACCTACTAGACCCTCTCAGACCTGGGTATAGAACCCAGGAACCCTGGTGTCCAGTACCCTCCTTCTCTCTCCTATAGGCCCTTCCCCAGGTCTGAAGAAGGGCTCTGTAGAGCTTGAAAGCTTGTTGCACCAACAGAAGCTGGTCAAACAAAAGATATTATCTCACCTATCTTGTCTATCCGTAGACTCTATGATGGCAATTTCCCACAATATTCTGCACAAACGTTACTGAATTCTGTGAAATCTTATTGAATTAAATGTATGTATCATTGTGTTCTAGGGACTGTGTTTGATTACATGGGACAGGAGGACGACCACCCTCCAAAAATTAAGAACAGGTTGGAGAGGCAAATTTACTCAAGTTGTAACACCTCCAGAGAGCTACCACCACCTGGAGAGAGGCTTAGATATGCTTGTTCAAACTGGATTCTTTAAGGGTCAATGGACAAAGAAAGGACTTTGAGTTAAATAGCTTTAGTTAAAACTGATTCAGAGCCTTATTTCTAGTGTTCCAAACAGACAGGACCGTCTGTCCAAGGGCTGCCTCAATCCTTCCTGGTTTGGAAGGACATGGCCCAGTCTGTGTGTTTGTTCTGAGTAAAAGGCGGTGTGAGCTTTTAACCGTAGAAAAAACCTTTGGTGGTAAGGTTTGAATTACTGTTCAGCATCTAGAGCCCTTGTTGGAGCTGGGGTGATCTCTGGTGAGGTTGTTAGCATGTATGTAGGATCTTTTATTGCTTTTAAAGTTTTCTCTATAATGCTTTCCCCTTGAGAATAAATTTGTTTGCTTAGAAAGAGTGGTGTGGTAACTTATAACACCATTGTCTATCTCAGGAGAAAAGTATAGCAGGTTGGCTTAGGCAGTCTGGCTTACTGGGGAATTCACAGTGTAGGTAGGGAACTGTGGAGCCCCAAAAAACCCAATCAAGAGGGCGAGAGGTGTACATCTCCACCCAAGAGAGGTGACAGCTGAGGAACTGGAAAACCTAAAAGCAGGTGTCCTTGCTGGGGGGTTACAAGTTCAAGGTTCCTGAATGAGACAGACTCCACTCCCCTTGGAATTTCTCTGGAGTTTAGTCTCAGGGACTTGCCTTAATCACCCGCCCCCGACAGGTTTTAGTTCCGGAAGGAGCTGCAGGAACCCTCCCCCCTGGAGTAGAACAGAGTCATACATAAACCATTCTTACAACGCAAGTTAATATAATGGTCCCAAAGATACTGCATGGGGTTGCAATATCTGTCACACCAGATCTTCTGAGTGTCTTACCTGTTGGACAATGCCACCTCTAAAACATTATTCTTAAAACTTGAACACATTAGAGTTTTTATTTTCATTATAAAATTACATAGAGTGGAAGGGAATGGAAAGAATATTGTCACTTTAGTCCAAAAGATGATTAAATTATTCATCAAAGCTGCTGAGAGAACTTTCTTCTCTCTAACATTCTCCCCATGGCGTCCTTCACCTCCTTGTTCCTCAGGCTGTAGATCAGGGGGTTCAGCATGGGGATCACCATCGTGTAGAACACAGAGATCACCTGGTCCCGCTCCAGTGAGGAGGCGGAACTGGGTTGTAAGTAGGTAAAGCACGTTGTCCCATAGAATATAGCTACGGCTGTCAGGTGGGAGGTGCAGGTGGAGAAGGCTTTGTGCCTGCCCTCGGAGGAGCGGATCCTCAGTATGGCAGCAGTAACATACAGATACGAGAAGAGGATGATCAATATGGTAGTCAGTTGTATGGAACCAGCAAAGAGAGAAAGCAGCATTTCATTGGTGTGAGTGTCAGTGCAGGAGAGCCGCATGAGCGGAAGGACATCACAAAAGTAATGATCGATTACATTGGGCCCACAGAAGGACAGCTGAAAGGTGCAGCTGGTAAACACGGTTGCATTTGCAACCCCAGCCATGTAGGAGCTAGACAAGAGCCAGATGCAGGACCTCTTGGATATGATGAGCCTATAGAGCAGTGGAGTACAGATGGCCACATAACGGTCATAGGCCATCACCGCAAGGAGGAAAGACTCAGTAGTGGCAAAGGCAAGAAAAAAGTACATCTGTGCAGCACATCCAGCATAGGAAATGGCCTTACTCTCCCTTGAGAGGCTCACCAGCACCCTGGGGGCGATGGATGAGGAGTAGCCAAGGTCAACGAGTGACAAGTTGCTGAGCAAGAGATACATGGGGGTGTGAAATCGGGAGTCCGTCCAGATTAGGGCAATCATCCCAAAATTCCCCAGCAAGGTGAGAACATAAACCACCAGAAATATGAGGAAGAGGGCAACCTGCAGTTCTGGATAGTCAGTGAATCCTGCAAGGATGAATTCAGCCACGGTAGTGTCATTTCCCTGGGCCACTGCTTCACATGGGCTTTGAGGAGAGACCTGCACAGAGGGAATTTCTGTAGAAATAAAAAACAGTGTGAGGACCTGGAATTCCGTACGACCAATGACAGCATTTTAGTCCATTTGAGACCCTTGTTTGCTGAAAGTAAGAATATTTTTACCCATGTGTGCTGTCAAGGTTCCTCCCCCATTCTGAACTCTAGGGTACAGATGTGGGGACCTGCATGAAAAACCTCCTAAGCTTATCTTTACCAGCTTAGGTCAAAACTTCCCCAAGGTACAAAATATTCCACCCGTCGTCCTTGGATTGGCCGCTACCACCACCAAACTAATACTGGTTACTGGGGAAGAGCTGTTTGGACGCGTCTTTCCCCAAAAAATACTTCCCAAAACCTTGTACCCCACTTCCTGGACAAGGTTTGGTAAAAAGCCTCACCAATTTGCCTAGGTGACTACAGACCCAGACCCTTGGATCTTAAGAACAATGAACAATCCTCCCAACACTTGTACCCCCCCTTTCCTGGGAAATGTTGGATAAAAAGCCTCACCAATTTGCATAGGTGACCACAGACCCAAACCCTTGGATCTGAGAACAATGAAAAAGCATTCAGTTTCTTACAAGAAGACTTTTAATAAAAAAATAGAAGTAAATAGAAATAAAGAAATCCCCCCTGTAAAATCAGGATGGTAGATATCTTACAGGGTAATTAGATTCAAAAACATAGAGAACCCCTCTAGGCAAAACCTTAAGTTACAAAAAAGATACACAGACAGAAATAGTTATTCTATTCAGCACAATTCTTTTCTCAGCCATTTAAAGAAATCATAATCTAACACATACCTAGCTAGATTACTTACTAAAAGTTCTAAGACTCCATTCCTGGTCTATCCCCGGCAGAGACCAGCATATAGACAGACACACAGACCCTTTGTTTCTCTCCCTCCTCCCAGCTTTTGAAAGTATCTTGTCTCCTCATTGGTCATTTTGGTCAGGTGCCAGCGAGGTTACCTTTAGCTTCTTAACCCTTTACAGGTGAGAGGAGCTTTCCCCTGGCCAGGAGGGATTTCAAAGGGGTTTACCCTTCCCTTTATATTTATGACCTGTGCGTATCTCATTCTTTCTCTTTTGATGTGGACAATCCGCAAAGATCAACTATTGGCATAAAACTGTAGCATAGTGCTGACTTGATTGCCAGAGGGTGAAGTTCACTGTTGGCTCAGTTGAAAAACCTTTCCCCCGCACAGCAGAAATCAAGAAAGTTTGCATTAGAGCTGGGTGGTTGGTTTTGGGGTTTTTTTGTTTTGTTTTTTGGTTCAGTGGCTGACCTGAAAAATCCCCAAATAACAGCAACTTGTTCCCTTCTCCCCCAAAATAAATCATTTCGTTGTCAGGTTTTTACCCTCTTCTCCCCCTTTTTTTTTTTCAAGTTAAATCTAACAGATTTTTGGAAACAAATGGTCATTTCAAAACAAAAGCTTGAAACACATTATTTCAAAAATGTCAAAATTGAAATAGTTCACCTTTTTATTTCAGAATAACTCCTTTGGAAGATTATTTCTGTGACCCTTACACTCCCAGTATTGTGTTGCCAGGGCTAACACTGTTGCTTTGGTGTGAATGATCCTTGGGGTCAATTCTGGTGCCTCCTCCTGGAAATCTCAGAGGCATTATTAACCTCTACCCAGTGCAGGGCAGTTGCCGAACCTGTAAAGCTCAGACGATGAACTGGGATGTATACACTACCCATTGGGATCTTACAAGGTGGCCTCATACAAGGGGGTGAAAGGAGAAAGGACTCAGAGTTTGGGCGGACAGTTAATAACTACAGCACAGGAAAGGATTCAAAAACATTCTGCTGTTATCTGCAGCACCATCCCTCTCCCCAGACACAGCCCAAGCCCAGGCTACAGCCGAGTGACACAACGATTCACCTGCTGTTTACTGCTGGCTGGGTCTGCACCCAGGGCTGCTCCTTAGATTCTGGATGTAGCAGCTTCAGCTGAAGGGGTCGTTGCCTACATAAGTAGCTCTCAGATCAGTTAGGAAGTTTTAGGTCAAAATTGTACCTTCAAACCAACTTTCCAGTGGATTGTGAGATTTTTCTTGCTGCTCGCAATAGGTTTTTACTCTTCCCCCTCCCTCCCGCAGTGCTACACCCAGACAAAGCAAACCTACCTGCGTAAGGATGAATCATTTATGTGATGGGTCCAAGAGATTCCCATCTGGAGGAAGGGCAGGGGGCTGAGTTATATTCCCTTACAGTCTGTTGGGACCTTAAGTCTCTCCAGGCTCGGACCGTCAGACAGACGAAGGAGCTTCAGTTATCTTCTTGTTGCTGGGGCCAAGTGTATTTGTGGAGAAGTGATTTGTTTAACACCGTGCCAGGCCGTTGTGATGCATGTCGGTAATTGGTCCCAGTGTGTCCCTAGATCGCTGAGACTGAGTGATTCAAAGCACTGGGGATGGAATATGGAGACTTTTCAATGCTAGGTGTTGTGCAGGTTGGGCAGATTGGATGGCTCAAGAGATTGGGAATAATCTAGAGGTTCAGGGCTACATTGTGCTTTGATCACCTGCTCTGTGTATGGGGCAGTGCTTAACTACACCACCCCAGGAGGAGGTCAGGGATTGAATTGTGACTCAGGTGCTGGAGCCAATCGCTACCCTCACCTATGTGGTCTCATTGAGACAGAGGGGAAGAGGCAATGCTCTGCCAACTTTCCACCCACCTGTGTGTCTGCTGTGCAGCCCCCACTTTCCCCATCATGTCCCCTACGTAGGGTCAAGTCTGTGGGGTCCTGCTCCTCCTTGTGTGTGAATGACCCCCGTAAAGCTAGGCCAGGCTCTGGCTCTCAGAATGTATGTCTGTTTTGTTTAAGCATCCAAACTTTTCTGTGCACAGCAAACATCTGGAACCTATAACACTGGGCTGGCAATGAGCAAAAAGTGGGTGGCAAACATCCACTTTCTCATGAGAGTCCCAGCACCTCTACTGCTGGTCTCAGTTGGACACTGAAAACACTAAGTCCATGTCTACACTGGTAATTGAAATACAAAACTTTTGTCGTTCACAGGTACTTAACCTCCCCCCACCCCTCGAAAGACAAAAGTTTGCAGTGAGAGGTGAATGTGTGAACGCTGCGTTGTCGGTGGTAGCGCTCTCCTGTCGACAATGCAAATCTTACTCATTGGGGGTAGAAGTATTTTGTTGGCAAAAGTGCCGACCAACAGTGTTAACACTGCCCAACTTTTAGCAACCCAGCCGTGTCACTAAAAGCTGTATAGCATAGACATAGCCTAAGGCATAAAAATATATGTGAGTGTTTCAGAATCTTAAACCAACTCATGTCTGAATGTGGGGCTTAAAAAAGACGTGGAGTCTATGGGGGGGTCGATGGTTTGTTCTGGGTTGGGGGGTTGGAACAAGTTCATTCATATTCATAGGGAATATATATTTAACATACACGCAGAGAGGAACCAAATGCCGGAATGACTTTCATGCTGGATGAAGGAAAACAGAACAAGAAAGAACGAATGTAAGTCCTCAGGTGACAGCACAGTGGGTGTATGTCTTTGTCCTCAGTCACGTGATGCATCACCTCTGCCTTACAAAATAGCCGCTGCCTCTGCGGACAGCAGATTTCTTGGTAACGGAATCATCAGGAGAGGGAGCAAGGGGGAGTTCATTCTCTCACTCTTCGGCAATTGTGCCCAGGCTGCCTACCGGGGTCCCAGCCAGAGCCAGTTATCAATCTATGGTTTCTTGGGTGGGTAGGCTGGGGATATAAATACTTGAACATTAGGAATTTCTGGGATTATCAAAGAAGCTTGAGGGAGTTCGTCACCCAAACCTCCATTGGAATTCAATGGAAGTGGGTTCCTAAGTCTCTTAGCTGAGCACAACTGAGACCAGCAACTCAACTTTCAAGATAACATCTTCCTCGGGGGAGAGGGGGAGGAATTAACCCATCATAGATTTTGCAGAGGGGTTTTGTTGAGGTCTAGCAGGCCTAGTGGTTAGGCTGCTGCCAAACTATCTCTCTGAGCTTTGGGATGGGTTTTCTGGGCAGCCTGGTGGGCCCAGCAGCCAAGTCACAGTTCATCACCTCCCCACTACCCCTAGATCCCTCTGAGGTCTCTGGGGGTGGATGGAGGAGAAGAAAAGGGTAGGGGTATCCAGGCTCTCCCTCTCCACCAGGTCCTGCCCCAGGGCCCAAGGGGGTAGAGGCGAGGGATGGCTCAGACTCTCTTGACTTCTACTCAAGATCGGCCTCTCCTGAGCTGCTTCCTACATTTCCTGTTTTCCCTTCAGTTTGGGGCATGGCCCCAACCCTATGTTTACATGTTTCAGTAATTCAAAGCCTTAGTTTGGGGCAGGAGCGACTTCCTTCTGCTTCATTGCTAAAGCAGGTTTGTTATAGTTTGCTTGTTGCAAAGCTCAGAGAAACCTATGGGACACAGGACTATTCCCTCATTGATTCTAATGGGTTGTTGATTGTCCTTATGACATTTGGATCCATTCCAGACCAGGGAGGGTCTGCGTCACCCCTGCCCTGCAACCTTGGGTGCCTTGTAATGCCTCGCTGCTGTAGTTCCCACCTGGGCCACTCACAAATAGCCTTTGAGCATGCAAGTCACACCCTGTAGGTCTGTGTACAGATACAGCCTGCTAGCACACTCCAGTCAAACTCTGGCTTCCACCACCCTTGGTTACCACATTCAGGGTGAGCCCAACATTCTCTAAGTCCTAGATTTCCCCCCACCAAATGTGTATTCTGTACTGCCCTGTCCAACCTTGTCCTGGACAACTCAGATAACAAAGGTCTCTGTCGTCCCTGTAAGGATAAAATAGGCAAAAACTTGACATCCTAAATGGAGTTACCCCCACAATTCACAACATTGGATTAATTTTGATAAAAGAACAAAAAAAGTTTATTTGAGTGCAAAGACATAGATTTTCAGTGACGACAAAAAATAAGGTGTTAAACTCAGAAATGGTTACAAGAAAAATAAAGATAAAAGACTTTCTCAACTTATCAAACCAGACTTGGTATAAAGTGAAGGTCTTACCACAAGTTCCCATAATCATTGCTGACCAAGTTTCAGATCAGGATCTGCATCCAAAGTCCATAGGCTGGTCGTCTTCGTCATCTTCATCTTCTTCGATGGAAAAGAGAGAGAGAACTTGGGAGTATTGGTGCCCTCACTTTTATAGTTCAGTCACACTTTGAAATTCTAGCCTTGGAATTCCTATCCTTAGAAACTTATTAGGACTTTTAAAGTAATAGTTCTGTAGATTTTGTAGCCTACCATCCATGGAAATAGCTTTTGATATGTGGTTAGCTCTATTCTCTTTTTTCAGATACTTGCAGCCTCTCAATAAGAAGTCTGTAGTAAGTCTTGGACACATTCCTCAAGGAATATATAACTTTCAGGGAGGAGATATGGAGAAGTGTGGCAATGGGCACTAAAGTTTGTGATGATACAAGCTTCAATCCCATTCACATACCACCAATGTATTTGCTTTGGACTTTCATTCTCCTGTAATGTTGTCATTGTAATTTATGCCATTACAGTTATTTCCATGTTAACTGTTGCGACTTCACTTCAGAATATGCACATGGAAGAGGCAAAGAGGGACCAAGAAAAGATTAAATGGAACAACAAAGATCTGCAGTTAGGTCAAGAGGGATAGACCTTTTGGTCAAGCAAGTAATTTTGGTAACAATATTGTCTTCTCTGAAATTTTGACCAGAGAGAGAAATTTCCAAGTCTATGTGTTTAAGATTTATGTTGCTGTGTAAATCATGAGTGGAACTCCTTTAATGATGCTGCAATGGTTATCTCTATCAGCTCTAAACACAGCAATCTGTGTTCAAATCTCAGTGAGAACTAAAGGTTTTATCCAATTATTTCATTCAGAGAGAAGGTCAAGGTTTTTTTTTTAAATGAATGTCTAATGTAGGGCCCTGGGTCCATATTTACTCACACAAATAACTGGCCTGATTAAAAAAATGCTGAGAATCCAGAAGCTAACATAGATTTTTTATTATTATTATTATTTTAGTCTCCTTGTGCCAGAACCATGTCTTTCTAGGTGTTCTGGTGAACCTCTTAAAATGTTGTCAATAATAATATGCTGTTGCAAGTTGTTTACATGTTCAATCATTGCAGGACTTCACTGAAAGCAGCTTTTTAATTATACTCAAAGAGTGTGTATTATTTTTAAAACATTGGAATTTCTAGTGTATTCTAAATAACCATTGTAACAACTTTCCTAGGGTTGTGGTGAACTCTCTGTCACTGGAAATTTTTCAATAATTTATTTTTTTCTAAAAAAATATGCTGTAGTTAACATAGGAATTAATTGCTTGGGTTCTATATCTCTGACTAGCTTCCTGTGATAGATAGGAGGTCAGGACAGATGAGCTCATGGTCCCATCTCCCCTTAAAATGTATGAATAAGTTTCATTGGATTCCATATTGGTTTTTATATGGCCTTGCTCCTCTTAGGATTGAAACACCTCAATAAGTTCATTCAACAACATGACTAACATCTGTCAAATGTGGGGGGTTCTCTCTCTTTCGTCATTTAACCATAACTGCTGTTCCAGATCAGATCACTGTTTTGTCTGAAAGTCACCACCCACAGCTGCTTGAGAGGAAGGTGAAAGGAACAACCTGTTGGTGAATTATGAAATAGGATGCTCATAGGAAAAGATTCCACCAAAACTGAGTCAGTAATTGGGTGTCTGGAACATTTTTAACAGTGGGGGTGCTGAAAGCCAGCCCCCTTACCCCTGTCCACCCCACCACTCCCCAGAGCTGGGCTATGAGCAGGGCCGTGTCTCATGGAGTGAGTGACCCGGATGGGGTAAGGGGGCCGAGGCTGGGGCCACAGCTGGTGGTGGGCATGGGGCTGGCAGCCAGGACTCCAAGGTGGGGCGGTATCAGGGACCTGGGGAACAAGCCCGTAAGTGGAGCCCCAGGCATGGGGCCAGCAGTGGAGTCCTCGGTGCAGGTAGATCCCTGGGTGTGGGGGTGGAAGCCTGGATCTTGAGCACTGTGCTGGCAGCCAGAACCCTGGGCGCAGAGTGGCATCCGGGATGCTGGGTGTGGGACAGCAGCTGGGACCCCTCAAAAACATGCGGGCATTGCAGCACCCCCTGTACCTCTAGTTCCCGTGCCTGTGGGTGTTTTATACACTAAATAATAATTAACTTTTATACAATGAGAAAAGAAAATTTACTTACAATTTAAATAGGTGTGTTTTCAATAATCTTACAAGCAGTATTATTAAAACATAACCAAGGCAGAAGTAGCAGAAAGATAGCAGCTTGAAGCTCTGAATTCAGAGGGAAACATTTGGAGTTTCCCTAAAGAACTGAAATGAATAGACACAGATTTCCTGAAAATCCCTGGCAAATACTTACATTCCACCCCACTGCCCCCATGACATTGTAGAGCTATCCCCATTCACATTTTTCATTTCACTCCAAATGTCACTTTTCTGCCCCATGGTCAATCTCATTGGGCCTTGTCATAAATATAAAGGGAAGGGTAAACACCTTTAAAATCCCTCCTGGCCATAGGAAAAACCCTTTCACCTGTAAAGGGTTAAGAAGCGAGGATAACCTGGCTGGCACCTGACCAAAATGACCAAGGAGGAGACAAGATACTTTCAAAAGCTGGGGGGGGGGGCACGAACAAAGGCTCTCTCTGTCTGTGTGATGCTTTTGCTGGAATCAGAACAGGAATGGAGTCTTAGAACTTAGTAAGTAATCTAGCTAGATATGCGTTAGATTCTGATTTCTTTAAATGGCTGAGAAAATAAGCTGTGCTGAATTGAATGGATATTCCTGTTTTTGTGTCTTTTTGTAACTTAAGGTTTTGCCTAGAGGAATTCTCTATGTTTTGAATCTAATTACCCTGTAAGGTATTTACCATCCTGATTTTACCGAGGTGATTCTTTTACTTTTTCTTCTATTAAAATTCTTTTAAGAACCTGATTGCTTTTTCATTGTTCTTAAGATCCAAGGGTTTGGGTCTGTGTTCACCGATGCAAATTTGTGAGGATTTTTATCAAGCCTTCGCCAGGAAAGGGGGTGTAGGGTTTGGGGAGGATTTTTTGGGGAAAGATGTTTCCAAGCAGGGTCTTTCCCAGTTATATATCTGTTAGACACTTGGTGGTGAAAGCAATAAAGTCCAAGGGAAAAAGGAAAATAGTTTGTACCTTGGGGAAGTTTAAACCTAAGCTGGTAAAAATAAGCTTAGGAGGTTTTCATGCAGGTCCCCACATCTGTACCCTAGAGTTCAGAATGGGGAAGGAACCTTGACAGGTACACAGAAGGGTAACTGTACAGTCAGGAGAGTCTGAACCATGGAATGCACAAAGTCCCCCACCCATGAAGCCACCACCAGCTGCACACCTCCTTGTTCATAATGGCCGTATAATGGAGAGGTTTGCAGATCGCAATGTAACGATCAAACGCCATCACTGTGAGGAGGAAACTGAACAGCTGTGCTATGCAGCCAGCAAAGGAGATGGTTCTCCTCTCAACAAGCAAGTCTGCGATCAGCTTTGGGGCTGTGACCAAGGGATAGCAGATGTCTACGAAGGACAGGAAGCTCAGGAAGAAATACACAGAGGAGTTCAGACACTCACTGCACTTTATGGTGACAATGATGAGCAGATTTCCCAGTGTGATAAGTATATAGAAAAGTAAAAACAGCACAAAACACACTCGCTGTAACTTCTGATCCTGGGAGAATCCCAACAGAATGAATTCAGACACATTGTTTGTATTCTCCATGTATTCGGGATAGGAGATGACTTTAAGGTGCTGAATAAAATCACCTGTCAAGACACAGATTAAGGCATATCATCAATAAAAAAGTCAATGTTGATTACTCTCACAGTGAATATTGAGCTGTATTAACCAAATAAATAGATTTTGACCAAAAGTAAACCAATATCAATATTCCACTCAAAGAACACTAGAAGTTGATGGTCAACTCAATATGAAAAGCTAAGATATATGAACATGTATTGCAGTTTATTTCTATTGTATTGTTATATATGCTCACTAAGCCTATTGTTCAACTGTGTTCTTTTAAACAGGAAGAATAGCCTTCTCACATTGTCTCTTGGGCTTATAAATGCCCATTTTATGTACTTAATTGTTGACTTGAAGACCCAAATATGGGACTGAGATGTTCCACTGAGGAGGCCATGTTTGAAAATTGGTGCATGAATATTTTCATCGGAAATCTCTGGAAATCTCTGTTATAATCATGGATATGATTTGTATATTAAAGCTTTAAATGGGAATAAGATAAATGTACATTAGAAAATTGCTTTTTAGTATTTTTCCTCTGGTAACTCAAGCAGAAGTTCAGTTTATTATCATCAGAATTCAGACACTGTTAGCACACATTGCTCCAGACCTCTATTGTTCATTTCTGAAGAGCTAAATGATAAAAACACAACACATGTTTGTTTTCTCATCAGTCATGATCCAGGATTATCTTCTTGAGTGTAACAATCAGAAAATATTGATTTCTCTTGCCACGGACATCAGGATTTAGTTTCTCATGGGAACATACCATGTTGATTGAGGAAACTGCACATCTGTCAATATTCACTTCAAGGAACTATAAACCAGTGTTTCCTAAGCCTTAAATATGGAAAGCATTCATACTAAAAGAGAATGACAACAGAGGAAACCTTTTCTCTAAAATGCCTACTGAATATTGTTAGTTTGCAGAATTATCATCTTTCTACACATCACATTTTTTTCATTTCACTCTCAAAGTCACTTTTCTACTCCATAATTTGAAAAGGTGGTGTGAAATTTTCATACAAAAGTTGTTAGTGAAGTGCACGTCGTGAGGCATTGCTCCATGTGCTCATTCTGAAATTCTCCCTGAAAAGAGGTGAGGGTGACCTTCAGGACCACTGGCTGAAAGTCTTAACATTTTTAAAAATACTTCAAGAATATTTCAAAAAATGTAAGAAACAAAAACAGCCAGGAAAAATGAAAACTTTCAGTGAGCTTTTTGTGAAAATTTCCACACACAACTTCCCTCCATTTTTTCAAACAACTATGGAGCTGGTTGTATTGTCCCAGATTTGAGGGGGTGGGATGTACCCCAGATTTTGATCAAGCTAATTGCAACCATATTGGCTGCATTCAGCCACTGTGAATTAATAAAATAGAACATCACATAGTTAAGAGTTAATTTGAACAAGCAGGGCTTCTGGAGGCAAAGTCAAATGTTCACTACACGTTTGCAGTTTCTGCTAATCGGAATGGGAGGAGGGTAGAAAAGAGTCAACAAATTGAGACTGAAAGAAAATAAGTGGATGAGGACTTTGCATTTTGGCGCCTTTAATATAGACACTTATTATGACTAAGATTGTTAGGAATGTTTGTTGATAAGTAGTTTATTGAAGTTAGGAGAGGTAATGACCCAGTAGGGGTCACTATGAGCTATGCGTTTGGTAAACGTTAGTTATAAAAAGACTAGATAAAAAAGTGTACTTTACAGCAGCTTTCTGAAGCTGTCCTGGGAGATCATTTTTCTGACCCCATACTCCCTGGCAGGGAAGTGACTGGCCATCATGGACCTGCTGCAAATTTCTCAATACCATCTCAGATTCTACGTATTTATTTTGGCTGTTCTAAACCTATTGCTTATGTCTGTGTGTGCTTAAATCTAATACATCATAGTTTGAGATAAGAGCAAGCTTACTTGTATTAATCTTTCATCAGACAGAATTGCTGTGTTCCCATTGATTTATTCCTGACATTGCCTGGTGTAAAACAGTTAAGTTACCACTGCTTTGGGTTCTGAAAACCCTGGGTAACCATTGAAATGTCATGCATTTTTAATTTAAATAAATAAAATAATTTGTTGGGGGAAAATAACAATTGTCTTCTGGCACAGTTCAGGGCAACTGCCCCTGTATTCCCCCTCTGCGGTTCAGAAAGTGTCCCGACTCTTAGATTTATGGCTCCCTACCTGTCACCTCTCTCAGATGTGGACAAGGTGTCCCTCCCCTTTCTGACCAAAATTTTCCAGGCTGTAAAGTTCCCTGCCTATACTGTGAATTCCCCAGCAAGTGAGATTCCATGAGCCAGCCTGCTTTACTTTTCTCCTCAGAGATAGAAAACAGTATAATTGTCATAGTTATCACACAGATCTTTCTAAGCAAGCACATTTATCCTTAAGGTAAAAGTGTTACACAGAAAACAAATTAAAACAGTAAAAGAATCTACACACCCCCTAAAAAGCTTTCCAGAGATCACTGCCCACCCTCTCAACTCCAATAAGGGCTTTGGCAGGTGACAGTCCTTCCAACCCTTCCCTAAGTGCTGGGGGTCCTCCCCTTGGACAGAAGTTCTGTGCATTTGCTGGATCAGAAAGGCGGCCCTGAGTCAGTTTAAACTCAGGTTATTGATCCAAAAGCCCTTTCTTTGTCTGTTGATCTCTGAAGAATCTGAGAGAATTTGTCTAATTACCTCCCAATGGAGCACTGTGGTCCCTTCTGCCATGCAATTCCATATATTCACTGGCCTACAATGTTACATAAACTTATTACAGTAAGCTCTCCCCAAAAATATGGCAGGAAATTGCCATACCTGTCAGACATTCCCCTTGCTCTGTTTTTATATTTTTAACAGTTTGTGGTCTGTGATATGCAGGAAACTAGACTATCTGATAGTTGCCTTCTGGCCTTAAACTCTACATATTAGTTATTTATTATTATAATTATTTTATTTTATTATTTGAAAAAAAAACATATAGTAAAATACCCCAGAGAGTTTGCAATTAGATCCATGTGATTTGGCTCCTGCTCCAATATACGGCCTTCATTCTTACTGTTCTTATTTGTATTAATGTGGGCACCTAGGAGCCCACCAGCACCCCATTGTGCTAGGTGCTGTACACATAGACACAACAGAGAGACAGTCCTGGCCTTAAAGAGTTTGCAGTCTAAGACAGGAGTCCACAGATGTTAGACAGGTGGGGCAGTAGGAGAAAACAGAGACACAACACTGGGCAGTTGTGTCAATAAAACAGTGGCCTAATCATTGTCAAGTTTCTGGAGACAGTGAGAGCAAACGTGAGTTTTCAGGAAGGACTGGAAGGAGGATAATGAGAAAGCTTTGTGACTATTTCTAGGGAGCTCCTCCCAAGTGTGAGGGGCATGGGAGGAAAGCACAATGGTTCTTGTCTGAAAATTTAACAAGTGGGTGATGAAGGCTGTGCTTACTGACCAATCTGAGGTGAATGGTGACCTTTCAATAGTGAATGGTGTTAGGGTCATCTGGGATAGGTTGTGAAGGGTCCTGAAAATGAAGACAAGCATAGAGAAAGGGGAGCTGGTAAAGGGATATCATGGTCAAACCAATGGGCTAGAAAAATTATCTTTGCAGTAGCAATCTGAATAGATATGAGCAAGGTAAGACTGCATTTGTGATTACATGAGTCACATGGATAGACTCAAGCCTGAGCAATTTTAAGGGGTGGAATTGGCAGTATGAGTGAGAAAATTCCTATATGAGTTCTGAAATGGTTCAAAGAGATAGCACTTCTGGGAAAAGCCATTTTTTTTAGGGTGAGATATTTAGAAGTGCCTAAGGGAGTGACCAGTACAAGTTCCAGGGAAAGTATTATCTGCATTTTACATAGTGAGGAAGTGAGGCAAAGACGGTGAGTGCTCAAATTTAAAAAAAAAAAAAGTGCTTTAACTTTGAGTACCCATATTTAAACACCTGGGCTGACATCAAAAGTGCCTGAGTGACATTTTCATCAATTTTCAATGGGGCTGTAGCTCTCAAGAGTCTAAAACCAGCCTCCTGTGTGGATACAAAATTTGTTACTGCATCCGATCCGCAAAAATGATCCATGGATATAAAGCGAATATCCACAGATTTTCAGGGCTCCATATACAAAGTTTGTGTCTGCATCCGGTCCATGATCCACATAAATGGTTCACAGATATAAAATGGATATCTGCGGATTTGCAGGGCTCTAATTAAAGGGACCAGTTTTGAATCTATTTTCCAATATATATCAAATTTTGCATCTTCTGAGGTGAGGGACCCCATGAGCATCTGATCAGGATTCGGGGGATGGAAGGGGAGGAATGGGCCAGTTCTCTTTGAAACAAAGAAAAGGGGAAGAAAGAAAACACCCAGAAGTTTGAGCAATAATTGGAAACAACACATCTTTGTGTAGTTATCCCTAGGGGACGTGAAGGTTTTAATGATCCCATCTGTGTCTGCCCTGAACTGAAGAACTCTGGGGCTCTCCAAGGAGTCCATCCCAAATGCCATTGAAACAAGTCTATAAACCAGACCTCCACACACAATCTTTGCAGTCAAGAGTAACAGACGTCTCCCTCCTGCAGGTAGGTTTAATTGCTCTGGTTCTGAGGGAAGTGGAATAAATATTCTCTTTTGGTTCTGGCAATTCTGAATTAATTCTGATTCAGAGCCAAATCTCATGGAGATCAGATTTATTGACTCCAGAGGTCCTGACTTTTCTAAGAAGGCTGCATCTCAGATGGTGTCAGTTGCCTAACTCCACTAAAGCCAATTTTCCATGTACACATGCTGATGATCTGGCTCATTAGAGCAGAGCAGTAGCTCTTTTATAGAAAAGGTTGAGACTCACTTATCATTGGCTCTAAAATCCACAGCCTTACTCAAACTGTCTTGAAAATGGCTCATCCTCGTGGAGGTCTAGGGTAGGGTTAATGGACTAAATGTGGAGTCATGCATGCAAGGGAGAGCCCCTTGAAAAGTCCCAGGATATCAGAATTATACAGTTCACATCATGTTGTTTTGTGAATGTCCTGGGCACGCTGGAGCTCTGATTCTCCCCAGACTGTTCTCACCTTCTCGGGGTTGATCCCAGCTAGTGTCTGGCACCCACTGACCCTCTGAGGAAAGGAACATTTCAAAAGTTATTCAAGGTAAACTTTCATGTGCAGGGGGAGGGCTCAAAGCCAGAGGGTTTGCAGGCAGCCTGGCCACAGAACAACAAGGTGGTTCAAGATGGCTGGATCCCAGTGCCCACCTTGCTCTGTGATTTTTGAATCCTGGCTTTGGCAGATTTCCACACATGTGTATTGTGTATGTATGACAAGGAGGAAGGTGGAGAGGAGAGCTGAATTGCATCTGTTTGTGCCTGTGGTGGGAGGGAAAGCTTGAAGCAGCCAGGTCTTTTGTGAAATGGTCACAGCAATGGATGTGGTGGAGAGTTGGGCGTTGGAGAAGTGGTAGAATAATGGGGGGGGATCTCCACTGTCCAAAAACTAGGGCTTCGAAAACCCAGTTCGATGCCTCAAGCCCTGAAGAAGAACTGACTTTTGAACAATGTAGGGTTGTTATTTTCCTGTGATCCCTTAATGTATAAGAGATCGTCCTTGTCATAAATATAAAGGAAAGAGTAAACCCTTTTAAAATCCCTCCTGGCCAGAGAAAACAAATCTTCTTACCTGTAAAGGGTTAAGAAGCTAAAGCTAACCTTGCTGGCACCTGAGCAAAAGGACCAATGAGGAGACAAGATACTTTCAAAAGCTGGGAGGAGGGAGAAAAACAAAGGGGCTGTGTCTGTGTGATGCTTTTGCCAGAGACAGAACAGGAATGGAGTCTTAGAACTTAGTAAGTAATCTAGCTAGAGATGTGTTAGATTATGATTTCTTTAAATGGCTGAGGAAATAAGCTGTGCTGAATAGAATTAATATTCCTGTCTGTGTGTCTTTTTTGTAACTTAAGGTTTTGCCTAGAGGGATTCTCTATGTTTTGAATCTTATTACCCTGTAAGGTATTTACCATCCTGATTTTACAGAGGTGATTCTTTTTACTGTTTCTTCTATTAAAATGTTTCTTTTCAAGAACGGAATGCTTTTTTTTAATTTTTCTAGGATTCAAGGGTTTGGGTCTGTGGTCACCTATGCAAATTGGCAAATTTACCAAACCTTCCCCAGGAAGTGGGGTGCAAGGGTTCGGAAGATTTTTTGGGGAAAGACGTTTCCAAACAACATTTTCCCAATAAACCCAGATAAACGTTTGGTGGTGGCAGTGGAAGTCCAAGGGCAAAGGGTAAAATAGTTTGTACCTTGGGGAAGTTTTAACCTAAGCTGGTAAAAGTAAGCTTGGGGGAGTTTCATGCAGGTCCCCACATCTGTACCCTAGAGTTCAGAGTGGGGAAGGAACCTTGACAGTCCTCAAAGGGACCTTTTCTCTCTGGGAGCTCAGAGACGCTGACAGAGCAGAACCATAAGTGGCATAACTGGTGGGATGGGAAGTCGAGCCACCTGTACCCTTCCCCACCCATAACCCCCCCCCCACCACCACCATTGCCCCACAATTATTCCCCAGGACAGTTTCATTAGGTGGAGGGAGGGGGCGCTTCTTCCCTCTACTTTTCCTGGGTAAAGGGAAGGAACCCCAAACTTCCCCCTTCTCCACACTGCAGTGGGGAAGGGGTAGGCTCACCCTTCCCTTGGTGCTTCTGCTTCCAGGGAAAGGGGGAGGTCAGAACAGAACTGGGAAGTGTGGGGAAGAAAGGAGGGCATTGGAGCTCAACAGTGGGAAGTCTAGCAGGAGCTTCTACTCTCCCTCCCCCCAGAAAAGCCTCCTCACAGCCAAGCTCTCTAATTGTGTCTCCTCTTCAAACAATTGCCTCCACTGACTCCATGTTAATCCTTGCGCTGGTCCTGCATCCTTGACCTGCAGGAGGCCACGTGATTGGAGGACTGGTCTGCTCTGTACAGACAGAGAAACAGGAGACAAGGAGATGATGTAAAGATAGCGAAGGGACTGACATTCAGCTCCTGCTTTCTGTGGCCATGGGAATCCTTTTCAAAGGGGCAGTGGCTGAGGAGAGCTGGGCAGTGGAACATGAGGATGCCAAAATTATTGGACCAGAGAGTGCGAGTGGTTCGGGCACACACCTCATGGGCAGTAGACCCAGGTCCATTCCCCCTGCGCCAATCGCTCTTTCTTAATCCACAGTGGAACAGCTTCAACAGGAGAGACACGATATGCCAGAGGCCAGAAGTTAGAGCGCTCTCCTGAGAGGTGGGAGATACCTGTTTAAATCCTTTCTTCCCTCTCTTTCAGGGAAGGGGAATAGAACCTGGGTCTCCCACATCCCGGGCGAGTTCTCTAACCACTGGGCCAAAAGTTATCATGGGGGCAGGAGCACCACAGCTGCCTCCTTCCACCATTTTGTGTAGAACGAGACCGGTGTCCAATTCATTCCCTCAAGAAACTGCTACGAAGCCAGGAGAGGGCTACCTGTGTGTGGATTGCTAGTAGAGAGAGTCATGTAAATCCAGGTGGAAGGGAGGTGCCGATCTGTGAGGAAGGGGCAGTGCTTCGCAAATCGGTGGGTCCCACTGGCAAGCTTAGGGGACTTCCGACCTGGCATCCTGTGGGCTGTTGTGGAATGCATTTTAAGGTGCCTATCTGTCCCCATTCATTGTACAGGGAGATTGTGGAAGCTCCTTCACTGGAGGTTTTCAAAAGGAGACTAGAGAGCCATCTGCCTTGGATGGTTTGGGCACAACAAATCCTGCCTCTTGGCAGGGGGTGAGACTGGATGACCCTTGCAGTCCCTTCGACCGCTACGGTTCTATGACTCTACAGGGAGGTACCTAACTCGGCTTTCTGGATTGCACTGCTGTGCTTGTTTTTGTTTAGGCACCTAAACATGAGGTGCCAGGATGCTCGGAGCTGCAATGCCTGAGTCCTTTCATGGATTCCAGCCTTTGAGACTTAAACACTGCGGGCCAGACGATCATCCCCATGGACATGCCGAATAGCATCAGAACCCACCATTGCGCCCGTCGAAGTGAATAGCACCACTGCCCGGCTGGGGTAAGTTTGCTGCTCACATGAGGAAAGGTATTGGATCTGGTGCTCTGAGTGAAGGAACTTTTTTTTTTCTTCAGAAAGGCAGGGCTGTAAAACTCAGCTTGTGATAAACACGGCCATGCAGCTTTAAGAGCTGAGTCACTGCAGTAATGTGAGGAGTGGAAATGGAGAAAGAGGGTCAGTTTTCTGGAGGGACCTAGTTTATTGTGAGATCAGGAGCTCAGGAGTGCGAACAGGGGTCAGGCTACTTGTGCACAAATGCTAGAGGCTCTGCATAGAACACTGGGTAGCCCCAGGCTGCTGAATAAAGTTCTCTTTCCTGCAACTCCCTGCCTGCCCATATCCCTTATTGCTAATGAGACAACTAGCCTGGCTCCATAACAGACAGTGCATAAGCACCCATGCCTCATATACGTTCACACCCCAAGTAGTACTTTGCCCTGCAAAAAGTCTCATTGCCCAGTGGTCTCACTAACTGATGTGGGTGATTGTATCAGAATCTGACCATGGAAATGACATTGTGCAGGTGGGTGTGTTGTTAGCCGCAAAGATTGATCTCAAGAGCATGAGCCACCGCTCCCTGAGCTAGGAAACCTACCTTGAAGCCAGTGCTGGACTCCGAACACTACATGTAGTTCAGACAGTGGAGGGAAACAGAGATCTTCATGGTGGCTGTGAGGCTTATGGAATCCTGAGATGGATCCACTGCCTCGAGTTTATGCTTTGTTGAAAGTAACAGAGTTTGAGGTGTTTGCATTCAGCCCTCATTTGTCTCCTTTTTTAGTGTAGGCCTCACTTTCTCACCTGCAGTGGAGAGTGCGTCTAGGATAAATGACGGAGAGGAATCACACTGCAGTGAGTGAGTTTGTCTTGTTGGGATTCACACAAGACCCAAAGCTGCAGGTCATCCTCCTTGTGATGTTTCTGTTGATCTACCTGCTGATCCTAGTGGGGAACCTCACCTTGGTCACCTTAATCAGGACTGACTACCAGCTTCACAACCCCATGTACTTTTTCATCAGCAACCTGGCCCTCTTAGATGTTGCTTACACCACCATTATCACTTCCAGCATACTGATTACTTTAGTATCAGCAAGAAAAGTCATTTTGTTCCCTTTGTGTGCTCTGCAATTCTTCTTCTTATGCATCGCATTGTCCTGTGAATGTTACCTCTTGGGTGTCATGGCATACGATCGCTTCATGGCCATCTGCAACCCATTGCGCTACACTGTCATCATGTCCAAGCAGTTTTGCATGCTGCTGGTGCTGGGGTCATACCTAGTGGGCTGCGTGAATGCAATTGTTCAAACTATGTTTATATTCCGTTTGTCCTTCTGTGACTCAAATGTCATCAACCATTTCTTCTGTGATGTACCCCCGATCCTGAAACTGTCCTGCTCTGACACCCACATCACAAACATTGTTCATTTCACCTGTACCGCTGTGGTGGTAACACCTACTATCTTGATCATCCTTATCTCCTACATATACATTGTGGTTGCCATTCTAAGGATCAACTCTGCCAAGGGCCAACTCAAAGCTTTCTCCACCTGCGCCTCCCACCTGACGGCCATCACTATCTTCTACGGAACAGGCTCTTTCATGTATTTACAGCCCAGTTCAAAGTACCCCATAGATCAGGACAAAATCATTTCTTTGTTTTATACCCTTGTGATCCCCATGTTGAACCCCCTGATCTACAGCCTGAGGAACAAGGAAGTGAAAGAGGCCTTTATGAGGATGTTACACAGTAAGATTTATTCTCTGTGAATTTAAATGTTGGGAATGGTTTTTTTAATGGTAAACAGGAGTGAAAGTGGGGAGTGAGTTCTTTACATCATTATCTTGGTTTTTGTGAATTACCAACCTTGTTTGTCTTGCACCAAAAAAACCCTAAGGGGCAGGTTTTCCAAGGAGATCTGCACCAAACAGCTATGATTTGGCAACTCATCAAGTAGCCAGCTTCTCAGAGCTGCTCAACTCCCAGTTAGGAACCATTTTGTGCTAAGGCCACGTTGCCATCCTCAAGTGAAGGGCAGGCTGGTCCTGTAGTTCAGGCACTGGCTGAGGACATAGAAAACCTGGGTTCAATTTCTGGGTCCAGAATGGACTTCCTGTGTGACCTTGGGCAAGTCACTTAGCCTCTCTGTGCCTCTGTTCTCCATCCTTACAACGGGGATGGTGGCACTGCCCAGTCTCCCAGAGTGCTGAGAGGGGAGAAACATTAAAGAAAAAGACAGTAAAGTGCTCAGAGAGCTACTGATGTAAGCAATAGGCATTATTTTTATTATTATTTATTGGTTTATTAAGTGTTTTAAAAGCATGAGCTGGGTCCTCTAATAATGAGAGTGGCTGAAAAATCATTTATATTTCATAATAATAATGAGGTGTGTGTGCTCATTATTTGCCTTCTAGTTTTTGAATATTTGAGTTATTCGAACTAGTGAATATTTGGGTGAACTCTGGTCATGTTTTGAAGATTTCATTACAGGGTCTTTCTTAAAGTTAACGGCATGTGCCAGTGAGCCACTTAGGGGCATTTCATCACTGCCTTATACAGTACTAGTCCACTTATTTTGTACAACCTTCTACTTACTCACCAACAGCCCTTTCTGTTTCATGGATGTCCACATCTAATTTACATCTGATAGTTGCCTGGTTGTCGATGCTAAAAGTTTTGTATGGGTTTGTTTTTCTCAGGTTTCTAAGGATCACCTGACAAAATTACATACAAACAAAGCATTAGAAGTAAGTTATGCATACTGAGAATTTGGTCCCATACATACATCAGTGACAGAAATGGCAAACACAGGCATGGTGTTGAGACTATCGCATTAACTTTAAAAATGTTATCTGTAAGTCGGTGAGCAAAAACTCAGGAAACATGACAACATCATAGATTGTCATATTAAGAGGTGCCCAGAAAATATTCATAGCCCTTTGTATTCAATAAGTGTTATATGTATTTGTGTGTTCTGGTTTCGCTGGGTGGGTGTGATGTGTTGGATCACAGAACACCCCCTGGGAGCTGCCAACTGATGTGCCAGAAGACTCCTTCTGCCCCTGCTTTCTTGCCCTTCCCAGCTTAGGACTCCAGAGTTGCCAAGAAGGCCAATGGCATTTTGGGATGTATAAGTAGGGGCATAGCGAGCAGATCGAGGGACGTGATCATTCCCCTCTATTCGGCATTGGTGAGGCCTCATCTGGAGTACTGTGTCCAGTTTTGGGCCCCACACTACAAGAAGGATGTGGATAAATTGGAGAGAGTCCAGTGAAGGGCAACAAAAATGATTAGGGGTCTAGAACACATGACTTATGAGGAGAGGCTGAGGGAGCTGGGATTGTTTAGTCTGCAGAAGAGAAGAATGAGGGGGGATTTGATAGCTGCTTTCAACTACCTGAAAGGGGGTTCCAAAGAGGATGGCTCTAGACTGTTCTCAATGGTAGCAGATGACAGAACGAGGAGTAATGGTCTCAAGTTGCAGTGGGGGAGGTTTAGATTGGATATTAGGAAAAACTTTTTCACTATGAGGATGGTGAAACACTGGAATGCGTTACCTAGGGAGGTGGTAGAATCTCCTTCCTTAGAGGTTTTTAAGGTCAGGCTTGACAAAGCCCTGGCTGGGATGATTTAACTGGGAATTGGTCCTGCTTCAAGCAGGGGGTTGGACTAGATGACCTTCTGGGGTCCCGTCCAACCCTGATATTCTATGATTCTATGACTCTATGAGTCCTACCTGGTTTGAGCCAGATCTGCTAGCCTGCTGCAAACCCAGACCCGGTCTGAACCACGTCCCCTAACAGCTGTAGGCTTACTTGGAAGCAGCTTAGGAAGTGTTCCTGTCTTTAGCACTCAGATGCTCAACTCCCAATGGGGTCCAAATCCTAAATAAATCTGTTTTACCCTGTATGAAGCTTATACAGGGTAAACTCAAAGATTGTTCGCCCTCTCTAGCACTGATAGATATACACAGCTGTTTGCACCCCCACCCAGGTACTAATACATACTCCAGGTTAATTAATGAGTAAAAAGTGATTTTAAGTACAGAAAGTAGGATTTAAGTGGTTCCAAGTAGTAACAGACAGAACAAAGTGAATTCCCAAGTAAAATAAAATAAAACACGCTGATCTATCTCTAATACAGTAATAAAACGGAATACAGATAAAAGCCTCACCCTCAGTAAAGTTTCCATGAGCTTCCTTTTACAGACTAGACTCCCCCTACTCTGGGTCCAGAAATCACTCTCACCCTCCTGTAGTCACTGTCCTCTGTTCCAGTTTCTTTCAGGTATCCTTGGGGGTGGAGAGGCTATCCCTTGAGCCAGCTGAAGACAAAATGGAGGGGTCTCCCAGGGATTTCTATAGACTTTGTCCTCTGTGTGGACACCCCTCCCTCTCCCTGTGTAGAATCCAGTTACAAGATGGAGTTTTGGAGTCACATGGGCAAGTCACATGTCCCTGCAAGACTGAGTTCCTTTCCAGTCAAGCCACATTCCTGGGAAAGCTCAGATGTGGAATGGCGTCTCCAAATTCATTGTTGGCTTAAGTGGTTCTTGACTGGGCACTTCCTGAGAATAGTCTTCTCTTAGAAATCTGATGAAATACTTTTACCAAGGCTACCCAGAAATCAAGCAAGTTCACAGCCAATATTCATAACCTCGAACACAAAAATGATACATGCGTACAAATAGGAGGAATAGATTCAGCAGATCACAGCCTCTACAGAGACATGCTACGTGGCACATGTCGCACAAAACATATTCCAGTTCTATCACATATACATTTATAAGCATCTCCCCATATAGCACGATGGGGTGCACCATCACAGTGGGTTTCCCACGGAATCTGGAGTCACTCGGGGTGAGTTAGGCAAAACCTAGCCTATAAAGCTTTGTCCTTTGGGATAAGTAGCAGTGATTGGTTTTACCTGTTTCAGGAGGCCTGAAACACAAAGAAAGCCTTTTGGGTACAAAGGCTGAATTGAAATTAAGAGGGGCCCTTGTTTTGATCCAGCAAACTGGCACGAGCCATTAATCAAGGGCACAAAACCTACCTGGAGGGATTTTAAGACTGGAACCTGCCAGATCTCCATGTGGATGGTGGTTGGGCCTAAGCCAAATGAGCATTTTTTAGACCCTTTTATTGTTATGTTTTCTTTGTAATGCACCATTGCCAGTTGTTGTTGCCAGCTAAAGTGAGAAAAGATAACATTGCATTTCAGGCATGGAAAATATCTTAACTCTTCATTTCTTTCTGCATACCTGAATGGCACAAGACACCAATGGGCAAACTTAACTCTGCATTAACAAAGGTTTGGGAATTGAATTTAGGCCAAATTTGCAGCTAAATATTGAGTGTGGAATTTTGGAACTTCCTAAATAAAAAGCGCCCACTCCCTATTGTTTTTAGTTGGATATTTAACTCCTAAAACCATAATGCTCTTCAATGCGACTTTCTTTTGGAAGCTGTTTGATCTTGGTTTCAGAGGGGTAGCCGTTTAAGTCTGTGTCAGCAAAAACAATGACGAGTCCTGATATCACCTTAGAGACTAACAAATTTATTTGGGCATAAGCTGACAAAGTGGATTCCAGGCCATGAAAGCTTATGCCCAAATAAACTTGTTCATCTTTAAGGTGTCACAGGACTCCCTGTTGTTTTTGCTGAAACAGACTACCGGCTACCTCTCTGAAAGGAGGTGAAAGAGGTCTTTAGGAGGGTGATAGGGAAAAAAAAAGGGTTTTCCTTGGTGTATGTAAATGTTAGACTTGGCGGTTAATCAATAAATGGGAGCGAGATGGAGGAGTGAGTTTTCTGTGTCATTATCTTTATATGAATAACCAGATGTGTTCGTCTTTCATTAAAAACAAACGAATGGCCAGATTTTTCCAAAAAGCTCTGTATTCAACAGCTAACATTTCAGCACTCAAACAAGTGAGTAGATTTGCCAAAGGTCTCTTTTTCCACTTGGGGACTTAAATTATTCATTTGGGACCTGCACTATTTATCCCAGTGTTGGGTGCTGACCGCTGCTATAACTCGGGCTTCCTAACTGAGGTGTCTAATGGAGAGAGCAGCACCTCTGAAAATCTGCCTCCAATTGTAGGTGCTGCTAGACACGTTGTACGGTCTGTCCCGAAATGTTCACTCAAAGTTTTCTCCTCTTTTGAGGTATATTGCCAGTTTGGAAAGCTTTCCCATTTTATCAGAATAGAGCCCTTACAAACATAGGTCCCGGTTCTGGAAAGCCCTTAAGCATGTGCTCCCACCCCTCTCTGTCTAGTGAATCCATTAAGCATATGCTTGATATTGATCACGTGATTAAATCCCATTGAATTCCCGGCGATTTAAGCACACTCTTAAATGATTTCCAGAATAGAAATAGTTGACTAAGATGGGAGCAGAAACTTAAAAACAAACAAACAAAAAATCTCACAACCAAACATTTGAAGGATTTAATCCTAAAACTTAAAGAAAGACTCACAACAACAGCAGCCTTGGATCAGGCCTGATCAGTAATTACTCTAGCGGAATCCATGTCAAATGGCAAACGACCATTTCCAAGAGACGTGTTGACTGGATTAAGGCCAGGCCCCATTGTGTGTCCAGCCAGGTCAGAGGCACAAATGGGAAAACCCATCTCGCAAAGTTCTTACATTGCTAAATGCGGCAGTGACAGTTATCAGAGAAGAAATGGGGGATTTTGTCAAGGTTTGTGCAGCTGGCTCTTATAACACAAAAATATATTAGTAAAACCTGTCTAACAAAGAGAATCATGAACCAGCAATGCCAATCCAAATTGCCTTTTGCTAACCCATAGAAAATAGATGCATTTAACTCACACAGGCAAAATATATTAATGAAATCATGGGATGTGTTTGTTGTTGCAGCTATAAGTGCAATTAAAAAGGAGAAGTAGTGTAGCCACAATAAGAAAGTAGTGAATAGGTAAAGTACATTATATTTAGAATGCGTTATATTCATGCTGAAACTGTACTGTTAGATGATGTAACCTTTGCATGACCCTTGCTCTGTATACAGTAGGAGAATTCAACATGGCTAGAGAAACACTTTCAACCTGACAGCATTTAGGTATTCTCCTATGCTTGGCTTCTGCAACCTTCTGTCTTGCATATCTACCTACCTATGTAAAAGTTTTATAGTATTTGCCAATATCATATACAATATTATATATAATAGTAGGTATGTTTATACAAGTATGAACTGTATTCATTTTAAGATCTTCCCAAACGATTTTTACTTACGTTATGCTATTTAGCCAAGGGGAGATGTGAACTATGGTAATCTCAGAGAACAAGGATAAGACAAATAATTTTGCTAAAGCCTCACTAACGTTGGCTTTATAACAAGTTTTTACTGGTAGAGGATGCTTCTAAGGTTTTGCCAACTTCTCAAATATAGTGGTCAGAACATAGATATTAAGCTAGTTATACATGTTGTCCTGTTTACTTTCGAGTCTGTGCCAGCCTAGCAAAAACATTCCAAAACATGTCAAAGATAAGAGATTAAAAAACCCCTCAACTCTAGTGTATATACAGAGGCAGAGTGAAGCCCAGATTTTAAGGCAATCTGACCTCTCCATTTAATGCAATCTGACCTCTGCACTATTACCATTCTAGCCCCATCTTTCTTCTACCCTTCTTTCTTCTAGCCCCATATATGATACCCCCCAAAAAATCACTTCCCGCATTCAGGGTATTTTAGGCTTTTTATCCCATTTTATTGCAAATTGTACGATGAGAGATCATCAAGACAACATTTTGGTGGTAAAAGTGTCTCCATTTTGAGAACAGAAAAAACAACAATGCTGTTTCTCAGTAAAAAGAATTGATCTGGGTGTCTTTACCAGGTAGTTGAAGAAAAGAAAACATTTCTTTTACTCAAGTTAGTCTTTGTCCGGTAATATTAAAGCGGCCTGTTGCAAGGGAGACCTCTCTCTTTCCTGGATTCAGACTGTGTAATTAGCGGCAGGGCGTATTTATTTGGTCTGCTGGCATTTGGAGAGAGAATCCCTCAGAGCCGTTAATCTCAGGTCTGGCACTAAAGGCATCATTAAAATGCCCTTTAGGTCACATGGGAGCAGTAGATAGTGGGATGCCAATCTGTTGGCTTCTAACTTTGTTCAAGTTCTTTGAAGTGTTGATGCTGCTCTCCATCCCTTTCCCCTGTTTTATGCATTCTATAAATCTGAACCTCCCCCAGCAAGAATTACTTCCAGTCGGGAGTAAATGTGGGAAAGTTTATTGAAAATGCATTTTCCATTACATTTATTTAATTATTTTGTAACTGCAGAGAAAATAAGAATGGAGTCATTCATAACACTGTTTTTTTGAGAGCCCAGAGACAGAAACTTTTTAAGCAGTTACCACGTAGAATGCAATGGATCAGGATTAAGATGCTTCTTTTCCCCCCAAGAGATGTCTAAAAGCCTGGGATTGGAGTGGGAAAAATGGCTGGAGATCAGGACTGAGGGGCACTGGCAGACTCAGGGATTCAGAAAGGGCTGCAGTAGCCTAGAGTGATGCCAAGAGTAATGGGATGAAGGGCATGGCCTGGGACATATCTCACCCTATATCAGCAATAATGTGTGTGTGTCTCTAATAGTGATGATGAAATGGAATTAAAAAATACCAGGATGAGCATGTCATGATAGAGACTAACAACTTGTGATTCTACTATGGAAAATCATTCCTCATCGATCTGCTATAATTCTTTTATTTTGTCTACAAAAGAATGAATATGTGGGGAACCATCTGACATAATATACTTGGACTTTCTTTGACAAAGTCCCTCATATGAGGCTATTAAGGAAGTTAGGTAGTCATGGAATAAGAGGCAAAATGCTGTCATGAATGAGAAATTGGTTACACAACAGGAAACAAGTGCACATGTCATCAGAGACATCTAGACACCTAACGTCCGTTGATTTCAGTGGAAGTTAGGAGCCTACCTACCTTTGAGCATCTGGGCCAAAGAGTAGAATAAAAGGTCAATTTCAACACAGCAACAGGGAAAAATATGGGTCGACACAATGTTCTGCATTAGGACTGGTGGTGTTTCAAATATTTATTATGATCTGGTACAAGGAGCGAGCAGTAAGATGGCAAAATTTGCAGATGACATGGAATTGTTTTGGTGAGTCCAGGCTGGGGAATGAGAGTGAAAACATCAGAGGGACTGAGCTGGAAGTTGTGTGAATGGGCAGCTCAGTGGCAGGTGACATTAACTGTTGACAAAGGATTTGAACAGCTCACGCACAGTTCTGTGTTCTAAGTTCAGTAACCGCCAGTGAAACATTCTCTGGGGTTCCCATGAAGAGCTGAGTGACAACTACTCCCCAGTGAAATGGAAAGTTGGCAAATTCAGAACTGAACAATGGAAATACTCATGCTTGTCACAAAACAGGGGAGTTTTTAAACAGGAAATGTGCTGCTGTTGTTGTTGGGGTTTTTTTTGTTTTTTTTTTTTTACAGAAAATATTAAACTCCAGAAATGTTCAGCCTAAAACTTTTGGCTGAAAACCAAAAACGTCTCTTTGGAAAAGTTTCCCTGCTGCCTTAGGGGAGTTATTGTTTGGGTGTCTTATGTGGCAGTTGTCCTCAAACAGCTGGGGTGTCTAGCAGGATTATATCTCCCACTCTTCTGATACCGGGGTGCCCATCCTATGGCCTGCAGTCCATATATGTACGACCAGAGCATTTTGTAAAGTCTGCAGGCCACTTGAACACAATCTACTGATGGCCAATTCAGGGGCGCTGGAACAATTTTTATAGTGGGGCTGCTTAAAGTCACTGAACCAAACTTTAAACCCTGTACATGATGGAAACAACTTAAAGCCAGGGGGTGCAGAAGCCCACCTAGGTCCAGCACCCATGGGCCAATTCGTTAGTGTTTTGGTGCGATGTTTACATCATTTTAGTTTATACATGTGTGCAAATAGATAATCCTGTACATAGAAACAACCCAAAGACACAGGAAACAAGCTGATCTTAAAATATAAATCAATATCGGCGACTTTAAAGCTTATTAAAATGTGTAGAAATTGCTTGCCCCCACTGTTTGGTTTACATGGCCCTCCTGTTTAATAAGGTTGGGCACCACTGTAATCTGATCCATTAAAATAATTTCTTATGGCCCAAATCCTTGGGAGTTAGGTGTCTAAATACCGTTGAGGATCGGGGACTGTGCTCCTATATACAGCACGAGCCAGGAAAGCAAAACCAAAATGTCAGACTGCATAAGGGATAAGATAGATTTTCAGTTTTTAAGGCCAGAAGGGACCATTTTTATAATGATATATTACAATTAACATTGAGCAGCACTTTTTGTTAAAGGTCCTCTCTTCTATATGCTTAAACATCTGATTGCTTCTTTGGATTCTATTTTCTGTGCTAGGTCTCTGTTGAACCAAGAGAAATTCCAAGCAGCCCGTTGTTACAGCAACTGTGGGTGTGTCTGTACTGTGCCTCAGAGAGTGCACGCAAGCTTGCATGCTACAAATAGTAACGTGGACATTGCAGGACCCGTGGCAGCTCAAACCAGCTGGCCGTCTCCAAGCCTGCGCGACCCCTGGGTCCAAACTCATGCGGCTACCCAGAGTCACTGTCTGTGCTGCAATGTCTAAATGGCAAGTTTTAGCACACTAGATCCAGAGGAGCTAAAGTGAGTCTGCCTACCGGGGCTGGGAGGCGAGCTCCCAGCAGCAGTATAGAAATAGCCTATGTGGCTTAAGGCTAGGTCCACTTAATGTAAGGGCTGGTTTACCCTTAAAACACTACAGCGTAAACGCGACCTGCACTGATGGGAGGGAGTCTCCTGTTGGCGTAGGCAATCCCCCTCCCCGACAGGCAGGAGCTAGGTTGATGGAAGAATTCTTCCTTTGATTTAGCACTGCCTACATAGGCACTTAGGTTGGCTTAACTACATCGCTCAGGGTTTTGGATTGATGACAACCTAATTTTCTGGTGTAGGCCACGCCTAAGGCACACCCACACGCAGTGAGTTATTCCCCTTCCTGGGGGGAAGTCAGCGCATTAAGCATTAGGGAAGAGGAATGGTAGAAAGTTTTGGCTGTGGTGAGTGTGCTGCTCTGGGTTCTCCAAAAAGAGAAGTCTGTCGCCTGAATAGATGACACTCTATGGATCCACAATGTCCCCAGATACGTCACTGATGAAGTGTTGCAAGGGCAGGGGACCATCTGTTAGTGAGCCCAAATAGCATACCAGAGAGTTAAAATGTCCATAGTGTGTTTTGAAATCTGTCTTCCATTTGTCCCCTGCCCAAATGAGTGTTAGATTGCAAATCCTCGCAGATGTAGTTTGATAAAAACCTTTGCAAATTTCCTGTGAGCCAACAATTCTGGGATTCACAGCAGGGGGTTATGGTTCCAAACGATCACTTTCTTCAGGGGCCAATTGTCTAAACGGAAGCATAGTAGAGTCCCACATTTCTTCTTCCCCAAAAGGTCCTGGAAACCCGTGGGAAACGCTGAGTAGCTAATAAATCCTTTGGACCAGTTTTCATGACTGTACGCTGGGAGAGCCAAAAATTCTGGTTCCAACAATGTGTAAATACAGCTAAAGGTAACTTTCAACCAAGGTTGTAGGTCAATAGGGCAGTCATAGTCCTGGTGCAGAGGCAACGAGTCCACATTTCTTTCAAAGGTATCCATGTAATCCGGGTATTTATCAGGAATGCCCGGTGTCCAAGTCAAGAATGGTGGAGTAGGTCCAGGGGTGGAGGCTGGTTCAAGGAACCCCAACATTTTCAGTCATTTCCATTCAACAACTCCAGTAGGGGTATCCCTGGGCCAGGCTCATGTAGTGAGGGCATAGTTCACACCTGGTGTGGAGTGTCCCTCTTGCATACGGGCCACTGCTTTTCTGCAAAAAGTTGAACCACCTTATGTCACATGCTGCATCTGATAATAAGGCCCAGTGGTTGGAGCGCAGGTCACAGTGAGGTGCAGGATTGTGCCTAGGCTAAGAGTGGTGCTAGAATCAAGGACGAGGGACACACCAGGGTCAAAACCGAGATCAGAGTCCAACAACAAAACAGAAGCAGAACCAGAGCCAGAGTTCAAGTCCAGGCCAGAGGTCGAAGCCGGGTGGCCAGAGACCAAAGATCAGCCAAGGCCATGTCAAGCCAGAGTCCAGATACAGGCCGAGGGTCAAAGACGGGTAGTCAAAATCTGAGGGCTTGAGGAAGATCAGGAGGAGGAAGCAGTGCGGGTGTGGGTGGGTGGAGGGCCTGGAGCGAGGCTAGAGAAGGGCAAGGAGAATACTGAGCCAGGGTTGGTAACCAAAATCTGGAGCCAAGGGTCATGCCAGTCATAGCCAGAGAGCGGAGCCAAGAGTCAAGCAAGATTCAATAACGAGGAACTGGAGGGCAGGGCAGGACAGGGTGGTGCATGCAGATGGGAACCAGGATGACTTACAGGTTCTCCTAGGCACTGCCCACCTGGATCCCTAGAGACCCCCCATCAGGGGTCTCCCTTCCTGGGAATAAAAGAAGGAGAGCAAGCTGACAAAGTTGTCTCTGACCCTGGGGTCCAAGCCAAGGGGAGCTCCCATCCAGGCTATGAGCCAGGATCCCATCACCATCCCTGTTCATTTTGCACTCAGAGACCCCCCAAGCAGGAGGGGAGAATAAAGGGTAGAAAGTGAAGGTGCCCCTCGGGGAAAGGGACAGAAAATAAAGATGCCCCTGGGGGAAAGGAACTAGCCTGGGACCCAGTCCAGTTCCCAGATCTACCCCCAGGAGTGTGTGACCAGGATCGCAGCTCTTCCTCTGTGTCTCAGACCCCACCTGCCAGATGGGGAGGATCCTTCCTTGTCCCAGGGTGCTAAGGGGAGGGTTTCATTTGTGGATGGGAAGGGTTCAGATACCATGTGTGTGGCTTGGAACTCAGGTGGGGGATGGTCAGACATTCACAGCGACGGGGTGACATGGGCCATGGGGAGGTCTGAGCAGTGATGACAGGGGAGGGGCTCCACATCGGGCCACCCCTCCCAGACTGCAATGGTTAGTGAGGATAACCCCTGGCTCTGAGGATGCTCTCATTTCTGGGCCAGCCCCACGGCCCTGACAGCTTGATGCTTCCGAAACTGGTCTCTGGGCATATGGGAAGGGACCTTATCTGGCCTGGCCTGAGCTCCAGGAGTCGGGTTGGGACATGGTGGTGGGAGCGAGGTGCTCGGCCTGGGTTTCTCTCAGTGCTGTGGGGTTTATGTCCACTCCCCCGAGCCCTTCTCCCCCAGGCCCAATGAGAAATAGCAGAACCTGCGGCAGGGAGTGGGAGCTTCTGGGCATGGGAAGGGGGGGCCCTTCAAGGCTGTCCCACTCAGCACAGCCCCTTCAGCTCTTTGGGAACCTGATGCAAGCACCGGATATGGAAGAGGTGCGCCATTATCGTCGCTGTAACCTCCTACTGCTGCAAGGGAACAAGAATCAGTCAGAGACTCCGACAATCATGGCAATGAAGGGCATTAACGGCAATGCGAACCACCAAAATTTCCACCCCAAACCTCCCCACGTCTGAGGGATGGATTCCCCCACCCATCCCCTGCGATGAAATCTTGTCTCCTCTCTAGTGATCTCCAACCCCACTCCCACTATCGTTGAATGAACTCCTGCCCCCTTCCTCTCAGTCCCTCCGTGAGAGCTGTTCTACCTCCCAACCCAGCCAGGGATTAAACTCCACTCCCCACAATCCCCTCAGCCACCCTCTCCCACTCCAGCTGAGGGGCTGGAAGGCTCTGGGCACTAGTGCTGTGGGGTGAGAGGATGTGGACAACTTTCCCAAGGGACCCCCTTGTTGTTAAGGTGATGCCATGGACAGTAGCTCTGGAGAATGGGGAACTTCAGCAGCCTCTGCTGACTGACTCCTCCAGTTCTCCCAGAGCAGGTGGTGGCTGGGATAACATGATACTAGGGCCCTAGGAACCAGCCTGAGGCCCGCAGGCGTATGAAAGGCTCACAGGGAGAGTTGGCAGCCCCTAGCATGAGCAATAGGAGCGTGTCATGTTGATGCGATGCCTGTTAGGAAATACCCAAGCTGGGTCTGCTCTGCTTTGAGCTGCTCAGGGGACAAGCTGGCTCCTATCAATGGCACCTGCCCGGGTTCATCCTCTCCTGGCTCCCAGGTCAGTACATGGGGATGGGATGGGAGTGACTATAAACGGCCTGGAGGTCCCTCCCCAACTGATCCTTCTTTGGTTACCTCATTCCCTATCAGCTGGCTGACTTCCCCCAGGATGGAATATGATAGCACAAGCCCAGCCTGGCTGACACGGAGCTGGGGGTCGTGGATGGCCAGAAGCACCACCTGGAGGAAAGATCTTCTCTGGCCTTCCATGAAGATATCTCCAAAGACCTAAAACCAACAGTACCAGAGCCCTTGTCAATTGCCCAGAACCAGGCTCCAAATCCCTCTAGCATCTCACAAGGTGGATAAGAGTCCTGGGGCAGCCAACCTTTGCGGTCCCATGGACCATGGAGCCCCCCCCTTCAGTAAGAGGTAGCAGGCACTGAGGAATAGCTCTTTCTGGAGCAGGATTCGCCACAGGTGCCATGACAGGCTGGGAACGTGTCTGCGCGGTCTGGAACCCAGCTCACAAAGACAACAAAGACCCCTTACTGCTCCCAGCAGCAATATCTCCTGCATCTCACCTGCTAGAGGTTAGGGGCCTTTTCGATCTGCTTCTGTTCCTGCTCCCCACCCCACCAACAATCCCACGAGCGTCACATATGGTGCAGTGACTCAGCCCAGGAAAGGAGCTCAGTGTCCCTCACCCAACGCCCAGGGCAGGGGCAGGTCAGGTTCTGCTCCCTGACTGGCCATGGTGCTGGAAAAATCCCACACCCTGTCTGTGCTTCCACAGGTGCAGGGAAACCAGTGAGGATCTGGTCCAGCAATGACTGGTGTGAGCTTCCCAACTCACTGAGCCAAGGGCTCCCCTCTCAGACACCAGGGTGTCAGCCAGGGAGACAGTGAGCAGAGCCAGATCCCTGGGGATACAATCCTCCATTAACTCAACCCCTGATGGGATCCCTTTTCTGCCACGATCCATAAAACACACACAAGCCTGGACCATTAGCAAGGCTCCAACCCAGGGTCCTCGGCCTCTTGCAGCTGAACACTCTCTGCTGGAAATAAGTATCTGAGAATATCAGGGTTGGAAGGGACCTCAGGAGTTCATCTATTCCAACCCCCTGCTCAAAGCAGGACCAATCCCCAACTAAATCATCCAACAGATTTTTGTTCCAGCTCCCTAAATAGTCCCCTCAAGGATTGAACTCATAACCCTACGTTTACCAGGCCAATGCTCAAACCACTGAGCTATCCCTCCCCCTCCATAACACACTCACTGCAGGGGGAGACAGCTCCACACCTGAGCTGCTGAAATGCACTGGTGGAGAGTCCTTACCTCCCCCACCCTGGCCATGTTCCTGTACGCCAGGCGCTCGGTGTCTTGGAGCCCGTCCCGACACCACAGATCGCTCGCCGCTCTGATGTTCAGCCCTGGGGGAGAAAGACACACCCATTGGGGCGGTTTGGCATCCGGCTTTAGTGCCTGTTTCCTCCTGTTCCCTTTGCTGGGTGAACACTGGCTGGGGTCCTCGTGGCATCCACGGCCCAATGGACTCGCAGGGTCCCCACCAGGTGGTTTAGTACCTGAAGCGGGATTTGTCTTATTCATCACAGTAACCATCTGACCCTTAAGGTCACTGTGCTCTGGGAGTTGGTGCCTGTTAATGGTGGCGTCTAATACTGAAAACCCCCCACACCCACTGACATAAAGATCTGACCCTAGCTACCCAACTGGTGACATCCTACAAGCTTTGCGTCCATCCCCTGTAGTCCTGCCCCTGCCCTCATGTTGGGCTAGTTCCCTCCACGTGTCTAAAGAGCTCCGTTCCTGTCCCCTGATTTCCTGTCCCCTGATTGGGCTGATTTCCCTGCACTGGGGGACAGAGCCAGGCTCTGAGGTAAAGCAGCCAATTTCCCTGGCATGTTCGTCCCCTTCCTCTCTCCCTGAATTAGGGAGATGAGTGTGAGTCAACATCTAAGCTGGGGTCAGTCTCAGAGGAAGAGGCTTCTTTCTGTAAGGTCCCTTGGCCAGCAAGTTGGGGGCCCAAAACAGGGGCCTTCTTTCCATCGGGGTCCCTCTGCCCTGCTGCAGTTAGTCTAACAGACGAGACCTTAATTCTATTGGTGTCCCAATGGCCAGCTGGAGCTAGTCTCCAAGGGACTCACTTCTACGGGGTCCCATTGCCCAGCTGGGTTTCTGACCCCTCCTCTGCAGCAGGAGCCTCTGCAGCCAATAGATCCCATCCCTGGCTTGCCCACTGATGTCGTTGGCTGGGTCAGAGATGTAGAGACCCAGCTGCAGCACAAAGTTGCCTGCCTTGGGGAAATCGGAGGAGGTCTGGTGGAGGAGGAGAAGGGGGGAATCCATCAACATTCTGCCTTCAGCTCCCCAGTTCCCCTGGGACAGAGCTCTGCTCCCATCCATCTGTAGGTGGTGCTGGGGGAGAGGAACTAGAGCCCCCTTTCTCTCTGCCCCCAAGGGAGCTTGGAGCAAATGGACCAGGGCATGGGCCCTCTATGAGTACTCACTGCCAGGCTTCTCTGGAGTAAGAAGGGCAGTGAGGCCAGGCACGACCCTGCCAGCCAGTGGCCTATGGAACATTACAGTCCTTTAGGGAGCCAGGGGGGACCACTTAACCAGGGGATGAGGAATTCGACTCAAGCCCTGGCTCTGCAGGATGCTGGGGTCAATGGTCACTTACGTCAAATCCGGAGAGGGAGGTGGCGAATCGGAGCAGGGCAGCGCTGCTCCGTATGGCCCAAGCTCTCTCCTTGGTGTTCCTAGAGTCGAGCCAGAAATAGACATGCTGCAGGAGAAGAAGGCAGGGGAGGGTTAGCGGGCAGGCATACATGCTCTACAAATGAGCCTCTCCCACTCCACATGGGGCTGAGACCTCGTCCTCAGTGTGGAACATCTGACTTCTCATGTGGGGGTTCATGACACTGCCCACGTCTTGCTGGGCACAAGCTGTCACTGTCTCTCCAGCCTGGGACAAAGCTTGGCCTTGGGGCTGGTCTATTTGCTCTGAACCCCTGATCCATTACCAGCCCATCAGGATCAAGGAACATGCCCTGGGCCCCCAGACCCCAGCTCCAGAGGCTTTGGAAGGATGGATCGAGGGGCCGTGAGGACAATCCCTCCGGGAACTGCCGTGTCCCTAGGACAGAAGAGCTGATTCCCTGAAGCTCCTCCTGTATCTCAGGGTCTCCCTAGAAAGGAGCCAGTAACTTTTCTCAGAGGCCTGTGTCCCAGATCACACACGGATTTCAGTCTCTCAGTCCCCAGCCAGGACTGGTGATCACTGTTAGTGCTCAATGGAACTGTGCAGAGCTCTGGCTGACAGTCCCAGCTCCTTCCCTCTGCCCCCCCTTCCCCTTCGCCGCCACCCCGGATGGCGGAAGGGCCCCAACATTGCACTGGATTGAGGGCTCTGGGAAACTGTGGCCACCTGGGTCCAAGCTGGGAGGACACAATAGAAACATGGTTCTTCTAGTCTCTCCTTTGCAGCCCTCCCACAGGGTTTATGGGAAATTCCCCCCACCCAGACCCTCCCATTCTGCTCACCTTAAAGAGGTGCTGCAGCTTGTCTGTGGTGGGGGTCTCGGTGAGCAGGTCACCGAGCATGGTGTCCAAGGCTCTCTAAATAGGTGTTGTGCAGAGCCTGCAAGAAGAGGGAGCACCCGTCAGTCATTGGAAGTGGGGCTACATCGGTCAGGGGACCAGGAGGATTCTCTGGGGAGCCCTGGCCAGACCCAAAAGGCACATCCTGGCCTCTGCCATTCACATCACTCCAGGGACACTGAGCAGGAATTCATGGCTGGATGCCTACTGACTCTTCAATCCTTGCCCTTAGCAGTTCTCTGTGCAGGGCCTGGTACCCAACAGAGTATGGAACAGCCAAACTGCAATGGGTGGGAGGTAGGATCCCTGGGAGAGTCCAGGCAGCGGAGCAGAGAGTGAGGAGAAGAGGGAAGGCTGGGATCAGCCACAGAGGGGTAACGCAATCCCCTCTGGAGGGAAGGGGTCTTCCCTGACAGTTTGTGTTGTTCCCCCCAACCCCTCCCTGCCCAGGCCTGTTCCCAGCTCTGCTCACCCCTCCCCTACTCTCAGCAGCTCCATCAAATCAAGGGAGCAGGGACCAGAGGCCGCTCCTGCTCCCGGGACAGAGAAGTAGGATCATGACATACCTGGAAGTGGGTGGTGTCTGCCCAGTGCCCATGGTGAAGATGGTGTAGAATAGAGCCCGCAGGAGGCGTGACTCCAGCTCCAGGACAAGTGGAGGCTTCAGTTTGCTGGAGGGAAAGAGGAGCCCGTGTTATGCACATGACCCTCCTCCCCTGCAGTGATCCCCTCCCTATGGCCACTGTAACGTTACGGGAGTGAAATCAGCCCCCAGCCAGGAAAGAGGGGATGTTCCCACCTCCTCTGCTGGGGGATGCAAACAGCCATGGCTGGAGTTAATCTAGGCCCGAGAGGATCTGCACCAGGGTTAGGGCAGCTGGATGGGAGGGTCCTGCTACCTGAGGCTGCAAACCGCAGCCATGGAGCTGGAGACGATGGAGCTCGGCTCAGACACCATGGGCAGATTTTCAATCAGCTCCTGAGAGACCCCAAGGAGATAAAATCCCATGTGAGATTCAGGGCCTGCAGACCCTCAGGAGCTTCCCAGGGAGGAGGCCAAAGTGATCTGCACAAACAGCCAGTGTCACCCCAACCAGCTAGGCCCCCCATTCCTCCCATCCATCAAACTTACTCCTTCCTTCCCCCTCTCCCACCCAATTCCTCCCTCCCCTCAGCCTCAGCTGTCCCTCTGGCCTTACAATTTCCTGAATGCCAGCTCCCCATCAGTGTCAGAATTTCCCCTTCCCTGCTCCCCTGCCCTCATCCCCAGGAACCCCTCCTCCTCTCCTTACCCCTCCAGCCCCACTAACTCTTCCTCCCACGTCTGGCTTCCTCACCCCAGGGGCCAGGCACAGGGTCCCACTCACCACAATGCTCTCCACGAGGGCCGCTTTGGAGAACTGTGGCTCCAGAGTGTCTCGCCCCTGCTTCTGTGCCAAGAAGCACAGACATGAGATAGCATGGAGGAAGCGGAGCTGTTTGGCCCTGTCCTCCACCCACTAAGAGTGGGACTGGTGGAGAGAGAGAGAGATGGTTAGGTAGGGACCTCCCCACCCCACCTAACACCAGCTCCAGGGCTCAGGAACCCCATGAAGTTGGAAAGGGAAAGCCAACCTGCTTCCCCAAACCAGTGTCGCCCTGCACAGACGGGGTTGTAACTGGGACAGTGTCTGCGGGGAGCGGACACCTTGGCCTGCGTGAGACGAATGTCCCCACTTTGGGGTGCCAGGTAACAGGGGAGAAGTGCCCGCTATTGGGGGTGGATTCTCTGGGACAAGACCCCCCAGTGTGGGTGGGGATGGAACAAGGGGCAGGACAGACTCGGGGGCAGCGCAGCTGGAAGATTTTTGTACCTCAGCTCTGCCCTGGAGGTGCTGCTGGATGACCCTGATGGTGTCTTGTTCAGGGGACACATCCTCCTCCTCCTCATCTCCACCTCCTCCAGCTGGGCACTGAGGGTCTCTGCACCAGGGAGAGAAGGAGAAAGGGTCATTTGTGCTGATGCTGTGGGAATGCAAGGTAGAAAAATGGCTCAATGTCCCCCCTCCTCTTCAAGGAACCCCACGGCATCTAGGGCCCCACCCTGCCCCTCTCAGAGATGCCTTCAACCCCATCAGCCTCAGGGCCATGTGGCCATCAGCCCCCCATCCCAACATCATCAGAGGAGGCTGGAGCTCCCCCAACTCTGTCCAGCATCCCCTGCCACCGGGTGTGGCTGGGCCACTCCCACTGGTGTCAGTGGGGCTCCTGTGGCTCAGTCCCGGTGCCTTGGTGAGCCAAAGGGCACAGAGTGGTACTACTCCCCAATGCCCCTGTCCTCCCCCGTGTCCCCTGGGCCTCCCCTCACCTGCACAGAGGGAGCCTTGAGCCTCAGGGCTCTCAGACCCCACGGAGGGGCTGCTGGCCCCTAGGGAGAAGGAGGAGCTGCTGGTCCCCATGCCAGAGTCGCCCAGCTCCTGCTCTGGGCTGGCTGGGGGCTCCTCAGTGCCAGGCTGGTGGATGGCTCTGGCTGGGCACTGGGGTGCGGCTCCTGGCTCCTCTGCTTCCTGTAAAGGAAGCCACAGAGCTGCCTTGCCCAGCTCCCTCCCGCTCCTGGGTCCCTCTCACAGAGCATCACCCTGGGCCACCTCCATTTGGGGCCAGAAGGTGCCTCAGGGTATGGTAAGGGAGCTGGTGTCTTCCTCCTCCTCCACAAGGCCAGGGAGCTCCTCCTCCTCGCCTGGCCACTGGCCTCTTCCCCGCCTGTGGGGACAGAGGGGCCGCTCTCCTCCTGGGCAAGCTGGCCGCTGCTTCCCACTAGCTCCGGAGCCACCAGCCCGGCCTTCCTCCTCAGCATCCGCCTCAGCCGCTGCATCCTGGGTCTGAGTGGGGAGCAGCCATGAGTCTGGGCTCAAGGCAGCCACTCATTAACTTGCCTGCCTGCACCCTGCCAACCTCCGATTGCTGAGGCAATTTCTCCTCACCACACACCCCACCCCAGGGCACGGGGGCTGCCGTCCACACCCACTGGCAGCAGCTCACAGCACAGGCTGCTCTCAACGCTCCCCCTCACCAATGGGGCCCTGTGACACCGGGGGAGTCTCGTCCTTTCAGAGCAGTGGGGCTCTCAGTTAGTTTGGAGAAGCAGCTTCCTCCACCCCAGTAGGCCCCGCTCCCTCCCAGGCCAGGGAAAGAGCAGCACCCGGATTGTCCCCAGCGACAGTTTACAAGGTGCCAATCCTATGAGGCAGGAATCGCCCTCAGTTCCCACTGATTTCACTGATTCGGGGTGGGGGTGTTCAGCACCTGGCAGGTTCTGCCCTCCCCAAATACTCTTGGGGAACAGTCTCCTGCAAGGGAAAGGCTGGGGGTCCTCTTGCTGGGCCATTCCCACCACACTGGGGATGGCTCTGGAGAACTCCACTCACTTGCTCTAGATGGGAAAGCACTGGGTGGCAGATATTCACCAATGCTTAGTCTCTTGCCCTCCTCCTCGATCTCCCACATCCAGGTGGGCTGGAAAGGGTGCTGTCCAATGCCCTGCCAGCAGAGCAGGGGGTATAAGCCTGGAGATCAAAAGTGGCTGTGAAAACAAGATGATGTTTTATTGCCAGGGGATGTATACACCCAGGCTAGCAAGCCGGGGTTCACAACACTGACCTACAACCAGCCGCACACCTCCCATCTCCAGGTCTCCTCATACCTCATGCACATTCCTGAAGCGTGACGACCCAAGGGCTATAGAGGAGTGTCTCCAGCCCCACTGATGGAAACAAAGGTCTTGTCAGGAGAAGCCACTGCCTCAGGGTCGCAAACAGAGTCAGGGATGGAGCCGGGGATGGAGCCTTTGTCCAGGCTCTCGCACTAACCACTAGAGGCACAGTCCCTTCCAGAGCTGGGAAGTGCCAGCGGGACTCGATTCCCAGTCTCCCTGGCTCTGAGTGTGACTTGTTGTTGTGACTGAGGCAGGGGGTTGGGAGTCTGGACTCCTGGTTTTCATTGGTGATTTTCTTCTACTCCCAGCCTCCCTGGCCCTGAGTGTGACCTATGGAGGTGGTGGAATCTTCATCCTTAGAGATTTGTAAGGCCCAGCTTGACAAAAAAAAATCATCTATTTTAAATGAAGGGAGAAATTTATGAGAATCTCTTAGATAATTTAAATAAAAGAGGAAAAAATAACATGAAGTGGAACATGGTAGGGGGGGAGGGATAGCTCAGTGGTTTGAGCATTGGCCTGCTAAACCCAGGGTTGTGAGTTCAATCCTTGAGGGGGCCATTTGGGATCAGGGCAAAAATTGGGGATTGGTCCTGCTTTGAGCAGGGGGTTGGACTAGATGACCTTCTGAGGTCCCTTCCAACCCTGGTATTCTATGATTCTATGTTCACTGCCAAGTTTTAAAGACAGTCACACCACTGACATGATAGCTAAAGCCCTGGAAGCAAAGTTAGCTGAAATGCTAAGCCAGCTTTGGACAGCAATAGCTTCCTTGGAAGGTGCAGAAAATATTGTCTTCCTTTCAGTTTATTCAAAGAGTCCAGTTCAATGGCTAGTTCATTGAAATTCAAGAAAGCCATTGGGAGTTCACAAAACAGGCAAACTTCTTTTCCTCCCTCAATCTATGGATAAAAACTAGGTGCCAGGGGATGGATCTACGAGTTCCTAAATCTAGAATCATGTGGAGACTAGAATGTATCATTTCAATTCACTAACCACCCTTCAAATTTCCTTTGTTTAAGAAATCAGTGTTAAATGCAAAACATTTTGATTCAACTTTTTTATTATGCTTCTCTTTCTAGCTGTAGCATGACCTTGGTGCGTGACCAAAGAGAGGTCACTTCTTTTCACTCTCCCTCTGTATCATGGGGTTGGCAAAAATTCTCTAAGTCCCAGCGGGCTAGAGATTTAAGCACGTCAGGCATGTTAGAGCCCTTGTGCTCGAAAGGACAATAAGCAATGGTTGTTTGGGGCAAGAATCCCGACAGATTTGACACTTGTCCCCCATCCAAAGCCAATAACACATCTCTGTATCTACAATCATGAGTTAGACATTCTCAGCACCCCTCTTTCTTCCGCAGCCCTCAGGTGTTCCTTGGATTATGGAGGCTTGGTTGCTAAGAGGACTGGAATTTTTTGCGGGCTTCCTGGGTTTCCCTAGCCAATAAGGGTCTCAGTCTGGCCTCCGAGGCGCACACCCTGAGATACTAAAGATCAGGATGGACTGATTTCACTCCAAGCTTTTTGTATTTGTATTTTTGAATTATTTTCCTAATGAAAGTTTGATTCTCATGAAATTCGTAGAGCTGGCAGATGACAGAACAGGGAGCAATGATCTCAAGTTGCAGTATAGAAGGCTTGGATATTAGGAAAAACCTTTTTACTTGGAGGATGGTGATGCCTTTGAATTTGCGAGGATAGAGTCCCCCATCTTCTACTTCGAGCCTATATTTTTTCTTACCTTCTATACAGATGACGATTTCTTTCCACACAATCAACACAGTAATGAAAACAATCCCAGAGAATCTCCTCCACACCAACCGTCTCTTGGTCCCCACTGAGAGACCGCGAGATGGAGGCTTGCTGCAGCAAGGCTACAGGGGTCTCCGAGGTTCCCCCTGCCCCCATCCCTGTCCTGCCGGGCTGTTGTCAAGGGAGCTCTGTGGGGTCACACCCGCCTCATCATCTTTGCCCAATAGGCTGAGTTCCTGCCAAAGGCCTTTGTGAAGTCACTGCCACACTCACCTTTCCCTTGCAGGCCTGATGTCTGCCCCTGGCCTGCCTGGATGCATGTTTGAGCTGCACCCTGGATCTCCCCAGTTGCTCATTATTGATTCTGGGGAGCAAGCAGGCCACCCAGTAAAACAGCAGAGTCTATTCCTCACCCTACACTGGGTTTTCCATACAGATATAGATTGTGAAACTATTTGATCTCCTAATCCATCCTCTATTTCACTGGCTATGAAATTTCACACGCTTACCACCATATTAAGCCCAATTGCTTGTAATTCATGAAAAGCTGCCATGGCACCTTCCAGAATGATAACCAGTTGTGATGTGAGGATACCAGGAAACAGAGAATCCACCTCTTCTTTGGGTAATTTGTTCCAGGCGTTAGTCTCCCTCACTGTCAAAAATGTGTGCCTTACGTCTCATTTGAATTTCTCTGACTTCAACTGACAGCCATTGGTTCCTGTTGTGCCTTTCTTGGCTAGATCCAAGTAGCCCTGCCCCGTGAAATCCAATTTTCCCATCCTGCTGGAATCCCCCCAGCCAGTAGGGTCCTCCTAGCTGTTTGTCTGCTGGGCTGGGGATATCAGACGCACCAGAGGCATGCAGAAGAGAGTGCACTGCATCAGCCCTGCATTGGGCTCAGGGGGTTGGCCTTGGCAACTTCTGCTCCAGTCACATCTCTGTGTGCCTGGGCTCAGGGCTTCTGCCCGGCATCTGCAGCTGGGGCTCAGGGCTTCCCTTGCACTTCCTTCTGGGGCTCAGGGGTCCATTTTTCTGGATGCCGCCAAATTGACCCTTGAGTTAAATTGCCAGGGGACTAGTAGGTAGGAGCCCCCAGTTGAGGTGCTCTCAGACGCAGGGAACCACCCGCACATCATAGAACCTCCTCTAACTTCATAAAGATTCTTGTCTGCTGCCCTCAGAGCCCACGTCTGAAGGCAGCATGGAAGTGAGTGTGGAAATGCTGTGACCCCCCCACAACAACCTCTGAACCCCCCCACAACAACCTCTGAACTCCCCCACGATCCCATTTTGGTCGGGACCCCCACCAAACAAAATGTCATTGAGATGGACGTGTTCCCAAGGAATGTGTCAATTTCAAGGAATCAACATTTCCCAGCTGAAAAAAATTTTCTCCTGGAAAACTTTCAATTTTTTTCAGAGTGGTGGCCATGTTAGTCTATATCAGCAAAAACAATGAGGAGTCCTTGTGGCACCTTAGAGACAAACAAATTGATTTGGGCATAAGCTTTCGTGGACTAGAACCCACTTCATCACATGCATGGAGTGAAAAATACAGTAGCAGGTATAAATACACAGCACATGAAAGGATGGGCATTGCCTTACCAAGTGGGAGGTCAGTCTAACGAGACAATTGAATTAAGAGTAGGATACCAAGGAAGGAAAAAACACTTTTGTCGTGGTAATGTGGGAGGCCCATTTCAAACAATTGATAAGAAGGTGTGAGTAAGAGTAGTGGAAAATTAGTATGGGGGAAGTTAGGACTTTTGGCTGCAGAATTTTATTTCATTTTTTAATGAGATTGCGTCTTTTAGGTTTTGTGGCACACAAGTAGAGAAGTTTGCAAGACATTGCAAACTTCCAGCAAGAACAATAACACACAAGAGCCCCAAAATCAGAGGGAGAGAATGTAAGTTACTGCCTATAACAGAGAGGCACAAGTCTCTGTGTACCTGCTGACTGACTGCTGCTAAGCCCCCACTGAGCTGTCTAGCATGCAAGTAGGTCCAGGAACCATGCCCAAAATTTGAAGTCGCAGTATTCAATTTTAACACAACCACAAATGCACCAGAGCCTCCAAATTTTCTGTTTTACAAGGTCTCTCCTTGTTTTGGAACACTGAGTTCTAAACATGCCATGGGGAATTTGAATCAAATTTCAGCTACTGATTAGTATGTGTTTGGAACAATCACTACTGTGCATTCGGTGTTATGTTGTAGGTTTCTTTAGGAAATCTGGGGAAACAGGAGCACTGGGAAAGCCTATTCCCCCCCCCCCACACACACACACTGCACATTCGCTGCCCACTGGTGCTGCCTGAGCAGTAGCATTGTGACATCAGAGATAATCCACCACTCAGCGCTCCCTGCCTCCAGCTCCTTGTCACACCTGGGGAGAATGACTAGCCCCTGGCTGCCATGGCAACAGCTACCTGTGACAACTGCTTGCCCCCTTCTTACCAGAACATCATCACAGAAAGGCAGTTTGTAATGAAACAGGACCAGATTTGGATAAGCAGGACAGTCTACTGCTGGGCTCATTTGGGTTTGTACTGTGGTACTGTGCAGTGTTTCTTTTCAAAGAGCAATTGTTTGCTACTTTCCTTAGTAAAGGCTCAGTGAAAATAAAAGGCAAAATTCCTGCTCTTTTACTTGGATATTGTTTATCTGCTTCTTACACATTCAGGGTTATAGCTTAGAACTTTCACTGAAACTCAAGTTGCATAAAATGACTTTTGTTTTAATACAGTTTAATTTAATTACTTTCAATACTGTGTTCAGCACAGCACTGAGTGGTGAAAAGGGACCTTCACAAAGATAAGAATGGCAATAAAATATATACTGAAAACAACAGATGAATAAGAGGTTCATTGTTTAAACAGCACTTATATAATAGTTTTTCTTTCTATTAAAAAAACTAAGGAAATTAACATACCAAAAACTCTTCATTTAATGTTTCTTAGTTTAGCTTTCATCAATAAATTAAGCCGTCAAATAATTTGGATATACAAAGTCAAGGTTTTAAAAAGGATTAAAAGATTACAACTTTTAGCATTCTCAAGTTAGCAAATGTCCAAATAAGTGCTGCCCTGGCACCCTTAATTCAGTTGTCTTGGTCCTTTGCGTGATGATGCAGATTTTAGTTACATCATCCCATGTTGTTTTTTTCCCGTCAGGACCCTGCCTTATTCAGTGCACAAGATTTTCTGCTCTGGGGCTGTGTATTGCAGGAGTCTGTTGTCTGTAGGATCCCTGCCTCATTTATTGCAGAGTTAATGTTGCGTGGGCAACGCTCATTCTGGTATTTCCTAACTTGAAAGTGCTTGACTTTGAAACCTTTTAATCCTTTGTGTATTTTCTATTTTTTAAGGCTTACAACACTGATGAAACCAACCTTTATGACAAAGGGTATTTTTTTGATTGTGACATATCTATTATTTGTCTGTTTAGTGTCAATAGTGTGTACTTTACAAGACAGAAAAATTAAAACCATTGCTGGAGCAGGTTTGCTGCATACCGGGGAACAAGTCATGCTTTCCGCCACACTGTTATAGCCCCTTGGGAATCAATGATGAGAATGATGTTAAACCTACTGAGGACCAGCACAGTATAACCACATAATAATGCAAGGCTGGCCATACCTTGACCTTCCCCTGGATTGCTCCAACCTGCCTCGTATGACAGGCGCTGGGTCAGGGAGCCAGGGGATGGGTTCTACATCAGCCACAGAACCCATATCTCCTCAGTGGCAGAAACCTTTGCAAAACTTTTAAAGATAATGCATCTACATGTGATTATCCCCTGTCCCCAAGAGAAATATGGTGTATTTTAATGAGTCTGCCCATGCTTGTCTTGATGATGAGAGCTAAAATGTGCTGCAGGGATTCTCTCTCAAAACGATGCTATGACAAACATTAAAACATACTTCCATCCTATACTTTGAAATCAAGAAAGACAACATCTCTCAGAAGGTAGGAGTGAACATTATAACCTTTACAAAAGAAGTGAAATCTCCTTTTGTTTTTACATCAGGAAATAACTCTTTTCAGGTCACCTTGCCCAAGACAGAAATGTCCAGAAGTCAAGTTGTTGATTATTTGAATCTGAAATGCAGCCATATTTTTCTTTCAGGATAAAATTATAGTCTTGACGGGGCACTCCTTTCTGGTGAAGACATCAGAAGATGTGGGAACAGAAAGGAGATTGTTCTGAGTCTTTCACATGACTTCTCTCTCATAATCCATACCTTGGGTGACTTTCTGAGTGGATTATTGACATGTTCTCTGTCATGAGAAACTCAGCCCAAGCACAGATATTGCCCAATGCAGCTATCCACTAAATTGCAGGGGATGTTACACCTAAGAAAAAAAACCTGGGTCATTGAAACTTATGGGAATTTTGCAATAAACTTCAGTGAGGCCAAGATTAAATATGTGGGGAGTGATGGTCGAGCATTCTCACTGGGGACTCTTCTAAACCTGGAGGTCATTTCCCTGGGTACACAGGTCAAAACTCTGCGTTTTCAAGGCACAGTGTAAGGCTCAGCTCTTTCTCTGACTGCTGTGTGGAGGTTTGGTTGTGGTGAGCTGAGTCCAATGAAAATAAATCATTTCCGTGAATTGAATGGGCTTTCAGTGATATGGCCAGCTCAGTTGCTCTGCTGAGCATTATGTAGACTGTGTTTACATTCGTCTTTTCCCTGATGTTTTTAACTCCATCTTTCCTTGAATTATATAAAGGGGAATTCGACAGCCTCTTTTGAGAGAACTTTTTGCTTGCAGATAGATAGATAGATCTGAGCTATATGAACAGACAGGAGAGCTCTTTTAGCATCAATCCTGCTCTTCCTTCAAAAGTGGGGGTAGGAAATAGTTACATTATAGCAAATTTCTATTAAGCTATCTGATCTCTGGTTCAGAGTCTCTCTTGAGAAGGAATTTGGTCTGCAGGGGCATTTGGCTTCACCGGTCTTTTTATGAAACACTGAATAAACACACAGTAATTGCCAGATTGGATCAGACCTGAACTCCATCTAGTGTCTTGTCTCTGATAGTGGCTAGTACCAGATGTTTCAAAAGAAGGTTTAATGACCTTTAATATTCAGATGTGGAATAATCAGCCCTTCCCCGCATCTCGCCCTGAACTCTAATAGTTAGAGATTCATTTAAGCCCTGAAGCATAATGTTAGTATCCCTTAGGCATCCAGATCCATACACTATGCTATATAAAGCTGTCAAATCCCTCAAGTTTCTTTGTAATTCTGCTTAACAGCACTCCTAGGATCTACAGACATTTCCCAACTTCTCAGCTCACCCATAATACAAGCTCAAACCAGCAAGGTACTGAGCATGCTACCCGCAATCCAAAGAAACATATAAGCACATGCTTAACTTGAAGCAACTTTAAGAATGTAAGAAGCCTCATTGAAATCAACATGCTTAAAATTCTGGGTGCTTCACAACAGGAAAGATGGAGATAGACAGCTCAGAGGACAGCAACAAAAATGATGAAAGGTTTAGAAGTGGTAGGGGATGGGCTAGATGACCTCTTCAGACCCTACGTTTCTATGATTGTATGAAAAGATAATGCAGCTGCCTAAATGTTCTGCTGGACTGAGGCAAGATGCATGCAGGATTAAGGCTTAAATGACCTATTGTTCTCTGCTTGGACGCATTTGATGAAAGAAGTCAAGTCCTTCTTCCTTGGTACCTTCTGTAGAACTGCACATTAACCAAGCTGCTTTTGAAGTTAAATAATCATTTTATTTGTAATATTTGTCTGAATGCCGACTGACTGGCATGCTATTTGGCCACAACCAAAGAGTGGGTAAAGAAATAAATGACACATGTGTGTATGTACGGCATGTGTATGAATATGTACACACACACACACGCACACACACTTTTTCTTCGTCTTTGGCCACAATAAACATACCACACATACATACCTGCTGATCACACTCAATGTTCTCTACCTTTTAACTTGTCAGGGGTGTTATGAATAAGAACCAAGACATTCTCATAATTTCACAAACTGGAATGTGCGACATGAGCTAAATACATTTAACTATTATATGATTTGGCAATCACTATTGTGACATGGGCTGAGGAAAGAGGTGCAGTGAGGATATTGACATAGGATGAAACAGGTTTACAGGCAGTTTGATCCCAACTCAATAATCATAATAAGAATATTATTATTCTTATCTCTATAAAGTTAGGTTAAAAGATAAATCTATTCTGACAATATTTTTTTTCTTATCATTATAAATATATGTTTCTGAAAATATGTTCACTGTGGTTAATTTTCTCACAAATATTCACCCCTGGCTACACACTTTTAGTCTGATCATTAGAAGTGTATGTGTGGTAATTTTTCAGCAGCCAAAGAACAAGAAGCTTCAGGATTTAGTCAGCATGGCTGTAGTATCCAGAAGGGATACATTTGGAAGTTCCATTTTTGAACTATTTCCTCAATGAATGTATGTACATACTGTGTACTGCCTGGTTGCCAATGATTTAAAACATGAAGGCAAATTTAGGTGCTGGAAACTGTCACCCAATAACCAGAGAGTGTGATGCACTCTGTGTCTTCCTCTTACCCATTTTATTGTCCACAGGCATAATGGAGATCCACGGATCCTAAGTCTACACTGATAAGTGAAATTAAAATATCAGCCGAATCAGGGTCAAAATATAAATCAGACTAAATAGCAGGATAATGCACTTTCCTACAGATAAAGGATTTTTTTTTTCTCCCTTAGAAGAAGTGAAGGAGTTCTGGGTTTTCCCATCAGTTGTTATAGGTTCCATTCCATAACTCAAAGGGTCTCTGTGCATATGACCACAGTTCTTTATATTAGCATACACAATTCGCATAAGAACTAATGCCTTCCTTTATGGTTGATCCCGCAGCGAGCGCCCAAGGCTGAATGAATGGCTGGAGGAAATTGTACGGCAGTGACCGAATTCATTCTCACAGGACTGACAGATCGTCTGGAGCTGCAGGTCCCCCTCTTCGCAGTATTCCTAGTGATCTATGGTATCACCCTGGTGTGGAATCTGGGGATGATGGTTTTAATCAGGATCGATCCCCGACTTCACACCCCCATGTACTTCTTCCTCAAGAATTTGTCCCTCGTGGATGTCTGTTACTCCACAGTCATCACTCCCAAGATGCTAATGAGCTTCTTAGCAGAGAGGAAAGCTATTTCCTACACAGCTTGCATCATCCAATATTTTAGCTTCATATTGCTTGCCATCTCTGAGTGCCTTCTGCTGGCAGTAATGGCGTACGACCGTTATGTAGCCATCTGTAACCCGCTGCTGTACACAGTCATCATGTCACCAAAGCACTGCCTACGGCTGGCAGCTGGTTCATATCTATGGGCCTTCCTGAACTCTGTGATACACACAAGCGGTTTGCTAAGATTATCCTACTGCCACTCCAATCTCCTGAATCATTTTTTCTGTGATATGAACCCACTTCTAAAGCTCTCCTCTTCTGGCACCTATGTCAACGAGCTACTTGTTTTCCTCTTTGGCAGTCTGATAGAGGTGATTAGCATTGGGACCATCCTCATCTCATACATCTTAATTATTGCAACTGTGCTGCAGATCCGCTCAACCGATGGCAGGTGCAAAGCCTTCTCCACCTGCACCTCCCACCTGACGGCCGTCTCCATGTTCCACGGGACAATTCTCTTCATGTACTTCCGACCCAGCGCCAGCTACGAGCTGGACACAGACAAAATGGCCTCAGTGTTCTACACGGTGGTGATCCCCATGCTGAACCCCCTCGTCTACAGCTTGAGGAACAAGGATGTGATGGATGCCCTGAGGAGAGCAATAAAGACAAAATCGAGGGCCCATTTTCCCCCAAAGGGTGTCATAATAGGACAACCAAATCCTTCAATGGCTGCTCTGCACACATAGGGCTTGGCTCCACTATTGGGTGGATCAATGTTGTGGCGATCGATCCACTGGGGGACAATTTAGCAGGTCTAGTGAAGACTCACTGGATCGACCCCGATTGCTTTCCCATTGACTCTGGTACTCCACCAGAATGAGATGAGTAAGGGGAGTGAAAGGGAGAGTTTCTTCTGTAGACTCAGCAAAGTGTGGACCCCGCAGTAAGTAGATCTAAGCTACATCTATAGGAGTTACATTACTAACAAAACTCAAATTATGTAGCTTAGATTGACCTGTTCCCTTCGTGTAAACTAGGCCATGTGCTCTGATTCAGAAAGTCCATAAGCACATGTTTAAGTATGTCTCCCTTTGACTTCAGTGGAACCTAACCATATGTTTAAAGTTGAACTTGTATTTAAGTGCTGCCTCAGGCAGAGATGCTTTTCTGAGTAGACACCTTATGTGCATAAAAAGGCCATGTCAGTTATTAAATGATGGTTTGGCTCCCCTGTACCGATAGTAAAATACTTTGAAATTGATTTTTCAGTGTAAAATGTAAGAGTGCGATTCGAATACTGTTTAGAATTACTGAATAAAAGGGAAAGTTCACACTGCAACCATGGAGTCATGAGCAATAACCAGGGCTGGTTTGATACTCCAAAAACATTGACAGATATTTGTTCAAATAAATTTTGTGATTTTGCTTCAATCAGATCCACAGCCCAATTCATCTGTTTTCCTGGAGACACTTGTGTGCGTGTAATTATATTGAAAACTGTGTCTGTTGAAAGGGAGAATGTCATGAATGCTCATTCAGATATAATATTTTGTCAGTACTCACACCGCCCCCACCCCACACACACACACACAACTCTTTGGTCACGTAAACTACCTGATCTTTAAATGCGACTCCTAAACTCACAACTTTTACAGACACATTTTCAAGGATAGGTTTCAGAGGAACAGGATAGTCATTGTTGGTGAATGCCACGGTTATTGGGATCTCAATGTAAAAGACCTTGGGCCCTATTTTCCTAAGTGCTGAGTACTTGCAGCTCCCCTTGACTTCAGCTGGAGTGATGGATCTTTTATTTCTGGAAATGAGGGATCGAGGGGACTGAAGTTGGGCACCAAAATCACTGGCCATTTCTGAAACTTTTGGGCATGGCGAATTACAACAGTGAATACCTGAAGCACCAGTCACCTCAGGGTAAGTCCACACTGCAACGTAAGCCCAGGGTTTGAACTCATGCTCAAGTCAACTCAAGCCCCCTTCCATCTCCACATAAATTGCACTAACCAAGGGCTCAAAGCCCGGGTCCGAGGACCCCACAGTGATAGAAGGTCTGAGCCTGAGTCAAGCTAAGACCCAGGGTTTATGTTTTTTATTGGTGTGCAGTGTAGATGCAGCCCCTCTGGACTCCTGCTCTGGGATTCAGCCAAAAATATCCCAAAGGCTGAGTTTCTTTGTCCTCTGGACAATAAAGTGTTCCCACACTGCACCACGAACAAAGAGCTAGAGTGGTCACATTTTGGAAGCGTGCTAGGAACTCTGGGATCTGGGTGTTTGAAATGGGGATCACATAATGCCGTGTAGATGCTGGAGCCCCAGTTTGGGACCCAGGATACAACAATCCCTAACCTGGGGTTACAAATTAGTGTAGATTCTCAAACCCGACGTTAACAAACTCAGGGTCTGCAAATGTGAGTCCTACTAGCCCAGGGCTTACACTGCAGTGTAGACATGTCCTCACAGAGCTCGTGAGTCACTGTGGTGTGGCTGTGTGTTCAGCACAATGGGGCTCTGGTCTCGGTTTGCACCTCCAGTCACGACTGTAAAAGTGAGAACATTGAACTACGGGCAAGTTTCAACCACCTGCCAGGCTCCTGCTAAGATCCTTTGATTTTATCTGTATGATGCAGCAGAGCTCCCCTCAGGAAATGGAGAGATTGAACTAATCTGTGGAATCCCAGCCTAACCCCTAGGCCCGCTGCCTTTCAGACCCATGACACCCAGTCAAACATTTCCCTCTTTTTCATGTAATTTGTTCCCTTCTGCCTCTGGCTGCTGCCACCCCCTTTCTGCCCTCACCCATACACCGTTTGGTTTTATCTGAGCCCAAAACACAGCTCGGACCCAGGGCAGGGGACAGAGCAATTTTAAAGGCTGGGGAGCCTCCTGCATGGCCTACAGAAGCAGCGGAATCCCAGAGCTGTGCAGGCAGAGGAAGGGGGCAAAGAACAGAGCCACACCCAGCTACCAGCACCAGTCATCTTAACAGAAAGCATCACCCAGCCCATCACATAGAACCATAAGACTAGTCATACGGCGTCAGACCAATGGTCCATCTAGCCAAGTGACCTGTCTTCCACAATGGCCAATGCCAGATGTTTCAGAGAGAATGAACAGAACAGGGCAATTATCCAGTGATCCATCCCCTGTCATCCTCTCCCAGCTTCTGTCAGCCAGAAATTTAGGGACATCCATAGCATGGGATTGCATCCCTGACCATCCTGGTTAATAGCTATTGATAGACCGATCTTCCAAGAACTTATCTAATTCTTTTAAAAACCCAGTTATGCTTTTGGCCTTCACAACATCCTCTGGCAATCAGTGTCCTCTGCACAGCTCTACTGCTGACAGCTGAAATTCTTCTTATACACCTCAAATATTGGCTTGTGTTTTAGGAACTGAGTTCCAGACCCTACGTTGTTGGCCTATTCAGCTGAGCCAAAGGTGCTGAACTCAATGACAGCTTTCCATGGACTTCAGATCAAGGCATAGAATTTGATGCACTACTTAACTCTTCCTTGTTGGGAAGAGTCATCTCTGCCTATATCTCCTCCCATCCTGAACCAGGACCTGGGGGGCTTGCCAAGATGCACCGATACAATGCAAGGCTCTCTCAGTCTCACTAGCTGCAAGAAAAGAGAGTTCCCAAAGAACAGCAGCAAAAGGGTTAAGGAGCATAAAGTTTAATTCTGCAGACACAAAACTATACTTCTCTGCTAATAATGCCCATTGCAGATGATGTTCAAAGTATTTCTTCAGATGCTGGTATTTACATATTCCCAATATATTTGATTATCATCATTATGTTTATACCCAAGAGCATATCTAGTGTTGCAGCAGGTGAACGAATACTTTGATCAATACTGAGAGCAAAAGGCCAAACAGGAAGGAAGGGCCAGCAGTCTGGGTACTAGCCTGGAATTTAGAAGTCGAGTTAAATTCTTATCTCTGACACAGATTTGCTGTGTGACCTTGGACAAGTCACTTAGCCCCTCATTTAAAATTCTGTAAAATGGGGTTAATAGCACTTCCTTATTTCACAGAGGTATTCTGAGAACACATACGTTAAAAGGTTGTGAGATACTCAATTGTTGCAGTAGCTGGAGCCATATATGTGCTTTAGATACATTGCAAATACCTTACTTATGTTGGTGAGTGCTGATTCACATGAGCTGTCCCATTCACTACTGCAGGAATAAGATGTCACCCATCAATAAGAGTCCAGTGATGTGGCTCAAACAGAGGTAGAAAATGGTTACCATTATCAATAAGAACATTCCTATAACCAAGCCATCGGGATGCCTTTCGTGTGGTGTGTGTATGTCCTTTCTAGTAGGTACCACACCTGACATTCATAGCGCAGGGCATTTTTGCATGAAAAGGAGATAGAAGGGAGGGGAGTTGAATTAATAAGAAATTTGTTTCATATGAATTCCCAAAGGCCTGCCCCTTCCTTTCCTCCTCTGTGGTAAATATCCTAAACTCTGGACTGAGACATGAAGGATTCCATAGGCCAGCTGCTTTGAAAACAATCCACTGTCTGATTCAGAAATGACCATTAAAAGGAAGAGAGACAAGCTATGGAATAAAGCTGTGGATAGAGGTGAAAGCATTTGAAGAAAATCAGGGACCACCTGTGACAGGGTGTGGCCAGACTGCACCATTTTGTGGCTATATTGTGCTGAGTAGGCCCTGAGTAAATTTAACATCGTTACATAAGAACATAGGAATGGACATACTGGGTCAGAACAAAAGTCCATCTAGCCCACTGTCCTGTCTTCCAATGGTAGTCAGAGCCAGGTGCCCAGAGGGAATGAACAGAAGAGGTAATTATCAAGTGATCCATCCCCTGTCGCCCATTCCGAGCTGCTGGCAAACAGAGGCTAGGGGCACCATCCCTGCCCAGCCTGGCTAATAGCCATTGATGGACCAATTCTCCATGAATGTATCTAGTTCTTTTTTGAACCCTGTAATAGTCTTGCCTTTCACACCATCTTCTGGTAAGGAGTTCCACAGGTTGACTGTGCTTTATGTGAAGAAATACTTCCTTTTGTTTGTGTTAAACCTGCTGGCTATACTTTTCATTTGGTGACCCCTAGTTCTTGTGTTATGAGAAGTAGTAAACAACACTTCTTTATCTACTTTCTCTACACCAGTCATGATTTTAGAGACCTCAATCATTTCTCCCCTTAGCTATCTCTTTTTCAAGCTGAAAAGCCCCAGTCTTATTAATCTCTCCTTATATGGAAGCCATTCCACAAACCTCATCATTTTTGTTGCCCTTTTCTGAATCTTTTCCAATTCCAATATATCTTTTTTGAGATGGGATGACCACATCTGCACACAGTATTCAAGATGTGGGTGTAGCATGGATTACTATAGAGGCAAGATGATATTTTCTGTCCTATTATCTATCCCTTTCTTAATTATTCCCAGCAGTCTGTTCGCTTCTTTGACTGCCCCTGCACATTGAGTGCATGTTTTCAGAGAACTGTCCACAATGCCTCTGAGATCACTTCCTTGAGTGGTAACAGATAATTTAGACCTCCATCATTCTCATCACTGATTCCCAAGGGGCTGTAACAGTGCTGCGGAGAGCATGAATTGGTCCCCCGCATGCAGCATCCCTGCTCCCACAATGGTACCTGCCATGTTCATACAATCATAGAATATCAGGGTTGGAAGGGACCTCAGGAGGTCATCTAGACCAACCCCCTGCTCAAAGCAGGACCGATCCCCAATTAAATCATCCTAGCCAGGGCTTTCTCAAGCCTGACCTTAAAAACTTCTAAGGAAGGAGATTCCACCACCTCCCTAGGCAATGCATTCCAGTGTTTCACCACCCTCCGAGTGAAAAAGTTTTTCCTACTATCCAACCTAAATCTCCCCCACTGCAACTTGAGACCATTACTCCCTGTCCTGTCATCCGCTACCACTGAGAATAGCCTAGATCCATCCTCTTTGGAACCACCTTTCAGGTAGATGAAAGCAGCTATCAAATCTCCCCTCATTCTTCTCTTCTGTAGACTAAATGATCCCAGTTCCCTCAGCCTCTCCTCGTAAGTCATGTGTTCCAGTCCCCTAATCATTTTTGTTGCCCTCCGCTGGACTCTCTCCAATTTTTCCACAACCTTCTTGTAGTTTGGGGCCCAAAATTGGACACAGTACTCCAGATGAGGCCTCACCAATGTCAAATAGAGGGGAACAATCACGTCCCTCGATCTGCTGGCAATGCCCCAACTTATACATCCCAAAATGCCATTGGCCTTCTTGGCAACAAGGGCACACTGTTGACTCATATCCAGCTTCTCGTCCACTGTAACCCCTTGGTCCTTTTCTGCAGAACTGCTGCCGAGCCATTCGGTCCCTAGTCTGTAGTGGTGCATTGGATTCTTCCGTCCTAAGTGCAGGACTCTGCACTTGTCCTTGTTGAACCTCATCAGATTTCTTTTGGCCCAATCCTCCAATTTGTGTAGGTCCCTCTGTATCCTATCCCTACCCTCCAGCATATCTACCACTCCTCCCAGTTTAGTGTTGTCTGCAAACTTGCTGAGGGTGCAATCCACACCATCCTCCAGATCATTAATGAAGATATTGAACAAAATCGGCCCCAGGACTGATCCTTGGGGCACTCCGCTTGATACTGGCTGCCAACTAGACATGGAGCCATTGATCACTACCCGTTGAGCCCGACAATCTAGCCAACCTTCTAGCCACCTTATAGTGCATTCATCCAACCCATACTTCTTTAACTTGCTGACAAGAATACTGTGGGAGACAGTGTCAAAAGCTTTGCTAAAGTCAAGGAACACCACGTCCACTGCTTTCCCTTTATCCACAGAACCAGTTATCTCATCATAGAAGGCAATTAGATTAGTCACGCATGACTTGCCCTTGGTGAATCCATGCTGACTGTTCCTGATCACATTCCTCTCATCTAAGTGCTTGAGAATTGATTCCTTGAGGACCTGCTCCATGATATTTCTGGAGACTGAGGTGAGGCTGACTGGCCTGTAGTTCCCAGGATCCTCCTTCTTCCCTTTTTTAAAGACTGGCACTACATTAGCCTTTTTCCAGTTGTCCAGGACTTCCCCGGATTGCCATGAGTTTTCAAAGATAATGGACAATGGCTCTGCAATCACATCCGCCAACTCCTTTAGCACTCTCAGATGCAACGCATCCAGCCCCATGGACTTGTGCATGTCCAGCTTTTCTAAATAGTCCCGAACCACTTCTTTCTCCACAGAGGGCTGGTCACCTCCTCCCCATGCTGTGCTGCTCAGTGCAGTAGTCTGGGAGCTGACCTTGTTCGTGAAGACAGAGGCAAAAAAAGCATTGAGTACATTGGCTTTTTCCACCCCCACGAACATGATACAGTTCTGTGGTGACCTAGAATCCTATTTTCGACGTCTCCGTCTCAAGGAATATTTCCAAAATACCTCTGAACAACATACTAATCCACAGAGGTCTCCCTGCCAACACTACAGAAAGAGGGATTCTAGATGGACTCCTCCTGAAGGTCGAAACAGCAGACTGGACTTCTACATAGAGTGCTTCCGCCGACGTGCACGGGCTGAAATTGTGGAAAAGCAGCATCTCTTGCCCCATAACCTCAGCCATGCGGAACGCAATGCCATCCACAGCCTCAGAAACAACTCTGACATCATAATCAAAAAGGCTGACAAAGGAGGTGCTGTTGTCATCATGAATAGGTCGGAATATGAACAAGAGGCTGCTCGGCAGCTCTCCAACACGAGTTTCTACAAGCCATTACCCTATGATCCCACTGAGAGTTACCAAAAGCAACTACAGCATTTGCTCAAGAAACTTCCTGAAAAAGCACAAGATCAAATCCGCACAGACACACCCCTGGAACCCCGACCTGGGATATTCTATCTACTACCCAAGATCCATAAACCTGGAAATCCTGGGCGCCCCATCATCTCAGGCATTGGCACCCTGACAGCAGGATTGTCTGGCTATGTAGACTCCCTCCTCAGGCCCTACGCTACCAGCACTCCCAGCTACCTTCGAGACACCACTGACTTCCTGAGGAAACTTCAATCCATCGGTGATCTTCCTGATAACACCATCCTGGCTACTATGGATGTAGAAGCCCTCTACACCAACATTCCACACAAAGATGGACTACAAGCCGTCAAGAACACTATCCCCGATAATGTCACGGCTAACCTGGTGGCTGAACTTTGTGACTTTGTCCTTACCCATAACTATTTCACATGTGGGGACAATGTATACCTTCAGATCAGCGGCACTGCTATGGGTACCCGCATGGCACCACAGTATGCCAACATTTTTATGGCTGATTTAGAACAATGCTTCCTCAGCTCTCGTCCCCTAAAGCCCCTACTCTACTTGCGCTATATTGATGACATCTTCATCATCTGGACCCATGGAAAAGAAGCCCTTGAGGAATTCCACCATGATTTCAACAATTTCCATCCCACCACCAACCTCAGCCTGGTCCAGTCCACACAAGAGATCCACTTTCTGGACACTACAGTGCTAATAAACAATGGTCACATAAACACCACCCTATACCGGAAACCTACTGACCGCTATTCCTACCTGCATGCCTCCAGCTTTCACCCTGACCACACCACACGATCCATCGTCTACAGCCAAGCTCTGCGATACAACCGCATTTGCTCCAACCCCTCAGACAGAGACAAACACCTACAAGATCTCTGTCAAGCTTTCTTACAACTACAATACCCACCTGCAGAAGTAAAGAAACAGATTGATAGAGCCAGAAGAGTTCCCAGAAGTTACCTACTACAGGACAGGCCTAACAAAGAAAATAACAGAACGCCACTAGCGGTCACCTTCAGCCCCCAACTAAAACCCCTCCAATGAATTATTAAGGATCTACAACCTATCCTAAAGGATGACCCAACACTCTCACAAGTCTTGGGAGACAGGCCAGTCCTTGCCTACAGACAGCCCCCCAACCTGAAGCAAATACTCACCAACAACCACATACCACACAACAGAACCACTAACCCAGGAACTTATCCTTGCAACAAAGCCCGTTGCCAATTGTGCCCACATATCTATTCAGGGGACACCATCACAGGGCCTAATAACATCAGCCACACTATCAGAGGCTCGTTTACCTGCACATCCACCAATGTGATATATGCCATCATGTGCCAGCAATGCCCCTCTGCCATGTACATTGGTCAAACTGGACAGTCTCTACGTAAAAGAATAAATGGACACAAATCAGATGTCAAGAATTATAACATTCATAAACCAGTCGGAGAACACTTCAATCTCTCTGGTCACGCAATCACAGACATGAAGGTCGCTATCTTAAAACAAAAAAACTTCAAATCCAGACTCCAGCGAGAAACTGCTGAATTGGAATTCATTTGCAAATTGGATACTATTAATTTAGGCTTAAATAGAGACTGGGAGTGGCTAAGTCATTATGCAAGGTAGCCTGTTTCCTCTTGTTTTTTCCTACCCCCCCCCAGATGTTCTGGTTTAACTTGGATTTAAACTTGGAGAGTGGTCAGTTTAGATGAGCTATTACCAGCAGGAGAGTGAGTTTGTGTGTGTATGGGGGTGGGGGGGATGTGAGAAAACCTGGATCTATGCAGGAAATAGCCCGACTTGATTATGTAAAGAGTTGTCACTTTGGATGGGCTAGCAGCAGCAGGAGAGTGAATTTGTGTGGGGGGGTGGAGGGTGAGAAAACCTGGATTTGTGCTGGAAATGGCCCACCTGTTGATCACTTTAGATAAGCTATTACCAGCAGGACAGTGGGGTGGGAGGAGGTATTGTTTCATATTCTCTGTGTGTATATAAAGTCTGCTGCAGTTTCCACGGTATACATCTGATGAAGTGAGCTGTAGCTCACGAAAGCTCATGCTCAAATAAATTGGTTAGTCTCTAAGGTGCCACAAGTACTCCTTTTCTTTTTGTCACTATGTTGCCTCCCTCATTCAGTAAGGGGCCCACACTTTCCTTGACTTTCTTCTTGTTGCCAACATACCTGAAGAAACCCTTCTTGTTACTCTTAATATCTCTTGCTAGCTGCAACTCCAGGTGTGATTTGCCCTTCCTGATTTCACTCCTGCATGCCTGAGCAATATTTTTATACTCATCCCTGGTCATTTGTCCAATCTTCCACTTCTTGTAAGCTTCTTTTTTGTGTTTAAGATCAGCAAGGATTTCACTGTTAAGCCAAGCTGTTTGCCGACCCAGGGTGCCATTTGCAATGTACGATGCTGGTTTTCCAATTTATTTGAACTCTGGGAACATGACCTTGTGTCTGTGAAACTTCACAGCCCAATTAAATGTGACTTATGGATGGTTCTGAGCAGTCACCTTCCAACCAGTTGGAGTCTAGAACTTGAAATACCAGGAAAGCTGGTGGGTGCACTAATTCAGGGTTCCCGTTTAGCCCTGTTGTAGACCAGTCTCCTCCCAAACCCAACTCCTCCCTTGCTCATGACCTCCTCCCAAGCACCCCCTGGTGGCCTGAGTGGTTCTGCAGCACCTTGCCATCCATCTCTCCCTCCTCCAGACTCCACAGCTGCACTCACAACAGATCAGTCTCGCCGGCCCTTCCAGCTGGGTTTTATTTATTTTCCAAGTAGGGTGACCAGATGTCCGGATTTTATAGGGACAGTCCTGATTTTGGGGTCTTTTTCTTATAAGAGCTCCTGTTAAGGTTCCTTCCCCACTCTAAACTTTAGGGTACAGATGTGGGAACCTGCATGAAAGACCCCCCTAAGCTTATTCTTACCAGCTTAGGTTAAAAGCTTCCCCAAGGTACAAGCTTTGCATTGTCCTTGAACAGTATGTTGCCACCACCAAGCGTTTTAAATAAAGAGCAGGGAAAGAGACCACTTGGAGCTGTCTTCCCCCAAAATTCCCCCTACACCCCCTTTCCTTGGAAGGCTTGTTAAAAATCCTCACCAATTTGTACAGGTGAACACAGACCCAAACTCTTGGATTTTAAGAAGAATGAAAAATTAATCAGGTTCTTTAAAGAAGAATTTTAATTAAAGAAAAGGTAAAAGAATCACCTCTGTAAAATCAGGATGGTGAACACCTTACAGAGTAATCAGATTGAAAATAAAGAGAATCCTTCTAGGCAAAACCTTAAGTTACCAAAAGAGACAAAAACAGGCATATACATTCCCTCCAGCACAGCTTATTTTACCAGCCATTAAATAAAAGGAAATCTAACGCATTTTCTAGCTAGATTACTTTCTAACTTAACAGGAGTTGGAAGGCTGAATTCCTGATTGGTTCCCAGCAAAAGCAACACACAGCCAGCCAGACCCTTTGTTCCCACCCCCTCCAGATTTGAAAGTATCTTGTCCCCTCATTGGTCATTTTGGGTCAGGTGCCAGCGAGGTTACTTTAGCTTCTTAACCTTTTACAGGTGAAAGGGTTTTGCCTCTGGCCAGGAGGAATTTATAGCGCTCTATACAGAAAGGTGGTTACCCTTCCCTTTATATTTATGACGTGCCCCCAAATCACAGAAACACTGGCTGTGATTTCTTCCTGGAGCTCTAGGAGAAAACAGAGTTAATAGGACACATGCACCTCTAAATATACTACGAACAGTATAAAGACTAACAATATTTTCCACATCTCAAGGATGATTTTAACCAGTTGATTCTGGGAAACTTTCATGGGAGAGTGCATCAGCCACTTTGTTAGAAGCACCTGAAATGTGTTGTATGTTGAAATCAAAATCTTGGAGAGCTAAACTCCACCAAAGAAGTTTTTGTTATTTCCCATGGTGGTATGAAGCCACTGTAGCGCAGCATGGTCGGGTTTGCAGGTGGAAACGCCATCCCCAGACATATGGGTGTAGCTTTTCCAGAGTGTAGACAATGGTGTAACATTCCTTTACACTGATTGACAAGTGGTTTTCCCCCTTAGACAGCTTCTTGCTGAGAAACATGACAGGATGGAACACCTGATCCGGTCCTTCCTGCATTAAAACTGCTCCCACAGCACGCTCGGATGCATCAGTGGTTACTAGGAACTGTTGGTCAAAGTCTGGGGCCCTTAGCACAGGGTCAGACATGAGTGTCGCTTTAAGCTGGTTAAAGGCCTTCTGACACTCTTCAGTCCACTGAACTGCATTTTGCTGTTTCTTTTTGGTTAGGTCTGTCAGTGGGGCGGTGATTTGGCTATATTGTGGTAAAAATCGCCTGTAGTATCCGGGCAAGCCTAAGAAGGATTGGACCTGTTTCTTTGACTTTGGGCCTGGCCACTTTTGGATAACACCCACTTTGGCCTGACGGGGGTTGATAGTTCCTTGACCCACCTGGTGTCCAAGGTAAGTCACTCTGTTTAGGCCTCTTTGACACTTTTTAACCTTAACAGTTACTTAGGGGTTCTGAGGGAAAAAAGAACATGGGATCATATAATTAAAATTTGCATCATCATGCAAAGGCACAAGATGACTGAATTAAGGGTGCCAGGGCAACACTTATTTGGACATTTGCTAACCTAAGAATGCCCTAAACTGTGTAACCTTTTAATCCTTCTTAAAACCTTGACTTTCTGTTTCCTAATTATTTGATGGTATAATTTATAGTTGAAAGCTAACCTAAAATGTTAAATGAAGGGTTTTGGGTATGTTAATTTTCCTTAGTTTTTTAATAGAAAGAAAATCTATTATATAAGTGTTGTTTAAACAATGAAGCTCTTACTCATCTGTTGTTTTCAGTATATATTTTATTGCCATCCTTATCTTTGTGAAGGTCCCTTTTCACCTCTCAGTGCTGTGTTGATCAGAGTATAGAAAGTAGTTGAATTAAACTGTATTAAAAGAAAACCCATTTTATGCAACTTCAGTTTCAGTGAAAGTTCTAAGCTCTAGTCCTCAATTTGTAAGAAGCAGATAAACAATATCCAAGAAAAAGAGCAGGAATTTTGCATCTTATTTTCACCTAGTCTTTACTAAGGAAAGTAGCAAACAATTTATCTTTGAAAAGAAACACTGCACAGTACCACAGTACAAACCCAAATGAGCACAGCAGGAGACTGTCCTGCTTATCCAAATCTGGTCCTGTTTCATTACAAACTTCCTTTCTGTGATGATGTTCTGGCAAGAAGGGGCAATCAGTTGTCACAGGTAGCTGTTGCCATGGCAGCCAGGGGGCTAGTCATTCTCCCCAAGTGTGACAAGGAGCTGGAGGCAGGGAGTGCTGAGTGGTGGATTATCTCTGATGTCACTATGCTACTGCTCAGGCAGCACCAGTGGGCAGCAAATGTGCACTGTGTTTGTGGGTGTGTGGGGGGAGGGAAATAGGCTTTCCCAGTGCTCCTGTTTCCCCAAAAATTCTAAAGAAACCAACAACATAACACTGAATGCGCATGAGTGATTGTTCCACACACATGCAAATTAGTAGCTGAAATTTGATTTAAATTCCCCATGGCATGTTTAGAACTCAGTGTTCCAAAACAAGGAGAGACCTTGTAAAACAGAAAATTTAGATGCTCTGGTGTATTTGTGGTTGTGTTAAAATTGACTACTGCGACTTTAAACTTTGGTCACGGTTCCTGGACCTACTTGCATGCTAGGCAGCTCAGTGGGGGCTTAGCAGCAGTCAGTCAGCAGTTACCCAGAGAGTTGTGCCTCTCTGTTATAGGTAGCTTCTCTCCTTCTGATTTTGGGGTTCTTATGTGTTTTTGTTCTGGTCTTAAGAAACAAATTAGCGAGACATTGCAAGTTCCAGCAAGAATATTTTATGTTTCTCTATCTTCTCTGCTTGTGTGCCACAAAACATAAAAGACACAATCTCATTAAAAAATGAAATAAAATTCTGCAGCCAAAAGTCCTAACTCCCTCCCCCACTAATTTCCCTCTACTCTTACTCACACCTCCTTGTCAACTGTTTGAAATGTGCCACCCTCATTACCATGACAAAAGTGATTTTTCCTCCCTTGGTATCCTACTATTAATTAAATTGTCTCGTTAGACTGACCTCCCACTTGGTAAGGCCACACCCATCCTTTAATGTGCTGTGTATTTATACCTGCTACTGTATTTTCCACTCCACACATCTGATAAAGTGGGTTCTGTCCCATGAAACGTATGCCCAAATCAATGTGTTCATCTCTAAGCTGCCCCAAGGACTCCTCATTGTTTTGCTGATACAGACTAACAGGGCTGCCCCTCTGAAAAACATTGAAAGTTTTCCAGCAGAACACTTTTTTCAGCTGGGAAATGTTGATTCCTTGAAATGGACACATACCTTGGGAACATATTCCTTTCAATGACATTTCGTTTGGTGGGGGTCCCGACCAAAATGGGATCGTGGGGGAGTTCAGAGGTTGTTGTGGGCGGGGGGGGGGGGGGCGCGGTCACAGCATTGCCATGCTCACTTCTGTGCTGCCTTCAGACCTGGGCTCTGAGTGCAGTAGCCAACAATGTTCTTGAAGTTAGAGGAGGTTTCCAGATGTGGAGGTGGATCCCTGTTGCTGGGAGCATCTCAACTGGGGGCTCCTACCTACTAGTCCCCTGGCAAATTAAAGCAAGGGCCAATTTGGGGTCATCCAGAAAAAATGGACCCCTGAGCCCCAGAAGGAAGTGCAAGGGAAGCCCCGAGCTCCAGCTGCAGATGATGGGAAGAAGCCCTGAGCACAGGCACCCAGAGTGCTGGCAGGAGTGGGTAGGGGCATGAAAGTCCTGAGCTCAACACCCCAGCCCTGGCTGCAGCCAGGGGGGTCAGAAGCCCTGAGCTCGGGAACCCAGAGACGTGGCTGGGGCAGAAGTTGCCAAGACCAAACTCCTGAGCCCAACGCCCGGCTGATGCAGTGCATTCACTTCTGCATGCCTCTGGTGCAGCTGATATCCCCAACCCAGCAGACAAACAGCTAGGAGGACCCTACTGGGTTCTCCTGGCTGAGGAAATCAGATTTCACAGGGCAGGGCTAATTCAATATAGCCAAGAAAGGCACAACAAGAATTAACGGCTGTCAGCTGAAGCCAGAGAAATTCAAATGTGACGTAAGGCAAACATTTTTGACAGTGAGTGAGACTAACCACTGGAACAAATTACCCAGGGAAGAGGTGGATTCTCTGTTTCCTGGTGTCCTCATATCACAACTGGTTATCATTCTGGAAGGTGCCTTTTCGTGAATAACAAGCAATTGGGCTTAATATGGTGGTAAGTGTGTGAAATTTCATAGCCAGTGAAATAGAGGCCGGATTAGGAGTTCAAATAGTTTCACAATCTATATCTGTATGGGAAACCCAGTGTGGGGTGAGGAATAGACTCTGCTGTTTTACTGGGTGGCCTGCTTGCTCCCCAGAATCTATAATGAGCAAGTGGGGTGATCCAGGGTGCAGCTCAAACATCCATCCAGGCTGGCCAGGGGCAGACATCAGGCCTGCAAGGGAAAGGTGAGTGTGGCAGTGACTTCACAAAGGCCTTTGGCAGGAACTCAGCCTATTGGGCAAAGATGATGAGGCGGCTGTGACCTCACAAAGCTCCCTTGACAGCAGCCTGGCAGGACAGGGATGCGGGTCAGGGGGAACCTCGGAGACCCCTGTAGCCTTGCTGCAGCAAGCCTCCATCTCGCGGTCTCTCAGTGAGGACCAAGAGACAATTGGTGTGGAGGAGATTCTGTGGGATTTTTTTTTATAATTTCAATCTGGATTTTGTGGACAAAAATTGTTATCTGTGTAGAAGGTAAGAAAAACATAGGCTCTAAGTAGAAGATCGGGGACTCTATTCTAGCAGATTCAGAGGCATCACCACCCTCCCAGTGAAAAAGTTTTTCCTAATATCCAAGCCTTCCACACTGCAACTTGAGATCATTGCTCCTTGTTCTGTTATCTGCCAGCTCTATGAATTTCATGAGAATCAATCTTTCATTAGGAAAATAATTCAAATATACAAATACAAAAAACTTGGAGTAAAATCAATCCATCCTGATCTTTTGTATCTGGGGGTGTGGGCCTCAGAGGCCAGACTGAGAACCTCATTGGCTAGGAACACCCAGGAAGGCAGTAGAAAAATTCCAGTCCTCTTAGCAACCAAGCCTCCATCATCCAAGGAACACCTGAGGGCTGTGGGAGACAGAGGGGTGTTGAGAATGTCTAATTCATGATTGAAAATACAGAGATGTGTTATTGGCTTTGGAATGGGGGACAAGTATCAAATCCATCTGGGTTGTTGCCCCAAACAACCATCACTCATTGTCCTTTAGCGCACAAGGACTCTAATATGCCTGACATGCTCAAATCTCTTGCCTTATTGGATTTAGAGAATTTTCTCCATCCCCATGATACAGACGGAGAGAGAAAAGGTGTGACCTTTCTTTGGTCATACACCAAAGTCATGCTAGAGCTAGAAAGAGAAGCATAAGAAAAAAAAAGTTGTATGAAAATATTTTGCATTTAAAACGGATTTCTTAAACAAAGGAAATTTGAAGGGTGGTGAGTGAACTGAAATGATACGTTCTGGTCTCCACATGTTTCTAGATTTAGGAACTCGTAGATCCATCCCCTGATACCTAGTTTTTATCCATAGATTGAGGGAGGAAAAGAAGTTTGCCTGTTTTGTGAACTCCCAATGGCTTTCTTGAATTTCAACGAACTAGTCATTGAACTGAACTCTTTGAATAAACTGAAAGGAAGACAATATTTTCTGCACCTTCCAAGGAAGCTATTGCTGTCCAAAGCTGGGTTAGCGTTTCAGCTAACTTTGCTTTCAGGGCCTTAGCTATCACATCAGTGGTGTGACTGTCTTTAAAACTTGGCAGTGAACGTGTTCCACTTCATGTTATTTTTCCTCTTCTATTTAAACTATTTAAGAGATTGTCATAAATTTCTCTCTTAATTTAAAATAGATGTTTTTTTTTTTTGTCAAGCTGGGTCATACAAATCTCTAAGGATGAAGATTCCACCACCTCCATAGGTCACACTCAGAGCCAGGGAGACTGGGAATAGAGTAAAATTACCAATGAAAGCCAGGAGTCCAGACTCCCAAACCCCTGCCTCAGTCACAACAACAGGTCACACTCAGAGCCAGGGAGACCGGGAATCGAGTCCCGCTGGCACTTCCCAGCTCTGGAAGGGAGTGTTCCTCTAGTGGTTAGTGTGGGAGCCTGTACAAAGGCGCCATCCCCGGCTCTATCCCTGACTCCCTTCGCGACCCTGAGGCAGTGGCTTCTCTTGCCCAGGCCTCTGTTTCCATCAGTGGGGCTGGGGACACTCCCCTACAGCCCTTGGGTTGTCACACTTCAGGAATGTGCTTGAGGTACGAGGAGACCTGGAGATGGGAGGTGTGCTGCTGGCCGTAGGTCAGTGTTGTGAACCCCCGCTTGCTAGCCTGGGTTTCTCCATCCCCTGGCAATAAAACATCATCTTCTTTTCACAGCCACTTTTGATCTCCAGGCTTCTACCCCCTGCCCTGCTGCCAGGGCATTGGGCAGCACCCTTTCCAGCCCACCTGGGTGCAGAAGATTGAGGAGGAGGGCAAGAGACTAGGCCTCGGTGAGTATCTGCCACCCAGCGCTTTCCCATCTAGAGCAAGTGAGTGGAGATCTCCAGAGCCATCCCCAGTGTGGTGGGAATGGGCCAGCAAGAGGGCTCCCAGCCCTCCCCTTGCAGGAGATTGTTCCCCACGTTGAGAGTCTTTGGGGAGGGCAGAACCTGCCAGGTGCTGAACACGCACAACCGCAATCAGTGAAATCAGTGGGAACTGAGGGCGACTCCTCCCTCCCAGCATTGGCACCTTGTGAACTTTCGCTGGGGACTGTCCAGGTGCTGCTCTTTCCCTGGCCTGGGAGGGAGCAGGGCCTACTGGGGTGGAGGAAGCTGCTTCTTGTCCAAACTAACTGAGAGCCCCACTGCTCTGAAAGGACGAGACTCTCCTGGTGTCACAGGGCTCCATTGGTGAGGGATTTCAGAGTAACAGCCATGTTACTCTGTATTTGCAAAAAGAAAAGGAGTACTTGTGGCACCTTAGAGACTAACCAATTTATTTGAGCATAAGCTTTCGTGAGCTACAGCTCACTTCATCGGATGCATACTGTGGAAAATACTTCAATCTCTCTGGTCACGCGATTACAGACATGAAAGTTGCGAAATTACAACAGAAAAACTTCAAATCCAGACTCCAGCAAGAGACTGCTGAATTGGAATTCATTTGCAAATTGGATACAATTAACTTAGGCTTGAATAGAGCCTGGGAGTGGCTAAGTCATTATGCAAGGTAACCTATTTCCCCTTGTTTTCCTAACCCCCTCCCCCCCAGACGTTCTTGTTAAACTCTGGATTTGAGCTGGAAATGGCCCACCTTGATTATCATACACATTGTAAGGAGAGTGATGACTTTAGATAAGCTATTACCAACAGGAGAGTGGGGTGGGGGAGAGAAAAACTTTTGTAGTGATAAACACCCATTTTTTTCATGATTTGTGTGTATAAAAAGAAACATCTTCTGTATTTTCCACAGTATGCATCCGATGAAGTGAGCTGTAGCTCACGAAAGCTTATGCTCAAATAAATTGGTTAGTCTCTAAGGTGCCACAAGTCCTCCTTTTCTTATTGGTGAGGGAGAACGTTAGGAGCAGCCTGTGCTGTGAGCTGCTGCCAGTGGGTGTGGACGGCAGCCTCCGTGCCCTGGGGTGGGGTGTGTGCTGAGGAGAAAGTGCCTCAGCGAAGGGGAGGTGGACGGAGGAACAGGCAGGCATGTTAATGAGAGGCTGCCTTGAACCCAGACTCACAGCTGCTCCCCACTCAGTCCCAGGATGCAGAGGCTGAAGGGGATGCTGAGGAGGAAGGCCGGGCTGGTGGCTCTGTAGCCAATGGGAAGCAGTGGCTGGCTTGCCCAGGAGGAGAGTGGCAGGGAAGAGATCAGTGGCCAGGCGAGGAGGAGGAGCTCCCTGGCCTTCTGGAGGAAGATGAAGAGACCAGCTCCCTTAGCATGCCCTGAGGCACCTTCTGGTCCCAAATGGAGGTGTCCCAGGGTGATGCTCTGAAGGAGGGACCCAGGAGAGGGTGGGAGTTGGGCAAGGTGGCTCTGCGGCTTCCTTTACAGGAAGCAGAGGAGCCAGGAGCCGCACCCCAGTGCCCAGCCTGACCCATCCACGAGCCTGGCCACTAAGGAGCCCCCAGCCGGCCCAGAGCAGGAGCTGGGTGACTCTGGCATGGGGGCCAGCAGTTCCATCTACACCCGAAGGGCCAGAAGCCCCTCTGTAGGGTCTGACAGCCCTGAGGCTGAAGGTTCCCTCTTTGCAGGTGAGGGGAGATGCAGGGGATGGGGAGAAGGAAAGGGGTGGTGGGGGACTAGTAACAGCCTGTCAAGGCTTCTTCCCCACTCTGAACTTTAGGGTTCAGATGTGGGGACCTGCATGAAAGACCCCCTAAGCTTATTTTTACCAGCTTAGGTTAAAAACTTCCCCAAGATACAGACTTTGCCTTGTCCTTGAACAGTATGCTGCCACCACCAAGCGTTTTAAACAAAGGACAGGGAAAGAGACCACTTGGAGATGTTTCCCCAAAGCCTACACCCACTTTCCTGGGGAAGGCTTGATAATGATTTTTACCATTTGGTACAGGTGAACACAGAGCCAAACCCTTGGATTTTAAAAACCATGAAAAATTAATTAGGTTTTTAAAAGAATAATTTTAATTAAAGAAAAGGTAAAAGAACTACCTTTGAAAATTAGGATGGTAAATACATTACAGGGTAGTTAGATTTAAAACAGAGAATTTCTTTAGGCAAAACCTAAGTTACAAAAAGACACAAAAACAGGAATATACATTTCCTTCAAAGTTAGTTACAGCCCATTTGTTGAGCCATTTATTAAACAGATTTGTTGTTTGGTTTACATAAGCCACATTACTTAGTTCAGGCCCTTTTTTAATGGCTTGAAATTTTACTTTTTAAGTTTTAGGTGTAACTTGAAATTAGCGATTTGGCTGTGTTGTGGTACAAATCGCCTGTAATATCCGGCCAAACCTAAGAAGAATTGGACCTGTTTTTTTTTTTACTTTGGGACAGGCCACTTTTGGATAGCATTCACTTTGGCCTGTAAGGGTTTGATATTTTCTTGACCCACCTGATGTTCAAGGTAAGTTACTCTGTTTAGGCCTATTTGACACTTTTTAGCCTTACCAGTTAGTTTTGCCTCCCTTATGCACTCGTAGACTTTTTGTAGCTGTTCCAGGTGTTTTGCCCAGGAATCCAAAAATATGGCCACATTGTCATGGTAGGCAACTGCATATCTTTCCAATTCCACTAGAAGACCATCTGCAAGTCTTTGGAAGGTGGTGGGTGAATTCTGTAGCCTGAAAGGGAGCATATTAAATGTATACAGCCCGATATGTGTGATGAAGGCTGACCTTTTCTCAGCGGATTTATTTAGTGGTACCTGCCAGTACCCCTGGGTTAAGTCCAAGATAGGGATGAACTGGGCCCGTCCCAGTTTCTTCAATTCTTTATTTGTGTGTGGCATTGGATAGTTGTTTGGGCTAGTGTCATAAATATAAAGGGAAGGGTAAACACCTTTAAAATCCCTCCTGGCCAGAGGAAAACCCTTTTCACCTGTAAAGGGTTAAGAAGCTCGGATAACCTCGCTGGCACCTGACCAAAATGACCAATGCAGAGACAAGATACTTTCAAAAGCTGGGGGGATTGAGAAACAAAGCCTCTCTCTCTCTCGGTCTGTGTGATGCTTTTGCCAGGGACAGAACAGGAATGGAGTCTTAGAACTTAGTAAGTAATCTAGCTAGATATGCGTTAGATTCTAATTTCTTTAAATGGCTGAGAAAAATAAGCTGTGCTGAATGGAATGGATATTCCTGTTTTTGTGTCCTTTTGTAACTTAAGGTTTTGCCTAGAGGGGTTCTCTAGAATTTGAATCTAATTACCCTGTAAGGTATTTACAATCCTGATTTTACAGGGGTGATTCTTTTTACTTTTCTTCTATTAATTTTTTTTCTTTTAAGAATCTGAATGCTTTTTTCATTGTTCTTAAGATCGAAGGGTTTGGGTCTGTGGTCACCTATGCAAATTGGTGAGGATTTTTATCAAACCTTCCCCAAAAAGTGGGGGAGGGTAACATTTGGGAGGATTTTGGGGGGAAAGACGTTTCCAAACGGACTCTTTCCAAATTATAACCCTGTTAGAAGTTTGGTGGTGGCAGTGATAAGATCAAGGGCAAAGGTAAAATAGTTTGTACCTTGGGGAAGTTTTAACCTAAGCTGATAAAAGTAAGCTTAGGAGGTTTTGATGCAGGTCCCCACATCTGTACCCTAGAGTTCAGAGTGGGGAAGGAACCTTGACAGCTAGTTATAGCATTTAGCTTACGGTAGTCCATGCAAAAACATATCTCCCCTTCTGGTTTGGGAATTAGAACCACTGGAGATGCCCATGCACTGCCAGAGGGGTGGATTACCCCCATCTGTAGCATATCCTGGATCTCCCGTTCTATAGCAGTTTTAGCTTGAGGAAACATCCAGTAAGGTTGGACTCTAATTGGGTGAGCATTACCTGTGTCAATGGAGTTGTATGCCCATTCAGTCAGTCATGGGGTGGCTGAGAACGTCGGCGCGCAGCTAGTGCACAGCTCCTTGATCTGCTGTCGCTTCATACGCCCAAGGGTCATGGAGAGGTTCACCTCTTCCACACCACCAGCACTTTTCCCTTCGTAGTAGACACCTTCAGGCCACTCAACGTTATCTTCTCCCTGGGCTGTAAACTGACAAACCTCTAATTCTCTGGAATAAAAGGGTTTAGAGAATTACTATGATACACCATAGGCTTTTGGTTGGAGGTGGGGAGTGCTACGAGATAATTAACAGCTCCCAGGTGCTCCTGAACTGTGAATGGCCCTTCCCACGATGCTTCCATTTTATGGGCCTGGAGTGCCTTTAAGACCATGACCTGGTCCCCTACTTTAAAGGAACGCTCTCTGGCATGTTTATCATACCAGACTTTTTGCTCTTTTTGAGCATCCTGTAGGTTTTCTTTAGCAAGGGCTAGAGAGGTTCGGAGGGTGTTTTGTAGGTTGGTTATAAAGTTCAGAATGTTAGTTCCTGGAGAAGGTGTAAACCCCTCCCATTGCTGCTTCACCAACTGTAATGGCCCCTTAACCTTGCGGCCATATACAAGTTCAAATGGTGAAACTCCTAAACTAGGATGGAGTACAGCTCTATAGGCGAAGAGCAACTGCTGCAACACTAGGTCCCAATTATTTGAGTGCTTATTTACGAATTTATGTATTATTATGGCCACCAAAGTTTCATTAAACTTCTCCACCATGCCATTTGTTTGATGGTGGTAAGGAGTGGCAACCAAGTGGTTCTCCCCATGAGCTTCCCAAAGGTTTTCCATAGTTCCTGCCAGGAAATTAGTTCCTGCATCTGTAAGGATGTCGGAGGGCCAACTCACCCTGGCAAAAATGTCTGTTAGTGCCTGGCACACACTTTTAGCCCTGGTTTTGGTTAGAGCTACTGCTTCTGGCCATCGGGTGGCAAAATCCATGAAAATTAGTATGTACTGATTTCCTCTGGGTGTCTTTTTTTGAAAATGACCCAGAATATTTACAGCTACTTGCTGAAATGGAACCTTAATGATGGGGAGTGGCTTAAGAGGGGCTTTGACCTGGTCTTGGGGTTTTCCCACTCTTTGGCATACCTCACAACACCGGACATAGGTAGAAATGTTATTGCCCATTCCCTCCTTGTGGAACGACTTTCCCAAATGGTTTTTGGTTCTGTTCACCCCAGCATGGCTACTAGGATGATCATGGGCTACACTTAATATCTTTACCCGGGACTTAGTTGGAACTACCAACTGTCTCTGAGGATGCCAGTTTTCTTGGTGTCCACCAGAAAGAGTTTCCTTGTATAAAAGTTCTTTTTTTACAACAAACCTGGATCTATTAGAAGAGCTGAGAGGTGGTGGGTTGCTTCATGCCGCCGTCCAAGCTCTCTGGAGGCTTTGATCTGCTTTCTGTTCGGTCTGGAACTGTTCCCTTGATGCTGGAGACATCAGTTTCTTATTGGATTGTGGACCTGGGCTTTGTCCCTCTGGAAGCACTGCAGGTGATGGAGCTGTTTTCGTTGACTGTGAACCACTCTTCACTGGTGCGCTATGTTGGGGTTCAGGCTCCAGCTGAGCCTCTTGTGCGGGATTATGGGCTGCTGCCGGTTCAGGTTCGGTGGTGCCCTCTGGCATTGGGGTTTCAAGTACTGGATTCAGTGCTGGCAATTGGTCTGGTTCTGGTTGTTCCCCTGGTTCTGGTTCTGGGACTGGCTCCTTCTGGGTCTCTCTGACTGGATTCACTACTGCTGCTGCAGACTTAGGTATGGGGTGCGGGTCCATCACCTTTGAGCGGGTCCTGGTAGAAGTCTCCGGAACAGAGCTAGGCATGAGAGCTTGCTTAGTCTGGCTGCAGGTGACCACTCCCTCCCTCTTGGCCTGCTTCACATGATTGGCCCAGTCTTCCCCCAACAGCATGGGGATGGGATAATTATCATAGACTGCAAAAGTCCACGTTCCTGACCAGCCCTGGTACTGGACCAGCAACTTGGCTGTAGACAAGTCAAAAGAGTTTGACTTGAAGGGTTAAATCGTCACTTGGACCTCTGTGCCATTTAAATTCGGGTCCACTAAGGAAACATGGATAGCCGTCACTTGTGCTCCAGTGTCCCTCCATGCAGTGACCTTCTTCCCGCCCACACTCACAGTTTCCCTCTGCTCCAAGGGTATCTGGGAGGCATCTCTGCCTGAGGACCTCTGGTGTGATTTCGGTGCAATGAACTGTAATTTGTTGGGGTTCTTTGGGCAGTTGGCCTTTACATGCCCCGGCTTGTTACATTTAAAACATCGCCAAGCTGACTGGTCACTGGGTGGAGGTGGATTGCTGTAGAACAGTGTGGCAGGACGATAAGGTGTCTGGAGTGTTCCTTGGGGTGTAGTTGGGGCCTTGGGCTGCCACCGGTAGTAGGGTGTGGTCAGATGGTGTCCCTTCTGGTATCCGCTCCAACTGCGACCAGGATTGTTCCTCTCTCCTCCCTCCACCTGTTTTGTGTTGGTTTGCCCCGCCTGTCTGGCAGTCTGGGACTGCTTGTATTGATCAGCATAAGAAGCAAGACTTCCTGTTGAGTCCATTTTTTAATCCCATAAACACTGTGTTCTATCATCCTTGGACATATTCAAGAATTGCTCCTGTATTATCAAATCCCGTATTCCTCCAAAGCTAGTTACATCCCATCCGTTGAGCCATTGGGGGGCGGGGGGGGGGGGTATAGCTCAGTGGTTTGACCATTGGTCTGCTAAACCCAGGGTTGTGAGTTCAATCCTTGAGGGGGCCATTTAGGGATCTGGGGCAAAAACTGGGGATTCATCCTGCTTTGAGTAGGGGCTTGGACTAGATAATCTCCCAAGGTTCCTTCCAACTCTTCTATGCTATGATTTATCAAACAGATCTGTTATCTGGCTTACATAAGCCACATTACTTAGTCCAGGTCCTCTTTTAAGGGCTTTAAATTTTACTCTGTAAGTTTCAGGTGTAACTTGAAATTGTTTTAACACCAAATCCTTGAATTTATTATAGTTCGAAGCCTCCTCATTCAGCATCTTATCGAATATGTCCAGAGCTCTTCCAGTCAATTTTTCTGCCAACGTGGTCATCTTGTGAGGTTCAGGAATTTGATGGAGTGTACACAGTCTCTCAAAGGTGAGAAAATATTCAGCAATATCACTGGATTCATTATACTGTGGACATAGTTGCTGCCATATGTGGATTGTTAGGGTTATTTAGTATATTCTGCTGAGTCTTTGCCTTCTCCATCTCCAGTGCAGGCTTCCTCTCTTTGTCCCTCTCCTCCTCAGCATGCTCCCTTTCTTTTTTCCTCACCTCCATTTCTTTTTCCTTTGCCTCCATTTCTTTTCTTTTTTCAGCCTCCTTCGCTCTCCTATGGGCAGGCTCCATTTCTTTCTTTTTCTTTTCTTTTTTACCTCCATTTCTTTTCCTTACAGAAAGAAGTCCCTTCCTCTGAGACTGACCCCAGCTTAGATGATGACTCACACTCATCTCCCTAATTCAGGAAGAGAGAAAGGGGACGAACATGCCAGGGAAAATGGCTGCTTTACCTCAGAGCCTGGCTCTGTCACCCAGTCCAGGGAAATGAGCTCACCAGGGGGCTGCCAGCTGGTGCAGGGACAGGAACGGAGCTATTGAGACACATGGAGGGAAAGAGCCATCGTGAGGGCGGGGGAAAGACACAAAGCTTGTCGGATGTCACCAATTGGGTAGCTAGGGCCAGATCCTGAGTGAGTGTGGGGGGTTCTCAGTATTAGATTCCACCATTAACAGGCACCCACTCCCAAAGCACAGTGACCGTAAGGGTCACATGTTTACTGTGATGAATGAGACAAATCCCCGTTGAGGTATTAACCACCTGGTGGGGACCCTGCGAGTCCATTGGGCCATGGATGCCATGAGGACCCCAGCCAGTGTTCACACAGCAAAGGGTAAAGAAGGAAACAGGCACTAAAGCTGGATGCCAAACCTCCGCAATGGGTGTGTCTTTCTCCCCCAGGGCTGAACATCAGAGAGGAGAGCGATCTGTGGTGTCGGGACTGGATTCACGACACCGAAAGCCTGGCCTACAGGAACGTGGCCAGTGTCAAAGAGGTAAGGTCTCTCTGCCGGTGCATCTCAGTATCTAAGGTGTGGAGCTGTCTCTCCCTGCAGTGAGTGTGTTATGGAGGGGAAGGGATAGCTCAGTGGTTTGAGCATTGCCTGCTAAACCTAGGGTTCTAAGTTCAATCCTTGAGGGGGCCATTTAGGGAGCTGGGGCAAAAATTCATTGGATGATTTAGTCGGGGATTGGTCCTGCTTTGAGCAGGGTGTTGGACTAGATCAACTCTTGAGGTCCCTTCCAACCCTGATATTCTTGGATACTTATTTCCAGCAGAGAGTGTTCAGCTGCAAGAGGCTGAGGACCCTGGGTTGGGGTGGAGCCTTGCTAATAGTCCAGACTTGTGTGTGTTGCATGGATCCATGGTTACGGAGCATAAAAGAGATCCCCTCGGGGGGTTGAGTTAACTGAGGATTGTATCTCCAGGAATCTGGCTCTGCTCACTGTCTCCCTGGTTGACACCCTGGTGTCTGAGAGGGGAGCCCCAAGGTCAGTGAGTTGGGAAGCTCACACCAGCAATTGCTGGAACAGGTCCTTGTTGGATTCCCTGCACCTCTGGAAGCACAGGCAGGGTGTGGAGTTTGCCAGGCACCATGGTGAGTCAGGGAGCAGAACCTGACCTGCACCTGCCCTGGGCGTCAGGTGAGGGACACCGAGCTCCTTTTCTGGGCTGAATCACGGCACCTGTCAAGGTTCCTTCCCCACTCTGAACTCTAGGGTACAGATGTGGGGACCTGCATGAAAACCTCCTAAGCTTACTTTAACCAGCTTAGGTTAAAATTTCCCCAAGGTAAAAAGTATTTTACCCTTTGCCCCTGGACTTCCACTGCCACCACCAAACTTTATCTGGGTTCCTGAAAAAAGTAGTTTGGACACGTCTTTCCCCCAAAAATTCTCCCAACCCTTGCACCCCACTTCCTGGGGAAGGTTTGATAAATATTGTCACAAATTTGCATAGGTGACCACAGACCCAAACCCTTGGATCTTAGAACAATTAAATAGCATTCAGTTTTCGTACAAGAAGACTTTTAATAGAAGTAAAAAGGAATCACCTCTGTAAAATCAGGATGGTAGATACCTTACAGGGTAATTAGATTCAAAACATAGAGAATCCCTCTAGGCAAAATCTTAAGTTACAAAAAAGACACACAGACAGGAATATTCATTCTATTCAGCACAGCTATTTTCTCAGTCATTGAAAGAAATCATAATCTAACACATACCTAGCCAGATTACTAACTAAGTTCTAAGACTCCATTCCTGTTCTGGTTTCAGAGTAGCAGCCCTGTTAGTCAGTATTCGCAAAAAGAAAAGGAGTATTTGTGGCACATTAGAGACTAATAAATTGGTTAGTCTCTAAGGTGCCACAAGCATTCTTGTTCTGTCCCCGGCAAAAGCATCACCCAGACAGACACAGACCCTTTGTTTTTCTCCCTCCTCCCAGCTTTTGAAAGTATCTTGTCTCCTCATTGGTCATATTGGTCAGGTGCCAGCGAGGTTATCCTAGCTTCTTAACCTTTTACAGGTAAGAGGATTTTTCCTCTGGCCAGGAGCGATTTTAAAGGGGTTTACCCTTCCCTTTATATTAATGACAGCACCGTATGTGACGCTCGTGGGATTGTTGGTGAGGAGCAGGAATGGAAGCAGATCAAAAAGGCCCCTAACATCTAGCAGGTGAGCTACAGGAGATAGCGCTGCTGGGAGCAGTAGGGGGCCTTTGTTGTCATTGTGAACTGGGATCCAGAGCGCGCAGACACGTTCCCAGCCTGTCATGGCACCTGTGGTGAATCCTGCTCCAGAAAGAGCTATTCCTCAGTGCCTGAACCTCTTACTGAAGGGGGGTTTCCATGGTCCATGGGACCACAAAGGTTGGCTGCCCCAGGACTCTTATCCACCTTGTGAGATGCTAAAGGGATTTGGAGCCTGGTTCTGGGCAATTGACAAGGGCTCTGGTGCTGTTGGTTTTAGGTCTTTGGAGAGATCTTCATGGAAGGCCAGAAAAGATCTTTCCTCCAGGTGATGCTTCTGGCCATCCATGACCCCCAGCTCTGTGTTACCCGGGCTGGGCTGGTGCAGACATATTCCATCCTGGGGGAAGCCGGCCAGCTGAAGGGAACGAGGTAACTAAAGAAGGATCAATTGGGGAGGGACCCCCAGGGCCTTTCACCTCCAGGCCATTGACAGTCACTCCCATCCCACCCCATGTGCTGACCTGGGAGCAAGGAGAGGATGAACCCGGGCAGGTGCTATTGCTAGGAGCCAGCTTCTCCCCTGAGCAGCTCAAAGCAGAGCAGACCCAGCTCGGCTATTTCCAAACAGGTGTCACATCAACATGACATGCTGCTATTGCTCATGCTAGGGGCTGCCAACTCCCCCTGTGAGCCTTTCATACCCCTCCGGTCCTCAGGTTGGTTCCTAGGGCCCTAGTATCATGTTATCCCAGCCACCACCTGCTCTGGGAGAACTGGAGGAGTCAGTCAGCAGAGGCTACTGAAGTGTCCCATTCCCCTCAGCTACTGTCCATGGCGTCATCTTAACAACAGGGGTGGGGCCCTTGGGAAAGGTGTCCTCTCACCCCACAGCACTACTGCCCAGAGCCTTCCAGCCCCTCAGCTGGATGGGGAGAGGGAGGCTGAGGGGATTCTGGGGAGCGGAGTTTAATCCCCGGCTGGTTTGGGAGGTAGAACAGCTCTCCCAGTGGGGCTGAGAGGAAGGGGACAGAAGTTCATTCCGCAACTGTGGGAGAGGGGTTGGAGGTCACTAGGGAGGAGACAAGATGTAGTCTCGGGGGTTGGGTGAGAGAATCCATCCCTCAGACGTGGGGAAAGTTGGGGTGGAAATTTTGCTGGTTCCCTTTGCTGTTAATGCCCTTCGTTGCCATGTATGTCAGAATCTCTGACTGATTCTTGTTCCCTTGCAGCAGTAGGAGGTTACAGTGACGATAATGGCCCATCTCTTCTATACCCGGTGCTTGCACCAGGTTCCAAAGAGCTGCAGGGGCTGTGCTCCGTGGGACAGACTTGAAAGGCCCCCGCTTCCCATGTCCAGAAGCTCCCACTCCCTGCCGCAGGTAGTGCTATTTCTCACTGGGCCTGGGGGAGAACAGCTGGGGGGAGTGGGCACAAACCCCACAGCACTGAGAGAAACCCAGGCCGAGCACCTCGCTCTTGTCACCATGTCCCACCCAGATCCCTGGAGCTGGGGCCAGGCCAGATATGGTCCCTCCCCCATGACCAGAGGCCAGTTTCAGAAGCATCAAGCTGTCAGGGCCATGGGGCTGGCCCAGAAATGAGAGCATCCTCAGGGCCAGGGGTTATCCTCAGTAACCATTGCAGTCTGGGAGGGCTGGCCCAATGTGCAGCGCCTCCCCTGTCATCACTGCTCAGACCTCCCTATGGCACATGTCACCCCGTTGCAGTGAATGTCTGACCATCCCCCACCTGGGGCCCAAGACACCCACATGGTATCTGAACCCTTCCCATCCACAAATGAAACTCCCCCTAGCACCTTGGGGCAAGGAAGGATCCTCCCCATCTGGGAGGTGGGGTATGAGACACAGAGGAAGGGCTGAGATCCTGGTCACACACTCCTGGGGGTAGATCTGGGAACTGGACTGGGTCCCAGGCTAGTCCCTTTCCCCGAGGGGCAACTTCAGGTTCTGCCCTTTATTCTGCCCTCCTTCTGGGGGGGTCTCTGAGTGTGAAATGAACAGGGAGGGTGATGGGGTCCTAGCACAATGCCTGGGTGGTAGCTCCCCTTGGCTTGGATCCTAGGGTCAGAGACATCTTTGACATCTTGCTCTCCATTTATTCCTAGAAAGGGAGACCCCCCCCAATGAGGGGTCTCTAGGGACCCAGCTGGGCAGAGCCTAGGAGAACCTGTAAGTCATCCTGGTTCCTGCCTGCATGCACCACCCTGTCCTGCTCTGCCCTCCGGTTCTTCACTGTTGACTCTGGCTTGACCCTTGGCTCCGGTCTCTGATTATGACTTTGGCGTGACCCTTCTTACCTCCAGATGTTGGCTACCCATCCTGGTTCCATATTCTCCTTGCCCTTCTCTAGCCCCGCTCCAGGCCCTACAGCAACCCACTCCAACATTGTCTTCTCCTCCTGATCTTCCTCAAACACTCGGACATTGGCTACCCGGCTTTGACCCTCGGCCTGTATCTGGACTCTGGCTTGCATTGACTTGGCTGATCTTTGCTCTCTGACTATCCGGCTATGACCTTTGGCAGGGATTTAGACTCTGGCTCTGGTTCTCCTTCTGCTTTTTTGATGGACTCTGATCTTGGTTTGGACTGTGGTGTGTCCCTGGACCTTGATTCTAGCACCACTCTCAGCCTAGGCACAATCCTGCACCTCACTGCAACCTGCGCTCTAACCCCTGGGCCTAATTATCGGATGCAGCACGTGACATTAGGTGGTGCAACTTTTTGGAGAAAAGCAGGCTGTCTGCAAGTAAGTGGCCCGTATGCAACAGGGACACACCACACCAGATGTGAACAATGACCTCACTACATGAGCCTAGCCCGATGATATCCCTGCTGGAGTTGCGCAGTGGAAATGACTGGGTGCTCATGACTTCTGTAGCAGAGAGTAATAGAATCATTTCATTCACTGAGTGAGCTGTGCAATTTTTCCTTGAACCAGCTTCCACCCCTGGACTTACTCCACCATCTTGACTCGGACACCCAGCATCCTGATCAATACCCAGATTACATGGATACCTTTGAAAGAAATGGGGACTCATTGTCTCTGCTCGAGGATGGACTGAATATAAATAGAGTTTCCACAATTGAATTCACAGAGCCACAGACATATGTGCCAGCCACCAACAGGACACAGTGTCTCTTGGGCATGATGGTTCTGTAGAGCAGTGGATTACAGATAGCTTTGAAGCGGTCATACGCAATCACAGCCAGGAGGCAACTTTCACTGGTCAAAGAAACAGACGAAGAATAGTTGTGCCGCACACTCAATGAAAGGAATGGTTCTCGTCTCTGCTACCAAGGTCATGAGCAGCCTGGGAGCTATGGCTTTGGAATATCCAATATCTACAAATGCACATCTGGCTTAGGAAAAAGTACATGGGGGTATGAAGTCGGGTTTCAGCCATGATTAACGCTATCATCCCAAGATTCCCCATCAGGCTGACCACATACATCACAAGGAAAAACATAAAGAGGGGGTCTGTAGATCTGGATGAACATTTGAATCCTACAAAAATGAACTCTGTCACCGTGGTGTGATTTCTCTCTGCCATTTCTTCCAGAAACTCTCTCCTCTGCTGGTGAAAAATAAAAATAAGGATTACAATTAATCAGGGGCCAATAAAGTACTGAGTACAGATCCCTCATAATCCCTGTGATTATACACCATTTCATACGAACAAACATAATACATCAAAGGACACTCCTTTGTATTACCCACATGCTTTCCATTAGAGATAGGATATGTTCTAGCTACAGAAATATTGTATACTCTGTGTTAATATGCATGAAACCATCCAGTGGGTCAAATCTTCTATAAAATAAGAGATATATAGATTGGGAGTGTTTAGTTTAGAAGGGAGGCAAATAATCTCCTATGAGTGTACGCAAATAATCAATGCCATAGAGTTTATTCATGGTCATTGATTTTCTCTTCCTAATCCAAACGACCTCAAAGGGCACAAGGGATGCTCAGTGCCCTTTTACATAGGTGCCTAAATAGAAATTTAGGTGCCTACTATGAGGCAGCCCCAGCAGAAAAGTTTGGTATCACTGTCTATGTAGCCTTAAAGTGTCACAGTCCTATTGAAGTCAGTGTATGTTTTACAGACATTCTTTGTCACCATGTGCATTATTTTTCCTCCCTCTTACAAATCCTCCCAGAGGTACTAACATTTGTAAGTGGTATGGACTGTAACTGATTCTATGTTACTTTTGACTCTCAGATTCCTAGAGCCTAGAAATGAGAAAATGCATCTCCTAGGGATAAATACTAAGTTAACCTGTGGAACTCCTTGCCAGAAGATGTTTTGAGGGCCAAGACTATAGCAGGGTTCAAAAAAGAACTAGATAAGCTCATGGAGGATAGGCCCATTAATGGCTATTAGCCAGGATGGGCAGGGATGGTGTCCCTAGCCTCTGTTTGCCAGAAGCTAGGAATGGGCGACAGGGGACGGATCACTTGATGATTGCCTGTTCTGTTCATTCCCCCTGGGGCACCTGGCACTGGCCACTGTCAGAAGACAGGAGACTGGGCTAGATGGACCTTTGGTCTGACCCAGTATGGCCGTTATGTTTCTATGGAATTTCACTGCCACATTCACCAAGAGATGCTCAAAAGATAATAATAATGACATTTCTAACCAGTCATGGTGTAGGTGTACACTCAGTAAATTCCATTGTGGTTTGTATTTGGTGGAGGAAGTGATGGGCTGGTTTGGCTCCCAATAATTGATGAGGAGGTGTCAATTCCAGGAGAGGCAAAGCTGCTTTTGTAGTGAGCCAGCCACTCCCAGTCCCTATTCGACTCCAGTGACGCCATCAGAGGACCCAACCACATCAGCCACACCATCAGGGGCTCATTCACCTGCAGGTCTACTAATGTGATATATCCCATCATGTGCCAGCAATGCCCCTCTACCATGTAAATTGGCCAAACCGGACACCTCCTCATCAATTATTGGGAGTGGACCACATCCACCCTGATTGAATTGGCCCTGCCAACACTGGCTCTCCACTTGTGAGGGAACTCCCTTCTCTTCATGTGTCAGGATAACAATGCCTGCATCTGTAATTTTCACTCCATGCATCTGAAGTGGTGGGTTTTTGCCCACAAAAGCTTATGCTCAAATAAATCTGTTAGCCTTTAAGGTGCCACCGGACACCGTGTTGTTTTTGTGGATACAGACGAACATGGCTACCCCCTGATAGAATGTCAGAAGAGATCATGAAAATGTCTTTGATGTCTCCTGGAGGCTGGGGATAATAAATCACAGATTCCAAAATAGAACAGCTCTAACAGGAGAGATCGAGGGAGAACCACACCAGAATATCGCATATTTCAGCAACTAGAGTGCCCACAGGAGAGGTGGGAGACACCTGGTGAAATCTCTTCTCCTTTGAGGTGGAAGAGGTAGGCATCTGGATACTCAGAAAGAAGTAGCAGTGTGCATCCTCAGAGGCTGAAACAGGCACAAAGGAGGTTTTACTGCAAGAATGTAGGTGCCAAGTGAGTTTAGGCATCTATGGGGTTTGGCCTCAGTTGAGAGGGGATTTCAGGAATAGCAATGGGGCCTGGTTCTGGATTGAGATGTCCAAAGTGGCAATTCAATTTAGGAGTACAGGTTTCATCTCTGCCACGTGCCAACACTTAGATCTGGCCTACAGCCGAAAGATTTACAGGTGTTGCTATATCTGTTAGGGATGTGCTTCTCCTCTGATATACTGGTATAAGCATCGGTGTGGATGAAGTTATATCAATATAAAGGTGTCATATACTGAATAGGTCCATGGACTATAGGCCAGAGAGGACCATTGTAATCAGCTAGTCTGACCTCCTGCATAATACAGGCCATAAAGGAAATGTTGAAATGATTGACTCAGGTGAAACCCCAATCTGTGCATCACCACCTCCATTAGCAGGGATCATGGACTAGCCATTGCACCACAGAGCTACCTATCGAATTGCATTAGTGCTTTCTCCCTAGGGCTACCCTAGAACAAAACACCTTTACCCTGCTGTAGCTGAGTCTATTCTACAGGGCAGAGCTGAGTGAAATTAAGAATTTCCATGCCATCGGAAAAACTGACTTGGGATGCAAACAAATGGTGACAAATCAAGGAAAAAAGCTCAAATATTAACATTTTGAACAGAATGGAAATTCTGAAAAATGTCCATTTGCAAATGTCAAAATCTTTGGTTTTCAAATTTTTGATCAGCATGAAACATGTGGACGTTCCAATACTGAAATGCTTCCTGTCGGTTTATTGACCTGACTTAAAAGGCTGCTGCCTGCCTCAGATTGAAATGTATTTAGTTGGAAAGATTCAGCCTGTTCTGCCATTTCTGAGACCAAAGCTAGGGGAAAAGACATTGTTCTACCCACATTAAAAAAAAAACAAAAAACAAAAAAAACACCCCATCTCAGATGACTTTTCCTCTGAAAAGCTCTGGTGACCCCAAGCTTTGCAGCAGTGACTTGAAATTTGACAGGGTGCTGCCTTATGCCGGTCTCATGAAATTCTGCCCAAATTTGACCCTTTAAAAAATTGCTGTTCACACAGGATCAATCGGGATTTGCTAGAGCTTCCCAGTTTAATCCCCCCAAGAGTCCATCTGCCCTGGGCAGGCAACATCCCAGGGATTCCAGGGGCTGAACAGGGGATTTTCCCAGCAATTCCAGTTCTGGGCTGCTGCAAGGTCTCAAATTGGGCACCCAAAATTAGTGGCAAGTTTTGACCTTAATTTCTTTGTGCCTCGCCTCGCCTCGCCTCGCCTCGCCTCCCTACCCCTACCCCCACTCCCTTACTCTTCCCCACTTTCAGAGGCTGTTCTCCCAGCCTTTTCTATAGCCCCAGGCTAATTGGGTGGGTAACTGTCTCCCATTCACCAACTCGGTGCAGGTTTTTCTAGCCAGCTCCAATTTGCTTCCCTTAATGGGAGCTGGCCTGACAGAGGGCTGAATCAGCAGCTCTTGCCCAGCTCTCCATCACACCTGGGCCCACACATTGAATGATGAGGCTTAAACAAAATACTGAACAGCTGCTCACAAAGTGGGCACTGTCCATTCTCTGCACTCAAGCTGGCTGGGAACTTTTTTTAATAAAATGGATTTTCCCCCACAAATATGGATTTGCCAAATAGGAATCTTTTAATTGGAATGTCTCAGTTTTGATTCAACATTTCTCAGGTTCAGGGTGGAATTTGTGATTAAACTCCAGAGACATAGAGAGAGCAACTCCAAAATAGCCAAATCCCAGCTTGCAGGGCACGCACCTGGGATGTGGGAGACTCCTATTCAAGTCACTTCTCTGCCTAAGTAAGAGCAGGGAAATAGATCTATGTTTCCAATATCACAGGGGAGTGCCCTAATGTCTGCCCTGTTTTGTATTCTGTGGTGCATCTCTGTCTCTCAGTCTCTCCTGTTGGATGAACTATAAAGGATTCGTTGGGACACACAAAGAGAAAGTCTATCTTGATAGCCCAGTGATTGTAAGCCTGATCTGGGATGTGAGAGACCCAAGTCCAAGTGCCTGATTTGGAATGGGGAAGAAGGAGTTGTGATCAGCTTGGTGGGGGAGATAGTGAGTTTGGGGAGAGTTAGGTGTGGCCTGGGGAAGAGCATCCACAAGAAACTGTGGGTTTGCCTAGAGGGAAGAGAGCTATGGGGAATGGTACTGCAGGTGATGGACATGGATGATGACAAACGGATGCACCCCTTTCTATAAGTGTTACTACAGTCTCTCCAGCATCCTTTCTCCCCCAACCTTTTCTGTGGTGGTCAAGTCATCCTGACCCACCAGGCAATTGCTGGGTGGCATTTTGAGTGGTAGTATCCGGGGCTTATCTGGAGGGCCAAGTCACATTAGTGACTGTCAGCGAGTCTCCCTGGAACTGTTGAAAATCCACCAGTTCATTCCTTAACCTAGATGAGTACCCTAACCACTGGGCTACTGGTTATTCATGGGTCAAGCTTCTCTACCTCTCACTTTCTGGGAAGTTTTTGCAGAAGACCTGGTTTCATCCCAATGTAGAATGGGAAAATATTTTGAAATCTTGAATATGTTCAGGAGACAGGAAATCCTTTTCCAACCTATATCTACTCTGTACCCACTTATAATATTACCACTTAAAATAATTATCCTTTAAAAGAATTATCAAAGTTAGGTTTTTGGACCTACACCACTTCTGTAGAGATTGAGGAATACCCAAGCTGAAATCACACCTTGGAATGGCACATAGATATACCCAATGGGGGGGGGAATGATTTTTAGAACTTCTTATGGTCCTTATGTTAGCTATCACTTATGGTCATCTACATGTATTATTGCCCTTTGGTGCTCGTGACTCTCTAAAGTTGAGCAGATCTTTCCATTTAATATCTAGCCTTCAGGAAGAAAAAAAGACATTCAATGACATGAATGTCTCTACAGGTACGTATTAGCCCTGCAACATCTTTCTGCTGGGGATTCCCAATGTTAGACACAGAACCTTTGTAGGACTTTTGCTTTGAGTTTCAGTGGTGCCAAGTGCCATCAACTCCCACTGACATTGATGGGAGCCAGAAGAGAAAACCAGTGTAAATGAAAACGTTCTACACCATTCATTATTGTCTGTACTTTTACAAGAGATGATTTACCTCGTTTCCAAACTAATCTGATTTAACAACACAGAGGGTGGGCAGGAGAGACATAGATGGCAAAGCCCTGTGCCCTAAGGGATATTTCTGGCATGGGAACGATTCAGATTTGGACAGTCTCTTGTATTGTGGCGGAATCTCTTCACATATTTAATTGAATGCAAAAAAATGCACAGTGTTTTGTGTTTCTGTAAGGAGACAGTGCACCAGCTCCAGGGGGAAGTGTGTGCATAACCCATAATATATTCCCCAAGACACACTATTTCACAGGAGCAGTCAGAGTTGTTACAAGGAATCTACACATGCTCCCTTTTTGGCTCCAGTTTATTTGCAAATTTAGATTTCCCACCCATGCCGCCTCATACCATGGTGACACAGTTGATTTTTCTGGGATTCATGGACCACCCAGAGCTACACGTCCCACTCTTCATGTTGTTCCTATCGAGCTATGTTATCACACTGGTAGGGAATCTTGGGATGACTTTTAATCAGGATTAACTCCCATCTTCACACCCCTATGTGCTTCTTCCTCAGTAATCTGTCCATTGTCAATGTTGGTTATTCCTCTGCCATTGCACCTAGGGTGCTCATGACTTCTGTAGCAGAGAGTAATAGAATCATTTCATTCACTGAGTGAGCTGTGCAATTTTTCTTTGTCTGTGTCTTTGTGACCAATGAATGATGCCTCCTGGCCGCCATGGCCTCTCACCGATTCACAGTCATCTGTAACCCACTGCTCTAGAGGGTCATCATGTCCAGGAAACCCTGTGTGCTGATAGATGTTGTGTCTTTGTGAATTCAACGGCCCAAATAATTTGTATATTCAGCTTGTCTTTCTCACCTCAGGGTCAGCAATCATTTCTTCTCTGACATCCCTCCCCATCCTTAAGCTGTCCTGCTCTGACATACACAACGCAATGATGTTATTCATTTCACCTTGTTGACTATATTTGTCAAGATTACTATGCTAGTTCTTCTAGATAGTCTCTAATATGTACAGCCTCGTCGCCATCAGTGGTCAGATGTTGGCTGCGTGTGTGTTTGTTCAGTGTGCTGTCCCAACTCTGTGGAGATAGCAGACCTCAATTAAACAGACCAAGAAATCCACAGACTTAATTTTCAGTGAAGGCACCTGGCCAGGTTTACTGTCAATAGAGCACAGTAATAGCATCTGGATGGATTGTCAGACCTGTATGCTTGTGTCAATGGACGCAACTCAGTCATTGGTGGGACTCTCCACTGCTCCCTAGGCTGGCCAAAGACACTCCCTCTGAGATACATCTTTATACACAAATACAAACAAGTGACGTATTGCCCCTGACGTATCAGAGTGACACCCTCTGACGTATTAGGGTGCCACTCATTGAGGGATCCAAGGGCTGCCCATTATCTTGTACATGTTGGTTTGATTAAAACATCTCTATCCATCATGCTGTCATCCTGACCTTATTCTTAAGATGGGTCAGCGTGCTCCTGTTATCTCTGGGGCATGTGGTTGGTATCGAGGTGTTCTGGTACCGCCTTTCTGGAATGTGCTGGCGTGTATATACTTGTGCCTAGCACTACTTAAGCACGTGTGATTCTGCAACATCAGCCCTGTTCTTGCCAGATTCTGTGAACGGGGCCTGCCTCTTGCTCACAGCTTGGCTTTGCTTTAGATCTGCAAAGTTTTGGTTACTTCAGCTCAGGATTTAGGCCTCACACCAGGACTCTGATACACGGCCTTATGTTTCAGGCCGTCTTCTTAATACACCATCCTGAAGATCCACTCAAACCCGTTTGTACCTTTCTTTACCTGTGCCTCTCACCTGACAGCTGTCACTGCCTTCTACAGTACTCTGATTTTATGTATTTACAACCCAGTTTTGGCTACATCTTGGACCATAACAACGTCATCTCTGTGTTCCCTATGCTGAACCCCCTGATCTATAGCCTTAGAAACAAAGAGTGAAGGACGCCTTTAGAAGGATGATATACAGGAAGATATTTTCTCAATAAATGTAGTTACTGATTTTTTAAAAAAATCAATAAACAGCTGTGAGAGTGGGGGCAAGTTCTCTGGGTCACCATCCTGATTTCTCAGGTTGCAGCATTTCTTTGAATTGCACAAAAATGGTTGTGCATAATGCAGGCTCATTAATATTGGCAATCCCAAGAGCAACATAGGAAAGGAAGTGACCCCCCGAGGTCACTGAGTCCAGTCTACTGCTGTTGCAGGCAGCAACGTGATATAATCCCATTCATAAACTTATTCAACTCCACTTTAAATCGAGTTAGGTTGTATAACTCCACTAATTCTAGTGGGAGGCTGTTCCTGAACCTCCCTCCTCTGATGGTTAGACACTTTCTTCCACTTTCCAGACTAACTTTAGTCATGGACATTTTATACCCGTAAATAATAAACAGGCCAGGGCTAGCTGACCCTGGTTTCAATCCACTGACCACTGGGTTATTATGGGAGTAGCACACTTCCAGCATTCTACTTAGAGGGCTTCTGCAGTTTGTTGTACTCAGTAAGGCTAGACCTCAAGAGATTCTGTTTGTAAATCACAGGCCTCTTATTCTTGATTTAAAGGTGAATTGCAGTTACCATTAGTGCTTTAGGTTGGGTGTCCTCTGTAGATTGAAATTCAGGTAAAAGGATGCTGAAGTCATACAAATACCTGAGCTGTTCTGAAATTGCATCTCAGGAGAGAATGCTGTTAAATATACAGGCCCATCTATTTTATATTCTCTTTTGTTAGACTGTGCTCAACTCCTGGTGTGCTAAGATCACACAATCTCAATTCTAGCACTACTGTGACAGAATTGTAAGGAGGCTAGGACTGCAGAGAAAAGTATATGTCAATCCTGTGGGATCAGAGAGAGAACTCAGGGCCTGGTATGTGGAAAATATTTCCATCAAACTCATAGATCATGTGAGGTTCACTCTGATCCCAGTGCAGACTCAGATATGGACCTATACAAAGTCAGGGCGGGTTGTGGACAAAGCTGACAATGCAGATGATTCTTAGGGAGAACTGATTAAACAACATTAGAATAACCACTGCATGGGCCTCTGACAAAATGCCAAGATGGAAACAGACCATCACCTAATATATCACCATTTTCATTCTCCAATGACCTAATGTTGGGGGAAGATTATCCCACATCTGCCTACTATGATCTTCTTCCGCTTTTCTTAGAAGCATCTGGTATAAGCCACTGTCATAGACAGGCTATTGGACTAGATAGACCTTGTGTCTGATCCTGTCTGGCAATCCCCATGTTTCTATGAGACCAAGGGGAACTGGTAGCTTCTACAGGTTAGTTCAGTCATGGAACAAGAGTCTGCCCCAGAACTTCCCCAAACTCTGCAGCGGTATGGTTAGGATTAAGGTTAATATCGGGAAGCTATGAACATCAGACAATTCACACTTGCCCCTGTGGGTGGGTAATTTGATGTGCATCTGTAACACCGACAGGCCCCAGTCTTCGGCGGTTGGGATTGAATTTGGTAACTCTGCAGCTTAGTACATGAGCCTCTACCACATGAGCTAAAAGCCACATGGCTCTTGACTAAGGATGTAGGGTAGACTCATTAAACTCTCTTTGAGTGGTCTCAGTGCCAGCAGATGGGACAGAGCACCACACCCAGGCGGTGTGTGGGTTACATATCTACACCAGGTTACAAGTTAAGGACATGATCTGCCAACTGGATAGAACAAGCCAGACTGCTGCCCCAATAAGGGGCTTTTGCCCGTAAGTCATTTATGTGCCTTGGGAAATCCTATGGTCATAAGGGCCAGATCCTCTTCTTGTTTAAATGTGTGTAGCCACACTGACTTCAATGGAATGACACCAATTTTGACTAGTTATGGTTCTGGCCCAATGCGTTCAGTAGCGCTCCACCTATTTACTTTGGGGTCTCACGCATTAGCACCAATGGAGCTAATGCTGATTTTCACCTGCTGGGGATCTGGCCCCATTGATTGCAATGTAGTGACGCTAGCTTACACCAACTGGAGCTGGAGCGCCATTGATTTCAATCTGTATCTGTGAGCTTTTTGTTGAGATTGATGGATTTCCACTCAATTTAGCCGTATGGAATTGATTTCAATGGGGCAAAGATGATTTACACCCACTGGAGATATAGCCACATTAATTTAAGTGGCACTCCCTCAAGTTACATTACATTACCTGGGGTTTCTGCCCCTTTGGCATCAATGTGGTGATGCTGATTTACACTAGCTTAGAATCTGGCCGAGTGTATTTCACTTCACCATCATTTTCAGTACTGATTTGTATTAATGTTGAATTGACATAAAACATTCTGAGGATTGCACTGTTTCTTCCAGATTAAATAAGATATTCTGCTTATTTCTCTAACATAGTTTCGTGGCTTTTTAATGGCAGATTTTTATGCCCTTACTCACACTTTTTCAGCAGGTGGAAGTCCATGAGACCACTCTCACAGTAAGGGGCTATTCAGTGTAAGGACAACAGAATCGAGCCTATAGTTTCGAGATGCTCTAACATGTTGTTATGTATGGGATAAAGCCCCTTCTTGTCTGTCTTGTGCACATTAACATTTTTTAGTTTATTTGGAACCTAAGCCGATCTGGCTTTACTTGCACTGAGTAGAACTTGATCTCATTGGGGCTCCTGCTATGAGTAAGTGCTAGTCAATGTGAGCAAGGATCATAGACTCATGCCTGCAGTGACCTGGTTTAATTTGTCATGGCTTTGGACACAATGGGCCAAATATAGCCCTGGCATAAAAGAATGATGCCAGAGATGAATTTGGCCCGAAAGCGAAGATATTGAAAGGGGAAAAAAAGGGAAAGAGTAAATGCTATTGTCCAGCACTGGTTATGCCAGTAATGTTCATATTGACATAATTCTCCAAAGTTTGGAGAACTATGTAGATGGCATCCATTATTATGGATTATAATAAGCTGCTGTGGGCCTCATTAAAACATTGTTTTTTGAGCAATTCTGTCGTTATCTAATTGGGCAAGAAAACATATTGGGAATGGTTAGGAAAACAACATATGAGTCATGATACAGAAATAATGTCAATATTAACACTTGCTCTGCCAGAGTAATGAATAAGTAAACCTATTTGTAGTGTAACTGAAGTTAAGATAATTTGCCAAGACAATTTGTACAGTAGCACCTTCTCCCAGAGAACAGCTGTGTATAAAAAAAAGAGCTGTCCCTTCTCATTCAAATCAATCTGAAAAAACTATACCAGCCCCCTTGTCATTCATTAAGGACAAGAGCCATTGGCCATTGGACTCAATGGAATCTCTCCAGTGCACATTAGTTCAGCACCATAGATCTCAGTCCTAGACATTTTTATGGGAGTGCTTCAATTTACTTCTTTATCTTCTCACCAACCTATGAAAGAGTTTCTCTGGTGATCATGAAATTATGTCAAGGGTCTGCTTTGTTTGGCTTTCTTTGGACTTTGTAAACCCTGAGACAGATTCATCCCAGAAGTAACTCCATTGACTTGCGAGTATGATGTGGGGACAGATAAAGGATACATGTAGTCCAATCAATTTATAAAGATTTACGATTGTGATGTACTCGTACCCGTTTTGAAGTACTAGTGTGATGGGGCTATCAATATTCATAGCACTAGCAAGCTTGCTCACACACTGACATATGAATATTCATCTGCTCTGGTTAGTCCAGGGAAGTTTTCTCTGAATCATCAATCACTTAAATCCACTTCTTGTGCTCCTAGGAATACTACTTATGATTTTTCCATATATGTGCAAAATGGAATGAAGCTACAGTGCCATAACTAAAAAGACAGCAAAGTTACTCTATTGATTAACATCGTGATGTTCTTAAACTGGCAATACGTGTGTGGGCCAAAGTCATTTGGCTGCCAATGCTATTTTCCTTTCAACACTTTAATACTGGTCCAGGATTGGAACCCCATAGTGCAATCAACAACTGCCCGTGAGCAAATACACATTTTCAATGAGCAGTTAGACATCCAGTTCCCTGGACAACTCCCTGGAATGGGAGTTTGGTGCCTTTTGAATATCCCTACTTAAACTCCTGCAGACTGAGCCAAATATTGACTGAAGTCAATCGGAGTCTTTTCATTGGCTTCAATGAGCTTTGGATCTGTTCCTGGCTGGGGGTGGTTGAAAATTTTCCATCTAAACTTTCTGTTGATGCGGGCGGAAGGCGGGAGGCCGGAGGTGGGAGGGGGAAGCAGTGGTTGCCTGGTAGGGGTATCTGGCCATCCACAGCGGATGATCATGAGGTCACCTGACAGAGAGTAAGATGGTTATACAAGGGCAAAACCTGCTGAATTTGGGCTCTACCTGACCAGCTCAAACTGAAAGGAGCTGCGTGTAGGAGCTAGATGAGGAGGGAGAGGAGCAGTCTTTCTGAACATAGATGTATAAACAAAGGGACTCCCAAGGAAAGGATGAGCTAGTGAGGCCCATTGAAGTTAGGATGTGTGTCCTTTTCTAAATGAGCTTGTGCTTTACTGGTGAAGTGTTCGCTCTGCCGTGTTAGATTCCTGTTCAGAGTGTCTCTCTCTGTGTGTTATATTCTTTACACATACCGTGTGGCCCTATGGGAGAGTTCAGCTGTAACCTAGAAGGCTCACACTGTTTGGTGGCATTCTAGGACAGGGGGTGTTTAAGCTATGGCAGAGTCTGAAAAGTCATCCCTGAGCCCAGGGACTGGGCAGCTAGATAGCAGGTTCTATCTCTCCAGAAAGGGTGCTAGGCAGAGGGCCTGCACCCTATTGTGTGCCTAGGAACCCCAAGACGGCAGCAGTGACTGGCTCCATTCAATCTCTGGCACCTTAAAGCAACTGGGGATCCAAGATGGTATTCCCCTCAACACAAGTCGGTGCATATCCAGCAAAGGGAGTCACAGGGGAACTGTGACAAATGCTCCCTTACAATAGTGCACAGATTCTCCACAAGTTACGCGAATCCGAGATTATGGAAAAAGTTCTGTAAACTAGAAATAGGAGTTTTATGGGGTTTGTTTTTGCACGTAATGGTTGGAGATACGTTTCCGACTTACGCAAAACTCGAGGTACACGAGGCATTCTGGAACGGAATGCTTGCATAAGTCGGGGAGCGTCTGTATTCTTTGCAGCCTCGCAGTCATTTCTGAACATGGGAAACTGAATTTCCAAGATTAACAGTCTTGGATTCCTTTTTTTTTTTTTTGAACAAGCCACAGAATACAGTTAAAACAAAGAAATCAGAGCTATGACACAGAGAATGCACTTTTAATTCATCACTTGTTTATTGATAAGCACAAATCCCAATAATTATATTAACTGAGAACAAACCTTCCTGTTTATCATCCTTCTAAAGGCGTCCTTCATCTCCTTGTTCCTCAAGCTGTAGATCAGGGGATTCAGCATGATAATTATGAGTATATAAAACACAGAGATGATCTTGTCTGGATCTGTGGTGTAGTCAGAACTGGGTTGTAAATACATGAAGATCACCATCCCGTAGAAAATTGTTACGGCCATCAGGTGGGAGGCGCAGGTGGAGAAGGTTTTGCTTCTGCCCTTGGCAGAGTGGATCTTCAGGATGGCAATGAGGATGTACATGTAGGAGAATAGTACAATGAGAATTGTAGTCATGACCACTATAGTGGACAAGGTGAAATACACTGTGTTAGCGTTGTGGGTGTCGGAGCAGGACAGCTTAAGGATTGGGGGGATGTCACAGAAGAAATGGTGAATGACATTGGAGTCACAGAAGGACAGGGCAAATTATAAATGGAGTCTGAAGAACCGCATTCACAAAGCCACATATGTAGGAAGCAACCGCTAGTAACACACACAGTATCCTTGACATGATGAGGCTTTAGAGCAAGGGGCTACCGAGGGCTAGGAAGTGATCAGATGCCATTACCGCCACCAGGCAAAGCTTCCTTGGTCAGAAAGTTACAGACAAAGGAAACCTGTGCTGTGCATGCGGCGAGAGAAATGGGTTTGCCCTGAACCCCAAAAGTCATCAGCAACCGAGGCATTACCGACGTCGGCAAGAGACAAACTGCTGAGGAAATAGTACCTGGAGGTGTGGAGTCCAGAGTTGAACCTGATCAAGACTATCAACCCTAGATTCCCCGCCAGGGTGATAACATAGATCATTGGGAACAACACAAAGAGGGGGACCTGAAGCTCCGGAAGATCCATGAACCCCTGGAAAAGGAAGTCTGTAACCACAGTGTGATTTCCCTCCGCCATTTCTTCCACCCATGATCTCCTCCTTTACAGGGGAAAAGTGAAACGTACAATTAAACAGGAGCCAAGAAAGGACCAAGAGCGGATCCTTCACACGCATTCTGACTCCCCTCGGCCTGAGCCGCCACAATGTACTTGTCATTCCCTATGCTCCCTAGCTGCAAGTTGGACATGGGCCCAGGCTCCCTCCTACCTGGAGCAACTCAGACTGCCTGGTCCAATTAACTCCTCCTTGTACTAGCTGGGCAAGGTGACAGGAAACAAAATGTGAAGTGCCTGGCTGCTCTATGGCATCCTGGAAGGGGAAACCCCCCACACAAGGAGACCCCAGAGCTCTGATTAAGATGAATGGGACTGTTAATACTTCTCAGAGCTATTGTTTTAGGCAGCCTGCAGACACAAGCACATGGCACTGCATTGGCTATGCACCGAAGGTCAATTCCACAAAGCGCTGGACACCTGAGGCCTATTTAATGAAAGTGGAGATTCTGGGCCACCATTCTGGAAGCAACAGGGTGAATTCCATGGCAAACTTTGTGACCACAGACTCACACTAGTGCAGAAGGACTTGTATTAGCTGAAGATTTATTTAATTTTTTTTTCTGATGTTGAGGTGTGAAGAAGGTAGACATTTATCAGCTGAGAAAGATAAAATCACCTTTGTACGGTAGCATTGATCCAATATTGTGCTCTGATATTTTTCATTGAAACTGTATTAATACAAGATAAAAAAGAACCCCCATGAATGAGGTTGGGTCGCGGGTCAACTCTTGAACCCTGGAGGAAGCTGCATCTGAGTGTTCTTCTGTGGTTTCTGTCCTCTCACTATTACTCACCATGGGCTAAACCCTATTATCCCTTGGCTCAAGTCTACCTAGCAGAGCTTAAATGTAAGGCATTTCCAAGGGGGTAGAAAGGATCCTAATGACATCTGGGTAAAATTCTTTGGCTGAAACTTTTTTTCAGAGAAAAATGCAGATTCAGCTATACCAGAATGTTTGTAAAATTGTATTGGGTTCTTCGGGATGGGAAAAACATCAAATAAATTCATTTCCCCACTGATAAACCTTGCTGTTCAGTGTCCCACCTCTGCATGGAGGGGCGAAAGGACAGCTCCAAATCAATGTTGGTGAGAACAGGGGCTTGTCTGCACTGGGAAGTTATTCCTGAGCAAGGTAATAGGTGAATGTAAGGCACTAGAGCTATTCTGGAATAGCTCCTGGTATGGACCCTCTTAATCCACTGGATTAAACTAAACTGGAAAAAGAAAAGTGGCCACATAGGGAGTTACATTAGAGTCAGTTACTGCAGAGTCAGTTTCCCATGTTGACCAGCCCTAAAGCAGTAGAATTGTATCACTGGTGAGAATAGGGCTAATCAGTAGATAGCAGTGATGAGAAACAAAATGTATGATCAAAAGAGCTGTGTGAATACCTGACTTCTTGGTTTGCTGGCTCTTCTGAAACATAAATGAAAAAATTAGTTTCTGATTTAACCTAATTGATTTTTTTTCCAAGTTTTTGGCTGACTGACAAGTTGACTGAAATGTTTTGTTTGATCAGTTGCTGTTTTTCCAATTGTTATATTTTTTCATAAAATGAAAGTAAATTTTGAAACAGTCTTTTAAATGGGAAACTTAAACTATTTAGACCTTTTTGATTTTTCTGAGGTTTTAGTTCAAAGCAAAATAATTCAGCTCATTTGATACAAATTCATAAAATATTTCAGCAAACCCAAATCTGCGTTGCTCAGAAAAAACAAGTATTTTAGCCCAATTTCCCCCCACCCCCAGTTCTACTGAACAATATGTCATGTTGCTCAGAGTAAAACTATCCCAATTCAATTTAGTCATGAGGCTCACATTTTCAACAGTGAGGGTGGTTAACCGCTGGAATGAACTACCATGGGAAGTGGTGGATTCTCCAGCTAGAGGTGCTGTGAAATCAAGACCCGATGGCTCTCGGGAAGAGACACTTAATAAAAGACAAGTTAATGGGCTTAATACAGAGGGTAACTGTATCAAAGTGTGACCTGAGTTATACAGTTGGACTAAATGATCTCATTGTCCCGTCTAGTCCTTAAAATATACGATCAATTTATAGCATTGCTGTTAGTAAACCTATAAAATCACTATATGGCATTGATAACGAGGAGTCCTGTGGCACCTTAAAGACTAACAAATTTATTTGGGCATATGCTATCATGAGCTGGAACCCAGAAGTGTGTTATAGCCCACGACAGCTTCTGCCCAAATAAATGTGTTAGTCTTTAAGGTGCCACAGGACTCCTCATTGTCTTTGCTGAAACAGACTAACCCAGCTACCCCTCTGAAATATACGGCATTGGTGGGAGTAACGTTACATGAGCATTATTATTGATAGTACTTAATTAATTCATTAGAATGAGGCTTAATCCCAACCCCCTTCTGTTAGGTGCTGTACAAACATATAACAAAAGACAACCTCTGGCCAAAGGAGCTCGTAATGTAAGCTTAAAATAAGAGACAAGAGGTACAGATGGAGAACAGAATAAGGTGACAGAAAGATGATTGAGAATAAAGCTGTATAAAAAGTACAGAGAGCCTTGTTCAGAATTTTATTTTTTAAAATAATTTTTATAATTTTAATTGATAATATCATTGTTTATTTTTAAGTCTTTTGGTTTTAAATGTTCAAACCTTTACAGTCGCAAGAAATTATGGGAGATCAGGCAATGGGAGGTCAGACATAATTTTTTTAATGACAGCCAACACTGAGATTCAAAAAGTTAAAGCTTTATAACTGTTAAAACACAAATTGTCAACATCACATGTCAAAATAAATATCCTTAAATCAAACTCTAGTACATTCTCAAGCTGCAATTTTTCTTACTCTTGCCTAGCTGTACATTTCAATTATTGAAGGCAATATTTTTTTCATTGGTTTGTGTGCTTGTGGTGAAATCAACATTTACCAACATTTTTTTTGAGAAAAGTCTATTCCTTCCAAGCCTAAGTATATATGATAGCACTGTAGAGAATAGATGTATATAGGACTGGTCTGAGTATACATGTGATCAATATAAAGACAAGTGCAAAGTACTTCACTCTGGAAGGAAAAATCAAATGCAGAAATACAATGTGGGGAATAACCGGCTAGGGAGAAGTGCAGCTGAGATGGATCTGAGAGTTCAAGTGGATCACAAGTTGAGTATCAGCCAACAATGAGATGCAGTTGTGAAAAAGGCTATCTGGGGTGTATTACCACGAGTGTTGTATGTAAGACCAGGGCAGTAACTGTTTGGCTGTACTTGGCACTGGTGAGGCTGCAGTTGAAGTTCTGTGTCTAGGTTTGGGAGTCACACTTTAGAAAAGATGTGGGCAAATAGGAGAGAGTCCAGAGGGGAAAAACAAAAATGACAAAAGGGGTTTGCAAAATCTGATTTATTAGGAAAGGTTTAAAAAAAATTGGGTATGTCTTGTTTTGAGACAAGACGACTGAGAAGGGACCTAATAACAGTCTTCAGCTACGTTGAGGGCTGTTATAAAGGGGATAGAGATTAATTGTGTCAGGCTCACAAAGCCCTTTTGAGGCCCAGACACTAAAGAGAGCAAAAGTATTGAATTCTGATAGTGCAAGCTACATACTCAGTATTAATTAGAGCAACACATTAAGAAATTAAAGTTAGAAACAAGTTTTATTTTATTTTAAATCTCAGATAACCTTTCAGGGCAGCATTTCAAATAGATTAATGGTCAAGAAACAAGGAAGGGTGTCTGTTGGAACAACCACATAATGACAGGACATTAGGTAACATTGTTCCTCTGAAGCAATCGTAAAACGTAATTTCCACATGCTACATCAGTTCTTTGAGGTTCATTTAATTCCTGTACAACATTTGAGATACACAAATGAAGGCAGTGACACATAGACAATACTCCTCTCCTTCTTCCAATTGTTGTTCTCAATTGACTGGAATTGTCATGGTGAACAAATTAGGTGAGAATGTTTTTCCAGTCTACCACCCTCTTAAGAGCATCCTTAATCTCCTTGTTCCTCAGGCTGTAAATAAGGGGGTTCAGCATGGGGACCACCAGGGTATAAAACACAGCAGAGATTTTCTCCTGTTCCAGCGAGTAGGTGGAACTGGGTTGTATGTGGCTTAAGCTCACAGGTCCATAGAGCATGGTGACAGCTGTCAGATGAGAGGCACAGGTGGAGAAGGCTTTCCGCCTGCCCGCAGAGAAGCGGATCCTCAGGATAGAGAAGAAGATGTACAGATAAGAGATGATGATAATCAGGAGGGTGGACGTGGCAAGAACCACATAGAACATTATGAGCAAAATCTCATTGATGCGGTTATCAGAGCAGGCGAGCTTCAGCAATGGGTTAGTGTCACAAAAGTAATGATTGATGACGTTGGGCCCGCAGAATGACAACCTCAGCAAGCCACATGTGTGGGTCAGTGAGTTCACGAGCCCCCCTACATATGAGCCGGCCACTAGACGAAAACAGACTCTCTTAGACATAACAGCAGTGTACAGCAGAGGGTTACAGATGGCTACATAGCGGTCGCATGCCATCACGGCCAGCAGAAACCCTTCTGTGGTCACAAACACAATGAAGGAGAAGTGTTGGGCAATGCAGGCAGAGTAAGAAATGCTTTTACTCCCCACTAAGAAATTCACCAGCATCCTCGGAGCGAAGACTGTGGAGTAGCAGAGGTCAATGACAGACAGGTTACTGAGGAAGAAGTACATGGGGGTATGGAGTCGGGGATCAACCCTGATCAACATGATCATCCCGAGATTCCCCACCAGCGTAAGAATATAGATCACCAGAAACGCCGCAAAGAGGGGTATTTGCAGCTCCTCATTATCCGTCAACCCCAGGAGGATGAACTGGGTCACCATGCTGTGATTGCCCTCAGCCATGTATACAGGGCTACATGAAACCATACCTGCCAGGATAACAAGAGTGAGCAGCATGGAAGAAGGAAATTTCATGGCATGAATTAAATCTGAATGACACCACTGGGCTTGAGAGTGGGTAGTGAATATCTTCTTGGAAACCAGCCACCGTGATGTCTGGGAAAAGTTGAGATGGACTTTTTGATTTACACTCCCTTTTCATGAGGACTGGGATTTTCAAAGCTGTCTAGGAGATTTTGACATCCCAGTCTCCATAAAATTGATTGGAATTAGGCATCCAGTTCCCCTTGGGGAATTTCCAAATTCAAGCACATTCTTACAAATTTTCCCCAATGATATATACCTGCATGAGTTATGAGTTTACTTTATATTGTCTGCTCACTAAGGGTAAGTTAGAAAGCTCTCGTACTTGGGATCCTATTCTCTGGGTTCAGACTCCTCCCAGATAACCCTTTTAGATGACTACAGCATCTCAGTTGTGTCCCAGTCACTTGGTTACTGCTGCTTCATAACATATCCCCTGTTGCTAATCCCAAGCGTTTGAAAACCAGGAACCAGGCTTCCAAAAATCATGCGATTGGCTTAAAATCTTGAGATCTTTTTAAAATAATACAGAAAGGGTTTAGAAAGGGTAGATCCATCTTTAGGAGATATGGGTTCCTAAGAAGTATTTTTAAACCCTGTGCCCAATGGCAGCCTGAGGGGGATGACGGCGATTTGTTTAGAGTTGTGATTTTATAATCTTCAGCAACATACTGATGAAATACTTTTAAAGCAGATTTTAAACATAGCTCCAGTAGACTAACATGTTCTGAGTAAATATCACAGTGATGCACAACTGTTTTTGTCAGTAAATTCAGAAACTGACAGTATATACCCAGGAGCTGGCAAATGCCCATTAAATGGTTCCATTACCACTTTAATGGCTCTTTAAGAATTTCAATGTTGTGCTAATAGGTCTGGCAGGCTGGAGGCTTTTTCACTTTTAAGTTAACTCGATCCCTTCCAGAGGAAGACTCACCAGGCTGCAGCAGCCACCAGCAACAGGGATAGGAAGAGGCGGGTAGGTGGATATTAAGACTCAGGGGTGGCCCAAATTTTCAGGTGCCCTACACAGCTGTGTTTGCTGCCCATGCCTAAGGGTGGTCCAGAGAGAGGGGCAGGGAAAGGTTTTGTTTGTGCAAGATTTTGTTATTTCAGAATTTATTAGGTTAGGACCAAACCCCCAGTATTTGAAAAAGTAAGTCTCTGAAAAAGGGAATGGATCCCTGGAGCCATGAACCCTGGAAATTTTGGGTGTACCCAGCCCACAGGGCAATGGCATGTGTAGCAGCTCCAAGGCCGTGGACTCTGGTTGCTAGCAGGCCACATGGCAAGTTGCCAAGGAGCTGGGCAGGTGAACTAGCAGAAACCAGGCAGGATTCTCAGGCAGGCAGAGTTTCCCCAATTCCGTGGTGCTGCAGTGAAATTGGCCCGTCTTCGAGAAATGTTTCAATTTCATTCAGTCAGCAAATTGCAATGGAACAATGTTTCTGGGCCCTGAAGGGGGTCACGTTTCCAAGCTTTTCTTAGCAACTCTGAGGGCTAGAAACATACTTAAAAAAATCTGAGATTCTTAAGTGATCACATGGCTGAAGGAGCTGGGGCTTTAAGAGAAGCACCAAATATCATGAGAATTGGCAACTGTGCCTTCGGTCTATGCTTTCCTTGCTCTAGGAGCTTTCTGGCCACTTGTCTCCAGTCCCAACTGCTTACACCTACTAGTGGTACACACTGCCAGGTCCTTCATCTCTCTGGGCCATTCGCCATGACACAGGAGTATGAGGTAGGCAGGAAACGGTGAAGGAATAATGTTGGCACAGAAGCGACAATGGGAAGCTGTGTGCAAGGCAAGGCTCTGAAGGAGGTAGGGAGGATGCTTGGAAAAGGTAGCATACAGGGAATGCCGGAAGCCACAGGTGAGAGAATAAGATAAACAGAGAAGTTGCTGTGTAGACAAGGAGTGTGAGAAGAATGGGGAGGAAGAGAGAAAGAAGGAAGAAAGAAGGCTGAAGAGACATGAAGCCAAAACTATGTAACACCTCAAAAGTGAGGCTTTCTCCATTTGCTTCCTTCTTCTGGCTCCCCCTTCCCCATTTCATCACACGCAAACAGCTTGTTTTCAATCCAAGGCCCTTCGCAGGCTCTCAACACCTTGAGGATCCTCTGCTATTGCAATGTCATCTACCGGCTTTCCAATGCTACCCACTGGTCACATTTTTCAAACAAACACAAAGATGTCTGGAGCTGCCGCAGTGCAAATAATTATTGTTATTTCCTCCTTATGGTTAGAGATCGGCCACACCACAACCCATTGGATCCAAGTGTCTGTCCTCCCCCTCCCCCACCCCCACTCACATCCATACACAACACTGGATAATGGTCAGACAGGCGCTAGGGGCATTAGACTGAGATCGGCCTTTAAGTCCTGGCTCTGCTACAGAATACCTGTGTGATTTCGGACAAAGATTTCCTCTTTGCCTCAATTCCCTCTTTATTAAATTTGGATAATAAACCTTCCTTTCACCCACTCTCTTCTGTCTTGTTTGTTAGCCTATAAGCTCTTGAGGGCAGGAACTGTCTCTTACTATGTGTTTTCAGTGAACCCAGTGCAGTGGGGGCACTGATCTCTAACTGATAACACAACGACAATAAATACAAGTTTTACAACCCTGACTTATCTCTATAATTGGCTGTAACCAAAGCCCAGAATCTGAAAATCATCAAAGGTTACAGAAGTTGGATCTGAATCTGATTCCAGATCTCTGAAGTGTGTAACTCAGATGCATCTCTATGTACAATACTGGATTCTTACCTAGTATCCATCTGGAACTTTCAGGCTCTTTTTCACGAACCATGTCCGTTTTCACTGTTATTTATCCTGAGACAGAAAAAATGAACAAACAAACAATGTCTGTCTCAAGTTGCCAAAATGTTGACTACACTAACATCACACGTCTAAGTAAATGGAGAAAATGAAAAATTATGTCCAGGAATCAGAAGGGAAGAAAAATAGTTAACCCACCTTCACTGAAGGAAAGAGGTATTGAACCATAGCTGCTGGTGGATGAAAGTGTTCACTCACTCTTCATCCCTAAGGAACATGTTAAGGCACCACAAACCTTATATATTCATTTCTGTGGCATTTAGGGATCAAGTCTCTGAAGTAAGTTACACCTTCAATTATAGTCTCAAGCCAGGCATAGAGGGGCTCATTACAATGCCCTCCGCGGTGGCCTATCTTACCTCCAAACGATGCACGTGCTAAGTAGATTTCTTTATTAGTCTTTGCTTAGTTTTACGGAAAGCTCTCGCTGTTTTGCTAAGCCACAAAAGAGGTCTCAGGGGCAGTGTAACTGAAAATGAATGGCTAAGTCTGTCTTTCCGTATGGAGGAGTCAGTGAATTCAGTGTCAAAGTTACGCTTAAAAGAAATCCAAACATGTTAAACTATGTTAAACTATGGAAAGAGCACAGTTACAGCAATCAAACAACTTTAACTTTGTAAAGCACTAATTGTAAGGCTTGGCATCTACACAGAGCAGAGTTTACCACTCCTCTTTGGGTAAAACTGATTTTTCATACATTTTAAGGCCAGAAGAGGACAATATGATCATCTAATCTGACCTCCCGCGTAACAAAACCTTGTCCGATAATTTCTGTATCAAGCTCAAATTTGCAGTATTATTATTATTATTATTATTATTTTAGCTCTAACACATCATTTAGCTAGGTATCCAGTTGGGAAGACTTCAAGTGACAGACAATCCACCATTAGCAGGAGTGTTGTAAGCAAGCCACAAGAAGTAATGCTTCCACTCTACAAAGCTCTGATAAGACCTCAAGTGGAGTATCATGTCCAGTTCTGGGCACCACATTTCAGGAAACATGGGGACAAATTGGAAAGAGTCCAGAGAAGAGCAACAAAAATGATTAAAGGTCAAGAAAACATGACCTATGAGGGAAGATTGAAAGAATTAGGATTGTTTAGTCTGGAAAAGAGAAGACTGAGAGGGGACATGTTAACAGTTTTCAAATACTTAAAAAGGTTGTTACAAGGAGGAAGGAGAAAAATTATTCTCCTTAACCTCTAATGATAGGACAAGAAACAATGGGCTTAAATTTCAGCAAGGGAGGTTTAGGTTGGATGTTAGAAAAAATTTCCTAATTGTCAGGGTGGTTAGGCACTGGAATAAATTGCCTAAGGGGAATCTCCATCACTGGAGATTTTTCAGAGCAGGTTAGACAAACACCTGTCAGGGATGTTCTTGGTGGTGCTTGCTCCTGCTATGAGCTCAGGGAGCTGGACTTGATGACATCTCAAGGTCCCTTCCAATTCTGTGATTCTAACATGGGCTGGGTGATGCTTTTTTCTTAAGATGGCTGGTGCTGGTAGCTGGGGGTGGCTCTATTTTTTGCCCTCTTCCTCTGCCTGCACATTTCTCAGCTCTAGGATACCGCTGCTTCTGTAGGCCACACAGCTGGCTCCCCTGCCCTGGGTCTGAGCTATATTACGGGCAAGGGAGCAAGATAAAATCTCCACTGTGTTTAGGTAAGGGCAGAAAGGGGGTGGGAGCAGCTTGAGGGAGAAGGGAGCAAATTGCATGAAAAAGAGGGGAAATGTTTGAGTTAACCGATCATAGATTTAGGAAAACCTAATTTAGGCTCCTCCCTGTGAAAGGGAAAGGAAAAGTGAAGTGCTTCAGGAAGATCAACCTTATCAGAATGAAATGGTTCATTTTTTTTTTCAAAAGGACATTTGGCTTCAGAATTTTATTTCATGTTTTACAGGACTCTGTCTTTTATGTTATGTGGCACACAAGCAGAGAAGTTAGAGAAAACATAAAATACTCTTGCTGGAAGTTCACAATGTCTTGCTAATTTGTTTCTTAGGAGCCAGAACAATAACATGTAAGAACCCAAAAATCAGAGAGAGAGAATGTAGGCTACTGACTATAACAGAGATGCACAGTTCACTGGGTACCTGCTGACTGACTGCTGCTACGCCCTGATTGTGTGCTGCCCTACTGAGCTCCCTAGCATGCAAGCAGGTACAGGAACCATGCCCAAAATTTAAACTCACAATTTCAACACAATACACCAGAGCATTAATATTTTCTGTTTTACAAGGTCTCTCCTTGTTTTGGAACACTGGTTTCGAAACATGCCACGGGGAATTTGAATCAAATTGCAGCTACTAATTATCATGTGTGTGGAATCACCATTAATGTGTATTCTGTGTTGTTGGTTCCTTTAGGAAATAGGCGAAACCAGGAGCACTGGGAAAGCCTGTTTCCCCGCCCCTCCCCCCATGCACATTTGCTGCCCACTGGTGCTGCCTGAGCAGTAGCATTGTGACATCAGAGATAATCCACCACTCAGCGCTCCCTGCCTCCAGCTCCTTGTCACACCTGGGGAGAGTGACTAGCCCCCTGGCTGCCATGGCAACAGCTACCTTTGACAACTGATTGCCCCCTTCTTTCCAGAACATCATCACAGAAAGGAAGTTTGTAATGAAACAGGACCAGATTTGGATAAGCAGGACAGCCTCCTGCTGTGCTCATTTGGGTTTGTACTGTGGTACGGTACAGTGTTTCTTCTCAAAGGACAATTGTTTGCTACTTTCCTTAGTAAGAGCTCGGTGAAAATAAGATGCAAAATTCCAGCTCTTTTTCTTGGATATTGACAGGTTTCAGAGGAACAGCCGTGTTAGTCTGTATTCGCAAAAAGAAAAGGAGTACTTGTGGCACCTTAGAGACTAACCAATTGATTTGAGCATGAGCTTTCGTGAGCCACAGCTCACTTCATCAGATGTGTACCGTGGAAACATCTGATGAAGTGAGCTGTGGCTCACGAAAGCTCATGCTCAAATAAATTGGTTAGTCTCTAAGGTGCCACAAGTACTCCTTTTCTTCTTGAATATTGTTTATCTGCTTCTTACAAATTGAGGATTATAGCTTAGAATTTTCACTGAAACTGAAGTTGCATAAAATGAGGGTTTTTTAATACAGTTTAATTTACTTACATTCTATACTGTGATCAACACAACATTGAGTGGTGAAACAGGGATTTTCACAAAGATAAGAATGGCAATAAAATATATACTGAAAACAACACTTGAGTAAGAGCTTCATTGTTTAAATAGCACATATATAAAATATTTTCTTTCTATTAAAAAAAAAGAAATTAACAAACAAATTAACGTTACTTAAGTTGGCTTTCTTCAATAACTGAAACCATACATAATTAAGAAATACAAAGTCAAGTTTTTAAAAAGGATTAAAAGGTTACAAAGTTCAGCATGCTCAGGTTAGCAAATATCCCAATAAATGTTGCCCTGGCACCCTTAATTTAGTCCTCTTGTTCCTTTCCATGATGATGCAGACTTTAATTACATGATCCCATATTATTTTTTTCCCTCTGGACCCCTTCCTTATTCAGTACGCAGGATTTTTGGCTCTGAGGCTGTGTATTGAAGGAGTCTGTTGTCTGTAGGATCCCTGCCTCATTTATTGCAGAGTTAATGTTGCATGGGCAATGCTCATTCTGGTATTTCCTAACTTGAGAGTGCCTGACTTTGCAGCTTTTTGGTTCTTTGTGCATTTCCTAATTTTTATGGCTTACTTTACTGACGAGACCAACCTTTATGACAAAGGGTTTTTTTGGTGTGTGCGTGATGTATCCATGATTTATCTGTCCAGTATCAATAGTGTGTTGATTGATTGAGGCAGAAAAAGTAAGGACACTCCCTAATTCAAAGACCCTATTGTCGAAGGAAGACTGAAAAATACAAAGAAAGCAGGGTATATAAGAACTAGTAATTTCTTTTTCTTTTGATGAATAATCATTATTACTATTAAAGAAAGGGTGGTGCATTGGGGAACTTGCGTGGTGAGGATGTTCCATGCAGAGGAAGCAATTTGAAAACACACAGGGAATGGAATGGTAGAAAGAAACACATGGTATTGGTGCTAGCTGGTAAAGCAGAAAGTGAGGGAGATAATGTAGAAAAGACCTAGATTTTTAATTATGGCCTGTCTCTGTAAATAGCCCTGTACTGGAGTGGTTTGGCATTTTAAGGAGTGGAGGCCTGAGCTCAGCCAACCCTAGCGGCTAAGAAGGCCCCCCTGAACACGGATCAGTGGATTCTCTTCCTGATCAGCAGGAAGCACAGGAGAAAGTGTCTGAAAGAGCTGCAGGAGCTGCAGAGAAAGGAAGGAGCAGCAAGGAAGGCTAGAGACAGAGAGTTTGGCAATAACCTTGGAGGAAAGACCCCGAGAGCAGAGACTAAGGCCAGCAGTAAAATTGTCTTATATTGTTATGCTCCTTTTTGTTTGTTGTCTCTTGGAAATAGGGTGAGCAGACAGCACATGTGAAAAATCGGGACGGGGGTGAGGAGTAATAGGGACAGAGAGTTTGGCAATAAACTTGGAGGAAAGACCCCGAGAGCAGAGACTAAGGCCAGCAGTAAAATTGTCTTATACTGTTATGCTCCTTTTTGTTTACCTTAGAGACTAACCGATTTATTTGAGCATAAGCTTTCGTGAGCTACAGCTCACTTCATCAGATGCATACCGTGGAAAGTGTAGAAGATCTTTTTATATACACACAAAGCATGAAAAAATACCTCCTCCCACCCACTCTCCTGCTGGTAATAGCTGCCACTGAGGAGATATGGGCTCTGTGGCTGATGTAGAACCCATCCCCTGGCTCCCTGACCCAGCGCCTGTCATACGAGGCAGGTTGGAGCAATCCAGGGGAAGGTCAAGGTATGGCCAGCCTTGCATTATTATGTGGTTATACTGTGCTGGTCCTGAGTAGGTTTAACATCATTCTCAACATTGATTGCCAAGAGGCTGTAACAGTGTGGTGGAGAGCATGACTTGTTCCCCGGTATGCAGTAAGCCTGCTCCAGCAATGGATTAAGAGGTTTCAAAGTCAAGCACTTTCAAGTTAGGAAATACCAGAATGAGCGTTGCCCACGCAACATTAACTCTGCAATAAATGAGGCAGGGATCCTACAGACAACAGATTCCTGCAATACACAGCCCCAGAGCAGAAAATCTTGTGCACTGAATAAGGCAGGGGTCCTGACGGGAAAAAAATAACATGGGATCACATAATTAAAATCTGCATCATCACGCAAAGGCACAAGACGACTGAATTAAGGGTGCCAGGGCAACACTTATTTGGACATTTGCTAACCTGAGAATGCTAAAAGTTGTAACCTTTTAATCCTTTTTAAAATCTTGATTTTGTATTTCCTAATTATTTGACGGATTAATTTATTGATGAGAGCTAACCTAGAAACATTAAATGAAGGGCTTTTGGTTTGTTAATTTCCTTAGTTTTTTTAATAGAAAGAAAAACTATTATCTAAGTGCTGTTTAAACAATGAACCTCTTAATCATCTGTTGTTTTCAGTATATATTTTATTGCCATTCTTATCTTTGTGAAGGTCCCTTTTCACCACTCAGTGCTGTGTTGAACACAGTATTGAAAATAATTAAACTATATTAAAACAAAACTCACTTAATGCAACTTGAGTTTCAGTGAAAGTTCTAAGCTCCAATCCTCAATTTGTAAGAAGCAGATAAACAATATCCAAGAAAAAGAGCTGGATCTTTGCATATCACTTTCACCTAGCCCTTACTCAGGAAAGTAACACACACTGGCCCTTTGAGAAGAAACACTGTACCGTACCACAGTATAAACCCAAATGAGCCCAGCAGGCGGCTGACCTGCTTGTCCAAATCTGGTCCTGTTTCATTACAAACTGCCTTTCTGTGATGATGTTCTGGTCATAAGGGGGCAATCAGTTGTCACAGGTAGCTGTTGCCATGGCAGCCAGGGGGCTAGTCATTCTCCCCAGGTGTGACAAGGAGCTGGAGGCAGGGAGCGCTGAGTGGTGGATTATCTCTGATGTCACAATGCTACTGCTCAGGCAGCACCAGTGGGCAGCAAATGTGCAGTGTGTGTGTGTGTGTGTGGGGGGGGGGACAGGCTTTCCCAGTGCTCCTGATTCCCCAAATTTCCTAAAGAAACCAACAACATAACACCGAATGCACAGTAGTGATTGTTCCAAACACATACTAATCAGTAGCTGAAATTTGATTCAAATTCCCCATGGCATGTTTAGAACTCAGTGTTCCAAAACAAGGAGAGACCTTGTAAAACAGAAAATTTGGAGGCTCTGGTGTATTTGTGGTTGTGTTAAAATTGAATACTGCGACTTTACATTTTGGGCACGGTTCCTGGACCTACTTGTATGCTAGACAGCTCAGTGGGGGCTTAGCAGCAGTCAGTCAGCAGGTACCCAGAGAGTTGTGCCTCTCTGTTATAGGCAGTAGCTTACATTCTCTCCCTCTGATTTTGGGGCTCTTGTGTGTTATTGTTCTTGCTGGAAGTTTGCAATGTCTTACAAACTTCTCTGCTTGTGTGCCACAAAACCTAAGAGACGCAGTCTCATTAAAAAATGAAATAAAATTCTGCAGCCAAAAGTCCTAACTTCCCCCAGACTAATTTCCGCCTACTCTTACTCACACCTTCTTATCAATTGTTTGAAATGGGCCACCCTCATTACCACAACAAAAGTGATTTTTCCTCCCTTGGTATCCTACTCTTAATTCAATTGTTTTGTTAGACTGACCTCCCACTTGGTAAGGCAATGCCCATCCTTTCATGTGCTGTGTATTTATACCTGCTACTGTATTTTTCACTCCATGCATGTGATGAAGTGGGTTCTAGTCCACGAAAGCTTATGACCAAATAAACTTGATAGTCTCTAAGGTGCCACAAGGACTCCTCATTGTTTTTGCTGATACAGACTAACATGGCCACCTCTCTGAAAAAAATTGAAAGTTTTCCAGAAGAACATTTGTTTTCAGCTGGGAAATGTTGATTCCTTGAAATTGACACATTCCTTGGGAACACGTCCATCTCAATGACATTTTCTTTGGTGGGGGTCCCAACCAAAATGGGATCGTGGGGGAGTTCAGAGGTTGTTGTGGGGGGGTCACAGCATTGCCACGCTCACTTCTGTGCTGCCTTCAGACCTGGGCTCTGAGGGCAGCAGCCAAGAATCTTTCTGAAGTTAGAGGAGGTTCTAAGATGTGTGAGTGGGTCCCTGCTTCTGAGAGCAGCTCAGCTGGGGGCTCCTACTTACTAGTCCCCTGGCAAATTAAGAAAAGGGCCAATTTGGGGGCATCCTTAAAAATGGACCCCTGAGCCCCAGAAGGAAGTGCAAGGGAAGCCCTGAGCCCCAGCTGCAGATGCCGGGCAGAAGCCCCGAGCCCAGGCACCCAGAGTGCGAGCAGGAGTGGGTAGGGGCATGAAAGTCCTGAGTTCAGCACCCCAGCCCTAGCTGCAACCACGGGGGTCAGAAGCCCTGAGCCCAGGCACCCAGAGATGTGACTGGAGCAGAAGTTGCCAAGGCCAAACCACTGAGCCCAACGCAGGGCTGATGCAGTGCACTCTCTTCTGCATGCCTCTGGTGCGTCTGATATCTCCAGCCCAGCAGACAAACAGCTAGGAGGACCCTACTGGGTTCTCCTGGCTTGGGGGATTCCAGGAGAGATCGGATTTCATGGGGCAGGGCTACTTCGATCTAGCCAAGAAAGGCACAACAGGAACCAACGGCTGTCAGTTGAAGCCAGAGAAATTCAAATGAGATGTAAGGCACACATTTTTGACAGTGAGGGAGACTAAACCCTGGAACAAATTACCCAGGGAAGAGGTGGATTCTCTGTTTCCTGGTATACTCGCATCACAACTGGTTATCATTCTGGAAGGTGCCATGGCACCTTTTCGTGAATTACAAGTATTGGGCTTAATATGGTGTTAAGCGTGTGAAATTTCATAGCCGGTGAAATAGAGGCCGGATTAGGACATCAAATAGTTTCACAATCTATGTCTGTATTGAAAACACAGTGTGGGGTGAAGAATAGCCTCTGCTGTTTTACTGGGTGGCCTGCTTGCTCCCCAGAATCAATCATGAGCAAGTGGGGAGATCCAGGGTGCAGCTCAAACATGCATCCGGGCTGGCCAGGGGCAGACATCAGGCCTGCAAGGGAAAGGTGAGTGTGGCAGTGACTTCACAAAGGCCTTTGGCAGGAACTCAGCCTATTGGGCAAAGATGATGAGGCGGGTGTGACCCCACAGAGCTCCCTTGACAACAGCCAGGCAGGACAGGGATAAGGGGCAGGGGGAACCTCGGAGACCCCTGTAGCCTTGCTGCAGCAAGCCTCCATCTCGCGGTCTCTCGGTGAGGACCAAGAGACGGTTGGTGTGGAGGAGATTCTCGGGATTGTTTTCATTACTGTGTTGATTTTGTGGAAAGAAATCATCATCTGTGTAGAAGGTAAGAAAAAATATCGTCTCTAAGTAGAAGATGGGGGACTCTATCCTAGCAGATTCAAAGGCATTCCCACCCTCCCAGTGAAAAAGTTTTTCCTAATATCCAAGCCTTCCACACTGCAACTTGAGATCATTGCTCCTTGTTCTGTCGTCTGCCAGCTCTACGAATTTAGGGTTGGCTGAGCTCAGGCCTCCAGTCCTTAAAATGCCAAACCACCCCAGTTCAGGGCTATTTACAGGGACAGGCCATAATCAAAAATCTAGGTCTTTTCTACATCACCTCCCACCCTCTCTGCTTTACCAGCTATCACCAATACCATGTGTTTCTTTCTCCCATTCCATTCCCTGTGTGTTTTCAAATTGCTTCCTCTGCATGGAACATCCTCACCATGCAAGTTCCCCAATGCACCACGCTTTCTTTAATAATACTAATGATTATTCACCAAAAGAAAAAGAAATTGCTAGTTCTTATATACCCTGCTTTCTTTGTATTTTTCAGTCTTCCTTCGACCATAGGGTCTTTGAATTAGGGAGTGTCCTTACTTTTTCTGCCTTGTAAAGCACACACTGTTGATACTGGACAGATAAATAATGGATACATCATGCACACACCAAAAAAAAAAAAACCTTTGTCATAAAGGTTGGTCTTGTCAGTAAAGTAAGCCATAAAAATTAGGAAAGGCACAAAGAACCAAAAAGCTGAAAACTCAGGTTAGGAAATACCAGAATGAGCATTGCCCATGCAACATTAACTCTGCAATAAATGAGGCAGGGATCTTACAGACAACAGACTCCTTCAATACACAGCCCGAGAGCCAAAAATCATGTGTACTGAATAAGGAAGGGGTCCAGAGGGAAAAAAATAATATAGGATCATGTAATTAGTCTGCATCATCATGCAAAGGCACAAGAGGACTAAATTAAGGGTGCCAGGGCAACATTTATTTGGATATTTGCTAACCTGAGCATGGTTTAACGAGCCTGCATTATGAATAATGATTTTTGTGCAATGCAAAGACATGGTGCAATCCGAGAAATCAGGATGGTGACCCAGAGAACTTGCACCCTCTCTCACAGCTGTTTATTGATTTTTTAAAAAAATCAGGAACTACATTTATTGAGAAAATATCTTCCTGTTTATCATCCTTCTAAAGGCATCCTTCTCTCCTTGTTTCTAAGGCTATATATCAGGGGGGTCAGCATAGGGAACACAGAGATGACGTTGTCTTGGTCCAAGGTGTAGCCAGAACTGGGTCGTAAATACATAAAATGAGAGTACCGTAGAAGGTAGTGACAGCTGTCAGGTGAGAGGCACAGGTACAGAAAGGTTTGAGTGGATCTTCAGGATGGTGTATTAAGAAGACGGCCTGAAACATAAGGCCATGTATCAGAGTCCTGGTGTGAGGCCTAAAGCCTGAGCTGAAGTAACCAAAACTTTGCAGATCTAAAGCAAAGCCAAGCTGTGAGCAAGAGGCAGGCAGATTCACAGAATCTAGCAAGAACAGGGTTGATATTGCAGAATCACACGTGCTTAAGTAGAGCTAGGCACAAGTATATATACGCCAGCACATTCCAGAAAGGCGGTACCAGAACACCTCGATACCAAACACATGCCCCAGAAATAACAGGAGCACGCTGACCCATCTTAAGGATAAGGTCAGGATGACAGCATGATGGATAGGGATGTTTTAATCAAACCAACATGTACAAGGTAATGGGCAGCCCTTGGATCCGTCAATGGGTGGCACCCTAATACGTCAGAGAGTGTCACTCTGATACGTCAGGGGCAATATGTCACTTGTTTGTATTTGTGTAAAAAGATGTATCTCAGAGGAAGTGTCTTTGGCCAGCCTAGCGAGCAGTGGAGAGTCCCACCAATGACTGAGTTGCGTCCATTGACACAAGCATACAGGTCTGACAATCCATCCAGATGCTATTACTGTGCTCTATTGACAGTAAACCTGGCCAGGTGCCTTCACTGAACATTGAGTCTGTGGATTTATTGGGCTGTTTAATTGAGGTCTGCTATCTCCACAGAGCTGGGACAGCACACTGAACGAACACACACACAGCCAACATCTGACCACAGGTGGTGACGAGGCCGTACATATAAGAGACTATCTAGAACAACTCGCATAGTAATCTTGACAAATATAGTCAACCAGGTGAAATGAATAACATCATTGTGTTGTGTATGTCAGAGCAGGACAGCTTAAGGAAGGGGAGGTATGCCAGAGAAGAAACGATTGCTGACCCTGGGGTGAGAGAAAGACAAGCTGAATATACAAATTGTTCTGGCCATTGAATTCACAAAGACACAACGACTATCAGCACACAGAGTTTCCTGGACATGATGACCCTCTAGAGCAGTGGGTTACAGATGACTGTGAAGCGGTCAGAGGCCATGGTGGCCAGGAGGCATCATTCATTGGTCACAAAGACACAGACAAAGAAAAATTGCACAGCTCACTCAGTGAATGAAATGATTCTATTACTCTCTGCTACAGAAGTCATGAGCACCATAGGCGCAATGACTGAGGAATAACCAACACTGACAATGGACAGATTACTGAGGAAGAAGTACATAGGGGTGTGAAGATGGAGTCAATCCTGATTAAAAGTCATCCCAAGATTCCCTACCAGTGCGATAACATAGCTCGGTAGGAACAACATGAAGAGTGGGACCTGCAGCTCTGGGTGGTCCATGAATCTCAGAAAAATCAACTGTGTCACCATGGTATGAGGCGGCATGGGTGGGAAATCTAAATTTGCAAATAAACTGGAGCCAAAAAGGGAGCATGTGTAGATTCCTTGTAACAACTCTGACTGCTCCTGTGAAATAGTGTGTCTCGGGGAATGTATTATGAGTTATGCACACACTTCCCCCTGGAGCTACTGCACTGTCTCCTTACAGAAACAAAACACTGTGCATTGTTTTGCATTCAATTAAATATGTGCAGAGATTCCGCCACAATACGAGAGACTGTCCAAATCTGAATCGTTCCCATGCCAGAAATATCCCTTAGGGCACAGGGCTTTGCCATCTATGTCTCTCCTGCCCACGCTCTGTGTTGTTAAATCAGATTAGTTTGGAAAGGAGGTAAATCATCTCTTGTAAATGTATAGACAATAACGAATGGTGTAGAACGTTTTCATTTACACTGGTTTCCTCTTCTGGCTCCCATCAATGTCAGTGGGAGTTGATGGCACTTGGCACCACTGAAACTCAAAGCAAAAGTCCTACAAAGGATCTGTGTCTAACATTGGGAATCCCCAGCAGAAAGATGTTGCAGGGCTAATGCGTACCTGTAGAGACATTCATGTCATTGAAAGTCTTTTTTTCTTCCTGAAGGCTAGATATTAAATGGAATGATCTGCTCAACTTTAGAGAGTCACGAGCACCAAAGGGCAATAATACATGTAGATGACCATAAGTGATAGCTAACATAAGGACCGTAAGAAGTTCTAAAAATCATCCCCCCCCCCCCCCCCCGCCCCTTCATTGGGTAGATCTATGCGCCATTCCAAGGTGTGATTTCAGCTTGGGTATTCCTCAATCTCTACAGAAGTGGTGTAGGCCCAAAAACCTAACTTTGACAATTGTTTTAAAGGATAATTATTTTAAGTGGTAATATTATAAGTGGGTACAGAGTAGATATAGGTGGGGAAAGGATTTCCTGTCTCCTGATTCCTGATATTCAAGATTTCAAAATATTTTCCCATTCTACATTGGGATGAAACCAGGTTTCCTGGAAAAACTGCACAGAAAGTGAGAGATAGAGAAGCTAGACCCATGAATAACCAGTAGCCCAGTGGTTAGGGTACTCATCTAGGTTAAGGGATGAACTGGTGGATTTTCAACAGTTCCAGGGAGACTCGCTGACAGTCACTAATGTGACTTGGCCCTCCAGATAAGCCCCAGATACTACCACTCAAAATGCCACCCAGCAATTGCCTGGTGGGTCAGGATGACTTGACCATCACAGAAAAGGTTGGGGGAGAAAGGATGCTGGAGAGACTCGAGTAACACTTATGGAAAGGGGTGCATCCGTTTGTCATCATCCATGTCCATCACCTGCAGTATCATTCCCCATAGCTCTCTTGGCTAGGCAAACCCACAGTTTCTTGTGGATGCTCTTCCCCAGGCCACACCTAACTCTCCCCAAACTCACTATCTCTCCCACCAAGATGATCTCAACTCCTTCTTCCCCATTCCAAATCAGGCACTTGGACTTGGGTCTCTCACATCCCAGATCAGGCTTACAATCAATGGGCTATCAAGATAGACTTTCTCTTTGTGTGTCCCAATGAATCCTTTATTATTCACCCAACAGGAGAGACTGAGAGACAGAGATGCACCATAGAATACAAAACAGGGCAGACATTAGGGCACTCCCCTGTGATATTGGAAACATAGATCTATTTCCCTGCTCTTAATTAGGCAGAGAAGTGACTTGAATAGGGGTCTCCCACATGCCAGGTGAGTGCCCTGCAAGCTGGGATTTGGCTATTTTGGAGTTGCTCTCTCTATGTCTCTGGAGTTTAATCACAAATTCCACCCTGAACCTGAGAAATGTTGAATCAAAACTGAGACATTCCAATTAAAAGATTCCTATTTGGCAAATCCATATTTGTGGGGGAAAATCCATTTTATTAAAAAAGTTCCCAGCCAGCTTGAGTGCAGAGAATGGAAAGTGCCCACTTTGTGAGCAGCTGTTCAGTATTTTGTTTTAGCCTCATCATTCAATGTGTGGGCCCAGGTGTGATGGAGAGCTGGGCAAGAGCTGCTGACTCAGCCCTCTGTCAGGCCAGCTCCCAATAAGGGAAGCAAATTGGAGCTGGCTAGAAAAACCTGCACCGAGTTGGTGAATGGGAGACACTTACCCACCCAATTAGCCTGGGGCTATAGAAAAGGCTGGGAGAACAGCCGCGGAAAGTGGGGGAGAGTAAGGGAGTAGAGGCAGAGATAGTGCATCTCTCCTAGGTTGACATGGGAACCTAAAGCTGTGTATGGTGAAAAGGTGGTGGGAACAGAACCTGTAAATGAATGACCCCAGTGATTATTGAACCCCAGGGTCTCCTAGGGACTTTGTCAGCCTGGCAGGAGCTAAGAGGGCCCTGCAGATCCTTTCTACACCAGGCCTTATTTAAACTCTTCCAGCCTTGCTCTGGAGACAGAATTCATAATTTGCTCATATGCTTTTCCAGGGTGTTTATCACTGTAGTGTGTGAATTTATTTTCAAAATGCCCCTGTGAGGTAGGGAAGTGAGGCACAGAGAAATTAAGGTCAAAACTTGCCACTAATTTTGGGTGCCCAATTTGAGACCCTGCAACAGCCCAGAACTGGAATTGCTGGGAAAATCCCCTGCTCAGCCCCTGGAATCCCTGGGATGTTGCCTGCCCAGGGCAGATGGACTCTTGGGGGGATTAAACTGGGAAGCTCTAGCAAATCTCGATTGATCCTGTGTGAGCAGCAATTTTTTAAAGGGTCAAATTTGGGCAGAATTTCATGAGACCGGCATAAGGCAGCGCCCTGTCAAATTTCAAGTCACTGCTGCAAAGCTTGGGGTCACCAGAGCTTTTCAAAGGAAAAGTCATCTGCGGTGGGGTGTTTTTTGTTTTTTTTTAATGTGGGTAGAACAATGTCTGTTCCCCTAGCTTTGGTCTCAGAAATGGCAGAACAGGCTGAAACTTTCCAACTAAATACATTTCAATCTGAGGCAGGCAGTAGCCTTTTAAGTCAGGTCAATACACCGACAGGAAGCATTTCAATTTTGGAACGTCCACATGTTTCATGCTGATCAAAAATTTGAAAACCAAAGATTTTGACATTTGCAGATGGACATTTTTCAGAATTTCCATTCTGTTCAAAATGTTAATATTTGAGCTTTTTTCCTTGATTTGTCACCATTTGTTTACATCCCAAGTCAGTTTTTCCGATGGCATGGAAATTCTGAATTTCACTCAGCTCTGCCCTGTAGAATAGACTCAGCTACAGCAGGGTAAAGGTGTTTTGTTCTAGGGTAGCACTAGGGAGAAAGCACTAATGCAATGCGATAGGTAGCTCTGTGGTGCAATGGCTAGTCCATGATCCTTGCTAATGGAGGTGGAGATGTACAGATTGGGGTTTCACCTGAGTTGATCCTTTCAACATTTCCTTTAGGGCCTGTATTACACAGGAGGTCAGACTAGCTTATTACAATGGTCCTGTCTGGCCTATAATCTATGGACCTATTCAGTATATGGCACCTTTATACTGATATAACTTCATCCACACTCATGCTTATACCAGTATAACTATATCAGAGGAGAAGCACATCCCTAACAGATATAGCAACACCTGTAAATCGAAATTTCGGCTGTAGGCCAGATCTAAGTGTTGGCACGTGGCAACATATATATATATATATATATATATATATATATATATATATATATATATAATATGTATATATTTAAGACCTAGTTCCAGCTATTTGATGGACCAAGACAAGGTTACCTCTGTGTTTTATGCCCTTGTGATCCCCATGTTGAACCCCCTGATCTACAGCCTGAGAAACAAGGAGGTAAATGATGCCTTTAAAAGGATGTTATATAGGAAGATTTTTTCTTGGTAATTATAATCATTATTATATTTTAACCAATAAACGGCAGATGGCAAAATGAATTCTCTGTATCATTATCCTTAGTTCTCTGACTCAGCTACTCCATGTGACGTTACATTCTATTGGACTGCGTACAGAAAATATAATGTTAGAAATTGCTGTTTTCAAGATCCACGAATGAGGGTCTGTGACACTACGTAGAATTGGCAAGATGCTCTGGCATTTGGCTTAAAGGACAATTGCTGTTGGTCCCAAAACCGATCCCTGGGGAACTCCACTGGTAACTCCCTCCAGCCTGACAGTTCGCCTTTCAGTATGACCCGCTGTAGTCTCCCCTTTAACCAATTCCTTATTTCTTTCAATGTTCATATTGATCCCCATCTTTTCCAATTAAACTAATAATTCCCCATGTGGCACCATATCAAACGCCTTACTGAAATCTAGGTAAATGATAAATAGCATGGAGGGAGAGGAATTATTTAAACTCAGTACCAATGTAGACACAAGAACAAATGGATATTGTGGAAGAAAACAAGTTCATTCTTTTAGTTTGGATGCAAGAAGTTAGAGACAGTTTTATTTTTAGGCAATTGCAAGAAGGAAGACAGCTGTTTGGACAGAGTGTCTGTTTTTATGCTAATTTTTAAAGTATAAACAATGTAAAGCAAGTATTAATACTGTTTTATTCACATAAAGCTCTCCTTTGTTTATACATTTTTAAAAATATTTTATTTCTTTTAAACATTTTTTACTACAATTACATTTTATTATTTTAAGGCAAGGTTAAAAACAGCTTTGCTTTGCAATTTTTGTTTGCTTACACCAGTTTTGCTGCCTTGATAAGTTTTATGTTATTAGGGGTTAGAGTTAGCCTGACCTTTGCTTTTTTTTTTTTTTTTTAACGGAACTAAGATGGCTGCCCTTAAATACTCTTTTTTTACTTTGACACTCCCCCCTTTAGTGCTTTTAGCACAACCATCATTTCTAAACTTTTATTTTTTAGACCTTGTATTTTTGATTTTAGATTAAAAGGATCAGGTTTAGTCCCATAACTTTTGGTTGGATGTAACGATAATGCGTAATTAGTATGAACATGAAAGGTAGTTTTGTTCTTTTTTATAACAACATATTTTTAAATTAAACAAAAACATTGCTTTTATTGTAATAGTATGCTGGGGTTATTTTGTAGCCTTAGTTACATAGCACCATACATTATGATTAGTCCATAAGATAAATGCTTTATAGACGGTATGAAAGGCATGTTTTTTAATTTGATATATAATTTGAAGCACATGGATTTGGCCTTGTAATTTAGAGATTTTTCTAAAGCTTTGGTAGGAGAGAGTGTAGGTTTTGGAATTAGTCGGGTATTAAGGTGGCTTAATTAAAGGGTATTTAAAGCCTTAAATTTAATTATAGGATTTTATTTGCAGGCCAATAGATAATGATTTTTTGCAGCAGTGGTGAAATTAAAATGTATGTTTTGCAAAATGGTGACCTTAACATTTACACAGCTGTAATTAGCTTGGAAGAGCAGGTGTTTTGTTAGGGTCGCTTTTTGTTTTCTACTTTTTTTAACAAACGTTGTTATAAACCGTGACAATTTTTTTTGGCTTTAGCTTTTGTACGCACTGAGGCTGTGGGGGCTTTAAAGGCCAAAAATGTTTGTTGGCTTTTTATTTTTATTTAAAAACTGGGTGTTATTTTAGGAGCACTGACTATAAATTGGCTCGGCATACCAGGGGAATTAATTTTTTAAATATTACGGTGAATATTTGTTTCATGTTACATGCGTTTTTTTACGGACCTGCAGGATTTGGTATGTGGGAGCCCACACCCCTTTAACCGGCCCGTAGGCTTGGAAGGAGCACTGCGAGTGTTTGCAACTTTATCCTGAACATTTTTAAGTTTGTTTTTATGGCCACAAGTTAGATGGCACTTTTGAAGCACTAGTAAGGGCTGTGGGCCAAGCCTGATGCTTAGGGTTACTTTCAATGGCCGTTAGCTGGTTATTTAGGAAATTTTGAATTTTTGAACATGACAGATTTTACTGCAATTTTTTTTTTGCCTTCGTGATATTTAATACTATTTTTATTAACAACTTTTGGGTTATTAACCTAAGGGTGGAGATAACATGTAATTTACCCATTCTAGCTTGTGCTTGGGTTAACTGTGCTTTAGTAAAAAGACATGTGGCCGTTTTTAAGTTGCCCTGATTTTTTATTATGTTGTTGGCTTTTATAAATTGCTGCTGCACTATTGGCACCATTTGACAGGTTTTTTGAAGAGTACATGTCGCAGGCACAAAGAACCCTGAAAGCATAAAGATCTTTGGCCCAGAAACATCGCACAGGTACAGCCATGTAGGCCTCATTCCTAATATTTCTGGGGCTAGCAACCCCACACAGCAACTAGGTCTTAAACATACAGGAGAATCCATACTGTTGCTAACCTGGAGACCATCAGCTCTAAAGCCTTCTGGACAGCCTCTGCTGGTTCCTTCTCTCGTGCCATTTCTTTTGTATATCCTGAGGCCTAATAATTTTTAGGTGAGCGACACCACACAGGTACTCCCCTACAGGCTTGAAGCTTTACAAACCTTAGGTGCACTTACCGCACAGTGGTGCTGACTCTCAAAATGCTATCAGTGAATAAGATTAATTATTACACAGTAATTATGTGGTGTTAGCAACTGAACAATTACTAGGCCTTATGCCTATGTATTACACTGGCTTTGTGTGTGTGTGTACGCACACGCGAGCATGAATGGATGAGCTATTACCAGCAGGATAGTGAGTTTGTGTGTGTGGTTTTTGGGAGGGGGGTGAGGGGGTGAGAGAACCTGGATTTGTGCAGGAAATGGCCCAACTTGATTATCATGCACATTGTGTAAAGAGTTGTCACTTTGGATGGGCTATCACCAGCAGGAGAGTGAATTTGTGTGGGGGGGTGGAGGGTGAGAAAACCTGGATTTGTGCTGGAAATGGCCCAACCTGATGATCACTTTAGATAAGCTATTACCAGCAGGACAGTGGGGTGGGAGGAGGTATTGTTTCATATTCTCTGTGTGTATATAAAGTCTGCTGCAGTTTCCACGGTATGCATCCGATGAAGTGAGCTGTAGCTCACGAAAGCTCATGCTCAAATAAATTGGTTAGTCTCTAAGGTGCCACAAGTACTCCTTTTCTCTTTACAATGTGTATGAAAATCAAGGTGGGCCATTTCCAGCACAAATCCAGGTTTTCTCACCCCCCCCCCCCCAAACACACACACACAAACTCACTCTCCTGCTGGTAATAGTTTATCCAAAGTGACCACTCTCCGTACAATGTGCATGATAATCAAGGTGGGCCATTTCCAGCACAAATCCAGGTTTTCTCACCACCCCCCTTCCAAAAACCACACACACAAACTCACTCTCCTACTGGTAACAGCTCATCCAAAGTGACCACTCTCTCTACAATGTGTATGATAATCAAGGTGGGCCATTTCCAGCACAAATCCAAGTTTAACCAGAACGTCTGGGGGGGGGGGGGTAGGAAAAAACAAAGGGAAATAGGCTACCTTGCATAATGACTTAGCCACTCCCAGTCTCTATTTAAGCCTAAATTAATAGTATCCAATTTGCAAATGAATTCCAATTCAGCAGTTTCTCTCTGGAGTCCGGATTTGAAGTTTTTTTGTTGTAAGATAGCGACCTTCATGTCTGTAATCGCGTGACCAGAGAGATTGAAGTGTTCTCCGACTGGTTTATGAATGTTATAATTCTTGACATCTGATTTGTGTCCATTTATTCTTTTACATAGAGACTGTCCAGTTTGACCAATGGACATGGCAGAGGGGCATTGCTGGCACATGATGGCATATATCACATTGGTGGATGTGCAGGTGAACAAGCCTCTGATAGTGTGGCTGATGTTATTAGGCCCTGTGATGGTGTCCCCTGAATAGATATGTGGACACAGTTGGCAACGGGCTTTATTGCAAGGATAGGTTCCTGGGTTAGTGGTTCTGTTGTGTGGTATGTGGTTGTTGGTGAGTATTTGCTTCAGGTTGGGGGGCTGTCTGTAGGCAAGGACTGGCCTGTCTGCCAAGATTTGTGAGAGTGTTGGGTCATCCTTCAGGTCAATTAGGTCATCCTTCATGTTTAAATAAGTTACTAAAGTGGGAAGGCCTTGACCATTGGATGTTAGACTATATGGTATTGTCTCTACTTGGATGTGTTACGGGGTGATAGTATAGTGGAGAAAATGGCGGGGGCAGTGGCAACAAGGTGTTTTTGGTATTTGTTATTTAACAGCCAATCAGAAAGGACAATACATGCTGAAGATACTTATTTAAAAATACAGGGCGCAGCCTGTGGAATAAAGCTCCACATTTAATTAATACTACATTTTTAAGCATGGGTTTTACAAGGTTTTTTTGGCCAGTGTATATTTTTTGTTTTTTTACCAGGGTTACTTTTTAATTTTTTTTGTAGTTAGGAATTTTTGGATTTGGGCAGTTTTGGCAGAGCAACCTTTTAGTTGTTGTTGTTTGTTGTTTTGAAGCAGTTGTGGTTTAGTACCATGCAGGGGAGAGGTGACCAGCACGTTACCCTGCAGTGGGTTGGTTTTTTTAGCAAATGCTGGCTGTATGGTAATTTCGTTAGTGGACAAGGGAGAGGTTACTAGCACTTCACCTTGTTGCTTTTGTTTGTTTATTTGTTTGTTTTTTGCTGTCCAGAAGGAGAAAAAGCAATACCAGAAGGAGGGACAGGCTGATTAGTAGTTGAAGTGGAGTTATTTTGAGGCCGAGGGGCTTTTTTGCAGGGAGAAGCATGGGTTCAGGCAGTGAGCTCTTGGCACTTTACAGCAGTGTTGGTAGTTAGCAGGACTTGCTAAGGGCCTTTTTAGGGTGGAGCCAGGGCAGTTTTGTGTTTGATGGACCTGTACGTAGACCCATTTACCTGGTTTTTAACCAATGGCAGGTTGGTTGAGGTTTCTTGGAGCAGGACTTTTTTTCCCTGTGAATACAGAGACCTAACACATTTTATTAATGCCTGGCAGTGTTCTGCAGATTTTCGGGCTGCTTGGACCCATTTTAAGCTCCCACTTTTTTCTTGGGGCAGTTAGATTTTAATAAATCCCCTTATGTATTTTAGCTCATTTGACTAAAATGTTTATGGCTAAATGATTTTAATTAAATCGTTTTTTTTTTTTTTGCCTGGATTTATTTGCAGACTTTTTTTGGGAAAGGGCCAATTTTTTTTTTAGACTGTCTGCAAAGAAACCAAGAATTTCTTTTTTTTTTCAGCATTTTATAAAATTTAACTGCTTAATTTTTTTAACAATTATATAGTTAACTTTAGTTTTTTAAAATTACTTATTGTTTAAAATGAATCAACTTAGATTTTACGATTTTAATTATTGTTTTAAGGATTTAAATTTTTGATGAATATAATTAGCTATGCTTTTAAAGTTTTTAACTTTTTTAAAGACAATTTTGTGTTGCTTGCTTGGGCCCGATTTTGCTTTTTTTGCTGAACCGTTCCTTTTTATGGGCACAAGCCTTGTTTTACTACCACTTTAGCAAGGAGGGTGGACTTTTTAACTAGCCCCCACCTCTTTGGGTTATTTTTTTGGAAACTTTTTTATTTCTAAGGGCTACCCGAGTGGTGGCATGTGAGGCTGGCCACCTGGGCAGAACGCATGGCCAATTGGCGTTGTCACTGTTTCATGTTTTTTACGGCAGACACACGGCCATTGCGGCATATGCTGAGCACACATGGTTAAATTTTCACATGTTCCTGAAGGGCTGGTACTTGCTTAGCCAGGGCTTTCAGGCGGGCGCGTTCCGCTTTTTTTGCCTGGAAGTTTTGTTTTAAGGCTTGCAACTTGTTTTGTTCGGAGGTTTGAGTTGCTGCTTGGATAGTGATTTATGCTTTTAGTTGCTTCATTTTTTTGAGCTGTTGGGTACACATATTTTTTAATTTTTTTTTTATTGCTTAGTTTTGCTATGACTTGGGGTAGACCCACCTGCACCCTTTGTTTGCAGCCTGGGGTGGAGAGCGGAATGCTAAACCATTTTTTGGTTTTTAGGCATACTACAATGGAGAGTGGGGCTTATTTTTAATTATGCAATTTTTAACCTGTAATACCAACAGTGCCAAACAAAGCAAACGTAAAATAACAAGGATAAAACAGATAGATGGTGTGCACTGTTCAGGGCTTTTTCCCTTTGCAATTTTTTCTTAAACTGTCTCAGATTTTTTGCTACCAATTTGCTTGTGCCTTAGTTAATTAGGCTAAGACCACAGGATCGCAGGGGCGGAGATGAAGAGCACACACCATGTGACTGATTTTTAAATCTTTAATCATAAAATAATACAGTGGTGAGTGTGGGAACTGCTTTTATGTTACTTAAAGGAAGAAAAAATGGTAATACTTAAACCCTGACCCACTTTTATACGCTGCCCGGGCTGGCCAGCCTCGGGGGTAGGAGAGAAAGATAGAGAGAGAGAGGTGGATGGTAGGTTGTTTTGTGTATAGATTGTTCAGAGGTACGTTGCAAAATTTTGTAACTTGTTTTTCCTTTTGGGAGGTATTTTTATGCCCTGGGTTTTTTGGGGCATTTCTTTTAGAGATCTTTGCTTGGTATTTTAGTTTAGGCCGGCTGTTTGTGGCCTTTTTAGCGTTTTCAAACCATTCTGGCTTTAGGGTTGTAAAGGCAGACTGTTGGGTTTTACCGGGCGGCCAATCTTTGCAAATGTAATTTTAGTTTTGCAACTTATTTGCTTTTGTTTTATGAGTGTTTATAATTTTTTTACAGCCAGCTGGGGCTGAAAGCAGTTTTTTGTGCTTGGCTTGGTCTCTGTTTGATTTTTGAATGCAGGGAAGCTTTTTTATATTTTTAGGCCAAACTGAATTTTTAAATTAAGCCTTCCCCGTGCCCCCCCCCCCCGCTTTTTTTTTTTTGCATTTAGCTTTAACTAATTGGGGATATGAAAGAGCTGAGAGGGTTAACAATATAGTTTGGGTAGGGAGGCATTTGGTTGCATTACATTTAGTTTTTAAATTTTGTACTTGAGTTTTTAATTTCGGGCGGGGAGTTTTTTAGCTTTTGCACTTTGTTACGAATTACACCTGGTAGGACACGCACACAAATGCTGCGAATTATACCTGATAGGTCACGCACAGTTCGAATCTAGGCTGAGGCACAGAAACAAAATTCACAACTGCAGAGTTCCCAAAAGACACTAAGTTTATTACGCTCGAGTGTGGTGCCCCCCTGCTAGCCAGGAGGGGACCCCGAATACAGATTATAGAAGGTTATATACTTTTTAGCAAAGCATGTTGCCCTCGTGCATCGGAAACGTTAGCCAATAAACAAACCCTTTTCTTATCTACCACCTATCCCTGCTTGGTGCATTCCTCATGCTAAACCAGTATGTCAATTACACAGCATGGTCCTAAAGCCATGCATCAGGAACCTTTATTATCAGGATGGGAGGCCTCACATCAAGGCCAAGAGACAGGGAGTTAGGGACTGACAAAAAAACAGATACAGGGAGTCAAGGCAGGCTGGAGACAAGGAGGAGGATTTTCACAGGGATTCAGTATCTAAGGATCACTCCTCCTGGTGTATGATGTGCTGGCACGTAAACAATGGTGGGCCCCAAACCAAAATGGAGTCACATGTGCTAACTTTTCCTTAACAACTTGAGACTTATGGAGGTTTTTGTAGCTTTTTTTGGGGTGTATGATTTTATTTAAATTGATGGTACCTTTTAGTGGGAATCGTTTAGAGGGATTATTATGTAAACATTTTAATTTTAATTACACAAGGGAGTATTTTGTTCACTTAGCGGCTTATAAACTGGGGAAACTATTTTATTTTGTTTGCTGGGTTGCGGCTTATAAGCTAAAAAGATTTTTACATACTTTAGGGAAAGGGTTTGCGGGGTAGCAGCTGATAAGAAGGAAAGGCTTTTACTTTTTTGGACTGTTTCCTGGGTCATGAGGTTTGGCTCATGCCCCCCCCCCCCCCATTATGTTTAGAACTATTTTACTTAGAGAGTGAGGGCCCTGGTCTGCCTGAAGTTAGCTTAAGTCCCAGATCTGGATACCGGCATTTACTTTTTACACATTTATTATTTACTTTTATTTATTTATTTATTTGATATTTAGATGCTATTTTTTAAACTGTAACCTTAATCTTTTAAGTTTGGACGTAATACACCCTTATTGGGGCAGCAAATTTTTTTAGCGTTGATTAGGTTTGACCTCAACCTTATATTGGGGCGCGGAAAAAAGTTTTTCAGCACCACTTTGCATTTGGCCTTGATGCATAATGAATACATTTGCATGGCGTGAGCCCAAAGGGACAGGCGGCCCCTTGGTTACTTTTTGTTTTGTTTTTGTTTTTATACCCCAGTATAGATTTTTAAAGGTTTTTTACCTTTTGTTTGGCGCTTTGGGGTTTGAAGGGGAACGGTTTGTCATAGTTGCTGCTGTTTTAGCCGGGCGTTGCTATCCGAATCACGGCACTAAATTGTGGAAGAAAACAAGTTCTTACTTTTAATTTGGATGCAACAAGTTAGAGACAGTTTTATGTTTAGGCAATTGCAAGAAGGAAGACGGCCGTTTGGACAGAGTGTCCTTTGGCAATTTTTTAAAGTATAAACAATGTAAAGCAAGTATTTATAGCTTTTTATTATTTATGTAATAATAAAGCTTTGTTTTGTTTATACTTTTTTATATTTTATTTGTGGCAAAAATGTTAAATAATTACAGTTTATTGTTATTTTAAAACAAGGTTAAAACCAGCTTTGCTTTGCAATTTTTATACGCTTGCCTTTATAAGTTTTGCGTTAGAGTTAGCCTGACTTTTGCTTTGTTTTCAACAGAACTAAGATGGCTGCACTTAAATCCCTTTTTCTTACTTCCACAGGAAGTTTAGACTTGAAATTAGACGAAGGTTTCTAACCATCAGAGGAGTGAAGTTCTGGAACAGCCTTCCAAGGGAAGCAGTGGGGGCGAAAGACCTAGCTGGCTTCAAGATTAAGCTTGGTAAATTTATGTAGGAGATGGTATGATGGGTTAACATGATTTTGGCAATTAATTGATCTTTGACTATTTGTGGTAGATGGGGCCCAGTGGCCTGGGATGGGATGTTGGATGGGATGTGAGTTACCGTGAAAAGAATTCTCCTTAGGATCTGTCTGGTGAGTCTTGTTCACATGCTCAGGGTTCAGCTGATCGCCATATTTGGGGTCAGGAAGGAATTTTCCCCCTGGGCAGATTGGCGAGGCCCTGGGGTTTTTCGCCTTCCTCTGCAGCATAGGGCACGGGTCACTTGCTGGAGGCTTCTCTGCACCTTGAAGTCTTTAAACCATGATTTGAGGACTTCAATAGCTCAGACACAGGTGACAGGTTTATTGCAGGAGTAGGTGGGTGAGATTTTGTGGCCTGCACATAACAGTCACCATTAAAGGCATGTGTTCCGTATGGCTGATGTCAGGTGTGCAGTCCAGAAAACAGGATAATATCTTGCTGAGTTAAGATCTCCCACAATCTCCCATTTGACTTTTGTTGCCAGTAACTGTATGATCTCATTTTGAATTGTTTTCCAAGGCAGTAGTGTGTGTACATTTCTTGGGTGATGACACTTCTTAGAAGCTCCTGGAGTACAGCACCAAACTCAGCCATCAGCTCCACAATTTTAAGGAAGTTTCCATTGTTTGGCACATAGAGCTGATCTGAAATGCCACACAGTGGTAGGTTTTAGGTAGCAAGCATTCTCACAATGGCAATAAGCCTTTTCCGAATATTTTGCCAGTAGAGAGAGACTGATGCAATCTTCTCTTGATGCTGATCATCTATGGTGGCCTTTAGCCTTAGTCTCATCTCAAGCTCTTTCCACCAGATTTCTATCCAGATTTCTAGCCAGATTTTTCCAGTCCTTTGTTTCTGTAGAACCCAACATGGCTGGAACATTAGATCGGAAGAGTTTGCAACAAAAACAGTGTGCAGCATTCTTGATTTTTGAATACATAAGTCCTGGCCTCTCCACTTTGTCACCATTGGGGATTTCATGCCAGTAATGTGTTGGATGGGAACTACTATTTTCATTGTCTTTTTGGGAACATGAAGTTTTTCACTTGCTGTGGCCCAAGCAGTATAAGGAAGTCCCTCAGGCGACTGCTCAAGTGGGTCCACAGTCTTGGATCATGTAGACTTAAGGAACTCAAATCAGCAGCAGCAGTTTCTTGCGCCTCCACCACACTCTTCTCTGATCTACACTTTTCTTCAGGAACGTGCATGGTTACATCCATTGGAGATGTAGATAGGGACGCTGCAGTAGCTGCCAGGTCACCTGCACTCTGACTAACTGGAAGATCAGGTATCTCCTCACCACTCACATCCTCACTGGGACTGGAAGGCTCACTGTGAACATGTGTGTCTACGTATCTCAGGAGAGCTCCTTCCTGCTTAGATAAAGAAAGTAAAAGAAGCATTTCTCTTTTTCTGAATGCTGCCTCAGAGGGACGTTTTCTTCTTTCACTCATGACTGCTGTTCTGTGCCAGCTATAGTGGCTCTCAACACTCAGTTGAAGGGGACAAATAAGCAGGCTGGTAGCAGGGCCTGAGTGAGGGAAGAAATCAGCGTCTTAAGGGCCTAACTGGCTCAAAGCTGCCTTCCTGTTCTCCTCAAGTGGGTTCAGGTAAGCAGCAGGAAACAGGAAGCTCCCTGAGAAGCTGGGGTTAATCAGTCCAGGCTCCTGGGGATGCTAGAGAGGTACATAAGAGGCTCTCTCCTCCTCTCTCTCCCTGCAGCTCCTGCTGCTTTCTGTCATTCTCTCTCACCTTTTCTCCTGCCTGCCTGTTATGTCTCTTGTGCCCTCCTTCCTCCAGCACAGCACTCCACCCTCTCTGTGCATCTCGAGCAGAGGGAATCCACATGCACCAGCAGCAGACACAGTTTTCTACACTCTGGGTCCTAGTGGCCTTGTGATGTGAGGCACGGGTCTGAGACTTAGGGCTCCTGGGTTCTGTGACTCTGGAAGGGGGTGAGGTCTAGTGGGTGGAGCTGGATTGGTTGACAATGAGTGAGCAGAGTTTGTGCTGAAGGACCCTGGTTCAATCCCCCCCAATTCCTGTGGAGTCTACGTGTGGCCATGACTTTACTTACCTATCAGTGTAGGTTGTTCAGACTATTCCTGGACACAAGTCTTACGTCTGCTGCTAGCCATCCCTGAGATGTAGGTCCTTCATCCACACAAGGACATGGCATATCACAGTCAATCCAGCAGCTCCCCTCTGGTCTTCACCTCCACAATGGATGGCGAACCCGAGCCTGACCAGAGAAAGACAGGGTGGTGTTCTTCAGGGGAATCTGCTGGAGCTTCCGTATCCCCCGCTCCACCTCACTCCCCCACACATGAAGGCATTTCCAAAGATACCTATAAACAAAGCAGCCAAGATAAACAAAGCAGCCAAGATGCGGTCAGTGTGGCTTGATTTACTGAGCAGACTGGTTCTAAGGGAAGAACAGATTTCTCCCCTGCTCTAGGGAGATTCCCACTGGAAAAGTATCTGATGGCAGGGGTAGGGGCAATGCAAGCCCCCAGCCCCATGAATGGCAGGAAATCAGGACTCGGGGAGTTAAGGGGTGTCTCTGTCCTGCTGCAGGGAGCAGGCCTGGAGAGCAGAAAGGGTACTCGTGGCACTGTAGGAAAGACAGTGACTTCTACCTGTGAAGGTGGCTGAAGCTTCTTGCAGACATTAGAGTCTAAGATCCTCACACCTCCTTTGGGGATCCTTTTCCCTAGGAATAAAATAAGGAGAATGACGTGTGAAGCCCAGGTCTGAGATCCAGGGAAAAGGCAGGATCTCAGCCAGATTACACACCAGGAACCTGATCTTTATCCCAAGAACCACAATTACCCGGATGAGGTTTTCTCCCCCATTTGCTTTCAGGTTATTTATTCACAGAATTCATTTGTTTGCTTTGCTGTGTTTCCACTCTCTGCATCTGTTCATTGGTTTAAGTAACATTCTTTCCATCTTTGCTTCTGTAATAATTTCCTCTTATTACAGGGTAGCATCTGCTTAGCACCTTCAAAAAATAAATTAAACACAAAATCCTGATTCTACAAGAGGAAAGTTTCTGAGAATTTGGCTGCAGAACTTTAGTGTCTGCATATTTCATTCACTATTGTTTATTCCGGTGCAGGTCTGATGCAATCTGCCCACTCAAGAATGCCTCCATGAAGCATGGGGTGCCCTTACAATACCAGTCAAAAGAGAGGAAGAGAGTAGATTAATAGCGGGGGGGCAGGGGAGCGGGGAATCCAGTGCATCAGCACTTCTGTGCATCATTGCAGCACCAGTCCCGGGAGCCATACAGGTTAAAAATCCCCATGGTTCTTTCCCCCTAGAACCACATCTGAGCAGAAAAAGGCCTTCAGACAATTATTTCCTTACTCTCTGAATGGGTGAAATTCAACCCTGTGCAGACAGTCAGTGCATCACAGCGGTTTTAAGTGGCACTTCACTGCACAGGTGCTGAGAGACTTTGGCATAATTTTCATCCTGGATTGAAACAGCCAGTGGGAATCCTTTGAGGTACAGAGCAGAGAGGTTTGGGCCACAGCATTCACCTCAGAGGCTGAGCTTCTGCAGACTTTTGGGATGTTCCCATCTGAGGAGGATGACTTTGGCCAGCCCTAGTTCAGAGCTTTCAGTCACCTCAACTGGTGATTCTCTGGCACAACTGATCTAATGTAGCTGAACTTTTCAGGCCTTGCCCCCACCTCTGACATCCATTACCCTCTAACAGCCCCTGTCCCTTCTCTTGAGCCCTGCCAAGCCCAAATACAGAGCCTAGCTCACTCTTCTCTTCTCTTAGACCTTCTTCTTACACGATCCTTTCCTACCTTTGATAAACTTATCACTGTGCCCTTCCCCAGCTGCTGGAGGAATTGTGGCTCCTCGGGACAACCTGGGAATGGGTGGCTCCTACCTCCAGGTGAGGTATGTGGTTTTCCATCTAAGCATCCCTGAGATCCATCATTTCCCGCTTTCACAGGATAAGGTCGTAGCTCCCCAAGCTAGGCCAGCTGCAGGCTGCATTGCTGTAGGTGACATGGACAGATCCCAGTGCCTGGAAGACAGAGAGGGGAGGAAACCCCTGCTCATTTCCCTTTCAGAGCCCCCTTTGAAGACGGGCCAAGAGGGAAGGAGAGGACGAAGGGCAGAAAGCAAAGCTGCCCCTGTGGGGAGGGCACTCCTGTAGAAACCAGTCCCATTCCCAGCTCTCCCCCACATTGATCGGTGTGACCTTGGAGAGGTCACTTCACAACCTTCATTCCCTGTCTGTAAAATGGGGTACTAGTCCGCCCCCCAGGGAGGAGAGTCCCATTTTCGACGAGGGGCTCAGACACTCTGGGCACGGATTGTGCCAGAGTGAGGGAAGGGACCCAGAGTTTGCTCCCTAGATCCAGGGGAGGAAGATGTTATCAGAAGGTCAGCAAAGGGGATGGGTCAGGAACTGCTGCCATGGACAGGGCTTAGGGATTTGGTCAGTGCCAGGGACTTTGTACCTCCCTTCAGGAAATGGCTTCCCTCTTGTCATCAGCAGTCCATACAGTATCTGAACTCCTTCCAAGTGTCCTGAAGGGGCTCCCTTCATTCTTCTTGCAGGTGATGGATTCGTTGACCCAGGTCAATAGCTGGGAATTTCGGAGAGGTCATTTGTAGCATGACATGAAATCAGTGGGAAATCTACATTTAGCAAAATAAAGGTTTCATTGGCCTTTGCAAATTTGGAACTGATCTGTCCTATCAATCGACAGTACATGTTCAGAAGAGGATGAAGCACGCCATCGTGGTCAGGTGATGTATGACAGTCAGTTCCATCATGTGGCCATTTGATTCGGTAAAATTCCTGGCAATGGCTGCCCATGGCCAGGGCAGGGTCTCCAGAGGCCTGAAATGCCAAGGAGTTTGGTGCGTGGTGCCTTGGTGAAAGCGCAGAAGTCACATCAGTCAAGCTAAGTCTGAATTTCAGCCCACATCTGGCACCAGCAAATGAAGCAGGCCCTGGTGGTCATAGTAGATGCGTCTACTTCCAGGATGAGCACTGAGCCTCCAAATAGGTGCAGTAGTGAAGGCAGTTGTGAGCTGTTTGTGGGCTTTTTGGAACTTGGGTGACCAAACAAACGTGGCCATTATGTGGAGGAGAGCTCTCGTGGGGGTTATTGGCTCTGAGAACCCTGGGCCGAAGCAGCAGTAAAGCGGGTGAAGTCTAGGAAGCACTGGTCTTCTTGAGGACTTCAAACTTCGTCCCATCTATGAATGGCTTCCACCTTATGGATCAATCGTAACATTTTCCAGGGAGAGGATATAGCCCAAAAACTCTGTGGAGAGTTGGCCGGAGGTACGCTTTTCCAATTCTGTGCTGAGACCATGCTGCTGAAACCTCTCCAGGTTCAGGTGTGGTGCACATGCTGCTCTCGGTTCTCCAAAAAAAGAAGTCTGTCACCTGAATAAGTGACACTGTGTGGATCCACAATGTCCCCAAATACATCACTGATGAAGTGTTTCAAAGGCAGGGGACCATTAGTTAGCTCAAATGGTATATCAGACAGTTAAAATGTCCATAGTGTGCTTTGAAATCTGTCTTCTTATTTGTGCCCTGCCCAAATGAGTGTTAGATTGGAAATTCTTGTAGATGAAGTTTGATGAACAAATTTGCAGATTTCCTGCGAGCAAACAATTGTAGAATTCCCAGCAGGGGGTTATGGTTCCAAGCAATCATTTTTTTCAGGGGCTGATTGTCTAGAGAGGTGTAGTAGAGTCCCACATTTCTTTGTCCCCAAAAAGCCTGGGCACCCATGGAAAATGCTTATTTGCTCATAAATGCTTAAGGCCAGTTTTCTGGCCTGTACACAGGGAGAGCCACTAATTCTGGTTCCACCAATGTGTAAATACTAGTGAAGGCAACTTTCAACCAAGATTGCAGGTCAAGAGAGCAGTCATAGTCCCGGTGCAGAGGCAACGAGTCCCCTTTTCTTTCAAAGGTATCCATGTAATCCGGGTATTGATCAGGAATGCCGGGTGTCCGAGTCGAGAAGGTGGAGTAGGTCCAGGGGCGGAAGCTGGTTCAAGGAACCTCCGACTTTTTCAGTCATTTCCATTGCGCAACTCCAATAGGGACATCATCGGGCTAGGCTCATGTAGTGAGGTCATTGTTCACACCTGGTGTGGTGTGTCCCTGTTGCATACGGGCCACTTACTTGCAGACAGCCTGCTTTTCTCCAAAAAGTTGCACCACCTAATGTCACATGCTGCATCCGATAATTAGGCCCAGGGGTTGGAGTGCAGGTCACAGTGAGGAGCAGGATTGCACCTAGGCTGAGAGTGGTGCTAGAATCAAGGTCCAGGGACACACCACGGTCCAAACCAAGATCAGAGTCCATCAAAAAAGCAGAAGGAGAACCAGAGCCAGAGTCTAAATCCCTGCAAAAGGTCGTAGCCGGATAGTCAGAGAGCAAAGATCAGCCAAGTCAATGTCAAGCCAGAGTCCAGATAGAGGCCGAGGGTTAAAGCCGGGTAGCCAATGTCCGAGTGCTTGAGGAAAATCAGGAGGAGAAGGCAATGCTGGAGTGAGTTGGTGGAGGGCCTGGAGCGGGGCTAGAGAAGGGCAAGGAGTACATGGAACCAGGATGGGTAGCCAACATCTGGAGGTAAGAAGGGTCACACCAAAGTCATAATCAGAGACCGGAGCCAAGGGTCAAGCCAGAGTCAACAGTGAAGAACAGGAGGGCAGGGCAGGACAGGGTGATGCATGCAGGCGGGAACCAGGATGACTTACAGTTTCTCCTAGGCCCTGCCCAGCTGGATCCCTAGAGACCCCTCATCAAGGGGAGGGGGTGTCTCTCTTTCTAGGAATAAAGAAGGAGAGCAAAATGACAAAGATGTCTCTGACCCTGGGATCCAAGCTTTGGGCACCTGACGCAAGCACTGGATATAGAAGAGGTGGGCCATTATCATCACTGTAACCTCCTTCTGCTGCAAGGGAACAAGAATCAGTCAAAGATTCTGATATGCATGGCAACGAAGGGCATTAACGGCAAAGGGAAACAGCAAAATTTCCACCCCAACCTTCCCCACGTCTGAGGGACGGATTCCCTCACCCAACCCCCAAGATGAAATCTTGTCTCCTCCCTAGTGACGTCCAACCCCTCTCCGACCGTTGTGGAATGAACTCCTGTCCCATTCCTCTCAGCCCCACTGGGAGAGCTGTTCTACCTTCCAAACCAGCCGGGGATTAAACTCCGCTCCCCAGAATCCCCTCAGCCTCCCTCTCCCCATCCAGCTGAGGGGCTGGAAGGCTCTGGGCAGTAGTGCTGTGGGGTGAGAGGACACTTTTCCCAAGGGCCCCACCCCTGTTGTTAAGATGACGCCTTTGACAGTAGCTGAGGGGAATGGGAAACTTCAGCAGCCTCTGCTGACTGATTCCTCCAGTTCTCCCAGAACAGGTGGTGGCTGGGATAACATGATACTAGGGCCTGGAGGTGAAAGGCCCTGGGGGTCCCTCCCCAATCGATCCTTCTTTGATTACCTCATTCCCTATCAGCTGGCCAACTTCCCACTGGATGGAATCTGTCCGCACCAGCCCAGACTGGAAACACGGAGCTGGGCGTCATGGATGGCCAGAAGCATCGCCTGGAGGAAAGATCTTTTCTGGCCTTCCATGAAGATCTCTCCAAAGACCTAAAACCAACAGCACCAGAGCCCTTGTCAATTGCCCAGAACCAGGCTCCAAATCCCTTTAGCATCTCACAAGGTGGATAAGAGTCCTGGGGCAGCCAACCTTTGGAGCAGGATTCACCATAGGTGCCATGACAGGCTGGGAACATGTCTGCATGCTCCGGATCCCAGCTCAAAATGACAACAAAGGTCCCCAACTGCTCCCAGCAGTGCTATCTCCTGTAGCTCATCCGCTAGATGTTAGGGGACTTTTCGATCTGCTTCCACTCCTGCTCCTCACCAACAATCCAGGAGCATGACATATGGTGCTGTAATAAATATAAAGGGAAGAGTAAACCCCTTTAAAATCCCTCCTGGCCGGAGGAAAAATCCTCTCACCTGTAAAGGGTTAAGAAGCTAAAGGTAACCTCGGTGGCACCTGACCAAAATGAACAATGAGGAGACAAGAATCTTTCAAAAGCTGGGAGGAGGGAAAAAAACAAAGGGTCTGTGTCTGTCTGTGTGATGCGTTTGCTGGGGACAGAACAGGAATGGAGTCTTAGAATTTAGTAAGTAATCTAGCTAGGTATGTGTTAGATTATGATTTCTTTAAATGGCTGAGAAAATAGCCGTGCTGAATAGAATGACTATTCTTCTCTGTGTGTCTTTTTTGAAACTTAAGGTTTTGCCTAGAGGGATTCTCTGTTTTTAATCTAATTACCCTGTAAGGTATCTACCATCCTGATTTTACAGAGGTGATTCCTTTTTGCTTCTATTAAAAGTCTTCTTGTAAGAAAATTGAATCCTTTTTCATTGTTCTAAGATCCAAGGGTTTGGGTCTGTGGTCACCTATGCAGATTGGTGAGGATATTTACCAAACCTTCCCCAAGAAGTGGGGTGCAAGGGTTGGGAGGATTTTTGGGGGAAAGACGTGTCCAAACTATGTTTTTTCAGGAACCCAGATAAGGTTTGGTGGTGGCAGTGGAAGTCCAGGGGCAAAGGGTAAAATAATTTGTACCTTGGGAAAGTTTTAACCTAAGCTGGTAAAAGTAAGCTTCGGAGGTTTTCATGCAGGTCCCCACATCTGTACCCTAGAGTTCAGAGTGGGGAAGGAACGTTGGCAGGTGCCGTGATTCAGCCGAGGAAAGGAGCTCAGTGTCCCTCACCCGATGCCCAGGGCAGGGGCAGGTCAGGTTTTGTTCCCTGACTCTCTTTTATGCTTCGTAACAATGGATCCATGCAACACAGACAAGTCTGGACAGTTAGCAAGGCTCCAACCCAACCCAGGGTCCTCAGCCTCTTGCAGCTGAACACTCTCTGCTGGAAATAAGTAACTAAGAATATCAGGGTTGGAAGGGACCTCAGAAGTTGATCTAGTCCAACCCCCTGCTCAAATCAGGACCAATCACCGACTAAATCATCCAATGAATTTTTTCCCCAGATCCCTAAATGGCCCCCTCAAGGATTGAACTTAGAACCCTCGGTTTAGCAGGCAATGTTCAAACCACTGAGCTATCCCTCCCCCTATAGAACACACTCACTGCAGCGGGAGACAGCTCCACACCTGAGCTAATGAAATGCACCGACAGAGAGACCTTACCTCCCCCACCCTGGCCATGTTCCTGTACGCCAGGCGCTCGGTGTCTTGGAGCCCGTCCCGACACCACAGATTGCTCGCTGCTCTGTTGTTCAGCCCTGGGGGAGAAAGACACACCCATTGGGGAGGTTTGGCATCCGGCTTTAGTGCATGTTTCCTTCTGTTCCCTTTGCTGGGTGAACACTGGCCGGGGTCCTCGTGGCATCCACGGCCCAATGGACTCGCAGGGTCCCCACCAGGTGGTTTAGTACCTGAAGGGGGATTTGTCTCATTAATCACAGTAATCATGTGACCCTTATGGTCACTGTGCTCTGGGGATGGGTGTCTGTTAATGGTAGCGTCTAATATTGAGAACCTCCCACACCCACTGACATCAGGATCTGACCCTAGCTACTGAACTGGTGACATCCTACAAGCTTTGTGTCCATCCCCTGCCCTCATGATGGCTCTTTCCCTACATGTGTCTCAATAGGTCCGTTCCTGTCCCCTCACCAGCTGGCAGCCCCCTGGGGGGGCTGATTTCCCTGGACTGAGGGATAGAGCCAGGCTCTGAGGTAAAGCAGCCAATTTCCTTGGCATGTTCACCCCCTTCCTTTCTCCCTGAATTAGGGAGATGAGTGTGAGTCATCATCTAAGCTGGGGTCAGTTTCAGAGGAGGGAGCTTCTTTCTGCAGGGTCCCTAGGCCAGTAAGTGGAGGGCCCAAAACAGGGGCCTTCTTTCCGCTGGGGTCCCTCTGCCCTGCTGCAGTTGGTCTAAGAGCAGAGGCCTTAGTTCTATTGGTGTCCCAATGGCCAGCTGGAGCTAGTCTCCAAGGGACTCACTTCTACGGGGTCCCATTGCCCAGCTGGGTTTCTGACCCCTCCTCTGCAGCAGGAGCCTCTGCAGCCAATATATCCCATCCCTGGCTTGCCCACTGATGTCGTTGGCTGGGTCAGAGATGTAGAGACCCAGCTGCAGCACAAAATTGTCTGCCTTGGTGAAATCGGAGGAGGTCTGGCCGAAGGAGGAGAAGGGGGAATCCATCAACATTCTGCCTTCAGCTCCCCAGCTCCCCTGGGCCAGAGCTCTGCTCCCATCCATCTGTAGGTGGTGCTGGGGGAGAGGAACTAGAGCCCTCTTTCTCTCTTCCCCCAAGGGAGCTTCGAGCAAAGAGACCCACAGCCTGGGCCCTCTATGAGCACTAGCCGCCAGGCGTCTCCAGAGTAACAAGGGCACTGAGGCCAGGCACGACCCTGCCAGCCAGTGGCCTATGGAATGTCGCAGTCCCTTACGGAGCCAGGGGGGACCACTTAACCAGGGGATGAGGAATTTGACTCAAGCCCTGGCTCTGCAGGATGCTGGGGTCAAAGGTCACTTACGTCAAATCCGGAGAGGGAAGTGGCGAATCAGAGCAGGGCAGCGTTGCTCCTTATGGCCCTGGCTCTCTCCTTGGTATTCCCGGAGTTGAGCGAGAAATGGACATGCTGCGGGAGAAGAAGGTGGGGAGGGTCAGCGGGCAGGCGTACGTGCTCTACAAACGAGCCTGTCCCACTCCACACGCGGCTGAGACCTTGTGCTCAGGGTGGAACATCTGAATCCTCATGTGGGGGTTCATGACACTGCCCACATCTTGCTGAGCACAAGCTGTCAGTGTCCCTCCAGCCTGGGACAAAGCTCAGCCTTGGGGCTGGTCTATTTGCTCTGAACCCCTGATCCATGACCAGCCCATCAGGATCAAGGCACATGCCCTTGGCCCCCAGACCCCAGCTCCAGAGGCCTTGGAAGGATGGATGGATTTCATGGCTGGATGCCTGCTGGCTCTTCAATCCTTGCCCTTAGCAGTTCTCTGTGCAGGGCCTGGTACCCAGCAGAGTTTGGAACAGCGGAACTGCAATGGGTTGGAGGTAGGATACCCGGGAGAGTCCAGGCAGCAAAGCAGAGCATGAGGAGAAGAGGGAAGGCTGGGATCAGCCACAGAGGGGTAACGCAATCCCCTCTGGAGGGGAAGGAGTCCTCCCTGAGAGTTTGTGGTGTTCCCCCCCAACCCCACCCTGACCGGGCCTGTTCCCAGCTCTACTCACCCCTCCCCTACTTTCAGAAGCTCCATCAAACCGAGGGAGCAGGTACCAGAGGCCACTCCTGCTCCTGGGACAGAGAAGTAGGATCATGACCTACCCGAAAGTGGGTGGTGTCCGGCCCAATGCCCATGGTGAAGATGGTGTAGAGTAGAGCCCGCAGGAGGCGTGACTCCAGCTCCAGGGCAAGTGGTGGCTTCAGTTTGCTGGAGGGAGAGAGGAGCCCGTGTTATGTTATGCTTGGCACATGACCCTCCTCCGCTGCAATGATCCCCTCCCTATGGCCAATGAAACGTTACGGGAGTGAAATCACCCCCCAGCCAGGGAAGAGGGGATGTTCCCACCTCCTCTGCTGGGGGATGACAACAGCCACGGCTGGGGGTAATCTAGGCTGGAGAGGATCAGCACCAGGGTTAGGGAAGCTGCATGGGAGGGTCCTGGTATCTGAGGCTGCAAACCGCAGCCATGAAGCTGGAGACGATGGAGCTCAGCTCAGACTCCATGGGCAGATTTTCAATCAGCTCCTGACAGACGCCAAAAAGATAAAATCCCATGTGAGACTCAGCGCAGACCCTCAGGTGCTTCCCCGGGAGGAGGCCACAGTGCTCTGCAGAAACAGTCAGTGTCACCCCCACCCGCAACCAGCTGGGCCCCTCATTCCTCCCAGCCATCAAACTTACCCCTTCCTTCCCCCTCTCCCATCCAATTCCTCCCTCCCCTCAGCCTCAGCTGCCCCTCCGGCCTTACAATTCCCCTACTGCCACCTCCCCATCAGCGTCAGAGTCAGAATTTCACCCTTCCCTGCTCCCCAGAGCTCAGTCCCAAGAACCCCTGTGCTCTGCTCCCCACTCCAGCCCCACTAACTCTTCCTCCCATGTCTGGCTTCCTCACCCCAGGAGCCAAGCACAGGATCCCACTCTCCGCAATGCTCTCCACAAGGGCAGCTTTGGAGAACTGTGGCTCCAGAGTGTCCCGCCCCTGCTTCTGTGCCAAGAAGCACAGACATGGGACAGCATGGAGGAAGTGGATCTGTTTGTCCCTGTCCTCCACCCACTAAGAGTGGGATTGGTAGAGACAGAGAGAAAGACGGTTAGATAGGGCCCTCCCCACCCCACCTACACCAGCTCCAGGGCTCAGGAACTCCATGGAGTTGGAAAGGGAAAGCCGCCCTGCTTCCCCAAACCAGTGTCGCCCTGCACAGACGGGGTTGTAACTGGGACAGTGTCTGCGGGGAGCGGACACCTTGGCCTGTGAGAGACAAACACCCCCACTTCGGGGTACCAGATAACAGGGGAGAAGTTCCCCCCGTTGAGGTTCACGGATTCTCTGGGACAAACCCCCCCAGTGTGGGTGGGGATGGAACAAGGGGAAAGACAAACTCGGGGGCAGTGCAGCTTGAAGATTTTTCTACCTCAGCTCAGTCCTGGAGGCGCTGCTGGATGACCCTGATGGTATCTTGTTCAGGGGACATATCCTCCTCTGCCTCATCTCCATCTCCTCCAGCTGGGCACTGAGGGTCTCTGCACCGGGGAGAGAAGGAGAAAGGGTCATTTGTGCTGATGCTGTGGGAATGCAGAGTAGAGAAATGGCTCAATGTCCCCCCTCGTCTTCAAGGAACCCCACGGCATCGAGGGCCCCGCCCTGCCCCTCTCAGAGATGCCCTCAGCCCCATCAGCCTCAGGGCCCCGTGGCCATCAGCCCCCCATCCCAACATCATCAGGGGAGGCTGGAGCTCCCCTGACACTGCCCAGCATCCCCTGCCACCGGATGTGGCTGGGCCACTTCCACTGGTGTCAGTGGGGCTCCTGTGGCTCAGTCCTGGCACCTTGGTGAGCCAAAGGGCACAGGGTGGTACTAGGGTGGCATGACCTTGGTGCGCGACCAAAGGGAGGTCACTTCTTTTCACTCTCCCTCTGTATCATGGGGATAGAGAAAATTCTCTAAGTCCTAGCAAGCAAGAGATTTAATGACGTCAGATGTGTTAGAGCCCTTGTGCTCGAAAGGACAATGAGTGATGGTTGTTTGGGGCAAGAATCCTGGTGGATTTGATACTTGTCCCCCATCCAAAGCCAATAACACATCTCTGTATCTGCAATCATGAGTTAGACATTCTCAGCACCCCCCTGTCTCCCGCAGCCCTCAAGTGTGCCTTGGATTATGGAGGCTTGATTCCTAAGTGGACTTGAATTTTTCTACTGGCTTCCTGGGTGTCCCTAGCCAATGAGGGTCTCAGTCTGGCCTCCGAGGCCCACACCATGAGATACTAAAGATCAGGATGGACTGATTTCACTCCAAGTTTTTTGTATTTGTATTTTTGAATTATTTTCCTAATGAAAGTTTGATTCTCATGAAATTCGTAGAGCTGGCAGACGACAGAACAAGGAGCAATGATCTCAAGTTGCAGTGTGGAAGGCTTGGATATAGGACAAACTTTTTCACTGGGAGGGTGGGGATGCCTTTGAATCTGCTAGGATAGAGATCCCCATCTTCTACTTAGAGTCTATATTTTTTCTTACCTTCTACACAGATGATGATTGCTTTCCACAAAATCAACACAGTAATGAAAACAATCCCGGAGAATCTCCTCCACACCAACCGTCTCTTGGTCCTCCCCGACAGACCGCGAGATGGAGGCTTGCTGCAGCAAGGCTACAGGGGTCTCCGAGGTTCCCCCTGCCCCGCATCCCTGTCCTGCCTGGCTGTTGTCAAGGGAGCTCTGTGGGGTCACACCCGCCTCATCATCTTTGCCCAATAGGCTGAGTTCCTGCCAAAGGCCTTTGTGAAGTCACTGCCACACTCACCTTTCCCTTGCAGGCCTGATGTCTGCCCCTGGCCAGCCCGGATGGATGTTTGAGCTGCACCCTGGATCTCCCCACTTGCTCATTATTGATTCTGGGGAGCAAGCAGGCCACCCAGTAAAACAGCAGAGTCTATTCCTCACCCCACACTGGCTTTTCCATACAGACATATATTGTGAAACTATTTGATCTCCTAATCCGGCCTCTATTTCACCGGCTATGACATTTCACACGCTTACCACCATATTAAGCCCAATTGCTTGTAATTCACGAAAAGGTGCCATGGCACCTTCCAGAATGATAACCAGTTGTGATGTGAGGATACCAGGAAACAGAGAATCCACCTCTTCCCTGCGTAATTTGTTCCAGGGTTTAGTCTCCCTCACTGCCAAAAATGTGTGCCTTACGTCTCATTTGAATTTCTCTGGCTTCAACTGACAGCCGTTGGTTCCTGTTGTGCCTTTCTTGGCTAGATTGAAGTAGCCCTGCCCCATGAAATCCGATCTCTCCTGGAATCCCCCAAGCCAGGAGAAACCAGCAGGGTCCTCCTAGCTGTTTGTCTGCTGGGCTGGGGATATCAGACGCACCAGAGGCATGCAGAAGAGAGTGCACTGCATCAGCCCTGCGTTGGGCTCAGGGGTTTGGCCTTGGCAACTTCTGCTCCAGTCACATCTCTGGGTGCCTGGGCTCAGGGCTTCTGACCCCCGTGCTTGCAGCCAGGGCTGGGGTGCTGAACTCAGGACTTTCATGCCCCTACCCACTTCTGCTCACACTCTGGGTGCCTGGGCTCGGGGCTTCTGCCCGGCATCTGCAGCTGGGGCTCAGGGCTTCCCTTGCACTTCCTTCTGGGGCTCAGGGGTCCATTTTTAAGGATGCCACCAAATTGGCCCTTGTCTTAATTTGCCAGGGGACTAGTAAGTAGGAGCCCCCAGCTGAGCTGCTCTCAGAAGCAGGGACCCACTCGCACATCTTAGAACCTCCTCTAACTTCAGAAAGATTCTTGGCTGCTGCCCTCAGAGCCCAGGTCTGAAGGCAGCACAGAAGTGAGTGTGGCAATGCTGTGACCCCCCCACAACAACCTCTGAACTCCCCCACAATCCCATTTTGGTTGGGACCCCCACCAAAGAAAATGTCATTGAGATGGACGTGTTCCCAAGGAATGTGTCAATTTCAAGGAATCAACATTTCCCAGCTGAAAACAAATGTTCTTCTGGAAAACTTTCAATTTTTTTCAGAGTGGTGGCCATGTTAGTCTGTATCAGCAAAAACAATGAGGAGTCCTTGTGGCACCTTAGAGACTAACAAGTTTATTTGGTCATAAGCTTTCGTGGACTAGAACCCACTTCATCACATGCATGGAGTGAAAAATACAGTAGCAGGTATAAATACACAGCACATGAAAGGATGGGCATTGCCTTACCAAGTGGGAGGTCAGTCTAACAAGACAATTGAATTAAGAGTAGGATACCAAGGGAGGAAAAATCACTTTTGTTGTGGTAATGAGGGTGGCCCATTTCAAACAGTTGATAAGAAGGTGTGAGTAAGAGTAGGCGGAAATTAGTCTGGGGGAAGTTAGGACTTTTGGCTGCAGAATTTTATTTCATTTTTTAATGAGAGACTGTGTCTCTTAGGTTTTGTGGCACACAAGCAGAGAAGTTTGTAAGACATTGCAAACTTCCAGCAAGAACAATAACACACAAGAGCCCCAAAATCAGAGGGAGAGAATATAAGCTACTGTCTATAACAGAGAGGCACAATTCACTGGGTACCTGCTGACTGACTGCTGCTAAGCCCCCACTGAGCTGTCTAGCATACAAGTAGGTCCAGGAACCGTGCCCAAAATGTAAAGTCGCAGTATTCAATTTTAACACAACCACAAATACACCAGAGCCTCCAAATTTTCTGTTTTACAAGGTCTCTCCTTGTTTTGGAACACTGAGTTCTAAACATGCCATGGGGAATTTGAATCAAATTTCAGCTACTAATTAGTATGTGTTTGGAACAATCACTACTGTGCATTCGGTGTTATGTTGTAGGTTTCTTTAGTAAATCTGGGGAAACAGGAGCACTGGGAAAGCCTGTTCCCCCCCCCCCCCCCAGACACACACACACACTGCACATTTGCTGCCCTCTGGTGCTGCCTGAGCAGTAGCATTGTGACATCAGAGATAATCCACCACCCAGCGCTCCCTGCCTCCAGCTCCTTGTCACACCTGGGGAGAATGACTAGCCCCTGGCTGCCATGGCAACAGCTACCTGTGACAACTGCTTGTCCCCTTATGACCAGAACATCATCACAGAAAGGCAGTTTGTAATGAAACAGGACCAGATTTGCATAAGCAGGGCAGCCGCCTGCTGCGCTCATTTGGGTTTGTACTGTGGTACGGTACAGTGTTTCTTCTCAAAGGGCCAGTGTGTGTTACTTTCCTTTGTAAGGGCTAGGTGAAAGTGATATGCAAAGATCCAGCTCTTTTTCTTGGATATTGTTTATCTGCTTCCTACAAATTGAGGATTGGAGCTTAGAACTTTCACTGAAACTCAAGTTGCATTAAGTGAGTTTTGTTTTAATATAGTTTAATTATTTTCAATACCGTGTTCAACACAGCACTGAGTGGTGAAAAGGGACCTTCACAAAGATAAGAATGGCAATAAAATATATACTGAAAACAACAGATGATTAAGAGGTTCATTGTTTAAACAGCACTTAGATAATAGTTTTTCTTTCTATTAAAAAAACTAAGGAAATTAACAAACCAAAACCCCTTCATTTAATGTTTCTTAGTTTAGCTTTCAATTATAAATTAAGCTGTCAAATAATTCGGATATACAAAGTCAAGGTTTTAAAACGGATTAAAAGGTTACAACCTTTAGCATTCTCAGGTTAGCAAATGTCCAAATAAGTGTTGCCCTGGCACCCTTAATTCAGTCATCTTGTGCCTTTGCGTGATGATGCAGATTTTAGTTACATCATCCCATGTTGTTTTTTTCCCGTCAGGACCCTGCCTTATTCAGTGCACAAGATTTTCTGCTCTGGGGCTGTGTATTGAAAGAGTCTGTTGTCTGTAGGATCCCTGCCTTATTTATTGCAGACTTAATGTTGCGTGGGCAACGCTCATTCTGGTATTTCCTAACTTGAAAGTGCCTGACTTTGAAACCTTTTAATCCTTTGTAAAAAGAAAAGGAGTACTTGTGGCACCTTAGAGACTAACCAATTTATTTGAGCATGAGCTTTCGTGAGCTACAGCTCACTTCATCAGATGTATACATCTGAGGAAGTGAGCTGTAGCTCACGAAAGCTCATGCTCAAATAAATTGGTTAGTCTCTAATGTGCCACAAGTACTCCTTTTCTTTTTGTGAATACAGACTAACACGGCTGTTCCTCTTAATCCTTTGTGTATTTTCTATTTTTTAAGGCTTACAACACTGATGAGACCAACCTTTATGACAAAGGGTATTTTTTTGTTTGTGACATACCTGTTATTTGTCTGTTTAGTGTCAATAGTGTGTACTTTACAAGACAGAAAAACTAAAGACACTCCCTAATACAAAGACCTCATGATCTAAGGAAGACGGACACATACAGAGAAACCAGCATGTGTAAGGACTGGGAATTTCTTTTTCTCTCTTTCTTTTGAAGTCATTTATACTTAATTATTATTATTTATTAGTAAAGAAAGGGTGGTGCATTGGGGAAGTTGTGTGGTGAGGATGTTCCATGCAGAGGGAACAATATGGAAAGACACGAAGAATGGAATGGGAGAAAGAAACACCCATGGTATTGGTGCTAGCTGTACTGGTAAAGCAGAAAGGGAGGGAGGTGATGTAGAAAAGGACAAGATTGCTGATTATGGCCTGTCTCTGTGAATAGTCCTGTACTGGGGTGGTTTGGCATTTTAAGGACTGGAGGCCTTAGCTCAGCCAACCCTAGCTGCTAAGAAGGCCCACCTGAACACAGATCAGCTGATTCTCTTACTGATCATCTGGGAGCAGAAGAGGAAGTGGCTGAGAGAATTGCAGGAGCTGCAGAGAAAGGAAGGAGCAGCAAGGAGGGCTAGAGACAGAGTCTGGCAATAACCTTGGAGGAAAGACCCCGAGAGCAGAGACTAAGGCCAGCAGCAAATTTGCCTTATGCTGTTCTTCTCCTTTTGGTTCGTTGTCTCTTGGAAAATAAATAAAACCCAGCTGGAAGGGCCAGTGAGACTGATCTGTTGTGAGTGCAGCTGTGTAGTCTGGAGGAGGTTGAGATGGATTACAGGTGCTACAGATAGACTCAGGCCACCAGGGGATGCTTGGGAGGAGGTCATGAGCAGGGGAGGAGTGGGGTTTGGGAGGAGACTGCTCTACAACAGGGCCAAACGGGAACCCTGAATTTGTGCACCCACCTTCTTTCCTGATGTTTCAAGTTCTAAACTCCAACCTGGTCAGAAGGCGGTTGTTCAGAACCATTCATAAGTCACATTTAATTGGGTGCAAAGTTACACAGGCACAAGGTCATGCCCCCAGAGTTCAAATAAATTGGAAAACCAGCATTGTACGTTGCATGTAGCACCCTGGGCCGGCAAACAGGATGGAACATGGCAGGTACCATTGCTGGACCAGGCTTGCTGCATACCGGGGAACAAGTCATGCTCTCCGCCACACTGTTAGAGCCCCTTGGGAATCAATGATGAGAATGATGTCAAACCTACTCAGGACCAGCACAGTATAAACACATAATAATGCAAGGCTGGCCATACCTTGACCTTCCCCTGGATTGCTCCAACCTGCCTCATATGACAGGTGCTGGGTCAGGGAGCCAGGGGATGGGTTTTACATCAGCCACAGAGCCCATAGCTCCTCAGTGGCAGAAAACTTTGCAAAACTTTTAAAGATAATGCATCTATATGTGATTATCCCCTATCCCCAAGAGAAATATGGTATATTTTAATGAGTCTGCCCATGCTTGTCTTGATGATCAGAGCTAAAAAGTGCAACAGGGATTCTCTCTCAAAACGATGTTATGCCAAACATTAAAACATACTTCCATCCTATACTTTGAAATCATGAAAGACAACATCTCTCAGAAGGTAGGAGTGAACATTATTACCATTACAATAGAACTGAATTCTCCTTTTGTTTTTACATCAGGAAAAACTCTCTTCAAGTTACTTTGCCCAAGATAGAAGTTTGCAGAAGTCAACTTGTTGATTATTCGCAAAAAGAAAAGGAGTACTTGTGGCACCTTAGAGACTAACCAATTTATTTGAGCATGAGCTTTCGTGAGCTACAGCTCACTTCATCAGATGAAGTGAGCTGTAGCTCACGAAAGCTCATGCTCAAATAAATTGGTTAGTCTCTAAGGTGCCACAAGTACTCCTTTTCTTTTTGCGAATACAGACTAACACGGCTGTTCCTCTGAAACTTGTTGATTATTGGAATCTGAAATGCAGCCATATTTTTCTTTCAGGATAAAATTATACTCTGGAAGGGGCACTGCTCTCTGGTGAGGACATCAGAAGATGTGAGAACAGAAAGGAGATTGTTCTGAGTCTTTCACATGACTTCTCTCTAGTAGTCCATACCTTGGGTGACTTTCTGAGTGGATTATTGACATGTTCTCTGTCATGAGAAACTCAGCCCAAGCACAGATATTGCCCAATGCAGCTATCCACTAAATTGAGGGGATATTACACCTAAGAAAAAATCCTGGGTCACTGAAACTAATGTGAATGTTGCCATAGACTTCAGTGAGGCCAAGATTAAATATGTGGGGAGTGATGGTTGAGCATTCTCACTGGGGACTCTTCTAAACCTGGACGTCATTTCCCTGGGTACGCAGGTCAGAACTCTGCGTTTTCAGGGCACAGTGTAAGGCTCAGCTCTTTCTCTGACTGCTGTGTGGAGGTTTGGTTGTGGTGAGCTGAGTCCAATGAAAATAAATCATTTCCGTGAATTGAATGGGCTTTCAGTGATATGGCCAGCTCAGTTGCTCTACTGAGCATTATGTAGAATGTGTTTACATTTGTCTTTTCCCTGATGTTTTTAACTCCATCTTTCCTTGAATTATATAAAGGGGAATTTGACAGCCTCTTTTGAGAGAACTTTTTGCTTGCAGATAGATAGATAGATCTCAGCTATATGAACAGACAGAAGAGCTCTTTTAGCATCAATCCTGCTCTTCCTTTAAAAGTGGGGGTAGGAAATAGTTACATTATAGCAAATTTCTATTAAGCTATCTGATCTCTGGTTCAGAGTCTCGCTTGAGAAGGAATTTGGTCTGCAGGGGCATTTGGCTTCACCGGTCTTTTTATGAAACACTGAATAAACACACAGTAATTGCCAGATTGGATCAGACCTGAACGCCATCTAGTGTCTTGTCTCTGATAGTGGCTAGTACTAGATGTTTCAAAAGAAGGTTTAATGACCTTTAATAGTGAGACGTGGAATAATCAGCCCTTCCCCGCATCTCGCCCTGAACTCTAATAGTTAGAGATTCATTTAAGCCCTAAAGCATCATGTTAGTATCCCTTAAGCATCTGGATCCATACACTATGCTATATAAAGCTGTCAAATCCCTCCAGTTTCTTTGTAGTTCTGCTTAACAGCACTCCTAGGATCTACAGACATTTCCCAACTTCTCAGCTCACCCATAATACAAGCTCAAACCAGCAAGGTACTGAACATGCTACCCCTAATCCAAAGAAACATATAAGCACATGCTTAACTTGAAGCAACTTTAAGAATGTAAGAAGCCCCATTGAAATCAACATGCTTAAAATTCTGGGTGCTCCACTACATGAAAGATGGAGATAGATTGGAGACAGCTCAGAGGACAGCAACAAAAATGATGAAAGGTTTAGAAGTGGTAGGGGATGGTCTAGATGACCTCTTCAGGCCCTACGTTTCTATGATTGTATGAAAAGATAATGCAGCTGCCTAAATGTTCTGCTGGACTGAGGCAAGATCCACACAGGATTAAGGCTTAAATGACCTATTGTTCTTTGCTTGGACGCATTTGATGAAAGAAGTCAAGTCCTTCATCCTTGGTACCTTCTGTAGAACTGCACATTAACCAAGCTGCTTTTGAAGTTAAATAATCATTTTATTTGTAATATTTGTCTGAATGCCGACTGACTGGCATGCTATTTGGCCACAACCAAAGAGTGGGTAAAGAAATAAATGACACATGTGTGTATGTACGGCATGTGTATGAATATGTACACACACACACACACGCACACACACTTTTTCTTCGTCTTTGGCCACAGTAAACGTACCACACATACATACCTGCTGATCACACTCGATGTTCTCTACCTTTTACCTTGCCAGGGGTGTTATGAATGAGACCCACGACATTCTCACAATTTCACAAACTGGAATGTGTGACATGAGCTAAATACAATTAACGATTACATGATTTGGCAATCACTGTTGTGACACGGGGTGAGGAAAGAGGTGCAGTGAGGATATTGACATAGGATGAAACAGGTTTACAGGCAGTTTGATCCCAACTCAATAATCATAATAGAATATTATTATTCTTATCTCTATAAAGACAGGTTAAAAGGTAAATCTATTCAGACAACATTTTTTTCTTATCATTTTTAATATATGTTTCTGAAAATATGTTCACTGTGGTTAATTTTCTCACAAATATTCACGCCTGGCGTGATCACTTTTAGTCTGATCATTAGAAGTGTCTGTGTGGTAATTTTTTGGCAGCCAAAGAACAAGAAGCTGTAGGACTTAGTCAGCATGGCTGTAGTGTCCAGAAGGGATACATTTAGAAGTTTCATTTTTGAACTATTTCCTCAATAAATGTATGTGCATCCTGTGTACTGCCTGGTAGCCAATGATTTAAAAACACGAAGGCAAATTTAGGTGCTGGAAACTGTCACCCAATAACCAGACAGTGTGATGCAAACTGTGTCTTCCTCCTACCCATGTTATTGTTCCCAATTATAATGGAGATCCACGGATCCTAAGCCTACACTGATCAGTGAAATTAAAATATGAGCTGAATCAGGGTCAAAATGTGTAAATCAGACTAAATGGCAGGGTAATGCACTTTCCTAGAGATAAAGGAATTTTTTTCCCTCAGAAGAAGTGAAGGAGTTCTGGGTTTTCCCATCACTTGTTACAGGTTCCATTCCACTACTCAAAGGGTCTCTGTCCATATGACCACAGTTCTTTATATTAGCATACACCATTCGCATAAGAACTAATGCCTTCCTTTATGGTTGATCCCGCAGCGAGCACCCAAGGCTGAATGGATGGCTGGAGGAAATTGTTCGGCAGTGACCGAGTTCATTCTCACAGGACTGACAGACCATCCAGAGCTGCAGGTCCCCCTCTTTGCGATGTTCCTAGTGATCTATGGTATCACCCTGGTGTGAAATCTGGGGATGATGGTTTTAATCAGGATCAACCCCCGACTTCACACCCCCATGTACTTCTTCCTCAAGAATTTGTCCCTCATGGATGCCTGTTACTCCACAGTCATTGCTCCCAAGATGCTGATGAGCTTCGTAGCCGAGAGGAAAGCTATTTCCTACACAGCTTGCATCATCCAATGTTTTAGCTTCATATTGTTTGTCACCTCTGAGTGCCTTCTGCTGGCAGTAATGGCGTACGACCGTTATGTAGCCATCTGTAACCCGCTGCTGTACACAGTCATCATGTCACCAAAGCACTGCCTATGGCTGGCAGCTGGTTCATATCTATGGGCCTTCCTGACCTCTGTGATACACGCGAGCGGTTTGCTAAGATTATCCTACTGCCACTCCAATATCCTGAATCATTTTTTCTGTGATATCAACCCACTTCTAAAGCTCTCCACTTCTGGCACCTATGTCAACGAGCTACTTGTTTTCCTCTTTGGCAGTCTGATAGAGGTGATCAGCACTGGGACCATCCTCATCTCATACATCTTAATTGTTGCAACTGTGCTGCAGATCCGCTCAACCAACGGCAGGTGCAAAGCCTTCTCCACCTGCACCTCCCACCTGACGGCCGTCTCCATGTTCCATGGGACAATTCTCTTCATGTACTTCCGACCCAGTGCCAGCTACGTGCTGGACACAGACAAAATGGCCTCCGTGTTCTACACGGTGGTGATCCCCATGCTGAACCCCCTCGTCTACAGCTTGAGGAACAAGGATGTGATGGATGCCCTAAGGAGAGCAATAGAGACAAAATTGAGGGCCCATTTTCCCCCAAAGGGTGTCTTAATAGGAAAACCAAATCCTTTAACGGCTGCTCTGCACACATAGGGCTTGTTTCCACTCTGGGGTGGATCAATGCTGTGACCATCGATCCACTGGGGGACAATTTAGCAGGTCTAGTGAAGACTCACTGGATCGACCCCGATTGCTTTCCCATTGACTCTGGTACTCCACAAGAATGAGATGAGTAAGGGGAGTGAAAGGGAGAGTTTCTTCTGTAGACTCAGCAAAGTGTGGACCCCGCAGTAAGTAGATCTAAGCTACATCTGTATGAGTTACATTACTAACAAAACTCAAATTATGTAGCTTAGATTGACCTGTTCCCTTAGTGTAAACTAGGCCATGTGCTCTGATTCAGAAAGTCCATAAGCACATGTTTAAGTATGTCTCCCTTTGACTTCAATGGAACCTAACCATATGTTTAAAGTTGAACTTGTATTTAAGTGCTGCCTCAGGCAGAGATGGTTTTCTGAGTAGACACCTTATGTGCATAAAAAGGCCATGTCAGTTATTAAATGATGGTTTGGCTCCCCTGTACCGATAGTAAAATACTTTGAAATTGATTTTTCAGTGTAAAATGTAAGAGTGCGATTCGAATACTGTTTAGAATTACTGAATAAAAGGGAAAGTTCACACTGCAACAATGGATTCATGAGCAATAACCAGAACTGGTTTGATACTCCAAAAACATTGACAGATATTTGTTCAAATAAATTTTGTGATTTTGCTTCAATCAGATCCACAGCCCAGTTCATCTGTTTTCCTGGAGACACTTGTGTGCGTGTAATTATATTGAAAACTGTGTCTGTTGAAAGGGAGAATGTCATGAATGCTCATTCAGATATAATATTTTGTCAGTACTCACACCACCCCCACCCCACACACACACACAAAACTCTTTGGTCACGTAAACTACCTGATCTTTAAATGCGACTCCTAAACTCACAACTTTTACAGACACATTTTCAAGGATAGTCATTGTTGGTGAATGCCACGGTTATTGGGATCTCAATGTAAAAGACCTTGGGCCCTATTTTCCTAAGTGCTGAGTACTTGCAGCTCCCCTTGACTTCAGCTGGAGTGATGGATCTTTTATTTCTCGAAATGAGGGATCGAGGGGACTGAAGTTGGGCACCAAAATCACTGGCCAGTTCTGAAACTTTTGGGCATGGCGAATTACAACAGTGAATACCTGAAGCACCAGTCACCTCAGGGTAAGTCCACACTGCAACGTAAGCCCAGGGTTTGAACTCATGCTCAAGTCAACTCAAGCCCCCTTCCATCTCCACATAAATTGCACTAACCAAGGGCTCAAAGCCCGGGTCCGAGGACCCCACAGTGATAGAAGGTCTGAGCCTGAGTCAAGCTAAGACCCAGGGTTTATGTTTTTTATTGGTGTGCAGTGTAGATGCAGCCCCTCTGGACTCCTGCTCTCGGATTCAGCCAAAAATATCCCAAAGGCTGAGTTTCTTTGTCCTCTGGACAATAAAGTGTTCCCACACTACACCACGAACAAAGAGCTAGAGTGGTCACATTTTGGAAGCGTGCTAGGAACTCTGGGATCTGGGTGTTTGAAATGGGGATCACATAATGCCGTGTAGATGCTGGAGCCCCAGTTTGGGACCCAGGGTACAACAATCCCTAACCTGGGGTTACAAATTAGTGTAGATTCTCAAACCCGAGGTTAACAAACTCAGGCTCTGCAAATGTGAGTCCTACTAGCCCAGGGCTTACACTGCAGTGTAGACATGTCCTCACAGAGCTCGTGAGTCACTGTGGTGTGGCTGTGTGTTCAGCACAATGGGGCTCTGGTCTCGGTTTGCACCTCCAGTCACGACTGTAAAAGTGAGAACATTGAACTACGGGCAAGTTTCAACCACCTGCCAGGCTCCTGCTAAGATCCTTTGATTTTATATGTATGATGCAGCAGAGCTCCCCTCAGGAAATGGAGAGATTGAACTTATCTGTGGAATCCCAGCCTAACCCCTAGGCCCGCTGCCTTTCAGACCCATGACACCCAGTCAAACATTTCCCTCTTTTTCATGTAATTTGTTCCCTTCTGCCTCTGGCTGCTGCCACCCCCTTTCTGCCCTCACCCATACACCGTTTGGTTTTATCTGAGCCCAAAACACAGCTCGGACCCAGGGCAGGGGACAGAGCAATTTTAAAGGCTGGGGAGCCTCCTGCATGGCCTACAGAAGCAGCGGAATCCCAGAGCTGTGCAGGCAGAGGAAGGGGGCAAAGAACAGAGCCACACCCAGCTACCAGCACCAGCCGTCTTAACAGAAAGCATCACCCAGCCCATCACATAGAACCATAAGACTAGTCATACGGCGTCAGACCAATGGTCCATCTAGCCAAGTGACCTGTCTTCCACAATGGCCAATGCCAGATGTTTCAGAGAGAATGAACAGAACAGGGCAATTATCCAGTGATCCATCCCCTGTCATCCACTCCCAGCTTCTGTCAGTCAGAAGTTTAGGGACATCCATAGCATGGGATTGCGTCCCTGACCATCCTGGCTAATAGCTATTGATAGACCGATCTTCCAAGAACTTATCTAATTCTTTTAAAAACCCAGTTATACTTTTGGCCTTCACAACATCCCCTGGCAATGACTGTCCTCTGCACAGCTCTACTGCTGACAGCTGAAATTCTTCTTATACACCTCAAATATTGGCTTGTGTTTTAGGGACTGAGTTCCAAACCCTACATTGTTGTATACTTTCATTGAAGTCACTTGAAGTCAAAGGAGCTGCACAAATGACAGCAAATGAGGATCTGGCCCTGAAAATAAGGAGTTGTACTGATACATCTTATTTTTATTACTTAGTTTATCCGAGGGAAGGTCTAGAAGTGCCTTAAACATGCTATATATGTGCCTGTGTGGGACAAAGATTTCCAATAGGGTAAGGATCTTCAATTCTGGAGACAAAGGCATAAAATTCAGTGGCTGGAAGCTAAATAAACTCAGTCAAGATATGAGGTGCACCTTTTCTTCCTGAGGGTAATTAATTATTGGAAGAAATTACTTATTACTGTGGCGGATGTTCCATCACGTAATGTCTTAAAATCAAGGCGATATATCTTTCTAAATCATATACTATAGCTCAAAGAGAATTCATGGGCTCAATGGATAACTTAAGGGGTGAGGGACTTGTGCCTGTCTTATAAAGGAAGTTCAACTAGATGAAGGTATTGTTCCTTTCAGCATGTTTAAGTCACTTTAAAACAATCTAGGAATCTATGAGTCTCTTTATGTCTTCCCAACACATCTTGATCTCTGACCTATAATGATACAGAACAATAACCCTGTTATCTCTGTTCAGAATATGACATTTCTTGCAGCAGCTATTCACACATCCCATAACAGTGTGGAAGTGGAAACACTGAGCGAAATCCTGCGCTTAACAAGGCACGTATAAATCTGGAATAACTTCATAATTTCACTGGCTTAACGATGGCATAAGCGCCTGAGCCAAAGGTGCTGAACTCAATGACAGCTTTCCATTGACTTCAGATCAAGGCATAGAATTTGATGCACTACTTAACTCTTCCTTGTTGGGAAGAGTCATCTCTGCCTATATCTCCTCCCATCCTGAACCAGGACCTGGGGGGCTTGCCAAGATGCACCGATACAATGCAAGGCTCTCTCAGTCTCACTAGCTGCAAGAAAAGAGAGTTCCCAAAGAACAGCAGCAAAAGGGTTAAGGAGCATAAAGTTTAATTCTGCAGACACAAAACTATACTTCTCTGCTAATAATGCCCATTGCAGATGATGTTCAAAGTATTTCTTCAGATGCTGGTATTTACATATTCCCAATATATTTGATTATCATCATTATGTTTATACCCAAGAGCATATCTAGTGTTGCAGCAGGTGAATGAATACTTTGATCAATACTGAGAGCAAAAGGCCAAACAGGAAGGAAGGGCCAGCAGTCTGGGTGCTAGCCTGGAATTTAGAAGTCGAGTTAAATTCCTATCTCTGACACAGATTTGCTGTGTGACCTTGGACAAGTCACTTAGCCCCTCATTTAAAATTCTGTAAAATGGGGTTAATAGCACTTCCTTATTTCACAGAGGTATTCTGAGAACACATACGTTAAAAGGTTGTGAGATACTCAATTGTTGCAGTAGCTGGAGCCATATATGTGCTTTAGATACATTGCAAATACCTTACTTATGTTGGTGAATGCTGATTCACATGAGTTGTCCCATTCACTACTGCAGGAATAAGATGTCACCCATCAGGAAGAGTCCAGTGATGTGGCTCAAACAGAGGTAGAAAATGGTTACCATTATCAATAGGAACATTCCTATAACCGAGCCATCGGGATGCCTTTCGTGTGGTGTGTGTATGTCCTTTCTAGTAGGTACCACACCTGACATTCATAGCGCAGGGCATTTTTGCATGAAAAGGAGATAGAAGGGAGGGGAGTTGAATTAATAAGAAATTTGTTTCATATGAATTCCCAAAGGCCTGCCCCTTCCTTTCCTCCTCTGTGGTAAATATCCTAAACTCTGGACTGAGACATGAAGGATTCCATAGGCCAGCTGCTTTGAAAACAATCCACTGTCTGATTCAGAAATGACCATTAAAAGGAAGAGAGACAAGCTATGGAATAAAGCTGTGGATAGAGGTGAAAGCATTTGAAGAAAATCAGGGACCACCTGTGACAGGGTGTGGCCAGACTGCACCATTTTGTGGCTATATTGTGCTGAGTAGGCCCTGAGTAAATTTAACATCGTTACATAAGAACATAAGAATGGACATACTGGGTCAGAACAAAAGTCCATCTAGCCCACTGTCCTGTCTTCCAATGGTAGTCAGAGCCAGGTGCCCAGAGGGAATGAACAGAAGAGGTAATTATCAAGTGATCCATCCCCTGTCGCCCATTCCGAGCTGCTGGCAAACAGAGGCTAGGGACACCATCCCTGCCCAGCCTGGCTAATAGCCATTGATGGACCAATTCTCCATGAATGTATCTAGTTCTTTTTTGAACCCTGTAATAGTCTTGCCTTTCACACCATCTTCTGGTAAGGAGTTCCACAGGTTGACTGTGCATTACGTGAAGAAATACTTCCTTTTGTTTGTGTTAAACCTGCTGGCTATACTTTTCATTTGGTGACCCCTAGTTCTTGTGTTATGAGAAGTAGTAAACAACACTTCTTTATCTACTTTCTCTACACCAGTCATGATTTTAGAGACCTCAATCATTTCTCCCCTTAGCTATCTCTTTTTCAAGCTGAAAAGCCCCAGTCTTATTAATCTCTCCTTATATGGAAGCCATTCCACAAACCTCATCATTTTTGTTGCCCTTTTCTGAATCTTTTCCAATTCCAATATATCTTTTTTGAGACGGGATGACCACATCTGCACACAGTATTCAAGATGTGGGTGTAGCATGGATTACTATAGAGGCAAGATGATATTTTCTGTCCTATTATCTATCCCTTTCTTAATTATTCCCAGCAGTCTGTTCGCTTCTTTGACTGCCCCTGCACATTGAGTGCATGTTTTCAGAGAACTGTCCACAATGCCTCTGAGATCACTTCCTTGAGTGGTAACAGATAATTTAGACCTCCATCATTCTCATCACTGATTCCCAAGGGGCTGTAACAGTGCTGCAGAGAGCATGAATTGGTCCCCCGCATGCAGCATCCCTGCTCCCACAATGGTACCTGCCATGTTCATACAATCATAGAATATCAGGGTTGGAAGGGACCTCAGGAGGTCATCTAGTCCAACCCCCTGCTCAAAGCAGGACCGATCCCCAATTAAATCATCCTAGCCAGGGCTTTCTCAAGCCTGACCTTAAAAACTTCTAAGGAAGGAGTTTCCACCACCTCCCTAGGCAATGCATTCCAGTGTTTCACCACCCGCCGAGTGAAAAAGTTTTTCCTACTATCCAACCTAAATCTCCCCCACTGCAACTTGAGACCATTACTCCCTGTCCTGTCATCCGCTACCACTGAGAATAGCCTAGATCCATCCTCTTTGGAACCACCTTTCAGGTAGATGAAAGCAGCTATCAAATCTCCCCTCATTCTTCTCTTCTGTAGACTAAATGATCCCAGTTCCCTCAGCCTCTCCTCGTAAGTCATGTGTTCCAGTCCCCTAATCATTTTTGTTGCCCTCCGCTGGACTCTCTCCAATTTTTCCACAACCTTCTTGTAGTTTGGGGCCCAAAATTGGACACAGTACTCCAGATGAGGCCTCACCAATGTCGAATAGAGGGGAACAATCACGTCCCTCGATCTGCTGGCAATGCCCCAACTTATACATCCCAAAATGCCATTGGCCTTCTTGGCAACAAGGGCACACTGTTGACTCATATCCAGCTTCTCGTCCACTGTAACCCCTTGGTCCTTTTCTGCAGAACTGCTGCCGAGCCATTCGGTCCCTAGTCTGTAGTGGTGCATTGGATTCTTCCGTCCTAAGTGCAGGACTCTGCACTTGTCCTTGTTGAACCTCATCAGATTTCTTTTGGCCCAATCCTCCAATTTGTGTAGGTCCCTCTGTATCCTATCCCTACCCTCCAGCATATCTACCACTCCTCCCAGTTTAGTGTTGTCTGCAAACTTGCTGAGGGTGCAATCCACACCATCCTCCAGATCATTAATGAAGATATTGAACAAAATCGGCCCCAGGACTGATCCTTGGGGCACTCCGCTTGATACTGGCTGCCAACTAGACATGGAGCCATTGATCACTACCCGTTGAGCCCGACAATCTAGCCAACCTTCTACCCACCTTATAGTGCATTCATCCAACCCATACTTCTTTAACTTGCTGACAAGAATACTGTGGGAGACAGTGTCAAAAGCTTTGCTAAAGTCAAGGAACACCACGTCCACTGCTTTCCCTTTATCCACAGAACCAGTTATCTCATCATAGAAGGCAATTAGATTAGTCAGGCATGACTTGCCCTTGGTGAATCCATGCTGTCTGTTCCTGATCACATTCCTCTCATCTAAGTGCTTCAGAATTGATTCCTTGAGGACCTGCTCCATGATATTTCTGGAGACTGAGGTGAGGCTGACTGGCCTGTAGTTCCCAGGATCCTCGTTCTTCCCTTTTTTAAAGATTGGCACTACATTAGCCTTTTTCCAGTTGTCCAGGACTTCCCCGGATTGCCATGAGTTTTCAAAGATAATGGACAATGGCTCTGCAATCACATCCGCCAACTCCTTTAGCACTCTCAGATGCAACGCATCCAGCCCCATGGACTTGTGCATGTCCAGCTTTTCTAAATAGTCCCGAACCACTTCTTTCTCCACAGAGGGCTGGTCACCTCCTCCCCATGCTGTGCTGCTCAGTGCAGTACTCTGGGAGCTGACCTTGTTCGTGAAGACAGAGGCAAAAAAAGCATTGAGTACATTGGCTTTTTCCACATCCTCTGTCACTATGTTGCCTCCCTCATTCAGTAAGGGGCCCACACTTTCCTTGACTTTCTTCTTGTTGCCAACATACCTGAAGAAACCCTTCTTGTTACTCTTAATATCTCTTGCTAGCTGCAACTCCAGGTGTGATTTGCCCTTCCTGATTTCACTCCTGCATGCCTGAGCAATATTTTTATACTCATCCCTGGTCATTTGTCCAATCTTCCACTTCTTGTAAGCTTCTTTTTTGTGTTTAAGATCAGCAAGGATTTCACTGTTAAGCCAAGCTGTTTGCCGACCCAGGGTGCCATTTGCAATGTACGATGCTGGTTTTCCAATTTATTTGAACTCTGGGAACATGACCTTGTGTCTGTGAAACTTCGCAGCCCAATTAAATGTGACTTATGGATGGTTCTGAGCAGTCACCTTCCAACCAGTTGGAGTCTAGAACTTGAAATACCAGGAAAGCTGGTGGGTGCACTAATTCAGGGTTCCCGTTTAGCCCTGTTGTAGACCAGTCTCCTCCCAAACCCAACTCCTCCCTTGCTCATGACCTCCTCCCAAGCACCCCCTGGTGGCCTGCGTGGTTCTGCAGCACCCTGCCATCCATCTCTCCCTCCTCCAGACTCCACAGCTGCACTCACAACAGATCAGTCTCGCCGGCCCTTCCAGCTGGGTTTTATTTATTTTCCAAGTAGGGTGACCAGATGTCCGGATTTTATAGGGAGAGTCCTGATTTTGGGGTCTTTTTCTTATAAGAGCTCCTGTTAAGGTTCCTTCCCCACTCTAAACTTTAGGGTACAGATGTGGGAACCTGCATGAAAGACCCCCCTAAGCTTATTCTTACCAGCTTAGGTTAAAAGCTTCCCCAAGGTACAAGCTTTGCATTGTCCTTGAACAGTATGTTGCCACCACCAAGCGTTTTAAATAAAGAGCAGGGAAAGAGACCACTTGGAGCTGTCTTCCCCCAAAATTCCCCCTACACCCCCTTTCCTTGGAAGGCTTGTTAAAAATCCTCACCAATTTGTACAGGTGAACACAGACCCAAACTCTTGGATTTGAAGAAGAATGAAAAATTAATCAGGTTCTTTAAAGAAGAATTTTAATTAAAGAAAAGGTAAAAGAATCACCTCTGTAAAATCAGGATGGTGAACACCTTACAGAGTAATCAGATTGAAAACAAAGAGACTCCTTCTAGGCAAAACCTTAAGTTACCAAAAGAGACAAAAACAGGCATATATATTCCCTCCAGCACAGCTTATTTTACCAGCCATTAAATAAAAGGAAATCTAACGCATTTTCTAGCTAGATTGCTTTCTAACTTAACAGGAGTTGGAAGGCTGCATTCCTGATTGGTTCCCAGCAAAAGCAACACACAGCCAGCCAGACCCTTTGTTCCCACCCCCTCCAGATTTGAAAGTATCTTGTCCCCTCATTGGTCATTTTGGGTCAGGTGCCAGCGAGGTTACTTTAGCTTCTTAACCTTTTACAGGTGAAAGGGTTTTGCCTCTGGCCAGGAGGAATTTATAGCGCTCTATACAGAAAGGTGGTTACCCTTCCCTTTATATTTATGACGTGCCCCCAAATCACAGAAACACTGGCTGTGATTTCTTCCTGGAGCTCTAGGAGAAAACAGAGTTAATAGGACACATGCACCTCTAAATATACTACAAACAGTATAAAGACTAACAATATTTTCCACATCTCAAGGATGATTTTAACCAGTTGATTCTGGGAAACTTTCACTTTGTTAGAAGCACCTGAAATGTGTTGTATGTTGAAATCAAAATCTTAGAGAGCTAAACTCCACCAAAGAAGTTTTTGTTATTTCCCATGGTGGTATGAAGCCACTGTAGCGCAGCATGGTCGGGTTTGCAGGTGGAAACGCCATCCCCAGACATATGGGTGTAGCTTTTCCAGAGTGTAGACAATGGTGTAACATTCCTTTACACTGATTGACAAGTGGTTTTCCCCCTTAGACAGCTTCTTGCTGAGAAACATGACAGGATGGAACGCCTGATCCGGTCCTTCCTGCATTAAAACTGCTCCCACAGCACGCTCGGATGCATCAGTGGTTACTAGGAACTGTTGGTCAAAGTCTGGGGCCCTTAGCACAGGGTCAGACATGAGTGTCGCTTTAAGCTGGTTAAAGGCCTTCTGACACTCTTCAGTCCACTGAACTGCATTTTGCTGTTTCTTTTTGGTTAGGTCTGTCAGTGGGGCGGTGATTTGGCTATATTGTGGTAAAAATCGCCTGTAGTATCCGGGCAAGCCTAAGAAGGATTGGACCTGTTTCTTTGACTTTGGGCCTGGCCACTTTTGGATAACACCCACTTTGGCCTGACGGGGGTTGATAGTTCCTTGACCCACCTGGTGTCCAAGGTAAGTCACTCTGTTTAGGCCTCTTTGACACTTTTTAACCTTAACAGTTACTTAGGGGTTCTGAGGGAAAAAATAACATGGGATCATATAATTAAAATTTGCATCATCATGCAAAGGCACAAGATGACTGAATTAAGGGTGCCAGGGCAACACTTATTTGGACATTTGCTAACCTGAGAATGCCCTAAACTGTGTAACCTTTTAATCCTTCTTAAAACCTTGACTTTCTATTTCCTAATTATTTGATGGTATAATTTATAGTTGAAAGATAACCTAAAATGTTAAATGAAGGGTTTTGGGTATGTTAATTTTCCTTAGTTTTTTAATAGAAAGAAAATCTATTATATAAGTGTTGTTTAAACAATGAAGCTCTTACTCATCTGTTGTTTTCAGTATATATTTTATTGCCATCCTTATCTTTGTGAAGGTCCCTTTTCACCTCTCAGTGCTGTGTTGATCAGAGTATAGAAAGTAGTTGAATTAAACTGTATTAAAATAAAACCCATTTTATGCAACTTCAGTTTCAGTGAAAGTTCTAAGCTCTAGTCCTCAATTTGTAAGAAGCAGATAAACAATATCCAAGAAAAAGAGCAGGAATTTTGCATCTTATTTTCACCTAGCCTTTACTAAGGAAAGTAGCAAACAATTTATCTTTGAAAAGAAACACTGCACAGTACCACAGTACAAACCCAAATGAGCACAGCAGGAGACTGTCCTGCTTATCCAAATCTGGTCCTGTTTCATTACAAACTTCCTTTCTGTGATGATGTTCTGGCAAGAAGGGGCAATCAGTTGTCACAGGTAGCTGTTGCCATGGCAGCCAGGGGGCTAGTCATTCTCCCCAAGTGTGACAAGGAGCTGGAGGCAGGGAGCGCTGAGTGGTGGATTATCTCTGATGTCACAATGCTACTGCTCAGGCAGCACCAGTGGGCAGCAAATGTGCAGTGTGTGTGTGGGTGTGTGGGGGGAGGGAAATAGGCTTTCCCAGTGCTCCCGTTTCCCCAAAAATTCTAAAGAAACCAACAACATAACACTGAATGTGCATGAGTGATTGTTCCACACACATGCAAATTAGTAGCTGAAATTTGATTTAAATTCCCCATGGCATGTTTAGAACTCAGTGTTCCAAAACAAGGAGAGACCTTGTAAAACAGAAAATTTGGATGCTCTGGTGTATTTGTGGTTGTGTTAAAATTGAATACTGTGACTTTAAACTTTGGTCACGGTTCCTGGACCTACTTGCATGCTAGGCAGCTCAGTGGGGGCTTAGCAGCAGTCAGTCAGCAGGTACCCAGAGAGTTGTGCCTCTCTGTTATAGGTAGCTTCTCTCCTTCTGATTTTGGGGTTCTTATGTGTTTTTGTTCTGGTCTTAAGAAACAAATTAGCGAGACATTGCAAGTTCCAGCAAGAATATTTTATGTTTCTCTATCTTCTCTGCTTGTGTGCCACAAAACATAAAAGACACAATCTCATTAAAAAATGAAATAAAATTCTGCAGCCAAAAGTCCTAACTCCCTCCCCCACTAATTTCCCTCTACTCTTACTCACACCTCCTTGTCAACTGTTTGAAATGTGCCACCCTCATTACCATGACAAAAGTGATTTTTCCTCCCTTGGTATCCTACTATTAATTAAATTGTCTCATTAGACTGACCTCCCACCTGGTAAGGCCACACCCATCCTTTAATGTGCTGTGTATTTATACCTGCTACTGTATTTTCCACTCCACACATCTGATAAAGTGGGTTCTGTCCCATGAAACGTATGCCCAAATCAATGTGTTCATCTCTAAGCTGCCCCAAGGACTCCTCATTGTTTTGCTGATACAGACTAACAGGGCTGCCCCTCTGAAAAACATTGAAAGTTTTCCAGCAGAACACTTTTTTCAGCTGGGAAATGTTGATTCCTTGAAATGGACACATACCTTGGGAACATATTCCTTTCAATGACATTTCGTTTGGTGGGGGTCCCGACCAAAATGGGATCGTGGGGGAGTTCAGAGGTTGTTGTGGGCGGGGGGGGGGGGCGGTCACAGCATTGCCATGCTCACTTCTGTGCTGCCTTCAGACCTGGGCTCTGAGTGCAGTAGCCAACAATGTTCTTGAAGTTAGAGGAGGTTTCCAGATGTGGAGGTGGATCCCTGTTGCTGGGAGCATCTCAACTGGGGGCTCCTACCTACTAGTCCCCTGGCAAATTAAAGCAAGGGCCAATTTGGGGTCATCCAGAAAAAATGGACCCCTGAGCCCCAGAAGGAAGTGCAAGGGAAGCCCCGAGCTCCAGCTGCAGATGATGGGAAGAAGCCCTGAGCACAGGCACCCAGAGTGCTGGCAGGAGTGGGTAGGGGCATGAAAGTCCTGAGCTCAACACCCCAGCCCTGGCTGCAGCCAGGGGGGTCAGAAGCCCTGAGCTCGGGAACCCAGAGACGTGGCTGGGGCAGAAGTTGCCAAGACCAAACTCCTGAGCCCAACGCCCGGCTGATGCAGTGCATTCACTTCTGCATGCCTCAGGTGCAGCTGATATCCCCAACCCAGCAGACAAACAGCTAGGAGGACCCTACTGGGTTCTCCTGGCTGAGGAAATCGGATTTCACAGGGCAGGGCTAATTCAATATAGCCAAGAAAGGCACAACAAGAATTAACGGCTGTCAGCTGAAGCCAGAGAAATTCAAATGTAACGTAAGGCAAACATTTTTGACAGTGAGTGAGACTAACCACTGGAACAAGTTACCCAGGGAAGAGGTGGATTCTCTGTTTCCTGGTGTCCTCATATCACAACTGGTTATCATTCTGGAAGGTGCCTTTTCGTGAATAACAAGCAATTGGGCTTAATATGGTGGTAAGTGTGTGAAATTTCATAGCCAGTGAAATAGAGGCCGGATTAGGAGTTCAAATAGTTTCACAATCTATATCTGTATGGGAAACCCAGTGTGGGGTGAGGAATAGACTCTGCTGTTTTACTGGGTGGCCTGCTTGCTCCCCAGAATCTATAATGAGCAAGTGGGGTGATCCAGGGTGCAGCTCAAACATCCATCCAGGCTGGCCAGGGGCAGACATCAGGCCTGCAAGGGAAAGGTGAGTGTGGCAGTGACTTCACACAGGCCTTTGGCAGGAACTCAGCCTATTGGGCAAAGATGATGAGGCGGCTGTGACCTCACAAAGCTCCCTTGACAGCAGCCTGGCAGGACAGGGATGCGGGTCAGGGGGAACCTCGGAGACCCCTGTAGCCTTGCTGCAGCAAGCCTCCATCTCGCGGTCTCTCGGTGAGGACCAAGAGACAATTGGTGTGGAGGAGATTCTGTGGGATTTTTTTTATAATTTCAATCTGGATTTTGTGGACAAAAATTGTTATCTGTGTAGAAGGTAAGAAAAACATAGGCTCTAAGTAGAAGATGGGGGACTCTATCCTAGCAGATTCAGAGGCATCACCACCCTCCCAGTGAAAAAGTTTTTCCTAATATCCAAGCCTTCCACACTGCAACTTGAGATCATTGCTCCTTGTTCTGTTATCTGCCAGCTCTACGAATTTCATGAGAATCAATCTTTCATTAGGAAAATAATTCAAATATACAAATACAAAAAACTTGGAGTAAAATCAATCCATCCTGATCTTTTGTATCTGGGGGTGTGGGCCTCAGAGGCCAGACTGAGAACCTCATTGGCTAGGAACACCCAGGAAGGCAGTAGAAAAATTCCAGTCCTCTTAGCAACCAAGCCTCCATAATCCAAGGAACACCTAAGGGCTGTGGGAGACAGAGGGGTGTTGAGAATGTCTAATTCATGACTGAAAATACAGAGATGTGTTATTGGCTTTGGAATGGGGGACAAGTATCAAATCCATCCGGGTTGTTGCCCCAAACAACCATCACTCATTGTCCTTTAGCGCACAAGGACTCTAATATGCCTGACATGCTCAAATCTCTTGCCTTATTGGATTTAGAGAATTTTCTCCATCCCCATGATACAGACGGAGAGAGAAAAGGTGTGACCTTTCTTTGGTCATACACCAAAGTCATGCTAGAGCTAGAAAGAGAAGCATAAGAAAAAAAAAGTTGTATGAAAATATTTTGCATTTAAAACGGATTTCTTAAACAAAGGAAATTTGAAGGGTGGTGAGTGAACTGAAATGATACGTTCTGGTCTCCACATGTTTCTAGATTTAGGAACTCGTAGATCCATCCCCTGATACCTAGTTTTTATCCATAGATTGAGGGAGGAAAAGAAGTTTGCCTGTTTTGTGAACTCCCAATGGCTTTCTTGAATTTCAACGAACTAGTCATTGAACTGAACTCTTTGAACAAACTGAAAGGAAGACAATATTTTCTGCACCTTCCAAGGAAGCTATTGCTGTCCAAAGCTGGGTTAGCGTTTCAGCTAACTTTGCTTTCAGGGCCTTAGCTATCACATCAGTGGTGTGACTGTCTTTAAAACTTGGCAGTGAACGTGTTCCACTTCATGTTATTTTTCCTCTTCTATTTAAACTATTTAAGAGATTGTCATAAATTTCTCTCTTAATTTAAAATAGATGGGTTTTTTTGTCAAGCTGGGTCATACAAATCTCTAAGGATGAAGATTCCACCATCTCCATAGGTCACACTCAGAGCCAGGGAGGCTGGGAATAGAGTAAAATTACCAATGAAAGCCAGGAGTCCAGACTCCCAAACCCCTGCCTCAGTCAGAACAACAGGTCACACTCAGAGCCAGGGAGACCGGGAATCGAGTCCCGCTGGCACTTCCCAGCTCTAGAAGGGCGTGTTCCTCTAGTGGTTAATGTGGGAGCCTGTACAAAGGCGCCATCCCCGGCTCTATCCCTGACTCCCTTCGCGACCCTGAGGCAGTGGCTTCTCCTGCCCAGGCCTCTGTTTCCATCAGTGGGGCTGGGGACACTCCCCTACAGCCCTTGGGTTGTCACGCTTCAGGAATGTGCTTGAGGTACGAGGAGACCAGGAGATGGGAGGTGTGCTGCTGGCCGTAGGTCAGTGTTGTGAACCCCCGCTTGCTAGCCTGGGTTTCTCCATCCCCTGGCAATAAAACATCATCTTCTTTTCACAGCCACTTTTGATCTCCAGGCTTCTACCCCCTGCCCTGCTGCCAGGGCATTGGGCAGCACCCTTTCCAGCCCACCTGGGTGCAGAAGATTGAGGAGGAGGGCAAGAGACTAGGCCTCGGTGAGTATCTGCCACCCAGCGCTTTCCCATCTAGAGCAAGTGAGTGGAGTTCTCCAGAGCCATCCCCAGTGTGGTGGGAATGGGCCAGCAAGAGGGCTCCCAGCCCTTCCCTTGCAGGAGATTGTTCCCCACGTTGAGAGTCTTTGGGGAGGGCAGAACCTGCCAGGTGCTGAACACGCACAACCTCAATCAGTGAAATCAGTGGGAACTGAGGGCGACTCCTCCCTCCCAGGGTTGGCACCTTGTGAACTTTCGCTGGGGACTGTCCGGGTGCTGCTCTTTCCCTGGCCTGGGAGGGAGCGGGGCCTACTGGGGTGGAGGAAGCTGCTTCTCCAAACTAACTGAGAGCCCCACTGCTCTGAAAGGACGAGACTCCTCTGGTGTCACAGGGCTCCATTGGTGAGGGATTTCAGAGTAACAGCCGTGTTACTCTGTATTTGCAAAAAGAAAAGGAGTACTTGTGGCACCTTAGAGACTAACCAATTTATTTGAGCATAAGCTTTCGTGAGCTACAGCTCACTTCATCGGATGCATACTGTGGAAAATACTTCAATCTCTCTGGTCACGCGATTACAGACATGAAAGTTGCAAAATTACAACAGAAAAACTTCAAATCCAGACTCCAGCAAGAGACTGCTGAATTGGAATTCATTTGCAAATTGGATACAATTAACTTAGGCTTGAATAGAGCCTGGGAGTGGCTAAGTCATTATGCAAGGTAACCTATTTCCCCTTGTTTTCCTAACCCCCCCCTCCCCCAGACGTTCTTGTTAAACTCTGGATTTGAGCTGGAAATGGCCCACCTTGATTATCATACACATTGTAAGGAGAGTGATGACTTTAGATAAGCTATTACCAACAGGAGAGTGGGGTGGGGGAGAGAAAAACTTTTGTAGTGATAAACACCCATTTTTTTCATGATTTGTGTGTATAAAAAGAAACATCTTCTGTATTTTCCACAGTATGCATCCGATGAAGTGAGCTGTAGCTCACGAAAGCTTATGCTCAAATAAATTGGTTAGTCTCTAAGGTGCCACAAGTACTCCTTTTCTTATTGGTGAGGGAGAACGTTAGGAGCAGCCTGTGCTGTGAGCTGCTGCCAGTGGGTGTGGACGGCAGCCCCCGTGCCCTGGGGTGGGGTGTGTGCTGAGGAGAAAGTGCCTCAGCGAAGGGGAAGTGGACGGAGGAACAGGCAGGCATGTTAATGAGAGGCTGCCTTGAACCCAGACTCACAGCTGCTCCCCACTCATTCCCAGGATGCAGAGGCTGAAGGGGATGCTGAGGAGGAAGGCCGGGCTGGTGGCTCTGTAGCCAATGGGAAGCAGTGGCTGGCTTGCCCAGGAGGAGAGTGGCCCCTCTGTCCCCACGGGCAGGGAAGAGATCAGTGGCCAGGCGAGGAGGAGGAGCTCCCTGGCCTTCTGGAGGAAGATGAAGAGACCAGCTCCCTTAGCATGCCCTGAGGCACCTTCTGGTCCCAAATGGAGGTGTCCCAGGGTGATGCTCTAAAGGAGGGACCCAGGAGAGGGTGGGAGTTGGGCAAGGTGGCTCTGCGGCTTCCTTTACAGGAAGCAAAGGAGCCAGGAGCCGCACCCCAGTGCCCAGCCTGACCCATCCACGAGCCTGGCCACTAAGGAGCCCCCAGCCGGCCCAGAGCAGGAGCTGGGTGACTCTGGCACGGGGGCCAGCAGTTCCATCTACACCCGAAGGGCCAGAAGCCCCTCTGTAGGGTCTGACAGCCCTGAGGCTGAAGGTTCCCTCTTTGCAGGTGAGGGGAGATGCAGGGGATGGGGAGAAGGAAAGGGGTGGTGGGGGACTAGTAACAGCCTGTCAAGGCTTCTTCCCCACTCTGAACTTTAGGGTTCAGATGTGGGGACCTGCATGAAAGACCCCCTAAGCTTATTTTTACCAGCTTAGGTTAAAAACTTCCCCAAGATACAGACTTTGCCTTGTCCTTGAACAGTATGCTGCCACCACCAAGCGTTTTAAACAAAGGACAGGGAAAGAGACCACTTGGAGATGTTTCCCCAAAGCCTACACCCACTTTCCTGGGGAAGGCTTGATAATGATTTTTACCATTTGGTACAGGTGAACACAGAGCCAAACCCTTGGATTTTAAAAACCATGAAAAATTAATTAGGTTTTTAAAAGAATAATTTTAATTAAAGAAAAGGTAAAAGAACTACCTTTGAAAATTAGGATGGTAAATACATTACAGGGTAGTTAGATTTAAAACAGAGAATTTCTTTAGGCAAAACCTAAGTTACAAAAAGACACAAAAACAGGAATATACATTTCCTTCAAAGTTAGTTACAGCCCATTTGTTGAGCCATTTATTAAACAGATTTGTTGTTTGGTTTACATAAGCCACATTACTTAGTTCAGGCCCTTTTTTAATGGCTTGAAATTTTACTTTTTAAGTTTTAGGTGTAACTTGAAATTAGCGATTTGGCTGTGTTGTGGTACAAATCGCCTGTAATATCCAGCCAAACCTAAGAAGAATTGGACCTGTTTTTTTTTTACTTTGGGACAGGCCACTTTTGGATAGCATTCACTTTGGCCTGTAAGGGTTTGATATTTTCTTGACCCACCTGATGTTCAAGGTAAGTTACTCTGTTTAGGCCTATTTGACACTTTTTAGCCTTACCAGTTAGTTTTGCCTCCCTTATGCACTCGTAGACTTTTTGTAGCTGTTCCAGGTGTTTTGCCCAGGAATCCAAAAATATGGCCACATTGTCATGGTAGGCAACTGCATATCTTTCCAATTCCACTAGAAGACCATCTGCAAGTCTTTGGAAGGTGGTGGGTGAATTCTGTAGCCTGAAAGGGAGCATATTAAATGTATACAGCCCGATATGTGTGATGAAGGCTGACCTTTTCTCAGCGGATTTATTTAGTGGTACCTGCCAGTACTCCTGGGTTAAGTCCAAGATAGGGATGAACTGGGCCCGTCCCAGTTTCTTCAATTCTTTATTTGTGTGTGGCATTGGATAGTTGTTTGGGCTAGTGTCATAAATATAAAGGGAAGGGTAAACACCTTTAAAATCCCTCCTGGCCAGAGGAAAAACCTTTTCACCTGTAAAGGGTTAAGAAGCTCGGATAACCTCGCTGGCACCTGACCAAAATGACCAATGCAGAGACAAGATACTTTCAAAAGCTGGGGGGATTGAGAAACAAAGCCTCTCTCTCTCTCGGTCTGTGTGATGCTTTTGCCAGGGACAGAACAGGAATGGAGTCTTAGAACTTAGTAAGTAATCTAGCTAGATATGCGTTAGATTCTAATTTCTTTAAATGGCTGAGAAAAATAAGCTGTGCTGAATGGAATGGATATTCCTGTTTTTGTGTTTTTTGTAACTTAAGGTTTTGCCTAGAGGGGTTCTCTAGAATTTGAATCTAATTACCCTGTAAGGTATTTACAATCCTGATTTTACAGGGGTGATTCTTTTTACTTTTCTTCCATTAATTTTTTTTCTTTTAAGAATCTGAATGCTTTTTTCATTGTTCTTAAGATCGAAGGGTTTGGGTCTGTGGTCACCTATGCAAATTGGTGAGGATTTTTATCAAACCTTCCCCAAAAAGTGGGGGAGGGTAACATTTGGGAGGATTTTGGGGGGAAAGACGTTTCCAAACGGACTCTTTCCAAATTATAACCCTGTTAGAAGTTTGGTGGTGGCGGTGATAAGATCAAGGGCAAAGGTAAAATAGTTTGTACCTTGGGGAAGTTTTAACCTAAGCTGATAAAAGTAAGCTTAGGAGGTTTTGATGCAGGTCCCCACATCTGTACCCTAGAGTTCAGAGTGGGGAAGGAACCTTGACAGCTAGTTATAGCATTTAGCTTACGGTAGTCCATGCAAAAACATATCTCCCCTTCTGGTTTGGGAATTAGAACCACTGGAGATGCCCATGCACTGCCAGAGGGGTGGATTACCCCCATCTGTAGCATATCCTGGATCTCCCATTCTATAGCAGTTTTAGCTTGAGGAAACATCCAGTAAGGTTGGACTCTAATTGGGTGAGCATTACCTGTGTCAATGGAGTTGTATGCCCATTCAGTCAGTCATGGGGTGGCTGAGAACGTCGGCGCGCAGCTAGTGCACAGCTCCTTGATCTGCTGTCGCTTCATACGCCCAAGGGTCATGGAGAGGTTCACCTCTTCCACACCACCAGCACTTTTCCCTTCGTAGTAGACACCTTCAGGCCACTCAGCGTTATCTTCTCCCTGGGCTGTAAACTGACAAACCTCTAATTCTCTGGAATAAAAGGGTTTAGAGAATTACTATGATACACCATAGGCTTTTGGTTGGAGGTGGGGAATGCTACGAGATAATTAACAGCTCCCAGGTGCTCCTAAACTGTGAATGGCCCTTCCCACGATGCTTCCATTTTATGGGCCTGGAGTGCCTTTAAGACCATGACCTGGTCCCCTACTTTAAAGGAACGCTCTCTGGCATGTTTATCATACCAGACTTTTTGCTCTTTTTGAGCATCCTGTAGGTTTTCTTTAGCAAGGGCTAGAGAGGTTCGGAGGGTGTTTTGTAGGTTGGTTATAAAGTTCAGAATGTTAGTTCCTGGAGAAGGTGTAAACTCCTCCCATTGCTGCTTCACCAACTGTAATGGCCCCTTAACCTTGCGGCCATATACAAGTTCAAATGGTGAAACTCCTAAACTGGGATGGAGTACAGCTCCATAGGCAAAGAGCAACTGCTGCAACACTAGGTCCCAATTATTTGAGTGCTTATTTACGAATTTATGTATTATTATGGCCACCAAAGTTTCATTAAACTTCTCCACCATGCCATTTGTTTGATGGTGGTAAGGAGTGGCAACCAAGTGGTTCTCCCCATGAGCTTCCCAAAGGTTTTCCATAGTTCCTGCCAGGAAATTAGTTCCTGCATCTGTAAGGATGTCGGAGGGCCAACTCACCCTGGCAAAAATGTCTGTTAGTGCCTGGCACACACTTTTAGCCCTGGTTTTGGTTAGAGCTACTGCTTCTGGCCATCGGGTGGCAAAATCCATGAAAATTAGTATGTACTGCTTTCCTCTGGGTGTCTTTTTTTGAAAATGACCCAGAATATTTACAGCTACTTGCTGAAATGGAACCTTAATGATGGGGAGTGGCTTAAGAGGGGCTTTGACCTGGTCTTGGGGTTTTCCCACTCTTTGGCATACCTCACAACACCGGACATAGGTAGAAATGTTATTGCCCATTCCCTCCTTGTGGAACGACTTTCCCAAATGGTTTTTGGTTCTGTTCACCCCAGCATGGCCACTAGGATGATCATGGGCTACACTTAATATCTTTACCCGGGACTTAGTTGGAACTACCAACTGTCTCTGAGGATGCCAGTTTTCTTGGTGTCCACCAGAAAGAGTTTCCTTGTATAAAAGTTCTTTTTTTACAACAAATCTGGATCTATTAGAAGAGCTGAGAGGTGGTGGGTTGCTTCATGCCGCCGTCCAAGCTCTCTGGAGGCTTTGATCTGCTTTCTGTTCGGTCTGGAACTGTTCCCTTGATGCTGGAGACATCAGTTTCTTATTGGATTGTGGACCTGGGCTTTGTCCCTCTGGAAGCACTGCAGGTGATGGAGCTGTTTTCGTTGACTGTGAACCACTCTTCACTGGTGCGCTATGTTGGGGTTCAGGCTCCAGCTGAGCCTCTTGTGCGGGATTATGGGCTGCTGCCGGTTCAGGTTCGGTGGTGCCCTCTGGCGTTGGGGTTTCAAGTACTGGATTCAGTGCTGGCAATTGGTCTGGTTCTGGTTGTTCCCCTGGTTCTGCTTCTGGGACTGGCTCCTTCTGGGTCTCTTTGACTGGATTCACTACTGCTGCTGCAGACTTAGGTATGGGGTGCGGGTCCATCACCTTTGAGCGGGTCCTGGTAGAAGTCTCCGGAACAGAGCTAGGCATGAGAGCTTGCTTAGTCTGGCTGCAGGTGACCACTCCCTCCCTCTTGGCCTGCTTCACATGATTGGCCCAGTCTTCCCCCAACAGCATGGGGATGGGATAATTATCATAGACTGCAAAAGTCCACGTTCCTGACCAGCCCTGGTACTGGACCAGCAACTTGTCTGTAGACAAGTCAAAAGAGTTTGACTTGAAGGGTTAAATCATCACTTGGACCTCTGTGCCATTTAAATTCGGGTCCACTAAGGAAACATGGATAGCCGTCACTTGTGCTCCAGTGTCCCTCCATGCAGTGACCTTCTTCCCGCCCACACTCACAGTTTCCCTCTGCTCCAAGGGTATCTGGGAGGCATCTCTGCCTGAGGACCTCTGGTGTGATTTCGGTGCAATGAACTGTAATTTGTTGGGGTTCTTTGGGCAGTTGGCCTTTACATGCCCCGGCTTGTTACATTTAAAACATCGCCAAGCTGACTGGTCACTGGGTGGAGGTGGATTGCTGTAGAACAGTGTGGCAGGACGATAAGGTGTCTGGAGTGTTCCTTGGGGTGTAGTTGGGGCCTTGGGCTGCCACCGGTAGTAGGGTGTGGTCAGATGGTGTCCCTTCTGGTATCCGCTCCAACTGCGACCAGGATTGTTCCTCTCTCCTCCCTCCACCTGTTTTGTGTTGGTTTGCCCCGCCTGTCTGGCAGTCTGGGACTGCTTGTATTGATCAGCATAAGAAGCAAGACTTCCTGTTGAGTCCATTTTTTAATCCCATAAACAATGTGTTCTATCATCCTTGGACATATTCAAGAATTGCTCCTGTATTATCAAATCCCGTATTCCTCCAAAGCTAGTTACATCCCATCCGTTGAGCCATTGGGGGGGGAGGTATAGCTCAGTGGTTTGACCATTGGTCTGCTAAACCCAGGGTTGTGAGTTCAATCCTTGAGGGGGGCATTTAGGGATCTGGGGCAAAAACTGGGGATTCATCCTGCTTTGAATAGGGGCTTGGACTAGATAATCTCCCAAGGTTCCTTCCAACTCTTCTATGCTATGATTTATCAAACAGATCTGTTATCTGGCTTACATAAGCCACATTACTTAGTCCAGGTCCTCTTTTAAGGGCTTTAAATTTTACTCTGTAAGTTTCAGGTGTAACTTGAAATTGTTTTAACACCAAATCCTTGAATTTATTATAGTTCGAAGCCTCCTCATTCAGCATCTTATCGAATATGTCCAGAGCTCTTCCAGTCAATTTTTCTGCCAACGTGGTCATCTTGTGAGGTTCAGGAATTTGATGGAGTGTACACAGTCTCTCAAAGGTGAGAAAATATTCAGCAATATCACTGGATTCATTATACTGTGGACATAGTTGCTGCCATATGTGGATTGTTAGGGTTATTTAGTATATTCTGCTGAGTCTTTGCCTTCTCCATCTCCAGTGCAGGCTTCCTCTCTTTGTCCCTCTCCTCCTCAGCATGCTCCCTTTCTTTTTTCCTCACCTCCATTTCTTTTTCCTTTGCCTCCATTTCTTTTCTTTTTTCAGCCTCCTTCGCTCTCCTATGGGCAGGCTCCATTTCTTTCTTTTTCTTTTCTTTTTTACCTCCATTTCTTTTCCTTACAGAAAGAAGTCCCTTCCTCTGAGACTGACCCCAGCTTAGATGATGACTCACACTTATATCCCTAATTCAGGAAGAGAGAAAGGGGACGAACATGCCAGGGAAAATGGCTGCTTTACCTCAGAGCCTGGCTCTGTCACCCAGTCCAGGGAAATGAGCTCACCAGGGGGCTGCCAGCTGGTTCAGGGACAGGAACGGAGCTATTGAGACACATGGAGGGAAAGAGCCATCGTGAGGGCGGGGGAAAGACACAAAGCTTGTCGGATGTCACCAATTGGGTAGCTAGGGCCAGATCCTGAGTGAGTGTGGGGGGTTCTCAGTATTAGATTCCACCATTAACAGGCACCCACTCCCAAAGCACAGTGACCGTAAGGGTCACATGTTTACTGTGATGAATGAGACAAATCCCCCTTCAGGTACTAAACCACCTGGTGGGAACCCTGCGAGTCCATTGGGCCATGGATGCCATGAGGACCCCAGCCAGTGTTCACACAGCAAAGGGTAAAGAAGGAAACAGGCACTAAAGCTGGATGCCAAACCTCCGCAATGGGTGTGTCTTTCTCCCCCAGGGCTGAACATCAGAGAGGAGAGCGATCTGTGGTGTCGGGACTGGATTCAAGACAACGAAAGCCTGGCCTACAGGAACGTGGCCAGTGTCGAAGAGGTAAGGTCTCTCTGCCGGTGCATCTCAGTATCTAAGGTGTGGAGATGTCTCTCCCTGCAGTGAGTGTGTTATGGAGGGGGAGGGATAGCTCAGTGGTTTGAGCATTGCCTGCTAAACCGAGGGTTCTAAGTTCAATCCTTGAGGGGGCCATTTAGGGAGATGGGGCAAAAATTCATTGGATGATTTAGTCGGGGATTGGTCCTGCTTTGAGCAGGGGGTTGGACTAGATCAACTCTTGAGGTCCCTTCCAACCCTGATATTCTTGGATACTTATTTCCAGCAGAGAGTGTTCAGCTGCAAGAGGCTGAGGACCCTGGGTTGGGGTGGAGCCTTGCTAATAGTCCAGACTTGTGTGTGTTGCATGGATCCATGGTTATGTAGCATAAAAGAGATCCCCTCGGGGGGTTGAGTTAACAGAGGATTGTATCTCCAGGAATCTGGCTCTGCTCACTGTCTCCCTGGTTGACACCCTGGTGTCTGAGAGGGGAGCCCCTGGGTCAGTGAGTTGGGAAGCTCACACCAGCAATTGCTGGAACAGGTCCTTGTTGGATTCCCTGCACCTCTGGAAGCACAGGCAGGGTGTGGAGTTTTCCAGGCATCATGGTGAGTCAGGGAGCAGAACCTGACCTGCACCTGCCCTGGGCGTCAGGTGAGGGACACCGAGCTCCTTTTCTGGGCTGAATCACGGCACCTGTCAAGGTTCCTTCCCCACTCTGAACTCTAGGGTACAGATGTGGGGACCTGCATGAAAACCTCCTTAGCTTACTTTTACCAGCTTAGGTTAAAACTTCCCCAAGGTAAAAAGTATTTTACCCTTTGCCCCTGGACTTCCACTGCCACCACCAAACTTTATCTGGGTTCCTGAAAAAAGTAGTTTGGACACGTCTTTCCCCCCAAAATTCTCCCAACCCTTGCACCCCACTTCCTGGGGAAGGTTTGATAAATATTGTCACAAATTTGCATAGGTGACCACAGACCCAAACCCTTGGATCTTAGAACAATTAAATAGCATTCAGTTTTCGTACAAGAAGACTTTTAATAGAAGTAAAAAGGAATCACCTCTGTAAAATCAGGATGGTAGATACCTTACAGGGTAATTAGATTCAAAACATAGAGAATCCCTCTAGGCAAAATCTTAAGTTACAAAAAAGACACACAGACAGGAATATTCATTCTATTCAGCACAGCTATTTTCTCAGTCATTGAAAGAAATCATAATCTAACACATACCTAGCTAGATTACTAACTAAGTTCTAAGACTCCATTCCTGTTCTGGTTTCAGAGTAGCAGCCCTGTTAGTCAGTATTCGCAAAAAGAAAAGGAGTATTTGTGGCACATTAGAGACTAATAAATTGGTTAGTCTCTAAGATGCCACAAGCATTCTTGTTCTGTCCCCGGCAAAAGCATCACCCAGAGAGACATAGACCCTTTGTTTTTCTCCCTCCTCCCAGCTTTTGAAAGTATCTTGTCTCCTCATTGGTCATATTGGTCAGGTGCCAGCGAGGTTATCCTAGCTTCTTAACCTTTTACAGGTAAGAGGATTTTTCCTCTGGCCAGGAGGGATTTTAAAGGGGTTTACCCTTCCCTTTATATTTATGACAGCACCGTATGTGACGCTCATGGGATTGTTGGTGAGGAGCAGGAATGGAAGCAGATCAAAAAGGCCCCTAACATCTAGCAGGTGAGCTACAGGAGATAGCGCTGCTGGGAGCAGTAGGGGGCCTTTGTTGTCATTGTGAACTGGGATCCAGAGCGCGCAGACACGTTCCCAGCCTGTCATGGCACCTGTGGTGAATCCTGCTCCAGAAAGAGCTATTCCTCAGTGCCTGAACCTCTTACTGAAGGGGGGTTTCCATGGTCCATGGGACCACAAAGGTTGGCTGCCCCAGGACTCTTATCCACCTTGTGAGATGCTAAAGGGATTTGGAGCCTGGTTCTGGGCAATTGACAAGGGCTCTGGTGCTGTTGGTTTTAGGTCTTTGGAGAGATCTTCATGGAAGGCCAGAAAAGATCTTTCCTCCAGGTGATGCTTCTGGCCATCCATGACCCCCAGCTCTGTGTTACCCGGGCTGGGCTGGTGCTGACATATTCCATCCTGGGGGAAGCCGGCCAGCTGATAGGGAACGAGGTAACTAAAGAAGGATCAATTGGGGAGGGACCCCCAAGGCCTTTCACCTCCAGGCCATTGACAGTCACTCCCATCCCATCCCCATGTGCTGACCTGGGAGCAAGGAGAGGATGAACCCGGGCAGGTGCTATTGCTAGGAGCCAGCTTCTCCCCTGAGCAGCTCAAAGCAGAGCAGACCCAGCTCGGCTATTTCCAAACAGGTGTCACATCAACATGACATGCTGCTATTGCTCATGCTAGGGGCTGCCAACTCCCCCTGTGAGCCTTTCATACCCCTCCGGTCCTCAGGTTGGTTCCTAGGGCCCTAGTATCATGTTATCCCAGCCACCACCTGCTCTGGGAGAACTGGAGGAGTCAGTCAGCAGAGGCTACTGAAGTGTCCCATTCCCCTCAGCTACTGTCCATGGCGTCATCTTAATCACAGGGGTGGGGCCCTTCGGAAAGGTGTCCTCTCACCCCACAGCACTACTGCCCAGAGCCTTCCAGCCCCTCAGCTGGATGGGGAGAGGGAGGCTGAGGGGATTCTGGGGAGCGGAGTTTAATCCCCGGCTGGTTTGGGAGGTAGAACAGCTCTCCCGGTGGGGCTGAGAGGAAGGGGACAGAAGTTCATTCTGCAACGGTGGGAGAGGGGTTGGAGGTCACTAGGGAGGAGACAAAATGTAGTCTCGGGGGTTGGGTGAGAGAATCCGTCCCTCAGACGTGGGGAAAGTTGGGGTGGAAATTTTGCTGGTTCCCTTTGCTGTTAATGCCCTTCGTTGCCATGTATGTCAGAATCTCTGACTGATTCTTGTTCCCTTGCAGCAGTAGGAGGTTACAGTGACGATAATGGCCCATCTCTTCTATACCCGGTGCTTGCACCAGGTTCCAAAGAGCTGCAGGGTCTGTGCTCCGTGGGACAGACTTGAAGGGCCCCCCCCTTCCCATGTCCAGAAGCTCCCACTCCCTGCCGCAGGTAGTGCTATTTCTCACTGGGCCTGGGGGAGAAGGGCTAGGGGGAGGGGCCATAAACCCCACAGCACTGAGAGAAACCCAGGCCGAGCACCTCGCTCTTGTCACCATGTCCCACCCAGATCCCTGGAGCTGGGGCCAGGCCAGATACGGTCCCTCCCCCATGCCCAGAGGCCAGTTTCAGAAGCATCAAGCTGTCAGGGCCGTGGGGCTGGCCCAGAAATGAGAGCATCCGCAGAGCCAGGGTTTATCCTCAGTAACCATTGCACTCTGGGAGGGCTGGCCCAATGTGCAGCCCCTCCCCTGTCATCACTGCTCAGACCTCCCTATGGCACATGTCACCCCGTCGCAGTGAATGTCTGACCATCCCCCACCTGGGGCCCAAGACACCCACATGGTATCTGAACCCTTCCCATCCACAAATGAAACTCCCCCTAGCAACTTGGGGCAAGGAAGGATCCTCCCCATCTGGGAGGTGGGGTATGAGACACAGAGGAAGGGCTGAGATCCTGGTCACACACTCCTGGGGGTAGATCTGGGAACTGGACTGGGTCCCAGGCTCGTCCCTTTCCCCGAGGGGCAACTTCAGGTTCTGCCCTTTATTCTGCCCTCCTGCTGTGGGGGTCTCTGAGTGTGAAATGAACAGGGAGGGTGATGGGGTCCTAGCACAATGCCTGGGTGGTTGCTCCCCTTGGCTTGGATCCTAGGGTCAGAGACATCTTTGACATCTTGCTCTCCATTTATTCCTAGAAAGGGAGACCCCCCTTAATGAGGGGTCTCTAGGGATCAAGCTGGGCAGAGCCTAGGAGAACCTGTACGTCATCCTGGTTCCTGCCTGCATGCACCACCCTGTCCTGCTCTGCCCTCTGGTTCTTCACTGTTGACTCTGGCTTGACCCTTGGCTCCGGTCTCTGATTATGACTTTAGCGTGACCCTTCTTACCTCCAGATGTTGGCTACCCATCCTGGTTCCATATTCTCCTTGCCCTTCTCTAGCCCCGCTCCAGGCCCTCCACCAACTCACTCCAGCATTGCCTTCTCCTCCTGATTTTCCTCAAGCACTCGGACATTGGCTACCCGGCTTTAACCCTCGGCCTCTATCTGGACTCTGGCTTGACATTGACTTGGCTGATCTTTGCTCTCTGACTATCCGGCTACGACCTTTGGCATGCATTTAGACTCTGGCTCTGGTTCTGCTTCTGCTTTGTCAATGGATTCTGATCTTGGTTTGGACCATGGTGTGTCCCTGGACCTTGATTCTAGCGTTACTCTCAGCCTATCCTGCACCTCGCTGTGACCTGCGCTCCAACCCCTGTGCCTAATTATCAGGTGCAGTACGTGACATTAGGGGGTGCAACTTTTTGGAGAAAAGCAGGATCTCCACAAGTAAGTGGCCTGTATGCAATAGGGACACACCACACCAGGTGTGAACAATGACCTCATTACATGAGCCTCGCCTGATGATGTCCCTGCTGGAGTTGCACAACAGAAATGACTGAAAATATCGGGGGTTCATTGAACCAGCTTCCGCCCCTGGACCTACTCCACCTTCTTGAATCAGACACCCGGCATTCCTGATCAATACCCAGATTACATGGATACCTTTGAAAGAAATGGGGACTCGTTGCCTCTCTAGCAGGACTATAACTGCTCTCTTGACCTGCAACCTTGCTTGAAAGTTACCTTCACCAGTATTTACACATTGGTGGAACCAGAATTAGTGGCTCTCCCTGCGTACAGGCCTGAAAACTGGTCCTCAGAGTTTATGAGCAAATAAGCATTTCCCAAGGGTGCCCAGGGCCTTTTGGGGAAGAAGAAATGTGGGACTCTACTGTACCTCTCTAGACAATCAGCCCCTGAAAAAAATGATCATTTGGAACCATAACCCCCTGCTGGGAATCCCACAATTGTTGGCTCGCTGGAAACCTGCAAAGTTGTTCATCCAACTTCATCTGCGAGGATTTACAATCTAACACTGATTAGGCAGGGCACAAATAGAAGACAGATTTCAAAGCACACTATGGACATTTTAACTGTCTGATATGCCATTTGAGCTAACTAACGGTCCCCTGCCTTTGCAACACTTCATCAGTGATGTATCTGGCGACATTGTGGATCCACACAGTATCATCTATTCAGGTGACAGACTTCTTTTTTTGGAGAACCGAGAGCAACATGCACACCACACCCGAACCTGGTGAGGTTTCGGCAGCATGGTCTCCACACAGAATTGGAAAAGCGTACCTCCGGCCAACTCTCCACAGAGTTTTTGGGGTATGTCCTCTCCTCTCACAGCACTTGTGCAGTGAAGTACCACTTAAACCCTCTGTGATGCACAGACCTTTCCCTGGCTGTCTGCACAGGGCTGAATTTCACCCATTTAGAGTGTAAGGAAACAATTGTCTGAAGGCCTTTTTCTACTCGGATGTGGTTCGAGGAGGAAAGAACAATGCGGATTTTTAACCTGTATTGCTCCCGGGACTGGTGCTGCAACGATGCAGAGAAGTGCTGATGCACTGGATTTTTTCTCCCTGCTATTAATCTACTCTCTTCCTCTCTTTTAACTGGTATTGTAAGGGCACCCTGTGCTTCATGGGGGCATTCTTGGGTGGGCAGATTGCATCAGACCTGCACCGGAATAAACAATAGGAAATGAAATATGCAGACACTAAAGTTCTGCAGCCAAATTCTCAGAAACTTTCGTCTTGTAGAATCAGGATTTTGTGTTTAATTTATTTTTTGAAGGTGCTAAGCAGATGCTACCCTGTAATAAGAGGAAACAGAAGCAAAGACGGAAAGAATGTTACTTAAACCAATGAACAGATGCAGAGAGTGGAAACACAGCAAAGCAAATGAATGAATCCTGTGAGTAAATAACCTGGAAGCAAATGGGGGAGAAAACCTCATCTGGGTAATTGTGGTTCTTGGGATAAAGATCAGGTTCCTGGTGTGTAGCCTGGCTGAGATCCTGCCTGTTCCCTGGATCCCAGACCTGGGCTTCACACGTCATTCTCCTTATTTTATTCCTAGGGAAAAGGATCCCCAAAGGAGGTGTGAGGATCTTCAACTCTAGTGTCTGCAAGAAGCTTCAGCCACCTTCACAGGTAGAAGTCACTGTCTTTCCTACAACATCACTAGTGCCCTTTCTGCTCTCCAGACCTGCTCCCTGCAGCAGGACAGAGACACCCCTTAACTCCCCGAGTCCTGATTTCCTGCCATTCAAGGGGCTGGGGGCTTCCATTGCCCCCACCCCTGCCATCAGATACTTTTCTGATGGGAATCTCCCTAGAGCAGGGGAGAAACCTGTTCTTCCCTTAGAACCAGTCTCCTCAGTAAATCAAGCCACACTGACCTCATCTTGGCTGCTTTGTTCATCCATGATTAGTGGTATCTTTGGAAATTCCTTCATGTGCGGGAGAGTGAGATAGAGCGGGGATACAGGAGCTCCAGCAGCTTCCCCTGAATAACACCACCCTGTCTTTCTCTGGTCAGGCTCGGGCTTTCCATCCATTGTGGAGGTGAAGACCAGATGGGAGCTGCTGGATTGACCTTGATATGCCATGTCCTTGTGTGGATGAAGGACCTACATCTCAGAGATGGCCAGCAGCACATGTAAGACATGTGTCCAGGAATAGTCTGAACAACCTACACTGATAGGTAAGTAAAGTCATGGCCACATGTAGACACCACAGGAATTGGGGGGGATTGAACCAGGGTCCTTCAGCACAAGCTCTGCTCACTCATTGTCAACCAATCCAGCTCTACCTACTAGACCTCGCCCCCTTCCAGAGTCACAGAACCCAGGAGCCCTAACTCTCAGATCCATGCCTCACATCACAAGGCCAAACCTCCTCCCATTATGGGCACTGTAGAAGGGACCATCTGCAGAGACCCCTCTACATTCCCCCCACCAGAGACTGCAGCCACGGGTGACCAGTGAATGAGCAGAGATCTCCCCTGTGAAAATCCAAGGGGCTGCGCATTTGGGATTTCACAGGGAAGGCGTCTGGCCGCCATTGACAGAGTGACCCTGTGAAGAGATTTTCCATCTCTAACAAAGGGTTTCTGTTCCCCCAGATCTCAGCCACTCAGCAGAATGCAGGAGAGCTGAGTGCTGATGGGCTAGAGGGGTCACAGGAGTCACTGTGCACCAGGAACTGGAGGGAAAGAGAGGAGGAACCTCTTATGTACCTCTCTATCATCCTCAGGAGTCTGGACTGATTAACCCCAGCTTCTCAGGGAGCTTCCTGTTTCCTGCTGCTTATCTGAACCCACTTGAGGAGAACAGGAAGTCAGCTGAAGTAGTAGGAGCCAGTTAGGCCCTTAAGACGCTGATATCTTCCCTCACTCAGGCCCTGCTACCAGCCTGCTTATTTGTCCCCTTCAACTGAGTGTTGAGAGCCACTATAGCTGGCACAGAACAGCAGTCATGAGTGAAAGAAGAAAACGTCCCTCTGAGGCAGCATTCAGAAAAAGAGAAATGCTTCTTTTGCTTTCTTCATCTAAGCAGGAAGGAGCTCTCCTGAGATACGTAGACACAAATGTTCACGGTGAGCCTTCCAGCCCAGTGAGGATGTGAGTGGTGAGGAGATACCTGATCTTCCAGTTAGTCAGAGTGCAGGTGACCTGGCAGCAACTGCAGCGTCCCTATCTGCATCTCCAATGGATGTCACCATGCACGTTCCTGAAGAAAAGTGTAGATCAGAGAAGAGTGTGGTGGAGGCGCAAGAAACTGCTGATGATGATTTGAGTTCCTTACGTCTACATGATCCAAGACTGTGGACTCACTTGAGCAGTAGCCTGAGGGACTTCCTTGTACCGCATGGGCCACAGCAAGTGAAAAACTTCATGTTCCCAAAAAGACAATGAAATAGTAGTTTCCATCAAACACATTACTTGCATGAAATCCCCAATGGTGACAAAGTGGAGAGGCCGGGACTTATGTATTCAAAAATGGAGAATGCTGCACACTGTTTTTGTTGCAAACTCTTCCGATCTAATGTTCCAGCCACGTTGGGTTCTACAGAAACAAAGGACTGGAAAAATCTGGCTAGAAATCTGGCATGCCATGAGAAGGAAGCAAATCACCAGAGAGCATTCCATAGGTGGAAAGAGCTTGAGATGAGACTAAGGCTAAAGGCCACCACAGATGATCAGCATCAAGAGAAGATTGCATCAGTATCTCTCTACTGGCAAAATGTTGAAAAAAGTCTCATTGCCATTGTGAGAATGCTTGCTACCTAAAACCTTGCACTGCGTGACATTTCACGTCAGCTGTATGTGCCAAACAATGGAAACTTCCTTAAAATTGTGGAGCTGATGGCTGAGTTTGGTGCTGTACTCCAGGAGCTTCTAAGAAGTGTCATCACCCAGGAAATGTACACACACTACTGCCTTGGAAAATAATTCAAAATGAGATCATACAGTTACTGGCAACAAAAGTCAAACGGAAGATTGTGGGAGATCTTAAGTCAGCAAGGTATTACCCTCTTATTCTGGACTGCACACCTGACATCAGCCATATGGAACACATGCCTTTAATGACAGGTTTCAGAGTAACAGCCGTGTTCGTCTGTATTCGCAAAAAGAACAGGAGTACTTGTGGCACCTTAGAGACCAAAGCTCATGCTCAAATAAATTGTTTAGTCTCTAAGGTGCCACAAGTACTCCTTTTCTTTATGCCTTTAATGGTGACTGTTGTGTGCAGGCCACAGAATCTCACCCACCTACTCCTGCAATAAACCTCTCACCTGCGTCTGAGCTATTGAAGTCCTCAAATCATGGTTTAAAGACTTCAAGGTGCAGAGAAGCCTCCAGCAAGTGACCCGTGCCCTATGCTGCAGAGGAAGGCAAAAAACCCCAGGGCCTCGCCAATCTGCCCAGGGGGAAAATTCCTTCCTGATCCCAAATATGCTGATCAGCTGAACCCTGAGCATGTGGGCAAGACTCACCAGACAGATACGAAGGAGAATTCTTTTCTGGGTAACTCACATCCCATCCAACATCCCATCCCAGGCAACTGGGCCTCATCTACCACAAATAGTCAAAGATCAATTAATTGCCAAAATCATGTTAACCCATCATACCATCTCCTCCATAAATTTATCAAGCTTAATCTTGAAGCCAGCTAGGTCTTTCGCCCCCACTGCTTCCCTTGGAAGGCTGTTCCAGAACTTCACTCCTCTTATGGTCAGAAATCTTCGTTTAATTTCAAGTTTAAACTTCCTGTGGAAGTAAGAAAAAGGGATTTAAGTGCAGCCATCTTAGTTCGGTTGAAAACAAAGCAAAAGTCAGACTAACTCTAACACAAAACTTATAAATGCAAAACTGGTGTAAGCGTATAAAAATTGCAAAGCAAAGCTGGTTTTAAGCTTGTCTTAAAATAACAATAAACTGTAATTCTTTAACATTTTTTGCCACAAATAAATTATAAAAAAGTATAAACAAAACAAAGCTTTATTATTACATAAATAATAAAAAGCTATAAATACTTGCTTTACATTGTTTATACTTTAAAAATTTGCCTAAGGACACTCTGTCCAAATGGCCGTCTTCCTTCTTGCAATTGCCTAAAAATAAAACTGTCTCTAATTTGTTGCATCCAAACTAAAAGTAAGAACTTGTTTTCTTCCACAATTTGGTGCCGTGATTCGGATAGCAACGCCCGGCTAAAACAGCAGCAACTACGACAAACCGTTCCCCTTCAAACCCCAAAGCGCCAAACAAAAGGAAAATTAAAGTCACCCATGAGAACCAGGGCGTGCAATCTAGTAGCTTCTGCGAGCTGCCGGAAGAAAGCCTCATCCACCTCATCCCACTGGTCCGGTGGTCTATAGCAGACTCCCACCACGACATCACTCTTGTTGCTCACACTTTTAAACTTAATCCAGAGACATTCAGGTTTTTCTGCAGTTTCGTACTGGAGCTCTGAGCAGTCATACTGCTCCCTTACATACAGTGCTACTCCCCCACCTTTTCTGCCCTGCCTGTCCTTCCTGAACAGTTTGTAACCATCCATGACAGTCTTTATAGAGATAAGAATAATAATATTCTATTATGATTAGTGAGTTGGGATCAAACTGCCTGTAAACCTGTTTCATCCTATGTCAATATCCTCACTGAACCTCTTTCCTCACCCCGTGTCACAATAGTGCTTGCCAGATCATATAATAGTTAAATGTATTTAGCTCATGTCGCACATTCCAGTTTGTGAAATTATGAGAATGTCGTGGGTCTCATTCATAACACCCCTGGCGAGGTAAAAGGTAGAGAACATCGAGTGTGATCAGCAGGTATGTGTGTGTGGTGTGTTTACTGTGGCCAAAGACGAAGAAAAAGTGTGTGTGCGTGTGTGTACATATTCATACACATGCCATACATACATACACACATGTGTCATTTATTTCTTTACCCACTCTTTGGTTTTGGCCAAATAGCATGCCAGTCAGTCGGCATTCAGACAAATATTACAAATAAAATGATTATTTAACTTCAAAAGCAGCTTGGTTATTGTGCAGTTCTACAGAAGGTACCAAGGAAGAAGGACTTGACTTCTTTCATCAAATGCGTCCAAGCAAAGAACAATAGGTCATTTAAGCCTTAATCCTGTGTGGATCTTGCCTCAGTCCAGCAGAACATTTAGGCAGCTGCATTATCTTTTCATACAATCATAGAAACGTAGGGCCTGAAGAGGTCATCTAGACCATCCCCTACCACTTCTAAACCTTTCATCATTTTTGTTGCTGTCCTCTGAGCTGTCTCCAATCTATCTCCATCTTTCATGTAGTGGAGCACCCAGAATTTTAAGCATGTTGATTTCAATGGGGCTTCTTACATTCTTAAAGTTGCTTCAAGTTAAGCATGTGCTTATATGTTTCTTTGGATTGCGGGTAGCATGTTCAGTACCTTGCTGGTTTGAGCTTGTATTATGGGTGAGCTGAGAAGTTGGGAAATGTCTGTAGATCCTAGGAGTGCTGTTAAGCAGAAATACAAAGAAACTGGAGGGATTTGACAGCTTTATATAGCATAGTGTATGGATCCGGATGCTTAAGGGATACTAACATGATGCTTTAGGGCTTAAATGAATCTCTAACTATTAGAGTTCAGGGTGAGATGCGGGGAAGGGCTGATTATTCCACATCTCACTATTAAAGGTCATGTCAATAATCCACTCAGAAAGTCACCCAAGGTATGGACTACGAGAGAGAAGTCATGTGAAAGACTCAGAACAATCTCCTTTCTGTTCTCACATCTTCTGATGTCCTCACCAGAGAGCAGTGCCCCTTCCAGAGTATAATTTTATCCTGAAAGAAAAATATGGCTGCATTTCAGATTCAAATAATCAACAAGTTGACTTCTGCAAATTTCTATCTTGGGCAAGGTAACTTGAAGAGAGTTTTTTCCTGATGTAAAAACAAAAGGAGAATTCAGTTCTATTGTAATGGTAATAATGTTCACTCCTACCTTCTGAGAGATGTTGTCTTTCATGATTTCAAAGTATAGGATGGAAGTATGTTTTAATGTTTGGCATAGCATCGTTTTGAGAGAGAATCCCTGTTGCACTTTTTAGCTCTGATCATCAAGACAAGCATGGGCAGACTCATTAAAATATACCATATTTCTCTTGGGGACAGGGGATAATCACATGTAGATGCATTATCTTTAAAATTTTTGCAAAGGTTTCTGCCACTGAGGAGATATGGGCTCTGTAGCTGATGTAGAACCCATCCCCTGGCTCCCTGACCCAGCGCCTATCATACGAGGCAGGTTGGAGCTATCAAGGGGAAGGTCAAGGTATGGCCAGCCTTGCATTATTATGTGGTTATACTGTGCTGGTCCTCAGTAGGTTTAACATCATTCTCAACATTGATTGCCAAGGGGCTGTAACAGTGTGGCAGAGAGCATGACTTGGTCCCCGGCATGAAGCAAGCCTGCTCCAGCAATGGTATCTGCCATGTTCCATCGTGTTTGCCGGCGCACGGTGCTACATGCAACGTATTACACTTGTTTTCCAATTTATTTGAACTCTGGGAGCATGACCTTGTGCCTGTGTAACTTTGCAGCCCAATTAAATGAGACTTATGGATGGTTCTGAACAACCGCTAATAAATAATAATAATTAAGTATAAATGACTTCAAAAGAAAGAGAGAAAAAGAAATTCCCAGTCCTTACACATGCTGGTTTCTCTGTATGTGTCCGTCTTACTTAGGTCATGAGGTCTTTGTATTAGGGAGTGTCTTTAGTTTTTCTGTCTTGTAAAGTACACACTATTGACACTAAACAGACAAATAATAGATATGTCACAAACAAAAAAATACCCTTTGTCATAAAGGTTGGTCTCATCAGTGTTGTAAGCCTTAAAAAATAGAAAATACACAAAGGATTAAAAGGTTTCAAAGTCAAGCACTTTCAAGTTAGGAAATACCAGAATGAGCGTTGCCCACACAACATTAACTCTGCAATAAATGAGGCAGGAATCCTACAGACAACAGACTCCTGCAATACACAGCCCCAGAGCAGAAAATCTTGTGCACTGAATAAGGCAGGGGTCCTGACGGGAAAAAAACAACATGGGATGATGTAACTAAAATCTGCATCATCACGCAAAGGCACAAGATGACTGAATTAAGGGTGCCAGGGCAACACTTATTTGGACATTTGCTAACCTGAGAATGCTAAAAGTTGTAACCTTTTAATCCTTTTTAAAACCTTGACTTTGTATATCCGAATTATTTGACAGCTTAATTTATTATTGAAAGCTAAACTAAGAAACATTAAATGAAGGGGTTTTGGTTTGTTAATTTCCTTAATTTTTTTAATAGAAAGAAAAACTATTATAAAAGTGCTGTTTAAACAATGAACCTCTTAATCATCTGCTGTTTTCAGTATATATTTTATTGCCATTCTTATCTTTGTGAAGGTCCCTTTTCACCACTCAGTGCTGTGTTGAACACAGTATTGAAAATAATTAAATTAAACTATATTAAAACAAAACTCATTTTATGCAACTTGAGTTTCCGTGAAAGTTCTAAGCTCCAATCCTCAATTTGTAAGAAGCAGATAAACAATATCCAAGAAAAAGAGCTGGATCTTTGCATATCACTTTCACCTAGCCCTTACTCAGGAAAGTAACACACACTGGCCCTTTGAGAAGAAACACTGTACCGTACCACAGGACAAACCCGAATGAGCCCAGCAGGCGGCTGCCCTGCTTGTCCAAATCTGGTCCTGTTTCATTACAAACTTCCTTTCTGTGATGATGTTCTGGTAAGAAGGGGGCAATCAGTTGTCACAGGTAGCTGTTGCCGTGGCAGCCAGGGGCTAGTCATTCTCCCCAGGTGTGACAAGGAGCTGGAGGCAGGGAGCGCTGAGTGGTGGATTATCTCTGATGTCACAATGCTACTGCTCAGGCAGCACCAGTGGGCAGCAAATGTGCAGTGTGTGTGTGTGTGGGGGGGGGGGAATAGGCTTTCCCAGTGCTCCCGTTTCCCCAAATTTCCTAAAGAAACCAACAACATAACACCGAATGCACATGAGTGATTGTTCCAAACACATACTAATCAGTAGCTGAAATTTGATTCAAATTCCCCATGGCATGTTTAGAACTCAGTGTTCCAAAACAAGGAGAGACCTTGTAAAACAGAAAATTTGGAGGCTCTGGTGTATTTGTGGTTGTGTTAAAATTGAATACTGCGACTTTAAATTTTGGGCACGGTTCCTGGACCTACTTGTATGCTAGACAGCTCAGTGGGGGCTTAGCAGCAGTCAGTCAGCAGGCACCCAGTGAATTGTGCCTCTATGTTATAGGCAGTAGCTTACATTCTCTCCCTCTGATTTTGGGGCTCTTGTGTGTTATTGTTCTTGCTGGAAGTTTGCAATGTCTTGCAAACTTCTCTGCTTGTGTGCCACAAAACCTAAAAGACACACTCTCATTAAAAAATGAAATAAAATTCTTCAGCCAAAAGTCCTCACTTCCCCTATACTAATTTCCCCCTACTCTTACTCACACCTTCTTATCAACTGTTTGAAATGGGCCTCCCTCATTACCACAACAAAAGTGATTTTTCCTTCCTTGGTATCCTACTCTTAATTCAATTGTCTTGTTAGACTGACCTCCCATTTGGTATGGCAATGCCCATCCTTTCACGTGCTGTGTATTTATACCTGCTACTGTATTTTTCACTCCATGCATGTGATGAAGTGGGTTCTAGTCCACGAAAGCTTATGACCAAATAAACTTGTTAGTCTCTAAGGTGCCACAAGGACTCCTCATTGTTTTTGCTGATACAGACTAACATGGCCACCACTCTGAAACAAATTGAAAGTTTTCCAGGAGAACATTTGTTTTCAGCTGGGAAATGTTGATTCCTTGAAATTGACACATTCCTTGGGAACACGTCCATCTCAATGACATTTTCTTTGGTGGGGGTCCCGACCAAAATGGGATCGTGGGGGAGTTCAGAGGTTGTTGTGGGGGGGTCACAGCATTGCCACGCTCACTTCTGTGCTGCCTTCAGACCTGGGCTCTGAGGGAAGCAGCCAAGAATCTTTCTGAAGTTAGAGGAGGTTCTAAGATGTGCGAGTGGGCCCCTGCTTCTGAGAGCAGCTCAGCTGGGGGCTCCTACTTACTAGTCCCCTGGCAAATTAAGAAAAGGGCCAATTTGGGGGCATCCTTAAAAATGGACCCCTGAGCCCCAGAAGGAAGTGCAAGGGAAGCCCTGAGCCCCAGCTGCAGATGTCGGGCAGAAGCCCTGAGCCCAGGCACCCAGAGTGCGAGCAGGAGTGGGTAGGGACATGAAAGTCCTGAGTTCAGCACCCCAGCCCTAGCTGCAACCACGGGGGTCAGAAGCCCTGAGCCCAGGCACCCAGAGATGTGACTGGAGCAGAAGTTGCCAAGGCCAAACCACTGAGCCCAACGCAGGGCTGATGCAGTGCACTCTCTTCTGCATGCCTCTGGTGCGTCTGATATCTCCAGCCCAGCAGACAAACAGCTAGGAGGACCCTACTGGGTTCTCCTGGCTTGGGGGATTCCAGGAGAGATCGGATTTCATGGGGCAGGGCTACTTCGATCTAGCCGAGAAAGGCACAACAGGAACCAACGGCTGTCAGTTGAAGCCAGAGAAATTCAAATGAGATGTAAGGCAAACATTTTTGACAGTGAGGGAGACTAAACCCTGGAACAAATTACCCAGGGAAGAGGTGGATTCTCTGTTTCCTGGTATACTCGCATCACAACTGGTTATCATTCTGGAAGGTGCCATGGCACCTTTTCGTGAATTACAAGTATTGGGCTTAATATGGTGTTAAGCGTGTGAAATTTCATAGCCGGTGAAATAGAGGCCGGATTAGGACATCAAATAGTTTCACAATCTATGTCTGTATGGAAAACACAGTGTGGGGTGAAGAATAGCCTCTGCTGTTTTACTGGGTGGCCTGCTTGCTCTCCAGAATCAATCATGAGCAAGTGGGGAGATCCAGGGTGCAGCTCAAACATGCATCCGGGCTGGCCAGGGGCAGACATCAGGCCTGCAAGGGAAAGGTGAGTGTGGCAGTGACTTCACAAAGGCCTTTGGCAGGAACTCAGCCTATTGGGCAAAGATGATGAGGCGGGTGTGACCCCACAGAGCTCCCTTGACAACAGCCCGGCAGGACAGGGATACGGGGCAGGGGGAACCTCGGAGACCCCTGTAGCCTTGCTGCAGCAAGCCTCCATCTCGCGGTCTCTCGGTGAGGACCAAGAGACGGTTGGTGTGGAGGAGATTCTCGGGATTGTTTTCATTACTGTGTTGATTTTGTGGAAAGAAATCATCATCTGTGTAGAAGGTAAGAAAAAATATTGTCTCTAAGTAGAAGATGGGGGACTCTATCCTAGCAGATTCAAAGGCATTCCCACCCTCCCAGTGAAAAAGTTTTTCCTAACATCCAAGCCTTCCACACTGCAACTTGAGATCATTGCTCCTTGTTCTGTCGTCTGCCAGCTCTACGAATTTAGGGTTGGCTGAGCTCAGGCCTCCAGTCCTTAAAATGCCAAACCACCCCAGTTCAGGGCTATTTACAGGGACAGGCCATAATCAAAAATCTAGGTCTTTTCTACATCACCTCCCTCCCTCTCTGCTTTACCAGCTAGCACCAATACCATGTGTTTCTTTCTCCCATTCCATTCCCTGTGTGTTTTCAAATTGCTTCCTCTGCATGGAACATCCTCACCATGCAAGTTCCCCAATGCACCACGCTTTCTTTAATAATACTAATGATTATTCATCAAAAGAAAAAGAAATTGCTAGTTCTTATATACCCTGCTTTCTTTGTATTTTTCAGTCTTCCTTCAACCATAGGGTCTTTGAATTAGGGAGTGTCCTTACTTTTTCTGCCTTGTAAAGCACACACTGTTGATACTGGACAGATAAATAATGGATACATCATGCACACACCAAAAAAAAAACCTTTGTCATAAAGGTTGGTCTTGTCAGTAAAGTAAGCCATAAAAATTAGGAAAGGCACAAAGAACCAAAAAGCTGCAAACTCAGGTTAGGAAATACCAGAATGAGCATTGCCCATGCAACATTAACTCTGCAATAAATGAGGCAGGGATCTTACAGACAACAGACTCCTTCAATACACAGCCCGAGAGCCAAAAATCATGTGTACTGAATAAGGAAGGGGTCCAGAGGGAAAAAAATAATATAGGATCATGTAATTAGTCTGCATCATCATGCAAAGGCACAAGAGGACTAAATTAAGGGTGCCAGGGCAACATTTATTTGGATATTTGCTAACCTGAGCATGGTTTAACGAGCCTCCATTATGAATAATGATTTTTGTGCAATGCAAAGACATGGTGCAATCCGAGAAATCAGGATGGTGACCCAGAGAACTTGCACCCTCTCTCACAGCTGTTTATTGATTTTTTTAAAAAATCAGGAACTACATTTATTGAGAAAATATCTTCCTGTTTATCATCCTTCTAAAGGCGTCCTTCTCTCCTTGTTTCTAAGGCTATATATCAGGGGGGTCAGCATAGGGAACACAGAGATGACGTTGTCTTGGTCCAAGGTGTAGCCAGAACTGGGTCGTAAATACATAAAATGAGAGGACCGTAGAAGGTAGTGACAGCTGTCAGGTGAGAGGCACAGGTACAGAAAGGTTTGAGTGGATCTTCAGGATGGTGTATTAAGAAGACGGCCTGAAACATAAGGCCATGTATCAGAGTCCTGGTGTGAGGCCTAAAGCCTGAGCTGAAGTAACCAAAACTTTGCAGATCTAAAGCAAAGCCAAGCTGTGAGCAAGAGGCAGGCCCTGTTCACAGAATCTGGCAAGAACAGGGCTGATATTGCAGAATCACACGTGCTTAAGTAGAGCTAGGCACAAGTATATATACGCCAGCACATTCCAGAAAGGCGGTACCAGAACACCTCGATACCAAACACATGCCCCAGAAATAACAGGAGTACGCTGACCCATCTTAAGGATAAGGTCAGGATGACAGCATGATGGATAGGGATGTTTTAATCAAACCAACATGTACAAGGTAATGGGCAGCCCTTGTATCCGTCAATGGGTGGCACCCTAATACGTCAGAGAGTGTCACTCTGATACGTCAGGGGCAATATGTCACTTGTTTGTATTTGTGTAAAAAGATGTATCTCAGAGGAAGTGTCTTTGGCCAGCCTAGCGAGCAGTGGAGAGTCCCACCAATGACTGAGTTGCGTCCATTGACACAAGCATACAGGTCTGACAATCCATCCAGATGCTATTACTGTGCTCTATTGACAGTAAACCTGGCCAGGTGCCTTCACTGAACATTGAGTCTGTGGATTTATTGGGCTGTTTAATTGAGGTCTGCTATCTCCACAGAGCTGGGACAGCACACTGAACGAACACACACGCAGCCAACATCTGACCACAGGTGGTGACGAGGCCGTACATATAAGAGACTATCTAGAACAACTAGCATAGTAATCTTGACAAATATAGTCAACAAGGTGAAATGAATAACATCATTGTGTTGTGTATGTCAGAGCAGGACAGCTTAAGGAAGGGGAGGTATGCCAGAGAAGAAACGATTGCTGACCCTGGGGTGAGAGAAAGACAAGCTGAATATACAAATTGTTCTGGCCGTTGAATTCACAAAGACACAACGACTATCAGCACACAGAGTTTCCTGGACATGATGACCCTCTAGAGCAGTGGGTTACAGATGACTGTGAAGCGGTCAGAGGCCATGGTGGCCAGGAAGCATCATTCATTGGTCACAAAGACACAGAAAAAGAAAAATTGCACAGCTCACTCAGTGAATGAAATGATTCTATTACTCTCTGCTACAGAAGTCATGAGCACCATAGGCGCAATGACAGAGGAATAACCAACACTGACAATGGACAGATTACTGAGGAAGAAGTACATAGGGGTGTGAAGATGGAGTCAATCCTGATTAAAAGTCATCCCAAGATTCCCTACCAGTGCGATAACATAGCTCGGTAGGAACAACATGAAGAGTGGGACCTGCAGCTCTGGGTGGTCCATGAATCCCAGAAAAATCAACTGTGTCACCATGGTATGAGGCGGCATGGGTGGGAAATCTAAATTTGCAAATAAACTGGAGCCAAAAAGGGAGCATGTGTAGATTCCTTGTAACAACTCTGACTGCTCCTGTGAAATAGTGTGTCTCGGGGAATGTATTATGAGTTATGCACACACTTCCCCCTGGAACTGGTGCACTGTCTCCTTACAGAAACAAAACACTGTGCATTGTTTTGCATTCAATTAAATATGTGCAGAGATTCCGCCACAATACGAGAGACTGTCCAAATCTGAATCGTTCCCATGCCAGAAATATCCCTTAGGGCACAGGGCTTTGCCATCTATGTCTCTCCTGCCCACCCTCTGTGTTGTTAAATCAGATTAGTTTCGAAAGGAGGTAAATCATCTCTTGTAAATGTATAGACAATAACGAATGGTGTAGAACGTTTTCATTTACACTGGTTTTCTCTTCTGGCTCCCATCAATGTCAGTGGGAGTTGATGGCACTTGGCACCACTGAAACTCAAAGCAAAAGTCCTACAAAGGATCTGTGTCTAACATTGGGAATCCCCAGCAGAAAGATGTTGCAGGGCTAATGCGTACCTGTAGAGACATTCATGTCATTGAAAGTCTTTTTTTCTTCCTGAAGGCTAGATATTAAATGGAATGATCTGCTCAACTTTAGAGAGTCACGAGCACCAAAGGGCAATAATACATGTAGATGACCATAAGTGATAGCTAACATAAGGACCGTAAGAAGTTCTAAAAATCATCCCCCCCCCCCCACCCCCTCATTGGGTAGATCTATGCGCCATTCCAAGGTGTGATTTCAGCTTGGGTATTCCTCAATCTCTACAGAAGTGGTGTAGGCCCAAAAACCTAACTTTGACAATTGTTTTAAAGGATAATTATTTTAAGTGGTAATATTATAAGTGGGTACAGAGTAGACATAGGTGGGGAAAGGATTTCCTGTCTCCTGATTCCTGATATTCAAGATTTCAAAATATTTTCCCATTCTACATTGGGATGAAACCAGGTTTCCTGGAAAAACTTCACAGAAAGTGAGAGATAGAGAAGCTAGACCCATGAATAACCAGTAGCCCAGTGGTTAGGGTACTCATCTAGGTTAAGGGATGAACTGGTGGATTTTCAACAGTTCCAGGGAGACTCGCTGACAGTCACTAATGTGACTTGGCCCTCCAGATAAGCCCCAGATACTACCACTCAAAATGCCACCCAGCAATTGCCTGGTGGGTCAGGATGACTTGACCACCACAGAAAAGGTTGGGGGAGAAAGGATGCTGGAGAGACTCTAGTAACACTTATGGAAAGGGGTGCATCCGTTTGTCATCATCCATGTCCATCACCTGCAGTATCATTCCCCATAGCTCTCTTGGCTAGGCAAACCCACAGTTTCTTGTGGATGCTCTTCCCCAGGCCACACCTAACTCTCCCCAAACTCACTATCTCTCCCACCAAGATGATCTCAACTCCTTCTTCCCCATTCCAAATCAGGCACTTGGACTTGGGTCTCTCACATCCCAGATCAGGCTTACAATCACTGGGCTATCAAGATAGACTTTCTCTTTGTGTGTCCCAATGAATCCTTTATTATTCACCCAACAGGAGAGACTGAGAGACAGAGATGCACCATAGAATACAAAACAGGGCAGACATTAGGGCACTCCCCTGTGATATTGGAAACATAGATCTATTTCCCTGCTCTTAATTAGGCAGAGAAGTGACTTGAATAGGGGTCTCCCACATCCCAGGTGAGTGCCCTGCAAGCTGGGATTTGGCTATTTTGGAGTTGCTCTCTCTATGTCTCTGGAGTTTAATCACAAATTCCACCCTGAACCTGAGAAATGTTGAATCAAAACTGAGACATTCCAATTAAAAGATTCCTATTTGGCAAATCCATATTTGTGGGGGAAAATCCATTTTATTAAAAAAGTTCCCAGCCAGCTTGAGTGCAGAGAATGGAAAGTGCCCACTTTGTGAGCAGCTTTTCAGTATTTTGTTTTAGCCTCATCATTCAATGTGTGGGCCCAGGTGTGATGGAGAGCTGGGCAAGAGCTGCTGACTCAGCCCTCTGTCAGGCCAGCTCCCATTAAGGGAAGCAAATTGGAGCTGGCTAGAAAAACCTGCACCGAGTTGGTGAATGGGAGACACTTACCCACCCAATTAGCCTGGGGCTATAGAAAAGGCTGGGAGAACAGCCGCGGAAAGTGGGGGAGAGTAAGGGAGTAGAGGCAGAGATAGTGCATCTCTCCTAGGTTGACATGGGAACCTAAAGCTGTGTATGGTGAAAAGGTGGTGGGAACAGAACCTGTAAATGAATGACCCCAGTGATTATTGAACCCCAGGGTCTCCTAGGGACTTTGTCAGCCTGGCAGGAGCTAAGAGGGCCCTGCAGATCCTTTCTACACCAGGCCTTATTTAAACTCTTCCAGCCTTGCTCTGGAGACAGAATTCATAATTTGCTCATATGCTTTTCCAGGGCGTTTATCACTGTAGTGTGTGAATTTATTTTCAAAATGCCCCTGTGAGGTAGGGAAGTGAGGCACAGAGAAATTAAGGTCAAAACTTGCCACTAATTTTGGGTGCCCAATTTGAGACCCTGCAACAGCCCAGAACTGGAATTGCTGGGAAAATCCCCTGTTCAGCCCCTGGAATCCCTGGGATGTTGCCTGCCCAGGGCAGATGGACTCTTGGGGGGATTAAACTGGGAAGCTCTAGCAAATCTCGATTGATCCTGTGTGAGCAGCAATTTTTTAAAGGGTCAAAATTGGGCAGAATTTCATGAGACCGGCATAAGGCAGCGCCCTGTCAAATTTCAAGTCACTGCTGCAAAGCTTGGGGTCACCAGAGCTTTTCAGAGGAAAAGTCATCTGCGGTGGGGTGTTTTTTTTTTCTTTTAATGTGGGTAGAACAATGTCTTTTCCCCTAGCTTTGGTCTCAGAAATGGCAGAACAGGCTGAAACTTTCCAACTAAATACATTTCAATCTGAGGCAGGCAGTAGCCTTTTAAGTCAGGTCAATACACCGACAGGAAGCATTTCAATTTTGGAACGTCCACATGTTTCATGCTGATCAAAAATTTGAAAACCAAAGATTTTGACATTTGCAGATGGACATTTTTCAGAATTTCCATTCTGTTCAAAATGTTAATATTTGAGCTTTTTTCCTTGATTTGTCACCATTTGTTTACATCCCAAGTCAGTTTTTCCGATGGCATGGAAATTCTGAATTTCACTCAGCTCTGCCCTGTAGAATAGACTCAGCTACAGCAGGGTAAAGGTGTTTTGTTCTAGGGTAGCACTAGGGAGAAAGCACTAATGCAATGCGATAGGTAGCTCTGTGGTGCAATGGCTAGTCCATGATCCCTGCTAATGGAGGTGGAGATGTACAGATTGGGGTTTCACCTGAGTTGATCCTTTCAACATTTCCTTTAGGGCCTGTATTACACAGGAGGTCAGACTAGCTTATTACAATGGTCCTGTCTGGCCTATAATCTATGGACCTATTCAGTATATGGCACCTTTATACTGATATAACTTCATCCACACTCATGCTTATACCAGTATAACTATATCAGAGGAGAAGCACATCCCTAACAGATATAGCAACACCTGTAAATCGAAATTTCGGCTGTAGGCCAGATCTAAGTGTTGGCACGTGGCAGAGATGAAACCTGTACTCCTAAATCGAATTGCCACTTTGGGCATCTCAGTCTAGAACCATGCCCCATTGCTATTCCTGAAATCCCCTCTCAGCTGAGGCCAAACCCCATAGATGCCTAAACTCACTTGGCACCTACATTCTTGCAGTAAATGCACCTTTGTGCCTGTTTCAGCCTCTGAGGATGCACACTGCTACTTCTTTCTGAGCATCCAGATGCCTACCCCTTCCACCTCCAAGGAGAAGGGATTTCACCAGGGGTCTCCCACCTCTCCTGTGGGCACTCTAGTTGCTGAAATATGCGATATTCTGGTGTGGTTCTCCCTCAATCTCTCCTGTTAGAGCTGTTCTATTTTGGAATCTGTGATTTATTATCCCCAGCCTCCAGGAGACATCAAAGACATTTTCATGATCTCTTCTGACATTCTATCAGGGGGTAGCCATGTTCGTCTGTATCCACAAAATCAACACGGTGTCCGGTGGCACCTTAAAGACTAACAGATTTATTTGAGCATAAGCTTTAGTGGGTAAAGAACCCATTACTTCAGATGCATGGAGTGAAAATTACAGATGCAGACATTGTTATCCTGACACATGAAGAGAAGGGAGTTCCCTCACAAGTGGAGAGCCAGTGTTGGCAGGGCCTATTCAATCAGGGTGGATGTGGTCCATTCCCAATTATTGATGAGGAGGTGTCCGGTTTGGCCAATGTACATGGTAGAGGGGCATTGCTGGCACATGATGGGATATATCACATTCGTAGACCTGCAGGTGAATGAGCCCCTGATGGTTGGCTGATGTGGTTGGGTCCTCTGATGGCATCACTGGAGTCGAATAGGGACTTGGAGTGGCTGGCTCACTACAAAAGCAGCTTTGCCTCTCCTGGAATTGACATCTCCTCAACAATTATTGGGAGCCAAACCAGCCCATCACTTCCTCCACCAAATACAAACCACAATGGAATTTACTGAGTGTACACCTACACCATGACTGGTAAGAAATGTCATTATTATTATCTTTTGAGCATCTCTTTCTTTGTGAATGTGGCAGTGAAATTCCATAGAAACATAACGGCCATACTGGGTCAGACCAAAGGTCCATCTAGCCCAGTCTCCTCTCTTCTGACAATGGCCAGTGCCAGGTGCCCCGGGGGAATGAACAGAACAGGGAATCATCAAGTGATCCGTCCCCTGTTGCCCATTCCCAGCTTCTGGCAAACAGAGGCTAGGGACACCATCCCTGCCCATCCTGGCTAATAACCATTGATGGACCTATCCTCCATGAGCTTATCTAGTTCTTTTTTGAACCCTGCTATAGTCTTGGCCCTCAAAACATCTTCTGGCAAGGAGTTCCACAGGTTGTCTTAGTATTTATCCGTAGGAGATGCATTTTCTCATTTCTAGGCTCTGGGAATCTGAGAGTCAAAAGTAACCATAGAATCAGTTACAGTCCATACCACTTACAAATGTTAGTACCTCTGGGAGGATTTGTAAGAGGGAGGAAAAATAATGCACATGGTGAGAAAGAATGTCTGTAAAACATACACTGACTCCAATAGGACTGTGACACTTTAAGGCTACATAGACAGTGATACCAAACTTTTCCGCTGGGGCTGCCTCATAGTAGGCACCTAAATGTCTATTTAGGCACCTATATAAAAGGGGCACTGAGCATCCCTTGTGCCCTTTGAGGTCGTTCGGATTAGGAAGAGAAAATCAATGACCATGAATAAACTCTATGGCATTGATTATTTGCGTACACTCATAGGAGATTTTTTGCCTCCTTTCTAAACTAAACACTCCCAATCTATATATCTCTTATTTTATAGAAGATTTGACCCACTGGATGGTTTCATGCATATTAACACAGAGTACACAATATTTCTGTAGCTGGGTCATATCCTATCTCTAATGGAAAGCATGTGGGTAATACAAAGAGAACATTCCCTAGGAGTGTCCTTTGACGTGTTATGTTTATATACTGTTTCACAGGAACAATCACAGGGATTATGAGGGATCTGTACTCAATACTTTATTGTCCCATGATTAATTGTAATCCTTATTTTTATTTTTCACGAGCAGAGGAGAGAGTTTCTGGAATAAATGGCAGAGAGAAATCACACCACGGCAACAGAGTTCATTTTCATAGGATTCACAGATCATCCAGATCTACAGATCCCCCTCTTTATGTTGTTCCTAGTGATGTATGTGGTCAGCCTGATGGGGAATCTTGGGATGATAGCGTTAATCATGGTTGAAACCCGACTTCATACCCCCATGTACTTTTTCCTAAACCAGATGTCCATTGTAGATATTGGATATTCCACAGCCATAGCTCCCAGGCTGCTCATGACCTTGGTAGCAGAGACGAGAACCATTCCTTTCACTGAGTGTGCGGCACAACTATTCTTCGTCTGTTTCTTTGTGACCAGTGAATGTCGCCTCCTGGCTGTGATTGCGTATCACCGCTTCAAAGCCCCTCATGCTGAAGCTGTCCTGCTCCGACACCCAGGTCACTGACCTTGTACTTTTCACTTTCTCGACTGTAATTGTCACGACTACTTTCCTGGATGTCCTAATCTCCTACATGTGCATACTCGTGGCCATTCTCAGAATCCATTCTGCCAAGGGGAGACGCAAAACCTTTTCCATCTGCGCCTCCCACCTGACAGTCGTCACTATGTTTTATGGGACGCTGATATGTATATATTTAAGACCTAGTTCCAGCTATTTGATGGACCAAGACAAGGTTACCTCTGTGTTTTATGCCCTTGTGATCCCCATGTTGAACCCCCTGATCTACAGCCTGAGAAACAAGGAGGTAAATGATGCCTTTAAAAGGGTGTTATATAGGAAGATTTTTTCTTGGTAATTATAATCATTATTATATTTTAACCAATAAACTGCAGATGGCAAAATGAATTCTCTGTATCGTTATCCTTAGTTCTCTGACTCAGCTACTCCATGTGACATTACATTCTTTTGGACTGCGTACAGAAAATATAATGTTAGAAATTGCTGTTTTCAAGATCCACGAATGAGGGTCTGTGACACTATGTAGAATTGGCAAGATGCTCTGGCATTTGGCTTAAAGGACAATTGCTGTTGGTCCCAAAACCGATCCCTGGGGAACTCCACTGGTAACTCCCTCCAGCCTGACAGTTCGCCTTTCAGTATGACCCGCTGTAGTCTCCCCTTTAACCAATTCCTTATTTCTTTCAATGTTCATATTGATCCCCATCTTTTCCAATTAAACTAATAATTCCCCATGTGGCACCATATCAAACGCCTTACTGAAATCTAGGTAAATGATAAATAGCATGGAGGGAGAGGAATTATTTAAACTCAGTACCAATGTGGACACAAGAACAAATGGATATTGTGGAAGAAAACAAGTTCATTCTTTTAGTTTGGATGCAAGAAGTTAGAGACAGTTTTATTTTTAGGCAATTGCAAGAAGGAAGACAGCCGTTTGGACAGAGTGTCTGTTTTTATGCTAATTTTTAAAGGATAAACAATGTAAAGCAAGTATTAATACTGTTTTATTCACATAAAGCTCTCCTTTGTTTATACATTTTTAAAAATATTTTATTTCTTTTAAACATTTTTTACTACAATTACATTTTAGTATTTTAAGGCAAGGTTAAAAACAGCTTTGCTTTGCAATTTTTGTTTGCTTACACCAGTTTTGCTGCCTTGATAAGTTTTATGTTATTAGGGGTTAGAGTTAGCCTGACTTTTGCTTTTTTTTTTTTAACGGAACTAAGATGGCTGCCCTTAAATACTCTTTTTTTACTTTGACACTCCCCCCTTTAGTGCTTTTAGCACAACCATCATTTCTAAACTTTTATTTTTTAGTCCTTGTATTTTTGATTTTAGATTAAAAGGATCAGGTTTAGTCCCATAACTTTTGGTTGGACGTAACGATAATGCGTAATTAGTATGAACATGAAAGGTAGTTTTGTTCTTTTTTATAACAACATATTTTTAAATTAAACAAAAACATTGCTTTTATTGTAATAGTATGCTGGGGTTATTTTGTAGCCTTAGTTACATAGCACCATACATTATGATTAGTCCATAAGATAAATGCTTTATAGACGGTATGAAAGGCATGTTTTTTAATTTGATATATAATTTGAAGCACATGGATTTGGCCTTGTAATTTAGAGATTTTTCTAAAGCTTTGGTAGGAGAGAGTGTAGGTTTTGGAATTAGTCGGGTATTAAGGTGGCTTAATTAAAGGGTATTTAAAGCCTTAAATTTAATTATAGGATTTTATTTGCAGGCCAATAGATAATGATTTTTTGCAGCAGTGGTGAAATTAAAATGTATGTTTTGCAAAATGGTGACCTTAACATTTACACAGCTGTAATTAGCTTGGAAGAGCAGGGGTTTTGTTAGGGTCGCTTTTTGTTTTCTACTTTTTTTAACAAACGCTGTTATAAACCGTGACAATTTTTTTTGGCTTTAGCTTTTGTACGCACTGAGGCTGTGGGGGCTTTAAAGGCCAAAAATGTTTGTTGGCTTTTTATTTTTATTTAAAAACTGGGTGTTATTTTAGGAGCACTGACTATAAATTGGCTCGGCATACCAGGGGAATTAATTTTTTAAATATTATGGTGAATATTTGTTTCATGTTACATGCGTTTTTTTACGGACCTGCAGGATTTGGTATGTGGGAGCCCACACCCCTTTAACCGGCCCGTAGGCTTGGAAGGAGCACTGCGAGTGTTTGCAACTTTATCCTGAACATTTTTAAGTTTGTTTTTATGGCCACAAGTTAGATGGCACTTTTGAAGCACTAGTAAGGGCCGTGGGCCAAGCCTGATGCTTAGGGTTACTTTCAATGGCTGTTAGCTGGTTATTTAGGAAATTTTGAATTTTTGAACATGACAGATTTTACTGCAATTTTTTTTTTCCTTCGTGATATTTAATACTATTTTTATTAACAACTTTTGGGTTATTAACCTAAGGGTGGAGATAACATGTAATTTACCCATTCTAGCTTGTGCTTGGGTTAACTGTGCTTTAGTAAAAAGACATGTGGCCGTTTTTAAGTTGCCCTGATTTTTTATTATGTTGTTGGCTTTTATAAATTGCTGCTGCACTATTGGCACCATTTGACAGGTTTTTTGAAGAGTACATGTCGCAGGCACAAAGAATCCTGAAAGCATAAAGATCTTTGGCCCAGAAACATCGCACAGGTACAGCCATGTAGGCCTCATTCCTAATATTTCTGGGGCTAGCAACCCCACACAGCAACTAGGTCTTAAACATACAGGAGAATCCATACTGTTGCTAACCTGGAGACCATCAGCTCTAAAGCCTTCTGGACAGCCTCTGCTGGTTCCTTCTCTCATGCCATTTCTTTTGTGTATCCTGAGGACTAATAATTTTTAGGTGAGCGACACCCCACAGGTACTCCCCTACAGGCTTGAAGCTTTACAAACCTTAGGTGCACTTACCGCATAGTGGTGCTGACTCTCAAAATGCTATCAGTGAATAAGATTAATTATTACACAGTAATTATGTGGTGTTAGCAACTGAACAATTACTAGGCCTTATGCCTATGTATTACACTGGCTTTGTGTGTGTGTGTGTGTGTGTACGCACACGCGAGCATGAATGGATGAGCTATTACCAGCAGGATAGTGAGTTTGTGTGTGTGGTTTTTGGGAGGGGGGGGAGGGGGTGAGAGAACCTGGATTTGTGCAGGAAATGGCCCAACTTGATTATCATGCACATTGTGTAAAGAGTTGTCACTTTGGATGGGCTATCACCAGCAGGAGAGTGAATTTGTGTGGGGGGGTGGAGGGTGAGAAAACCTGGATTTGTGCTGGAAATGGCCCAACCTGATGATCACTTTAGATAAGCTATTACCAGCAGGACAGTGGGGTGGGAGGAGGTATTGTTTCATATTCTCTGTGTGTATATAAAGTCTGCTGCAGTTTCCACGGTATGCATCCGATGAAGTGAGCTGTAGCTCACGAAAGCTCATGCTCAAATAAATTGGTTAGTCTCTAAGGTGCCACAAGTACTCCTTTTCTTTTTGCGAATACAGACTAACACGGCTGTTCCTCTGAAATCTCTCTACAATGTGTATGATAATCAAGGTGGGCCATTTCCAGCACAAATCCAAGTTTAACCAGAACGTCTGGGGGGGGGGGGGGTAGGAAAAAACAAAGGGAAATAGGCTACCTTGCATAATGACTTAGCCACTCCCAGTCTCTATTTAAGCCTAAATTAATAGTATCCAATTTGCAAATGAATTCCAATTCAGCAGTTTCTCTCTGGAGTCTGGATTTGAAGTTTTTTTGTTGTAAGATAGCGACCTTCATGTCTGTAATCGCGTGACCAGAGAGATTGAAGTGTTCTCCGACTGGTTTATGAATGTTATAATTCTTGACATCTGATTTGTGTCCATTTATTCTTTTACATAGAGACTGTCCAGTTTGGCCAATGTACATGGCAGAGGGCCATTGCTGGCACATGATGGCATATATCACATTGGTGGATGTGCAGGTGAACGAGCCTCTGATAGTGTGGCTGATGTTATTAGGCCCTGTGATGGTGTCCCCTGAATAGATATGTGGACACAGTTGGCAACGGGCTTTATTGCAAGGATAGGTTCCTGGGTTAGTGGTTCTGTTGTGTGGTATGTGGTTGTTGGTGAGTATTTGCTTCAGGTTGGGGGGCTGTCTGTAGGCAAGGACTGGCCTGTCTGCCAAGATTTGTGAGAGTGTTGGGTCATCCTTCAGGTCAATTAGGTCATCCTTCATGTTTAAATAAGTTACTAAAGTGGGAAGGCCTTGACCATTGGATGTTAGACTATATGGTATTGTCTGTACTTGGATGTGTTACGGGGTGATAGTATAGTGGAGAAAATGGCGGGGGCAGTGGCAACAAGGTGTTTTTGGTATTTGTTATTTAACAGCCAATCAGAAAGGACAATACATGCTGAAGATACTTATTTAAAAATACAGGGCGCAGCCTGTGGAATAAAGCTCCACATTTAATTAATACTACATTTTTAAGCATGGGTTTTACAAGGTTTTTTTGGCCAGTGTATAATTTTTGTTTTTTTACCAGGGTTACTTTTTAATTTTTTTTGTAGTTAGGAATTTTTGGATTTGGGCAGTTTTGGCAGAGCAACCTTTTAGTTGTTGTTGTTTGTTGTTTTGAAGCAGTTGTGGTTTAGTACCATGCAGGGGAGAGGTGACCAGCACGTTACCCTGCAGTGGGTTGGTTTTTTTAGCAAATGCTGGCTGTATGGTAATTTCGTTAGTGGACAAGGGAGAGGTTACTAGCACTTCACCTTGTTGCTTTTGTTTGTTTATTTGTTGGTTTTTTGCTGTCCAGAAGGAGGAAAAGCAATACCAGAAGGAGGGACAGGCTGATTAGTAGTTGAAGTGGAGTTATTTTGAGGTCGAGGGGCTTTTTTGCAGGGAGAAGCATGGGTTCAGGCAGTGAGCTCTTGGCACTTTACAGCAGTGTTGGTAGTTAGCAGGACTTGCTAAGGGCCTTTTTAGGGTGGAGCCAGGGCAGTTTTGTGTTTGATGGACCTGTACGTAGACCCATTTACCTGGTTTTTAACCAATGGCAGGTTGGTTGAGGTTTCTTGGAGCAGGACCTTTTTTCCCTGTGAATACAGAGACCTAACACATTTTATTAATGCCTGGCAGTGTTCTGCAGATTTTCGGGCTGCTTGGACCCATTTTAAGCTCCCACTTTTTTCTTGGGGCAGTTAGGTTTTAATAAATCCCCTTAGGTATTTTAGCTCATTTGACTAAAATGTTTATGGCTAAATGATTTTAATTAAATCGTTTTTTTTTTTTTTGCCTGGATTTATTTGCAGACTTTTTTTGGGAAAGGGCCAATTTTTTTTTTTAGACTGTCTGCAAAGAAACCAAGAATTTCTTTTTTTTTTCAGCATTTTGTAAAATTTAACTGCTTAATTTTTTTAACAATTATATAGTTAACTTTAGTTTTTTAAAATTACTTATTGTTTAAAATGAATCAACTTAGATGTTACGATTTTAATTATTGTTTTAGGGATTTAAATTTTTGATGAATATAATTAGCTATGCTTTTAAAGTTTTTAACTTTTTTAAAGACAATTTTGTGTTGCTTGCTTGGGCCCGATTTAGCTTTTTTTGCTGAACCGTTCCTTTTTATGGGCACAAGCCTTGTTTTACTACCACTTTAGCAAGGAGGGTGGACTTTTTAACTAGCCCCCACCTCTCTGGGTTATTTTTTTGGAAACTTTTTTATTTCTAAGGGCTACCCGAGTGGTGGCATGTGAGGCTGGCCACCTGGGCAGAACGCATGGCCAATTGGCGTTGTCACTGTTTTCATGTTTTTTACGGCAGACACACGGCCATTGAGGCATATGCTGAGCACACATGGTTAAATTCTCGCATGTTCCTGAAGGGCTGGTACTTGCTTAGCCAGGGCTTTCAGGCGGGCGCGTTCCGCTTTTTTTGCCTGGAAGTTTTGTTTTAAGGCTTGCAACTTGTTTTGGGCGGAGGGTTGAGTTGAGTTGAGTGATTTATGCTTTTAGTTGCTTCATTTTTTTGAGCTGTTGGGTACACATTTTTTTTAATTTTTTTTTATTGCTTAGTTTTGCTATGACTTGGGGTAGACCCACCTGCACCCTTTGTTTGCAGCCCGGGGTGGAGAGCGGAATGCTAAACCGTTTTTTTTTTTCTTTGGTTTTTAGGCATACTACAATAGAGAGTGGGGCTTATTTTTAATTATGCAATTTTTAACCTGTAATACCAACAGTGCCAAACAAAGCAAACGTAAAATAACAAGGATAAAACAGATAGATGGTGTGCACTGTTCAGGGCTTTTTCCCTTTGCAATTTTTTCTTAAACTGTCTCAGATTTTTTGCTACCAATTTGCTTGTGCCTTAGTTAATTAGGCTAAGACCACAGGATCGCAGGGGTGGAGATGAAGAGCACATACCATGTGACTGAATTTTAAATCTTTAATAATAAAATAATACAGTGGTGAGTGTGGGAACTGCTTTTACGTTACTTAAAGGAAGAAAAAATGGTAATACTTACACCCTGACCCACTTTTATACGTGTACACACGCTGCCCGGGCTGGCCAGACCCGGGGGTAGGAGAGAGAGAGAGAGGTGGATGGTAGGTTGTTTTGTGTATAGATTGTTCAGAGGTACGTTGCAAAATTTTGTAACTTGCTTTTCCTTTTGGGAGGGATTTTTATGCCCTGTTTTTTTGGGGGCATTCCTTTTAGAGATCTTTGCTTGGTATTTTAGTTTAGGCCGGCTGTTTGTGGCCTTTTTAGCGTTTTCAAACCATTCTGGCTTTAGGGTTGTAAAGGCAGACTGTTGGGTTTTACCGGGCGGCCAATCTTTGCAAATGTAATTTTAGTTTTGCAACTTATTTGCTTTTGTTTTATGAGTGTTTATAATTTTTTTTACAGCCAGCTGGGGCTGAAAGCAGTTTTTTGTGCTTGGCTTGGTCTCTGTTTGATTTTTGAATGCAGGGAAGCTTTTTTATATTTTTAGGCCAAACTGAATTTTTAAATTAAGCCTTCCCCGTGCCCCCCCCCGCTTTTTTTTTTTTTTTTTTTTTTGCATTTAGCTTTAACTAATTGGGGATATGAAAGAGCTGAGACGGTTAACAATATAGTTTGGGTAGGGAGGCATTTGGTTGCATTACATTTAGTTTTTAAATGTTGTACTTGAGTTTTTAATTTGGGGCGGGGAGTTTTTTAGCTTTTGCACTTTGTTACGAATTACACCTGGTAGGACACGCACACAAATGCTGCGAATTATACCTGATAGGTCACGCACAGTTCGAATCTAGGCTGAGGCACATAAACAAAGTTCACAACTGCAGAGTTCCCAAAAGACACTAAGTTTATTACGCTCGAGCGTGGTGCCCCCCTGCTCGCCAGGAGGGGACCCTGAATACAGATTATACAAAGGTTATATACTTTTTAGCAAAGCATGTTGCCCTCGTGCATCGGAAACCTTAGCCAATAAACAAACCCTTGTCTTATCTACCACCTATCCCTGCTTGGTGCATTCCTTGTGCTAAACCAGAATGTTAATTACACAGCATTGTCCTAAAGCCATGCATCAGTAACCTTTATTATCAGGATGGGAGGCCTCACATCAAGGCCAAGAGACAGGGAGTTAGAGACTGACAAAAACCAGATACTGGGAGTCAAGGCAGGCTGGAGACAAGGAGGAGGATTTTCACAGGGATTCAGTATCTAAGGATCACTCCTCCTGGTGTATGATGTGCTGGCACGTAAACAATGGTGGGCCCCAAACCAAAATGGAGTCACATGTGCTAAATTTTCCTTAACAACTTGAGACTTATAGAGGTTTTTGTAGCTTTTTTGGGGTGTATGATTTTATTTAAATTGATTGTACCTTTTAGTGGGAATCGTTTAGAGGGATTATTATGTAAACATTTTAATTTTAATTACACAAGGGAGTATTTTGTTCACTTAGCGGCTTATAAACTGGGGAAACTATTTTATTTTGTTTGCTGCGTTGCGGCTTATAAGCTAAAAAGATTTTTACATACTTTAGGGAAAGGGTTTGCGGGGTAGCAGCTGATAAGAAGGAAAGGCTTTTACTTTTTTGCACTGTTTGCTGGGTCATGAGGTTTGGCTCACGCCCCCCCTCCCCATATTATGTTTAGAACTTTTTTACTTAGAGAGTGAGGGCCCTGGTCTGCCTGAAGTTAGCTTAAGTCCCAGACCTGGATACCGGCATTTACTTTTTACACATTTATTATTTACTTTTATTTATTTATTTATTTAATATTTAGATGCTATTTTTTAAACTGTAACCTTAATCTTTTAAGTTTGGACGTAATACACCCTTATTGAGGCAGCAAATTTTTTTAGCGTTCGTTAGGTTTGACCTCAACCTTATATTGGGGCGCGGAAAAAAGTTTTTCAGCACCACTTTGCATTTGGCCTTGATGCATAATGAATAAGTTTGCATGGCGTGAGCCCAAAGGGACAGGCGGCCCCTTGGTTACTTTTTGTTTTGTTTTTGTTTTTATACCCCAGTATCGATTTTTAAAGGTTTTTTACCTTTTGTTTAGCCCTTTGGGGTTTGAAGGGGAATGGTTTGTCATAGTTGCTGCTGTTTTAGCCGGGCGTTGCTATCCGAATCACGGCACTAAAGTGTGGAAGAAAACAAGTTCTTACTTTTAGTTTGGATGCAACAAGTTAGAGACAGTTTTATGTTTAGGCAATTGCAAGAAGGAAGACGGCCATTTGGACAGAGTGTCCTTAGGCAATTTTTTAAAGTATAAACAATGTAAAGCAAGTATTTATAGCTTTTTATTATTTATGTAATAATAAAGCTTTGTTTTGTTTATACTTTTTTATAATTTATTTGTGGCAAAAATGTTAAATAATTACAGTTTATTGTTATTTTAAAACAAGGTTAAAACCAGCTTTGCTTTGCAATTTTTATACGCTTACAACAGTTTTGCCTTTATAAGTTTTGCGTTAGAGTTAGCCTGACTTTTGCTTTGTTTTCAACAGAACTAAGATGGCTGCACTTAAATCCCTTTTTCTTACTTCCACAGGAAGTTTAGACTTGAAATTAGATGAAATTCTAACCATCAGAGAAGTGAAGTTCTGGAACAGCCTTCCAAGGGAAGCAGTGGGGGCGAAAGACCTAGCTGGCTTCAAGATTAAGCTTGGTAAATTTATGGAGGAGATGGTATGATGGGTTAACATGATTTTGGCAATTAATTGATCTTTGACTATTTGTGGTAGATGGGGCCCAGTGGCCTGGGATGGGATGTTGGATGGGATGTGAGTTACCGTGAAAAGAATTCTCCTTAGTATCTGTCTGGTGAGTCTTGTTCACATGCTCAGGGTTCAGCTGATCGCCATATTTGGGGTCAGGAAGGAATTTTCCCCCTGGGCAGATTGGCGAGGCCCTGGGGTTTTTTCGCCTTCCTCTGCAGCATAGGACACGGGTCACTTGCTGGAGGCTTCTCTGCACCTTGAAGTCTTTAAACCATGATTTGAGGACTTCAATAGCTCAGACACAGGTGACAGGTTTATTGCAGGAGTAGGTGGGTGAGATTTTGTGGCCTGCACATAACAGTCACCATTAAAGGCATGTGTTCCGTATGGCTGATGTCAGGTGTGCAGTCCAGAAAACAGGATAATATCTTGCTGAGTTAAGATCTCCCACAATCTCCCGTTTGACTTTTGTTGCCAGTAACTGTATGATCTCATTTTGAATTGTTTTCCAAGGCAGTAGTGTGTGTACATTTCTTGGGTGATGACACTTCTTAGAAGCTCCTGGAGTACAGCACCAAACTCAGCCATCAGCTCCACAATTTTAAGGAAGTTTCCATTGTTTGGCACATAGAGCTGATCTGAAATGCCACACAGTGCTAGGTTTTAGGTAGCAAGCATTCTCACAATGGCAATGAGCCTTTTCCGAACATTTTGCCAGTAGAGAGAGACTGATGCAATCTTCTCTTGATGCTGATCATCTATGGTGGCCTTTAGCCTTAGTCTCATCTCAAGCTCTTTCCACCAGATTTCTAGCCAGATTTCTAGCCAGATTTTTCCAGTCCTTTGTTTCTGTAGAACCCAACATGGCTGGAACATTAGATCGGAAGAGTTTGCAACAAAAACAGTGTGCAGCATTCTCGATTTTTGAACACATAAGTCCTGGCCTCTCCACTTTGTCACCATTGGGGATTTCATGCCAGTAATGTGTTGGATGGGAACTACTATTTTCATTCTCTTTGGGGAACATGAAGTTTTTCACTTGCTGTGGCCCAAGTAGTACAAGGAAGTCCCTCAGGCTACTGCTCAAGTGGGTCCACAGTCTTGGATCATGTAGACTTAAGGAACTCAAATCAGCAGCAGCAGTTTCTTGCGCCTCCACCACACTCTTCTCTGATCTACACTTTTCTTCAGGAACGTGCATGGTTACATCCATTGGAGATGCAGATATGGATGCTGCAGTCGCTGCCAGGTCACCTGCACTCTGACTAACTGGAAGATCAGGCATCTCCTCACCACTCACATACTCACTGGGGCCGGAAGGCTCACTGTGAACATTTGTGTCTATGTATCTCAGGAGAGCTCCTTCCTGCTTAGATAAAGAAAGCAAAAGAAGCTTTTCTCTTTTTCTGAATGCTGCCTCAGAGGGACGTTTTCTTCTTTCACTCATGACTGCTGTTCTGTGCCAGCCATAGTGGCTCTCCACACTCAATTGAAGGGGACAAATAAGCAGGCTGGTAGCAGGGCCTGAGTGAGGGAAGAAATTGGCGTCTTAAGGGCCTAACTGGCTCCTACTACTTCAGCTGACTTCCTGTTCTCCTCAGGTGGGTTCAGGGAAGCAGCAGGAAACAGGAAGCTCCCTGAGAAGCTGGGGTTAATCAGTCCAGGCTGCTGGGGATGCTAGAGAGGTACATAAGAGGCTCCTCCTCCTCTCTCTACCTGCAGCTCCTGCTGCTTTCTGTCATTCTCTCTCACCTTTTCTCCTGCCTGCCTGTTATGTCTCTTGTGCCCTCCTTCCTCCAGCACAGCACTCCACCATCTCTCTGCATCTAGAGCAGAGAGAATCCACATGCACCAGCAGCAGACACAGTTTTCTACACTCTGGGTCCTAGTGGCGCCCCCCACAGTCTGGCACCTGAGGCGGCCACCTCAGTTCACCTCCTAGTAAGGCCAGCCGTGTCCTGTGGGCACAGAGCACCTAACTCCCACTGAGGGCAGCCTGGGAGGCTGGATGTGCACATTACAGGCAGTAGACTGTCAGGGCAGCATAATCTACTGAAAAAATGTGTATTGCTCATTGCAACCCAAGCTCTCACTGTGTGGCTCTTTGTCCTGCCTCTGTTGCGTAGAGCATGAGCAGAGGTTTATGAGATGGCGGCTGCTGCTGTGGCCAGCCATCTCAGTACCTTTCCCATTGTCTCTCTTCTGGCGGTGGATGCTGGACTGCAGCAGCTCTGCGGAGGTCCCAGCCTCGCTCTTTAATGTCCATTCTCCACTTGCTTGGATGGCGCTTCATGGACCGTTGAGTAGCCTCCTGAAAACATCCCAGTTGTGGACACAGGCACCAGCAACCGATTCCCCAAGCCAAACTCCCCTTCGCAATCCAGAGAAGCAGCCAGGAGCACAGGGTTTGGCCCATGCTGACTGCAGACACCACAGCTGCTGCACGGTGACTCCTGTGACCCCTCTAGCCCATCAGCACTCGGCTCTCCTGCATTCTGCTGAGCGGCTGAGATCTGGGGGAACAGAAACCCTTTGTTAGAGATGGAAAATCTCTTCACAGGGTCACTCTGTCAATGGCGGCCAGACGCCTTCCCTGTTAAACCCCAAATGCTCAGCCCCATGGATTTCCACAGGGGAGATCTCTGCTCATTCACTGGTCACCCGTGGCTGCAGTCTCTGACAAGGGGAATGTAGAGGGGTCTCTGCAGATGGTCTCTTCTAAAGCGCCCATAATGGGAGGAGGTTTGGCCTTGTGATGTGAGGCACAGGTCTGAGACTTAGGGCTCCTGGGTTCTGTGACTCTGGAAGGGGGTGAGGTCTAGTGGGTGGAGCTGGATTGGTTGACAATGAGTGAGCGGAGTTTGTGCTGAAGGACCCTGGTTCAATCCCCCCAATTTCTGTGGTGTCTACATGTGGCCATAACTTTATTTATCTATCAGTGTAGTTTGTTCAGACTATTCCTGGACACAAGTCTTACGTCTGCTGCTAGCCATCCCTGAGATGTAGGTCCTTCATCCACACAAGGACATGGCATATCACGGTCAATCCAGCAGCTCCCATCTGGTCTTCACCTCCACAATGGATGGCGAACCCTAGCCTGATGAGAGAAAGACAGGGTGGTGTTCTTCAGGGGAATCTGCTGGAGCTTCCGTATCCCCCGCTCTATTTCACTCCCCCACACGTGAAGGCATTTCCAAAGATACCACTAATCGTGGATAAACAAAGCAGCCAAGATGAGGTCAGTGTGGCTTGATTTACTGAGCAGACTGGTTCTAAGGAAAGAACAGATTTCTCCCCTGCTCTAGGGATATTCCCATCGTAAAAGTATCTGATGGCGGGGGTGGGGGCAATGCAAGCCCCCAGCCCCTTGAATGGCAGGAAATCAGGACTCGGGGAGTTAAGGGGTGTCTCTGTCCTGCTGCAGGGAGCAGGCCTGGAGAGCAGAAAGGGCACTCGTGGCACTGTAGGAAAGACAATGACTTCTACCTGTGAAGGTGGCTGAAGCTTCTTGCAGACATTAGAGTCGAAGATCCTCACACCTCCTTTGGGGATCCTTTTCCCTCGGAATAAAATAAGGAAAATGACGTGTGAAGCCCAGGTCTGAGATCCAGGGAAAAGGCAGGATCTCAGCCAGGCTACGCATCAGGAACCTGATCTTTATCCCAAGAACCACATTTACCCGGATGAGGTTTTCTCCCCCATTTGCTTTTAGGTTATTTATTCACAGGATTCATTCGTTTGCTTTGCTGTGTTTCCACTCTCTGCATCTGTTCATTGGTTTAAGTAACATTCTTTCAGTTTGTGCTTCTGTTTCCTCTTATTACAGGGTAGCATCTGCTTAGCACCTTCAAAAAATAAATTAAAAACAAAATCCTGATTCTACAAGAGGAAAGCTTCTGAGAATTTGGCTGCAGAACTTCAGTGTCTGCATATTTCATTCACTATTGTTTATTCCGGTGCAGGTCTGATGCAATCTGCCCACCCAAGAATGCCCCCATGAAGCACAGGGTGCCCTTACAATACCAGTTAAAAGAGAGGAAGAGAGTAGATTAATAGCAGGGAGAAAAAATCCAGTGCATCAGCACTTCTCTGCATCATTGCAGCACCAGTCCCGGGAGCAATACAGGTTAAAAATCCCCATGATTCTTTCCCCCTAGAACCACATCTGAGCAGAAAAAGGCCTTCAGACAATTATTTCCTTACTCTCTGAATGGGTGAAATTCAGCCCTGTGCAGACAGTCAGTGCATCACAGCGGGTTTAAGTGGCACTTCACTGCACAGGTGCTGAGAGACTTTGGCATAATTTTCATCCTGGATTGAAACAGCCAGTAGGAATCCTTTGCGGTACAGAGCAGAGAGGTTGGGGCCACAGCATTCACCTCAGAGGCTGAGCTTCTGCAGACTTTTGGGATGTTGCTATCTGAGGAGGATGATTTTGGCCAGCCCTAGTTCAGAGCTTTCAGTCACCTCAACTGGTGATTCTCTGACACAATTGATCTAATGTAGCTGAACTTTTCAGGCCTTGCCCCCACCTCTGACATCCATTACCCTCTAACAGCCTCTGTCCCTTCTCTTGAGCCCTGCCAAGCCCAAATACAGAGCCTAGCTCACTCTTCTCTTCTCTTAGACCTTCTTCTTACATGATCCTTTCCTACCTTTGATAAACTTATCACTGTGCCCTTCCCCAGCTCCTGGAGGAATTTTGGCTCCTCGGGACAACCTGGGAATGGGTGGCTCCTACGTCTGGGTGGGGTGTGTTGCTTTCCATCTAAGCATCCCTGAGATCCATCACTTCCCGCTTTCACAGGATAAGGTTGTGGCTCCCCAAGCTAGGCCAGCTGCAGGGTGCATTGCTGTAGGTGACATGGACAGATCCCAGTGCCTGGAAGACAGAGGGGGGAGGAAACCCCTGCTCATTTCCCTTTCAGAGCCCCCTTTGAAGACAGGCCAAGAGGGAAGGAGAGGACGAAGAGCAGAAAGCGAAGCTGCCCCTGTGGGGAGGGCACTCCTGAAGAAACCAGTCCCATTCCCAGCTCTCCCCCACATTGATCGGTGTGACCTTGGAGAGGTCACTTCACAACCTTCATTCCCTGTCTGTAAAATGGGGTACTAGTCCGCCCCCCAGGGAGGAGAGTCCCATTTTCGACGAGGGGCTCAGACACTCTGGGAACGGATTGTGCCAGAGTGAGGGAAGGGACCCAGAGTTTGCTCCCTAGACCCAGGGGAGGAAGATGTTATCAGAAGGTCAGCAAAGGGGATGGGCCAGGAACTGCTGCCATGGACAGGGCTTAGGGATTTGGTCAGTGCCAGGGACTTTGTACTTCCCTTCAGCAAATGGCTTCCCTCTTGTTATCAGCAGCCCGTACACTATATGAACTCCTTCCTATTGTCCTGAAGGGGCTGCCTTCATTCTTGTTGCATGTGATGGATTCGTTGACCCAAGTCGATAGCTGGAATTTTGGAGAGGTCATTTGTAGCATGACATGAAATCAGTGGGGAATCTACATTTAGCAAAATAAAGGTTTCATTGGCCTTTGCCATAGTGTGCTTTGAAATCTGCCTTCCATTTGTCCCCTGCCCAAATGAGTATTAGATTGGAAATCCTCACAGATGAAGTTTGATGAACAACTTTGCAGATTTTCTGTAAGCCAACAATTGTGGGATTCCCAACAGGGGGTTATGGTTCCAAATGATCCTTTTTTTCAGGGGCTGATTGTCTAAAGAGAGACATAGTAGAGTCCCACATTTCTTCTTCCCCAAAAGGGCCTGGGCACCTGTGGGAAACGCTTATTTGCTCATCAACTCTTAGGACCGGTATTCAGGCCTGTACGCAGGGAGAGCCACTAATTCTGGTTCCACCAATGTGTAAATACTGGTGAAGGCAACTTTCAACCAAGGTTGCAGGTCAAGAGGGCAGTCATAGTCCCGGTGCAGAGGCAGTGAGTCCCCATTTCTTTCAAAGGTATCCATGTAATCTGGGTATTGATCAGGAATGCCGGGTGTCCGAGTCAAGAAGGTGGAGTAGGTCCCGGGGCAGAGGCTGGTTCAAGGAACCCCAACATTTTCAGTCATTTCCATTGCGCAACTCCAGCAGGGACATCATCAGGCCAGGCTCATGTAGTGAGGCCCTGGTTCACACCTGGTGTGGTGTGTCCCTGATGCATACAGGCCACTTACTTGCGGAGAGCCTGCTTTTCTCCAAAAGGTTGCACCAGCTAATGTCACGTACTGCATCTGATAATGATGCCCATGGGTTGGAGCGCAGGTTGCAGGAAGGTGAAGGATTGTGCCGAGGCTAAGAGTGGTGCTAGAATCAAGGTCCAGGGACACACCAGGGTCAAAACCGAGATCAGAGTCCATCGACAAAGCAGAAGCAGAACCAGGGCCAGAGTCTAAATCCATGCCAAAGGTCATAGCCCGGTAGTCAGAGAGCAAAGATCAGCCAAGTCAATGTCAAGCCAGAGTCCAGATACAGGCTGAGGGTCAAAGCCGGGTAGTCAACGTCCGAGTGGTTGGGGAAGATCAGGAGGAGAAGGCAATGCTGGAGCGGGTCAGTGGAGGGCCTGGAGTGGGGCTAAAGAAGGGCAAGGAGATATGGAATCAAGGTGGGCAGGCAACATCTGGAGCCAAGAAGGGTCATGCCAAAGTCATAATCAGAGATCGGAGCCAAGGGTCAAACCAGAGTCAACAGTGAAGAACCGTAGGGCAGGGCAGGACAGGGTGGTGCATGCAGGCGGGAACCAGGATGACTTACAGGTTCTCCTAGGCACTGCCCAGCTGGATCCCTAGAGACCCCTCATCGGGGGACTCCCTTCCTAGGAATAAAAGAAGGAGAGCAAGATGACAAAGATGTCTCTGACCCTGGGGTCCAAGCCAAGGGGAGCTCCCACCCACGCATTGTGCCAGGACCCCATCATCCTCCTGGTTCATTTCACACTCAGAGACCACGCCCCCGCCCCCCACAGCAGGAGGGGAGAATAAAGGGTAGAAAGGGAAGTTGCCTCTTGGGGAAAGGGACTAGCCTGGGATCCAGTCCAGTTCCCAGATCTACCCCCAGGAGTGTGTGACCAGGATCGCAGCCCTTCCTCTATGTCTCAGTCCCCACCTGCCAGATGGGGAGGATCCTTCCTTGCCCCGAGGTGTTAGGGGGGAGTTTCATTCCTGTCTGGGAAGGGTTCAGATATCATGTGTGTGGCTTGGGCTCCAGGTGGGGGATGGTCAGACATTCACTGCGACGGGGTAACATGGGCCATGGGGAGGTCTGAGCAGTGACGACAGGGGAGGGCTCCACATCGGGCCACCCCTCCCAGACTGCAATGGTTACTGAGGATAAACGCTGGCTCTGCGGATGCTCCCATTTCTGGGCCAGTCCCATGGCCCTGAAAGCCTGATGCTTCTGAAACTGGCCTCTGGGCATGGGGGCAGGGACCGTATGTGGCCTGGCCCCAGCTCCAGGGGTCAGGGTGGGGCAGGGTGGTGAGAGCGAGGTGCTCGTCCTGGGTTTCTCTCAGTGCTGTGGGGTTTATGGCCCCTCCCCCTAGCCCTTCTCCCCCAGGCCCAGCAGGAAAGAGCATTACCTGCGGCAGGGGGTAGGAGCTTCTGGGCATGGGAAGGGGGGGCCCTTCAAGGCTGTCCCACGGAGCACAGCCCCTGCAGCGCTTTGGGCACCTGGCGCAAGCACCGGATGTAGAACAGGTGTGCCATGATTGCCGCTGTCACGTCCTCCTGCTGCAAGGGAACAAAGATCGGTCAGAGCCTCCGACACCCATGGCAATGAAGGGCATGAACGGCACTGGGAGCCAGCAAAATTTCCACCCCAACCCTCCCCACATCCAAGGGACAGATTCCCGCACCCAACCCTCCGAGACGAAATCTTGTCTCCTCTCGAGTGACCTCCAACCCCACTCCCACCACTGTGGGATGAACTCCTGTCCCCTTCCTCTCAGTCCCCCTGTGTCAGCCAGGGAGACAGTGAGCAGAGCCAGATTCCTGGAGAATACAATCCTTCATTAACTCAACCCCCCAGAGGATCCCTTTTATGCTACGTAACCATGGATCCATGCAACACACACAAGCGTGGACCGTTAGCAAGGCTGCAGCCCAGAGTCCTCGGCCTCTTGCAGCCAAACACTGTCTGCTGGAAATAGTTATCATAGAATATCAGGTTTGGATGGGACCTCAGGAGTTCATCTAGTCCAACCCCCTGCTCAAAGCAGGACCAATCCCCAACTAAATCATCCAACAGATTTTTGTCCCAGGTCCCTAAATGGCCCCCTCAAGGATTGAACTCATATGCCAATGCTCAAACCACTGAGCTATCCCTCCCCCTCCATAACACACTCACTGCAGGGGGAGACAGCTCCACACCTGAGCTACTCCAATGCACTGGCGGAGAGTCCTTACCTCCCCCACCCTGGCCATGTTCCTGTACGCCAGGCGCTCGGTGTCTTGGAGCCCGTCCCGACACCACAGATCACTCTCCTCTCTGATGTTCAGCCCTGGGGGAGAAAGACACACCCATTGGGGAGGTTTGGCATCTGGCTTTAGTGCCTGTTTCCTTCTGTTCCCTTTGCTGGGTGAACACTGGCTGGGGTCCTTGTAGCATCCATGGCCCAGTGGACTCGCAGGGTCCCCACCAGGTGGTTTAGTACCTGAAGGGGGATTTGTCTCATTCATCTCAGTAATCAGGTGACCCTTACGGTCATTGTGCTCTGGGCATGGGTGCTTGTTAATGGTGGCTGCTAATGCTGAAAACCCCCCACAGCCACTGACGTCAGGATCAGGCCCTAGCTACCCAACTGGTGACATCCTACAACCTTTGTGTCCATCCCCTGTGGTCCCTGCCCCTGCCTTCATGATGGGCTCTTTCCCTCCATGTGTCTCAATAGGTCCGTTCCTGTCCCCTCACCAGATGGCAGCCCCCTGGGGGGGCTGATTTCTCTGGACTTGGGGACAGAGCCAGGCTATGAGGTAAAGCAGCCAATTTCCCTGGCATCTTTGTCCCCTTCCTCTCTCCCTGAATTAGGGAAATGAGTGTGAGTCATCATCTAAGCTGGGGTCAGTCTCAGAGGAGGGAGCTTCTTTCTGTAGGGTCCCTTGGCCAGTAAGTGGGGGGCCCAAAACAGGGGCCTTCTTTCCATCGGGGTCGCTCTGCCCTGCTGCAGTTGGTCTAAGAGCAGAGGCCTTAGTTCTATTGGTGTCCCAATGGCCAGCTGGAGCTAGTCTCCAAGGGACTCATTTCTTTGGGGTCCCATTGCCCAGCTGGGTTTCTTACCCCTCCTCTGCAGCAGGAGCCTCTGCAGCCAATAGATCCCATCCCTGGCTTGCTGGCTGATGTCATCGGCTGGGTCAGAGATGTAGAGACCCAGCTGCAGCACAAAGTTTCCCGCCTTGGGGAAATCGGAGGAGGTCTGGTGGAGGAGGAGAAGGGGGGAATCCATCAACATTCTGCCTTCAGCTCCCCAGCTCCCCTGGGCTCGAGCTCTGCTCCCATCCATCTGTAGGAGGCGCTGGGGGAGAGGAACTAGAGCCCTCTTTCTCTCTGCCCCCAAGGGAGCTTGGAGCAAAGGGACCAGGGCCTGGGCCCTCTATAAGCACTAGCTGCCAGGCTTCTCCAGAGTAACAAGGGCACTGAGGCCAGGCACGACCCTGCCAGCCAGTGGCCTATGGAAAGTCACAGTCCCTTATGGAGCCAGGGGGGACCACTTAACCAGGGGATGAGGAATTTGACTCAAGCCCTGGCTCTGCAGGATGCTGGGGTCAAAGGTCACTTACGTCAAATCCGGAGAGGGAGGTGGCGAATCGGAGTAGGGCAGCGCTGCTCCATATGGCCCTAGCTCTCTCCTGGGTGTTTCTGGAGTCGAGCCAGAAATGGAGGTGCTGCGGGAGAAGAAGGCAGGGGAGGGTCAGCCAGCAGGCTTACATGCTCTACAAACGAGCCTCTCCCACTCCACATGGGGCGGAGAACTTGTGCTCAGGGTGGAATATCTGACTCCTTATGTGGGGGTTCATGACACTGCCCACATCTTGCTGGGCACAAGCTGTCACTGTCTCTCCAGCCTGGGACAAAGCTCAGCCTTGGGGCTGGTCTATTTGCTCTGAACCCCTGATCCATCAACAGCCCATCAGGATCGAGGCACATGCCCTGGGCCCCCAGACCCCAGCTCCAGAGGCCTTGGTAGGATGGATGGAGGGGCCGTGAGGACAATCCTTCCGGGAACTGCCGTGTCCCTAGGACAGAACAGCTGATTCCCTCAGTCTTCTCCTGTATCTCAGGGTGTCCCTGGAAAGGAGCCAGTGACTTTTCTCAGAGGCCTGTGTCCCAGATCGCACAGGGGTTTCAGTCTGTCAGTCCCCAGCCAGGCCTGGAGCTCACTGTTAGTGCTCAATGGAACCATGCAGAGCTCTGGCTGACAGTCCCAGCTCCTTCCCTCTGCCCCCGCCCCTTCCCCGCCACCGCTACCCCGGATGGCGGAAGGGTCCCAACGTTGCACTGCACTGATGGCTCTGGGAAAGCGTGGCCATCTGGGTCCAAGCTGGGAGGACACAATGGAAACATGGTTCTTCTAGTCTCTATTTTGCAGCCCTCCCACGGGGTTCATGGGAAATTCCCCCGAGACCCTCCCATTCTGCTCACCTCCAAGAGGTGCTGCAGCTTGTCCATGGTGGGGGTCTCTGCCAGCAGACCCCCGAGCATGGTGTCCAGGCTCTTTAAGTAGGTGTTGTGCAGAGCCTGTGTCATAAATATAAAGGGAATAGTAAACCCCTTTAAAATCTCTCCTGGCCAGAGAAAAAATCCTCTCACCTCTAAAGGGTTAAGAAGCTAAAGGTAACCTCGCTGGCACCTGACCAAAAGGACCAATGAGGAGACAAGATACTTTCAAAAGCTGGGAGGAGGAGAAAAACAAAGGGTCTGTGTCTGTCTGTGTGATGCTTTTGCCGGAGACAGAACAGGAATGGAGTCTTAGAACTTAGTAAGTAATCTAGCTAGGTGGGTGTTAGATTATGATTTCTTGAAATGGCTGAGAAAAGAGCTGTGCTGAATAGAATGAATATTCCTGTCTGTGTGTCTTTTTTGTAACTTAAGGTTTTACCTAGAGGGATTCTCCATGTTTTGAATCTAATTACCCTGGAAGGTATTTACCATCCTGATTTTACAGAGGTAATTCTTTTCTTTTTACTTCTACTAAAAGTCTTCTTGTAAGGAAACTGAATGCTTTTTCATTCTTCTAAGATCCAAGGGTTTGGGTCTGTGGTCACCTATGCAAATTGGTGAGGATTTTTACCAAACCTTCCCCAGGAAGTGGGGTGCAAGGGTTGGGAGGATTTTGGGGGGAAAGATGTGTCCAAACTACGTTTTCCCAGTAAACCCAGATAAAGTTTGGTGGTGGTAGTGGAAATCCAAGGGCAAAGGGTAAAATAGTTTGTACCTTGGGGAAGTTTTAACCTAAGCTGGTAAAAGTAAGCTTGGAAGGTTTTCATGCAGGTCCCCACAACTGTACCCTAGAGTTCAGAGTGGGGAAGGAACCTTGACAGCCTGCAAGAAGAGGGAGCACCCGTCAGTCATGGGACATGGGGCTACCCCTCTCAGGGGACCAGGAGGGTTCTCTGGGGAGCCCTGGCCAGACCCAAAAGGTACATCCTGGCCTCTGCCATTCACATCACTGCAGGGACACTTAGCAAGAGTTCATGGCTGGATGCCTGCTGGCTCTTCAATCCTTGCCCTTAGCAGTTCTCTGTGCAGGGCCTGGTACCCAGCAGAGTTTGGAACAGCCAAACCGCAATGGGTGGGAGGTAGGATCCCTGGGAAAGTCCAGGCAGCAGAGCACACAATGAGGAGAAGAGGGAAGGCTGGAATCAGCCTCAGAGGGGTAACGCAATCCTCACTGGCGGGAAGGGGCCCTCCCTTGCAGTTTGTGTCATCCCCCCACCCCACACGCCCTGCCTGGGCTTGCCCCCCGCTCTGCTCACCCCTCCCCTATTCTCAGCAGCTCCATCAAACCGAGGGAGCAGGAACCAGAGGCCACTCCTGCTCCTGGGACAGAGAAGTAGGATCATGACCTACCCCGAAGTGGGTGGTGTCCTGCCCCGTGCCCATGGTGAAGATGCTGTCGAGTAGAGCCCGCAGGAGGCGTGACTCCAGCTCCAGGGCAAGTGGTGGCTTCAGTTTGCTGGCGGGAGAGAGGAGCCCGTGTTATGCTTGGCAGCACCGGAGTGGCGCTGGCAGTGCCATATACATGACCCTCCTCCCCTGCAACGATCCCTCCCTATGGCCACTGTCACGTTACGGGAGTGAAATCACCCCCAGCCCGGAAATAGGGGATGTTCCCACCTCCTCTGCCAGTGGATGCAAGCAGCCAGGGCTGGGGTTAATCTAGGCCGGAGAGGATCAGCACCAGGGTTAGGGCAGCTGAATGGGAGGGTCCTGGTACCTGAGGCTGCAAACCGCGGCCATGGAGCTGGAGACGATGGAGCTCGGCTCAGACACCATGGGCAGATTTTCAATCAGCTTCTGAGAGACCCCAAGGAGATAAAATCCCATGTGAGATTCAGGGCCTGCAGACCCTCAGGCGCTTCCCAGGGAGGAGGCCAAAGTGATCTGCAGAAACAGCCAGTGTCACCCCAACCAGCTCGGCACCCCATTCCTTCCATCCATCAAACTTACTCCTTCCTTCCCCCTCTCCCACCCAATTCCTCCCTCCCCTCAGCCTCAGCTGTCCTTCTGGCCTTTCAATTTCCCGAATGCCAGCTCCCCATCAGTGTCAGAATTTCCCCTTCCCTGCTCCCCTGCCCTCATCCCCAGGAACCCCTCCTCCTCTCCTTACTTCTCCAGCCCCACTAACTCTTCCTCCCATGTCTGGCTTCCTCACCCCAGGGGCTGGGCACAGGGTCCCACTCACCGCAATGCTCTCCACGAGGGCCGCTCTGGAGAACTGTGGCTCCAGAGTGTCCCGCCCCTGCTTCTGTGCCGAGAAGCACAGACGTGGGACAGCATGGAGGAAGTGGAGCTTTTTGTCCCTGTCCTCCACCCACTAAGAGTGGGATTGGTGGAGAGAGAGAGAGATGGTTAGGTAGGGACCTCCCCACCCCACCTACACCAGCTCCAGGGCTCAGGAACCCCATGGAGTTAGAAAGGGAAAGCCGCCCTGCTTCCCCAAACCAGTGTCACCCTGCACAGACGGGGTTGTAACTGGGACAGTGTCTGCGGGGAGCGGACACCTTGGCCTGCGTGAGACAAATGCCCCTACTTTGGGGTGCCGGGTAACAGGGGAGAAGTGCCCGCTATTGGGGGTGGATTCTCTGGGACAAGACCCCCCAGTGTGGGTGGGGATGGAACAAGGGGAAAGACAGACTCGGGGGCAGCGCAGCTGGAAGATTTTTATACCTCAGCTCTGCCCTGGAGGTGCTGCTGGATGACCCTGATGGTGTCTTGTTCAGGGGACACATCCTCCTCCTCATCGCCACCTCCTCCAGCTGGGCACTGTGGGTCTCTGCACCAGGGAGAGAAGGAGAAAGTGTCATTTGTGTTGATGCTGTGGGAATGCAAGTTAGAGAAATGGCTCAATGTCCCCTCTCCTCTTCAAGGAACCCCATGGCATTGAGGGCCCAACCCTGCCCCTCCCAGAGACTCCCTCAGCCCCATCAGCCTCAGGGCCATGTGGCCATCAGCCCCTTCCCCCAAAAAATCATCAGAGGAGGCTGGAGCTCCCCCAACTCTGTCCAGCATCCTCTGCCACAGGGTGTGGCTGGGCCACTCCCACTGGTGTCAGTGGGGCTCCTGTGGCTCAGTCCCGGTGCCTTGGTGAACCAAAGGGCACAGAGTGGTACTACTCCCCAGTACCCCTGTCCTCCCCCGTGTCCCCTGGGTCTCCCCTCACCTGCACAGAGGGAGCCTTCAGCCTCAGGGCTCTCAGACCCCACGGAGGGGCTGCTGGCCCCTAGGGAGTAGGTGGAGCTGCTGGTCCCCGTGCCAGAGTCGCCCAGCTCCTGCTCTGGGCTGGCTGGGGGCTCCTCAGTGGCCAGGCTGGTGGATGGCTCCGGTTGGGCACTGGGGCGCAGCTCCTGGCTCCTCTGCTTCCTGTGAATGAAGCCACAGAGCTGCCTTGCCCAGATCCCGCACGCTCCTGTGTCCTTCCCGCAGAGCATCACCCTGGGCCACCTCCATTTGGGACCAGAAAGGGCCTCAGGGCCTGCTAGGGGAGCTGGTGTCTTCCTCCTCCTCCAGAAAGCCAGGGAGCTCCTCCTCCTCGCCTGGCCACTGGCCTCTTCCCCGCCCGCAGGGACAGAGGGGCCGCTCTCCTCCTGGGAAAGCCGGCCGCTGCTCCCTACCAGCTCCGGAGCCACCAGCCCGGCCTTCCTCCTCAGCATCCGCCTCAGCCGCTGCATCCTGGGAATGAGTGGGGAGCAGCCATGAGTCTGGGTTCAAGGCAGCCTCTCATTAATGTGCCTGCCTGTTCCTCCATCCACCTCCCCTCCGCTGAGGCAATTTCTCCTCACCACACACCCCACCCCAGGGCACGGGGGCTTCCGTCCACACTCCCTGGCAGCAGCTCACAGCACAGGCTGCTCCCCATGTTCCCCCTCACCCCTGGGGCCCTGTGACACCGGGAGAGTCTCGTCCTTTCAGAGCAGTGGGGCTCTCTGTTAGTTTGGACAAGAAGCTCCCTCCACCCCAGAAGGCCCCGCTCCCTCCCAGGCCAGAGAAAAAGCAGCACCCGGATTGTCCCCAGCGACAGTTTACAAGGTGCCAATCCTAGGAGGCAGGAATCGCCCTCAGTTCCCACTGATTTCACTGATTCGGGGTGGGGGTGTTCAGCACCTGGCAGGTTCTGCCCTCCCCAAATACTCTTGACACAGGGAACAGTCTCCTGCAAGGGAGGGGCTGGGGGTCCTCTTGCTGGGCCATTCCCACCACACTGGGGATGGCTCTGGAGAACTCCACTCCCTTACTCTAGAAGGGAAAGCACTGGGTGGCAGATACTCACTTATGCTTACTCTCTAGCCCTCCTCCTCCATCTCCCACACCCAGGTGGGCTGGAAAGGGTGCTGCCCAATGCCCTGGCAGCAGAGCAGGGAGTAGAAGCCTGGAGATCAAAAGTGGCTGTGAAAACAAGATGATGTTTTATTGCCAGGGGATGGATACACCCAGGCTAGCAAGCGGGGTTCACAACACTGACCTACAACCAGCTGCACACCTCCCATCTCCAGGTTTCCTCGTACCTCATGCACATTCCTAAAGCGTGACAATCCAAGGGCTGTAGGGGAGTGTCCCCAGCCCCACTGATGGAAACAAAGGCCTTGTCAGGAGAAGCCACTGCTTCAGGATCGCAAAGGGTGTCAGGGATGGAGCCGGGGATGGAGCCTTTGTCCAGGCTCCCGCACTAACCACTAGAGGAACACTCCCTTCCAGAGCTGGGAAGTGCCAGCGGGACTCGATTCCCGGTCTCCCTGGCTCTGAGTGTGACCTGTTGTCGTGACTGAGGCAGGGGGTTGGGAGTCTGGACTCCTGGCTTTCATTCGTGATTTTCCTCTATTCCCAATCTCTCTGGCTCTGAGTATGTCCTATGGAGGTGGTGGAATCTTCATCCTTAGAGATTTGTAAGGCCCAGCTTGACCAAAAAAATCATCTATTTTAAATTAAGAGAGAAATTTATGACAATCTCTTAAATAATTTAAATAGAAGAGGAAAAAATAACATGAAGTGGAACATGTTCACTGCCAAGTTTTAAAGACAGTCACACCACTGACATGATAGCAAAGGCCCTGGAAGCAAAGTTAGCTGAAACACTAACCCAGATTTGGACAGCAATAGCTACCTTGGAAGGTGCAGAAAATATTGTCTTCCTTTCAGTTTATTCAAAGAGTTCAGTTCAATGACTAGTTCGCTGAAATTCAAGAAAGGCATTGGGAGTTCACAAAACAGGCAAACTTCTTTTCCTCCCTCAATCTATGGATAAAAACTAGGTGTCAGGGGATGGATCTACGAGTTCCTAAATCTGGAATCATGTGGAGACCAGAATGTATCATTTCAGTTCACTAACCACCCTTCAAATTTCCTTTGTTTAAGAAATCCGTTTTAAATGCAAAACATTTTGATTCAACTTTTTTCTTATGCTTCTCTTTCTAGCTGTAGCATGACCTTGGTGTGTGATCAAAGAGAGGTCACTTCTTTTCACTCTCCCTCTGAATCATGGGGTTGGCAAAAATTCTCTAAGTCCTAGCGGGCTAGAGATGTAAGCACATCAGGCTTGTTAGAGCCCTTGTACTCTAAAGGACAATAAGTGATGGTTGTTTGAGGCAAGAATCCCGACAGATTTGACACTTGTCCCCCATTCAAAGCCAATAACACATCTCTGTACTTACAATCATGAGTTAGACATTCTCAGCACCCCTCTGTCTTCTGCAGCCCTCAGGTGTTCCTTGCATTATGGAGGCTTGGTTGCTAAGAGGACTGGAATTTTTTGCTGGCTTCCTGGGTGTCCCTAGCGAATGAGGGTCTCAGTCTGGCCTCCGAGGCCCACACCCCCCAGACACTGAACATCAGGATGGATTGATTTCACTTCACGTTTTTTGTATTTGTATTTTTGAATTATTTTCCTAATGAAAGATTGATTCTCATGAAATTCGTAGAGCTGGCAGATGACAGAACAAGGAGCAATGATCTCAAGTTGCAGTGTGGAAGGCTTGGATATTAGAAAAAACTTTTTCACTGGGAGCGTGGGGATGCCTTTGAATCTGTGAAGATAGAGTCCCCCATCTTCTACTTAGAGCCTATATTTTTTTCTTACCGTCTACACAGATGACGATTTCTTTCCGCACAATCAATACAGTAATGAAAACAATCCCAGAGAATCTCCTCCACACCAACCGTCTCTTGGTCCTCACCGATAGACCGTGAGATGGAGGCTTGCTGCAGCAAGGCTACAGGGGTCTCCGAGGTTCCTCCTGCCCCGCACCCCTGTCCTGCCGGGCTGTTGTCAAGGGAGCTCTGTGGGGTCACACCCGCCTCATCATCTTTGCCCAATAGGCTGAGTTCCTGCCAAAGGCCTTTGTGAAGTCACTGCCACACTCATCTTTCCCTTGCAGGCCTGATGTCTGCCCCTGGCCTGCCCGGATGCATGTTTGAGCTGCACCCTGGATCTCCCCACTTGCTCATTATTGATTCTGGGGAGCAAGCAGGCCACCCAGTAAAACAGTAGAGTCTATTCCTCACCCCACACTGTGTTTTCCATACAGACATAGATTGTGAAACTATTTGATGTCCTAATCCGGCCTCTATTTCACTGGCTATGAAATTTCACACTCTTAACACCATATTAAGCCCAATTGCTTGTAATTCATGAAAAGATGCCATGGCACCTTCCAGAATGATAACCAGTTGTGATGTGACGATACCAGGAAACAGAGAATCCACCTCTTCCCTGGGTAATTTTTCCAGGGTTTAGTCTCCCTCACTGTCAAAAATGTGTGCCTTACATCTCATTTGAAATTCTCTGGCTTCAACTGACAGCTGTTGGTTCCTGTTGTGCCTTTCTTGGCTAGATCCAAGTAGCCCTGTCCCATGAAATCCGATTTCCCCGTCCTGCTGGAATTCCCCCAGCCAGTAGGGTCCTCCTAGCTGTTTGTCTGCTGGGCTGGGGATATCAGACGCACCAGAGGCATGCAGAAGAGAGTGCACTGCATCAGCCCTGCGTTGGGCTCAGGGATTTGGCCTTGGCAGCTTCTGCTCCAGTCACATCTCTGGGTGCCCGAGCTCAGGGCTTCTGACCGCCCGTGCTTGCAGCCAGGGCTGGGGTGCTGAACTCAGGACTTTCATGCCCCTACCCACTCCTGCCGGCACTCTGGGTGCCTGGGCTCGGGGCTTCTGCCCGGCATCTGCAGCTGGGGCTCAGGGCTTCCCTTGCACTTCCTTCTGGGGCTAAGGGGTCCATTTTTAAGGATGCCACCAAATTGGCCCTTGTCTTAATTTGCCAGGGGACTAGTAGGTAGGAGCCCCCAGCTGAGGTGCTCTCAGATGCAGGGACCCACCCGCACATCTTAGAACCTCCTCTAACTTCAGAAAGATTCTTGTCTGCTGCCCTCAGAGCCCAGGTCTGAAGGCAGCACGGAAGTGAGTGTGACAATGCTGTGACCCCCTCCTAGAACAACCTCTGAACTCCCCCACTATCCCATTTTGGTCGGGACCCCCACCAAACGAAATGTCATTGAGATGGACATGTTCCCAAGGAATATGTCAATTTCAAGGAATCAACATTTCCCAGCTGAAAACAAATGTTCTTCTGGAAAACTTTCAATTTTTTTCAGAGTGGTGGCCATGTTAGTCTGTATCAGCAAAAACAATGAGGAGTCCTTGTGGCACCTTAGAGACTAACAAGTTTATTTGGTCATAAGCTTTCGTGGACTAGAACCCACTTCATCACATGCATGGAGTGAAAAATATAGTAGCAGGTATAAATACACAGCACATGAAAGGATGGGCATTGCCTTACCAAGTGGGAGGTCAGTCTAACAAGACAATTGAATTAAGAGTAGGATACCAAGGAAGGAAAAATCACTTTTGTTGTGGTAATGAGGGAGGCCCATTTCAAACAGTTGATAAGAAGGTGTGAGTAAGAGTAGGGGGAAATTAGTATAGGGGAAGTGAGGACTTTTGGCTGAAGAATTTTATTTCATTTTTTAATGAGAGTGTGTCTTTTAGGTTTTGTGGCACACAAGCAGAGAAGTTTGCAAGACATTGCAAACTTCCAGCAAGAACAATAACACACAAGAGCCCCAAAATCAGAGGGAGAGAATGTAAGCTACTGCCTATAACAGAGAGGCACAACTCTCTGGGTACCTGCTGACTGACTGCTGCTAAGCCCCCACTGAGCTGTCTAGCATACAAGTAGGTCCAGGAACCGTGCCCAAAATGTAAAGTCGCAGTATTCAATTTTAACACAACCACAAATACACCAGAGCCTCCAAATTTTCTGTTTTACAAGGTCTCTCCTTGTTTTGGATCACTGAGTTCTAAACATGCCATGGGGAATTTGAATCAAATTTCAGCTACTGATTAGTATGTGTTTGGAACAATCACTACTGTGCATTCGGTGTTATGTTGTTGGTTTCTTTAGGAAATTTGGGGAAACAGGAGCACTGGGAAAGCCTGTCCCTCCCCCCCCCCCCCCACACACACACTGCACATTTGCTGCCCACTGGTGCTGCCTGAGCAGTAGCATTGTGACATCAGAGATAATCCACCACTCAGCGCTCCCTGCCTCCAGCTCCTTGTCACACCTGGGGAGAATGACTAGCCCCTGACTGCCACGGCAACAGCTACCTGTGACAACTGCTTGTCCCCTTATGACCAGAACATCATCACAGAAAGGCAGTTTGTAATGAAACAGGACCAGATTTGGACAAGCAGGGCAGCCGCCTGCTGCGCTCATTTGGGTTTATACTGTGGTACTGTACAGTGTTTCTTCTCAAAGGGCCAGTGTGTGTTACTTTCCTGAGTAAGGGCTAGGTGAAAGTGATATGCAAAGATCCAGCTCTTTTTCTTGGATATTGTTTATCTGCTTCTTACAAATTGAGGATTGGAGCTTAGAACTTTCACCGAAACTCAAGTTGCATTAAGTGAGTTTTGTTTTAATATAGTTTAATTATTTTCAATACTGTGTTCAACACAGCACTGAGTGGTGAAAAGGGACCTTCACAAAGATAAGAATGGCAATAAAATATATACTGAAAACAACAGATGATTAAGAGGTTCATTGTTTAAACAGCACTTATATAATAGTTTTTCTTTCTATTAAAAAAACTAAGGAAATTAACAAACCAAAAGCCCTTCATTTAATGTTTCTTAGTTTAGCTTTCAATTATAAATTAAGCTGTCAAATAATTCGGATATACAAAGTCAAGGTTTTAAAACGGATTAAAAGGTTACAACCTTTAGCATTCTCAGGTTGGCAAATGTCCAAATAAGTGTTGCCCTGGCACCCTTAATTCAATCATCTTGTGCCTTTGCGTGATGATGCAGATTTTAGTTACATCATCCCATGTTGTTTTTTTCCCGTCAGGACCCTGCCTTATTCAGTGCACAAGATTTTCTGCTCTGGGGCTGTGTATTGAAAGAGTCTGTTGTCTGTAGAATCCCTGCCTTATTTATTGCAGACTTAATGTTGCGTGGGCAACGCTCATTCTGGTATTTCCTAACTTGAAAGTGCCTGACTTTGAAACCTTTTAATCCTTTGTAAAAAGAAAAGGAGTACTTGTGGCACCTTAGAGACCAACCAATTTATTTGAGCATGAGCTTTCGTGAGCTACAGCTCACTTCATCAGATGTATACCGTGGAAACTGCAGCAGTTTGCTGCAGTTTCCACGGTATACATCTGAGGAAGTGAGCTGTAGCTCACGAAAGCTCATGCTCAAATAAATTGGTTAGTCTCTAATGTGCCACAAGTACTCCTTTTCTTTTTGTGAATACAGACTAACACGGCTGTTCCTCTTAATCCTTTGTGTATTTTCTATTTTTTAAGGTTTACAACACTGATGAGACCAACCTTTATGACAAAGGGTATTTTTTTGTTTGTGACATATCTATTATTTGTCTGTTTAGTGTCAATAGTGTGTACTTTACAAGACAGAAAAACTAAAGACACTCCCTAATACAAAGACCTCATGATCTAAGGAAGACGGACACATACAGAGAAACCAGCATGTGTAAGGACTGGGAATTTCTTTTTCTCTCTTTCTTTTGAAGTCATTTATACTTAATTATTTTTATTTATTAGTAAAGAACGGGTGGTGCATTGGGGAAGTTGTGTGGTGAGGATGTTCCATGCAGAGGGAACAATATGGAAAGACACGAAGAATGGAATGGGAGAAAGAAACACCCATGGTATTGGTGGTAGCTGTACTGGTAAAGCAGAAAGGGAGGGAGGTGATGTAGAAAAGGACAAGATTGCTGATTATGGCCTGTCTCTGTGAATAGTCCTGTACTGGGGTGGTTTGGCATTTTAAGGACTGGAGGCCTTAGCTCAGCCAACCCTAGCTGCTAAGAAGGCCCACCTGAACACAGATCAGCTGATTCTCTTACTGATCATCTGGGAGCAGAAGAGGAAGTGGCTGAGAGAATTGCAGGAGCTGCAGAGAAAGGAAGGAGCAGCAAGGAGGGCTAGAGACAGAGTCTGGCAATAACCTTGGAGGAAAGACCCCGAGAGCAGAGACTAAGGCCAGCAGCAAATTTGCCTAATGCTGTTCTTCTCCTTTTGGTTCGTTGTCTCTTGGAAAATAAATAAAACCCAGCTGGAAGGGCCAGTGAGACTGATCTGTTGTGAGTGCAGCTGTGGAGTCTGGAGGAGGTTGAGATGGATTACAGGGTGCTACAGATAGAGTCAGGCCACCAGGGGATGCTTGGGAGGAGGTCATGAGCAGGGGAGGAGTGGGGTTTGGGAGGAGACTGCTCTACAACAGGGCCAAACGGGAACCCTGAATTTGTGCACCCACCTTCTTTCCTGATGTTTCAAGTTCTAAACTCCAACCTGGTCAGAAGGCGGTTGTTCAGAACCATTCATAAGTCACATTTAATTGGGTGCAAAGTTACACAGTCACAAGGTCATGCCCCCAGAGTTCAAATAAATTGGAAAACCAGCATTGTACGTTGCATGTAGCACCCTGGGCCGGCAAACAGGTTGGAACATGGCAGGTACCATTGCTGGACCAGGCTTGCTGCATACCGGGGAACAAGTCATGCTCTCCGCCACACTGTTAGAGCCCCTTGGGAATCAATGATGAGAATGATGTCAAACCTACTCAGGACCAGCACAGTATAAACACATAATAATGCAAGGCTGGCCATACCTTGACCTTCCCCTGGATTGCTCCAACCTGCCTCATATGACAGGTGCTGGGTCAGGGAGCCAGGGGATGGGTTTTACATCAGCCACAGAGCCCATAGCTCCTCAGTGGCAGAAAACTTTGCAAAACTTTTAAAGATAATGCATCTATATGTGATTATCCCCTATCCCCAAGAGAAATATGGTATATTTTAATGAGTCTGCCCATGCTTGTCTTGATGATCAGAGCTAAAAAGTGCAACAGGGATTCTCTCTCAAAACGATGCTATGCCAAACATTAAAACATACTTCCATCCTATACTTTGAAATCATGAAAGACAACATCTCTCAGAAGGTAGGAGTGAACATTATTACCATTACAATAGAACTGAATTCTCCTTTTGTTTTTACATCAGGAAAAACTCTCTTCAAGTTACCTTGCCCAAGATAGAAATTTGCAGAAGTCAACTTGTTGATTATTGGAATCTGAAATGCAGCCATATTTTTCTTTCAGGATAAAATTATACTCTGGAAGGGGCACTGCTCTCTGGTGAGGACATCAGAAGATGTGAGAACAGAAAGGAGATTGTTCTGAGTCTTTCACATGACTTCTCTCTCGTAGTCCATACCTTGGGTGACTTTCTGAGTGGATTATTGACATGTTCTCTGTCATGAGAAACTCAGCCCAAGCACAGATGTTGCCCAATGCAGCTATCCACTAAATTGAGGGGATATTACACCTAAGAAGAAATCCTGGGTCACTGAAACTAATGTGAATTTTGCCATAGACTTCAGTGAGGCCAAGATTAAATATGTGGGGAGTGATGGTTGAGCATTCTCACTGGGGACTCTTCTAAACCTGGAGGTCATTTCCCTGGGTACGCAGGTCAGAACTCTGCGTTTTCAGGGCACAGTGTAAGGCTCGGCTCTTTCTCTGACTGCTGTGTGGAGGTTTGGTTGTGGTGAGCTGAGTCCAATGAAAATAAATCATTTCCGTGAATTGAATGGGCTTTCAGTGATATGGCCAGCTCAGTTGCTCTACTGAGCATTATGTAGAATGTGTTTACATTCGTCTTTTCCCTGATGTTTTTAACTCCATCTTTCCTTGAATTATATAAAGGGGAATTTGACAGCCTCTTTTGAGAGAACTTTTTGCTTGCAGATAGATAGATAGATCTGAGCTATATGAACAGACAGAAGAGCTCTTTTAGCATCAATCCTGCTCTTCCTTTAAAAGTGGGGGTAGGAAATAGTTACATTATAGCAAATTTCTATTAAGCTATCTGATCTCTGGTTCAGAATCTCGCTTGAGAAGGAATTTGGTCTGCAGGGGCATTTGGCTTCACCGGTCTTTTTATGAAACACTGAATAAACACACAGTAATTGCCAGATTGGATGAGACCTGAACACCATCTAGTGTCTTGTCTCTGATAGTGGCTAGTACTAGATGTTTCAAAAGAAGGTTTAATGACCTTTAATAGTGAGACGTGGAATAATCAGCCCTTCCCCGCATCTCGCCCTGAACTCTAATAGTTAGAGATTCATTTAAGCCCTAAAGCATCATGTTAGTATCCCTTAAGCATCTGGATCCATACACTATGCTATATAAAGCTGTCAAATCCCTCCAGTTTCTTTGTAGTTCTGCTTAACAGCACTCCTAGGATCTACAGGCATTTCCCAACTTCTCAGCTCACCCATAATACAAGCTCAAACCAGCAAGGTACTGAACATGCTACCCGCAATCCAAAGAAACATATAAGCACATGCTTAACTTGAAGCAACTTTAAGAATGTAAGAAGCCCCATTGAAAGCAACATGCTTAAAATTCTGGGTGCTCCACTACATGAAAGATGGAGATAGATTGGAGACAGCTCAGAGGACAGCAACAAAAATGATGAAAGGTTTAGAAGTGGTAGGGGATGGTCTAGATGACCTCTTCAGGCCCTACGTTTCTATGATTGTATGAAAAGATAATGCAGCTGCCTAAATGTTCTGCTGGACTGAGGCAAGATCCACACAGGATTAAGGCTTAAATGACCTATTGTTCTTTGCTTGGACGCATTTGATGAAAGAAGTCAAGTCCTTCTTCCTTGGTACCTTCTGTAGAACTGCACAATAACCAAGCTGCTTTTGAAGTTAAATAATCATTTTATTTGTAATATTTGTCTGAATGCCGACTGACTGGCATGCTATTTGGCCACAAGCAAAGAGTGGGTAAAGAAATAAATGACACGTGTGTGTATGTACGGCATGTGTATGAATATGTACACACACACACACACGCACACACACTTTTTCTTCGTCTTTGGCCACAGTAAACGTACCACACATACATACCTGCTGATCACACTCGATGTTCTCTACCTTTTACATTGCCAGGGGTGTTATGAATGAGACCCACGACATTCTCATAATTTCACAAACTGGAATGTGTGACATGAGCTAAATACAATTAACGATTACATGATTTGGCAATCACTGTTGTGACACGGGGTGAGGAAAGAGGTGCAGTGAGGATATTGACATAGGATGAAACAGGTTTACAGGCAGTTTGATCCCAACTCAATAATCATAATAGAATATTATTATTCTTATCTCTATAAAGACAGGTTAAAAGGTAAATCTATTCAGACAACATTTTTTTCTTATCATTTTTAATATATGTTTCTGAAAATATGTTCACTGTGGTTAATTTTCTCACAAATATTCACGCCTGGCGTGATCACTTTTAGTCTGATCATTAGAAGTGTCTGTGTGGTAATTTTTCGGCAGCCAAAGAACAAGAAGCTGTAGGACTTAGTCAGCATGGCTGTAGTGTCCAGAAGGGATACATTTAGAAGTTTCATTTTTGAACTATTTCCTCAATAAATGTATGTGCATCCTGTGTACTGCCTGGTAGCCAATGATTTAAAAACACGAAGGCAAATTTAGGTGCTGGAAACTGTCACCCAATAACCAGACAGTGTGATGCAAACTGTGTCTTCCTCCTACCCATGTTATTGTTCCCAGGTATAATGGAGATCCACGGATCCTAAGCCTACACTGATCAGTGAAATTAAAATATGAGCTGAATCAGGGTCAATATGTGTAAATCAGACTAAATGGCAGGGTAATGCACTTTCCTAGAGATAAAGGATTTTTTTTTCCCTCAGAAGAAGTGAAGGAGTTCTGGGTTTTCCCATCAGTTGTTACAGGTTCCATTCCACTACTCAAAGGGTCTCTGTCCATATGACCACAGTTCTTTATATTTGCATACACCATTCGCATAAGAACTAATGCCTTCCTTTATGGTTGATCCCGCAGCGAGCACCCAAGGCTGAATGGATGGCTGGAGGAAATTGTTCGGCAGTGACCGAGTTCATTCTCACAGGACTGACAGACCATCCAGAGCTGCAGGTCCCCCTCTTCGCGATGTTCCTAGTGATCTATGGTATCACCCTGGTGTGGAATCTGGGGATGATGGTTTTAATCAGGATCAACCCCCGACTTCACACCCCCATGTACTTCTTCCTCAAGAATTTGTCCCTCATGGATGCCTGTTACTCCACAGTCATCACTCCCAAGATGCTGATGAGCTTCTTAGCCGAGAGGAAAGCTATTTCCTACACAGCTTGCATCATCCAATGGTTTAGCTTCATATTGTTTGTCACCTCTGAGTGCCTTCTGCTGGCAGTAATGGCGTACGACCGTTATGTAGCCATCTGTAACCCGCTGCTGTACACAGTCATCATGTCACCAAAGCACTGCCTATGGCTGGCAGCTGGTTCATATCTATGGGCCTTCCTGAACTCTGTGATACAAGCGAGCGGTTTGCTAAGATTATCCTACTGCCACTCCAATATCCTGAATCATTTTTTCTGTGATATCAACCCACTTCTAAAGCTCTCCACTTCTGGCACCTATGTCAACGAGCTACTTGTTTTCCTCTTTGGCAGTCTGATAGAGGTGATCAGCACTGGGACCATCCTCATCTCATACATCTTAATTATTGCAACTGTGCTGCAGATCCGCTCAACCGACGGCAGGCGCAAAGCCTTCTCCACCTGCACCTCCCACCTGACGGCCGTCTCCATGTTCCACGGGACAATTCTCTTCATGTACTTCCGACCCAGCACCAGCTACATGCTGGACACAGACAAAATGGCCTCCGTGTTCTACACGGTGGTGATCCGCATGCTGAACCCCCTCGTCTACAGCTTGAGGAACAAGGATGTGATGGATGCCCTAAGGAGAGCAATAGAGACAAAATTGAGGGCCCATTTTCCCCCAAAGGGTGTCTTAATAGGAAAACCAAATCCTTTAACGGCTGCTCTGCACACATAGGGCTTGTTTCCACTCTGGGGTGGATCAATGCTGTGACCATCGATCCACTGGGGGACAATTTAGCAGGTCTAGTGAAGACTCACTGGATCGACCCTGATTACTCTCCCATTGACACTGGTACTCCACCAGAATGAGATGAGTAAGGAGAGTCAACAGGAGAGTTTCTTCTGTAGACTCAGCAAAGTGTGGACCCCGCAGTAAGTAGATCTAAGCTACATCTATATGAGTTACACTACTAACAAAACTCAAATTATGTAGCTTAGATTGACCTGTTCCCTTCGTGTAAACTAGGCCATGTGCTCTGATTCAGAAAGTCCATAAGCACATGTTTAAGTATGTCTCCCTTTGACTTCAATGGAACCTAACCATATGTTTAAAGTTGAACTTGTATTTAAGTGCTGCCTCAGACAGAGATGGTTTTCTGAGTAGACACCTTATGTGCATAAAAAGGCCATGTCAGTTATTAAATGATGGTTTGGCTCCCCTGTACCGATAGTAAAATACTTTGAAATTGATTTTTCAGTGTAAAATGTAAGAGTGCGATTCGAATACTGTTTAGAATTACTGAATAAAAGGGAAAGTTCACACTGCAACAATGGATTCATGAGCAATAACCAGAACTGGTTTGATACTCCAAAAACATTGACAGATATTTGTTCAAATAAATTTTGTGATTTTGCTTCAATCAGATCCACAGCCCAATTCATCTGTTTTCCTGGAGACACTTGTGTGCGTGTAATTATATTGAAAACTGTGTCTGTTGAAAGGGAGAATGTCATGAATGCTCACTCAGATATAATATTTTGTCAGTACTCACACCACCCCCACCCCACACACACACACAAAACTCTTTGGTCACGTAAACTACCTGATCTTTAAATGCGACTCCTAAACTCACAACTTTTACAGACACATTTTCAAGGATAGTCATTGTTGGTGAATGCCACGGTTATTGGGATCTCAATGTAAAAGACCTTGGGCCCTATTTTCCTAAGTGCTGAGTACTTGCAGCTCCCCTTGACTTCAGCTGGAGTGATGGATCTTTTATTTCTGGAAATGAGGGATCGAGGGGACTGAAGTTGGGCACCAAAATCACTGGCCATTTCTGAACCTTTTCAGCACGGCGAATTACAACAGTGAATACCTGAAGCACCAGTCACCTCAGGGTAAGTCCACACTGCAACGTAAGCCCAGAGTTTGAACTCATGCTCATGGTATATTCTGCTGAGCCCTTGCCTTCTCCATCTCCAGTTCATGCTTCCTCTCTTTTTCCTTCTCCTCCAGTTCTTTGGCCCTTGCCTCCACTTCTTTTTCCTTTGCCTCCATAGCTCTCCTGTGAGCAGCTGCTTGGTGTTGTTCTGTCTCTTTCGCTACCTCCCTTTCTTTGTCCTTTGCCTCCATTGCTCTCTGGTGAGCAGCTTCTAGGGCTTTTTCAGCTTCTTTCACTGCCTCCAGTTTAGCTAACTCCAATTTGTGTAGTACCTTGGTGTCTGTCATCTTTACCTCTCTGTTTTTAACTAACTTTACACCCGAGGGTTAGAAATAAAACAAACAAAACTTGGCTTGTAAAATTTTACTGTGCTGTAATAGGATACCTATATTCTCTGATAGTGATTGTCAGCCTACTGAACCCTCCCCCCCTTTGATCTTAAGAACAATGAAAAAACATTCAGTTTCTGAAAACAAGGATTTTAATAGAAGTAAAAAGTAAAAATGAATCACCTCTGTAAAATCAGGATGGTAAATACCTTACAGGGTAATAAGATTCAAAACATAGAGAAGAAAAGGAGTACTTGTGGCACCTTAGAGACTAACCAATTTATTTGAGCATGAGCTTTCGTGAGCCACAGCTCACTTCATCAGATGTGTACCGTGGAAACTGCAGCAGACTCCACATACACACAGAGAATACGAAACAATACCTCCTCCCACCCCACTGTCCTGCCGGCAATAGCCTATCTAAAGTGATCAACAGGTGGGCCATTTCCAGCACAAATCCAGGTTTTCTCACCCTCCACCCCCCCACACAAATTCACTCTCCTGCTGGTGCTAGCCCATCCAAAGTGACAACTCTTTACATAATCAAGTCGGGCTATTTCCTGCATAGATCCAGGTTTTCTCACTTCCCCCCCACCCCCATACACACACAAACTCACTCTCCTGCTGGTAATAGCTCATCTAAACTGACCACTCTCCAAGTTTAAATCCAAGTTAAACCAGAATATCTGGGGGGAGGGGGGGTAGGAAAAAACAAGAGGAAACAGGCTACCTTGCATAATGACTTAGCCACTCCCAGTCTCTATTTAAGCCTAAATTAATAGTATCCAATTTGCAAATGAATTCCAATTCAGCAGTTTCTCGCTGGAGTCTGGATTTGAAGTTTTTTTGTTTTAAGATAGCGACCTTCATGTCTGTGATTGCGTGACCAGAGAGATTGAAGTGTTCTCCGACTGGTTTATGAATGTTAGAATTCTTGACATCTGATTTGTGTCCATTTATTCTTTTACGTAGAGACTGTCCAGTTTGACCAATGTACATGGCAGAGGGGCATTGCTGGCACATGATGGCATATATCACATTGGTGGATGTGCAGGTGGACGAGCCTCTGATAGTGTGGCTGATGTTATTAGGCCCTGTGATGGTGTCCCCTGAATAGATATGTGGGCACAATTGGCAACCACGGGCTTTGTTGCAAGGATAAGTTCCTGGGTTAGTGGTTCTGTTGTGTGGTATGTGGTTGTTGGTGAGTATTTGCTTCAGGTTGGGGGGCTGTCTGTAGGCAAGGACTGGCCTGTCTCCCAAGACTTGTGAGAGTGTTGGGTCATCCTTTAGGATAGGTTGTAGATCCTTAATAATGCGTTGGAGGGGTTTTAGTTGGGGGCTGAAGGTGACCGCTAGTGGCGTTCTGTTATTTTCTTTGTTAGGCCTGTCCTGTAGTAGGTAACTTCTGGGAACTCTTCTGGCTCTATCAATCTGTTTCTTTACTTCTGCAGGTGGGTATTGTAGTTGTAAGAAAGCTTGACAGAGATCTTGTAGGTGTTTGTCTCTGTCTGAGGGGTTGGAGCAAATGCGGTTGTATCGCAGAGCTTGGCTGTAGACGATGGATCGTGTGGTGTGGTCAGGGTGAAAGCTGGAGGCATGCAGGTAGGAATAGCGGTCAGTAGGTTTCCGGTATAGGGTGGTGTTTATGTGGCCATTGTTTATTAGCACTGTAGTGTCCAGAAAGTGGATCTCTTGTGTGGACTGGACCAGGCTGAGGTTGGTGGTGGGATGGAAATTGTTGAAATCATGGTGTTGGATACTATTAATTTAGGCTTAAATAGAGACTGGGAGTGGCTAAGTCATTATGCAAGGTAGCCTGTTTCCTCTTGTTTTTTCCTACCCCCCCTCCCCCCAGATATTCTGGTTTAACTTGGATTTAAACTTGGAGAGTGGTCAGTTTAGATGAGCTATTACCAGCAGGAGAGTGAGTTTGTGTGTGTATGGGGGTGGGGGGGAAGTGAGAAAACCTGGATCTATGCAGGAAATAGCCCGACTTGATTATGTAAAGAGTTGTCACTTTGGATGGGCTAGCACCAGCAGGAGAGTGAATTTGTGTGGGGGGGTGGAGGGTGAGAAAACCTGGATTTGTGCTGGAAATGGCCCACCTGTTGATCACTTTAGATAGGCTATTGCCGGCAGGACAGTGGGGTGGGAGGAGGTATTGTTTCGTATTCTCTGTGTGTATGTGGAGTCTGCTGCAGTTTCCACGGTACACATCTGATGAAGTGAGCTGTGGCTCACGAAAGCTCATGCTCAAATAAATTGGTTAGTCTCTAAGGTGCCACAAGTTCTCCTTTTCTTTTTGCGAATACAGACTAACACGGCTGTTCCTCTAAAACATAGAGAATCCCTCTAGGCAAAACCTTAAGTTCCAAAAAGACACACAGAGAAGAATAGTCATTCTATTCAGCACAGTTTATTTTCTCAGCCCTTTAAAGACATCATAATCTAATGCATATCTATCTGGATGATTTACTAAGTTCTAAGACTCCATTCCTGTTCTGTCCCCGGCAAAAGCCTCACCCAGACAGACACAGCCCCTTTGTTTTTGTCCCTCCTCCCAGCTTTTGAAAGTATCTTGTCTCCTCATTGGTCATTTTGGTCAGGTGCCAGCGAGGTTATCATAGCTTCTTAACCCTTTACAGGTGAAAGGATTTTTCCTCTGGCCAGGGAGGATTTTAAAGGGGTTTACCCTTCCCTTTATATTTATGACAGAGGCAGATTACCTCTGCCGACAAGAGAACACCTCCCATCAGCATTGATAGCCTCTACACTGAAGATCTACAGCAGTGCCACGGTAGCATTCGAAGTCTAGACAAGCCCTACGGCTTTTGCTGGTACAGAAATGTTGTATATAAAAAAAATCACACGCCTGACCCACATCGTTATACTGGCAAAAAGTTTCCAGTGTACACCTGGCCTCAAGATGGCCAAATACCAAAACCATAATTTGTGAGAGTTTTAATAAATAAAAGTGTCATTGTCGGCCGGCTCTGATTCCTATGGACATAATATAGAAGTTCCCCAAAGGAGGCTGTGCGTTGGTGATCCTTAGCTCAGATCCTCTGCGGGTGCAAATTGGCTCAGGAGTCACACCTGCAGTGGCTCCGGCCTGTTGACTTCAATGGGACCACTCCAATTTACACCATCCAGAAGTTCCAAATGACCATTGTCAGTTACACGAGCAAAGAATCTGGTGTCGAGACTTGGATGGAGCTTCTTTGCTTCACACCACCTAAGGATCTGGCCCACTGACTTCAGTGGATCTAAGCTGATTTATGCCAGCTGGGGATCTGGGCCCTTTGAATTACATAGTGTTTATGGCCAATGTACATTAGCAGGAGATCTGGTCAATTAACTTGAATAGAGCATTTCTTATTTACACCTGGTCCATTGGCATCAATAGGGTTATGCTGACCCAGACCAGCTAGGGATCCAGCTTTCCCATGGCTGAGTGGGGAAAAACAGTGATGTTTAAAGAATGATAATATGAGTTTGATTCCCATTAGCACTCGCTCCCTTCATGGGTTTGGGTCTGAGGTAGGGGACGAAGGCTAGAAGAGTGAAGCTGCGAGAGGCAAGCCTTTCAAAAGTGAATAGTGATTTTGGGTGTGTCATAAATATAAAGGGAAGGGTAAACCCCTTTGAAATCCCTCCTGGCCAGGGGAAAGCTCCTCTCACCTGTAAAGGGTTAAGAAGCTAAAGGTAACCTCGCTGGCACCTGACCAAAATGAACAATGAGGAGACAAGATACTTTCAAAAGCTGGGAGGAGGGAGAGAAACAAAGGGTCTGTGTGTCTGTCTTCCGCTGGTTTCTGCCAGGGATAGACCAGGAATGGAGTCTTAGAACTTTTAGTAAGTAATCTAGCTAGGTATGTGTTAGATTATGATTTCTTTAAATGGCTGAGAAAATAATTGGGCTGAATAGAATAACTATTTCTGTCTGTGTATCTTTTTTGTAACTTAAGGTTTTGCCTAGAGGGGTTCTCTATGTTTTTGAATCTAATTACCCTGTAAGATATCTACCATCCTGATTTTACAGGGGGGATTTCTTTATTTCTATTTACTTCTATTTTTATTAAAAGTCTTCTTGTAAGAAAACTGAATGCTTTTTCATTGTTCTCAGATCCAAGGGTTTGGGTCTGTGGTCACCTATGCAAATTGGTGAGGCTTTTTATCCAACATTTCCCAGAAAAGGGGGGGTGCAAGTGTTGGGAGGATTGTTCATTGTTCTTAAGATCCAACGGTCTGGGTCTGTAGTCACCTAGGCAAATTGGTGAGGCTTTTTACCAAACCTTGTCCAGGAAGTGGGGTGCAAGGTTTTGGGAAGTATTTTGGGGGGAAAGACGCATCCAAACAGCTCTTCCCCAGTAACCAGTATTAGTTTGGTGGTGGTAGCGGCCAACCCAAGGACAAAGGGTGGAATATTTTGTACCTTGGGGAAGTTTTGACCTAAGCTGGTAAAGATAAGCTTAGGAGGTTTTTCATGCAGGTCCCCACATCTGTACCCTAGAGTTCAGAGTGGGGGAGGAACCTTGACAGGGTGCCTAGCTTGAAGCACCTCAAAAGGACTGGATTTTCAGAGAGCGCTGAGCACCCACCTTCTGAAAAATTAGGCCCCTTTAAGGTGTCTCATTTTTGTCCACACAAAATGGCTGACCACTTGCTCAGCTTTGTCTTTAGTATGTTTCTCTCACTCAGTATATAAAGGCCTCCTGACTGGATTACTTTGATAGTATAATGCTGGCACTCATTCCTAGGCTGGGCAAAGGCCTGAAATGCGAAACTGGACTAGCCTCACAACATAAGGCTGAGAAGAGGGAGGAGATCAGCCTTGGTTTAAAGTTTGGTGTCTTTGCTTAGCATCCAAATCCAGCTTCATCTACTCTTCCCCAGCTGTACAGATATGACGAATTACACCCGTGGGCCTCTCTGCTCTCCTGGAACCACATAGAAATCACAATAACTCAGTTCACACTTAGGTTATTTTTTTTTTATTTCAGGGACCAAAACAAATCCAGACCTAGACATCTGCTTCTCTCTGATTAATCCCATTTGAGTCTCAGAAGGCTTTGGAATCCCTCACACCTACCAGACCTTCAGCCACCAGGTTGTGGGCAGTCTGACCTAATGGTCAGTGTGGAATCAGGTGCCAGACCTGGTCAGAAGGAGAGGTTTCAGATCACAGGATTGGGCGATTTCAAGTGATTCCTTGTCATCCAGTCCCTGCTTCTAGCAGTTGGAGGTTTAGGGACAACCAGAGCATGGGGTTGCATCCCTGACCATCTTCACTAATAGTCATTGATGGACCCATCCTCCATGAATTTATCTACTTCTTTTTTTCTCCACAAATCCACTTTAAATTCATGCCTTTAGTTAATCCAGATTAACTGTTCTGGATGTCCCTATGTAGACAGGCGTTTAGTCTCTCTGTACTTCGATTCCCCAACTGTAAAATGAAAAGGAGAACTTGTGGCACCTTAGAGACTCACAAATTTATTTGAGCATAAGCTTTCGTGAGCTACAGCTCACTTCATTAGACACATTCAGTGAAAAATACAGTGGGGAGATTTATATACACAGAGAACATGAAACAATGGGTGTTACCATACACACTGTAAGGAGCGTGATCACTTAAGATGAGCTAATACCAGCAGAAGAGCCGGGGGGAGAAGGGGGAAGAAAACTTTTTGTAGTGATAATCAAGGTGGGCCATTTCCAGCAGTTGACAAGAACTTCTGAGGAACAGTGGGGGAGGGGGGAAATAAACATGGGGAAATAGTTTTACTTTGTGTAATGACCCATCCACTCCCAGTCTCTATTCAAGCCTAAGTTAATTGTATCCAGTTTGCAAATTAATTCCCATTCAGCAGTCTCTCGTTGGAGTCTGTTTTTGAAGTGTTTTTGCTGTAATATTGCAACTTTTAGGTCTGTAATCGAGTGACCAGAGAGACTGAAGTGTTCTCCGACTGGTTTATGAATGTTATAATTCTTGACATCTGATTTGTGTCCATTTATTCTTTTACGTAGAGACTGTCCAGTTTGACCAATGTACACGGCAGAGGGGCACTGCTGGCACATGATGGCATATATCACATTGGTAGATGTGCAGGTGAACGAGCCTCTGATAGCATGGCTGATGTGATTAGGCCCTGTGATGGTGCATCCCACAATATCCTGCACAACCTTACTGAATTCTGTGAAATCTTATTGAATTAAATGTATGTATCATGGTGTGCTAGGGACTGTATTTGATTACATGGGACAGGAGGACCACTACGCTCCAAAAATTAAGAACAGGTTGGAGAGGCAAATTTACTCAAGTTGTAACACCTCTAAAGAGTTACCACCACCTGGAGAGAGGCTTACATATGCTTGTTCAAACTGGATTCTTTAAGGGTCAATGGACAAAGAAGGGAGTTTGAGTTAAATAGCCTTAGTTAAAACTGATTCAGAGCCTTATTTCTAGTGCTCCAAATAGACAGGACCTTCTGTCCAAGGGCTGCTTCAATCCTTCCTGGGAAGGTTTGGAAGGACATGGCCCAGTCTGTGTGTTTGTTCTGAGCAAAAGGCGGTGTGAGCTTTTAACCACAGAAAAAAAACCTTTGGTGGTAAGGTTTGAATTACTGTTCAGCATCTAGAGCCCTTGTTGGAGCTGGGGTGATCTCTGGTGAGGTTGTTAGCATGTATGTAGGATCTTTTATTGCTTTTAAAGTTTTCTCTGTAACGCTTTCCCCTTGAGAGTAAATTTGTTTGCTTAGAAAGAGTGGCGTGGTAACTTATAACGCCATTGTCTATCTAAGGAGAAAAGTATAGCAGGTTGGCTTAGACAGTCTGGCTTACTGGGGAATTCACAGTGTAGGTAGGGAAGTGTGGAGCCTCAAAAAAACCCAATCAAGAGGGTGAGAGGTGTACATCTCCACCCAAGAGAGGTGACAGCTGAGGAACTGGAAAACCTAAAAGCAGGTGTCCTTGTTGCAAGGGTCAAGGGTCCTGAATGAGACAGAATCCCACTCCCCTTGGAATTTCTCTGGAGTTTAGTCTCAGGGACTTGCCTTAATCACACACACCCCCACCCACCCCCTCAGGTTTTAGTTCTGGAAGGAGCTGCAGGAACCCACCCCCTCCCCGGAGTAGAACATAGTCATACATAAATCATTCATACAATGCAAGTTAATATAATGGTCCCAAAGATTCTGCATGGGGTTGCAATATCTGTCACACCAGATCTCCTGAGTGTCTTATCTGTTGGACAATGCCACCTCTAAAACATTATTCTTAAAACTTGAACACATTAGAGTTTTTATTTTCATTATAAAATTGCATAGAGTGGAAGGAAATGGAAAGAACATTGTCACTTTAGTTCAAAACATGATAAAATTATTCATCAAAGCTGCTGAGAGAACTTTTTTCTCTCTAACATTCTCCCCAGGGCGTCCTTCACCTCCTTGTTCCTCAGGCTGTAGATCAGGGGGTTCAGCATGGGGATCACCATTGTGTAGAACACAGAGATCACCTGGTCCTGCTCCAGTGAGGAGGTGGAACTGGGTTGTAAGTAGGTAAAGCACGTTGTCCCATAGAATATAGCTACGGCTGTCAGGTGGGAGGTGCAGGTGGAGAAGGCTTTGTGCCTGCCCTCGGAGGAGCGGATCCTCAGTATGGCAGCAGTAACATACAGATATGAGAAGAGGATGATCAGCATGGTTGTCAGTTGTATGGAACCAGCAAAGAGAGAAAGCAGCATTTCATTGGTGCGAGTGTCGGTGCAGGAGAGCCGCATGAGCGGAAGGACATCACAAAAGTAATGATCGATTACATTGGGCCCACAGAAGGACAGCTGAAAGGTGCAGCTGGTAAACACGGTTGCATTTGCAACCCCAGCCATGTAGGAGCTAGCCAAGAGCCAGATGCAGGACCTCTTGGATATGATGAGCCTATAGAGCAGTGGATTACAGATGGCCACATAACGGTCATAGGCCATCACCGCAAGGAGGAAAAACTCAGTGGTGGCAAAGGTAGCAAAAAAGTACAGCTGTGCAGCACATCCAGCATAGGAAATGGCCTTACTCTCCCTTGAGAGGCTCACCAGCACCCTGGGGGCGATGGATGAGGAGTAACCAAGGTCAACGAGTGACAAGTTGCTGAGCAAGAGATACATGGGGGTGTGAAATCGGGAGTCCGTCCAGATTAGGGCAATCATCCCAAAATTCCCCAGCAAGGTGAGAACATAGATCACCAGAAATATGAGGAAGAGGGCAACCTGCAGTTCTGGATGGTCAGTGAATCCTGCAAGGATGAATTCAGTCACGGTAGTGTCATTTCCCTGGGCCATTGCTTCACACAGGCTTTGAGGAGAGACATGCACAGAGGGAATTTCTGTAGAAATAAAAAACAGTGTGAGGACCTGGAATTCCGTACGACCAATGACAGCATTTTAGTCCATTTGAGACCCTTGTTTGCTGAAAGTAAGAATATTTTTACCCATGTGTGCATATCTCATTCTTTCTCTTTTGATGTGGACAGTCTGCAAAGAGCAACTATTGGCAAAGAACTGTAGCATAGTGCTAACTTAATTGCCAGAGGGTGAAGTTCACTGTTGGCTCAGTTGGAAAACCTTTTCCCCCCACAGCAGAAATCTAGAGAGTTTGCATTAGAGCTGGGTGGTTGTTGGTTTTTTTTTTTATTTTTTGTGGGGGGTGGGGGGGAGGTTGTTTTGTTTTTTGGTTCAGTGGCTGACCTGAAAAATCCCCAAATAACAGCAACTTGTTCCCTTCTCCCACAAAATAAATCATTTCGTTGTCAGGTTTTTACCCTCTTCTCCCTTTTTTTTCAAGTTAAATCTAACAGATATTTGGAAACAAAACTTCATTTCAAAACAAAACCTTGAAACACATTATTTCAAAAATGTCAAAATTGAAATAGTTCACCTTTTTATTTCAGAATAACTCCTTTGGAAGATTATTTCTGTGACCCTTACACTGCAGGTATTGTGTTGCTAGGGCTAACACTGTAACTTTGGTGTGAATGATCCTTGGCGTCAATTCTGGTGCCTCCTCCTGGAAATCTCATAGGCATTATTAACCTCTACCCAGTGCAGGGGAGTTGCCGAACCTGTAAAGCTCAGACGATGAACTGGGATGTATACACTACCCATTGGGATCTTACAAGGTGGCCTCATACAATGGGGCGAGAGGAGAAAGGACTCAGAGTTTGGGCGGACAGTTAATAACTACAGCACAGGAAATGAATCAAAAACATTCTGCTGTTACCTGCAGCACCATCCCTCTCCCCAGACACAGCCCAAGCCCAGGCTACAGCCTAGCGACACAACGATTCACCTGCTGTTTACTGCTGGCTGGGTCTGCACCCAGGGCTGCTCCTTAGATTCTGGATGTAGCAGCTTCAGCTGAAGGGGTCGTTGCCTACATAAGTAGCTCTCAGATCAGTTAGGAAGTTTTAGGTCAAAATTATACCTTCAAACCGACTTTCCAGGGATCGTGAGATTTTTCTTGCTGCTCGCAATAGGTTTTTACTCTTCCCCCTCCCTCCCGCAGTGCTACACCCAGACAAAGCAAACCTACCTGCATAAGGATGAATCATTTATGTGATGGGTCCAAGAGATTCCCATCTGGAGGAAGGGCAGGGGGCTGATTTATATTCCCTTACAGTCTGTTGGGACCTTAAGTCTCTCCAAGCTCAGACCGTCAGACAGACGAAGGAGCTTCAGCTATCTTCTTGTTGCTGGGGCCAAGTGTATTTGTGGAGAAGTGATTTGTATAACACCATGCTAGGCCGTTGTGATGCATGTCGGTAATAGGTCCCAGTGTGTCCCTAGATCGCTGAGACTGAGTGATTCAAAGCACTGGGGATGGAATATGGAGACTTTTCAATGCTAGGTGTTGTGCAGGTTGGGCAGATTGGATGGCTCAAGAGATTGGGAATTATCTAGAGGTTCAGGGCTACACTGTGCTTTGATCACCTGCTCTGTGTATGGGGCAGTGCTTAACTACACCACCCCAGGAGGAGGTCAGGGATTGAATTGTGACTCAGGTGCTGGAGCCAATCGTTACCCTCACCTATGTGGGCTCACTGAGACAGAGGGGAAGAGGCAATGCTCTGCCAACTTTCCACCCACCTGTGTGTCTGCTGTGCAGCCCCCACTTTCCCCATCGTGTCCCCTACGTAGGGTCAAGTCTGTGGGGTCCTGCTCCTCCTTGTGTGTGAATGACCCCCGTAGAGCTAGGCCAGGCTCTGGCTCTCAGAATGTATGTCTGTTTTGTTTAGGCATCCAAACTTTTCTGTGCACAGCAAACATCTGGAGTCTATAACACTGGGCTGGCAATGAGCAAAAAGTGGGTGGCAAACACCCACTTTCTCATGACAGTCCCAGCAGTTCTACTCCTGGTCTCAGTTGGACACTGAAAACACTAAGTCCATGTCTACACTGGTAATTGAAAGACAAAACTTTTGTTGTTCACAGGTACTTAACCTCCCCCCACCCCTCGAAAGACAAAAGTTTGCCATGAGAAGTGCCTGTGTGAACGGCCGCGTTGTCAGCAGGAGAACTCTCCTGTTGACAATGCAAATCCCACTCATTGGGGGTAGAAGTATTTTGTTGGCAAAAGTGCCGACCAACAGTGTTCACACTGCCCAACTTTTAGCAACCCAGCCATGTCACTAAAAGCTGTGTAGCATAGACATAGTCTAAGGCATACAAATATATGTGAGTGTTTCAGAATCTTAAACCAACTCATGTCTGAACGTGAAGAAGAGGTGGGGTCTATGCGGGGGGTTGATGGTTTGTTCTAGGTGGGGGGGTTGGAACAAGTTCATTCATATTCATAGGAATATATATTTAACGTACACACAGAGAGGAACCAAATGCCGGAATGACTTTCATGCTGGATGAAGGAAAACAGAACAAGAAAGAACGAATGTAAGTCCTCAGACGACAGCACAGTGGGTGTATGTCTTTGTCGTCAGTCACGTGATGCATCACCTCTGCCTTACAAAATAGCCGCTGCCTCTGCGGACAGCAGATTTTTTGATAATGGAATCGTCAGGAGAGGGAACAAGGGGGAGTTCATTCTCTCACTCTTCCGCAACTGCGCCCAGGCTGCCTACCGGGGTCCCAGCCAGAGCCAGTTATCAATCTATGGTCTCTCGGGTGGGTAGGGTGGGGATATAAATACCTGAACGTTAGCAATTTCTGGGATTATCAAAGAAGCCTGAGGGAGTTCGGAGCCCAAATCTCCATTGGAATTCAATGGAAGTTGGGTTCCTAAGTCTCTTAGCTGAGCACAACTGAGACCAGCAACTCAAATTTCAAGATAACATCTTCCTCAGGAGAGAGGGGGAGGAATTAACCCATCATAGATTTTGCAGAGGGGCTTTGTTGAGGTCTAGCAGGCCTAGTGGTCAGGCTGCTGCCAAACTATCTCTCTGAGTTTTGGGATGGGTTTTCTGGGCAGCCTGGTGGGCCCAGCAGCCAAGTCACAGTTCATCACCTCCCCACTACCCGTAGATCTCTCTGAGGTCTCTGGGGGTAGATGGAGGAGAAGAAAAGGGTAGGGGGATCCAGGCTCTCCCTCTCCACCAGGTCCTGAAGTCTAGCAGGAGCTTCTACTCTCCCTCCTCCCAGAAAAACCTCCTCACAGCCAAGCTCTCTAATTGTGTCCCCTCTTCAAACAATTGCCTCCACTGACTCCGTGTTAATCCTTGCGCTGGTCCTGCATCCTCGACCTGCAGGAGGCCACGTGATTGGAGGACTGGTCTGCTCTGTACAGACAGAGAAACAGGAGACAAGGAGATGATGTAAAGATAGTGAAGGGACTGACATTCAGCTCCTGCTTTCTGTGGCCATGGGAATCCTTGCCAAAGGGGCAGTGGCTGAGGAGAGCTGGGCAGTGGAACATGAGGATGCCAAAATTATTGGACCAGAGAGTGCGAGTGGTTCGGGCACACACCTCATGGGCAGTAGACCCAGGTCCATTCCCCCTGCGCCAATTGCTCTTTCTTAATCCACAGTGGAACAGCTTCAACAGGAGAGACACGATATGCCAGAGGCCAGAAGTTAGAGCGCTCTCCTGAGAGGTGGGAGATACCTGTTTAAATCCTTTCTTCCCTCTCTTTCAGGGAAGGGGAATGGAACCTGGGTCTCCCACATCCCGGGCGAGTTCTCTAACCACTGGGCCAAAAGTTATCATGGGGGCAGGAGCACCACAGCTGCCTCCTTCCGCCATTTTGTGTAGAACGAGACCGGTGTCCAATTCATTCCCTCAAGAAACTGCTAAGAAGCCAGGAGAGGGCTACCTGTGTGTGGATTGCTAGTAGAGAGAGTCACGTAAATCCAGGTGGAAGGGAGGTGCCGATCTGTGAGGAAGGGGCAGTGCTTCGCAAATCGGTGGGTCCCACTTGCAAGCTTAGGGGACTTCCGACCTGGCATGCTGTGGGCTGTTGTGGAATGCATTTTAAGGTGCCTATCTGTCCCCATTCATTGTACAGGGAGATTGTGGAAGCTCCTTCACTGGAGGTTTTCAAAAGGAGACTAGAGAGCCATCTGCCTTGGATGGTTTGGGCACAACAAATCCTGCCTCTTGGCAGGGGGTGAGACTGGATGACCCTTGCAGTCCCTTCGACCGCTACGGTTCTATGATTCCACAGGGAGTACCTAACTCGGCTTTCTGGATTGCACTGCTGTGCTTGTTTTTGTTTAGGCACCTAAACATGAGGTGCCAGGATGCTCGGAGCTGCAATGCCTGAGTCCTTTCATGGATTCCAGCCTTTGAGACGTAAACACTGCGGGCCAGACGATCATCCCCATGGACATGCCAAATAGCATCAGAACCCACCATTGCTCCCGTCGAAGTGAATAGCACCACCGCCTGGCTGGGGTAAGTTTGCTGCTCACATGAGGAAAGGTATTGGATCTGGTGCTCTGAGTGAAGGAACTTTTTTTTTCTTCAGAAAGGCAGGGCTGTAAAACTCAGCTTGTGATAAACATGGCCATGCAGTTTTAAGAGCTGAGTCACTGCAGTAATGTGAGGAGTGGAAATGGAGAAAGAGGGTCAGTTTTCTGGAGGGACCTAGTTTATTGTGAGATCAGGAGCTCAGGAGTGCGAACAGGGGTCAGGCTACTTGTGCGCAAATGCTAGAGGCTCTGCATAGAACGCTGGGTAGCCCCAGGCTGCTGAATAAAGTTCTCTTTCCTGCAACTCCCTGCCTGCCCATATCCCTTATTGCTAATGAGACAACTAGCCTGGCTCCATAACAGACAGTGCATAAGCACCCATGCCTCATATACGTTCACACCCCAAGTAGTACTTTGCCCTGCAAAAAGTCTCATTGCCCAGTGGTCTCACTAATTGATGTGGGTGATTGTATCAGAATCTGACCATGGAAATGACATTGTGCAGGTGGGTGTGTTGTTAGCCGCAAAGATTGATCTCAAGATCATGAGCCACCGCTCCCTGAGCTAGAAAACCTACCTTGAAGCCAGTGCTGGACTCCGAACACTACATGCAGTTCAGACAGTGGAGGGAAACAGAGATCTTCATGGTGGGTGTGAGGCTTATGGAATCCTGAGATGGATCCACTGCCTCGAGTTTATGCTTTGTTGAAAGTAACAGAGTTTGAGGTGTTTGCATTCAGCCCTCATTTGTCTCCTTTTTTAGTGTAGGCCTCACTTTCTCACCTGCAGTGGAGAGTGCGTCTGGGATAAATGACGGAGAGGAATCACACTGCAGTGAGTGAGTTTGTCTTGTTGGGATTCACACAAGACCCAAAGCTGCAGGTCATCCTCCTTGTGATGTTTCTGTTGATCTACCTGCTGATCCTAGTGGGGAACCTCACCTTGGTCACCTTAATCAGGACTGACTACCAGCTTCACAACCCCATGTACTTTTTCATCAGCAACCTGGCCCTCTTAGATGTTGCTTACACCACCATTATCACTTCCAGCATACTGATTACTTTAGTATCAGCAAGAAAAGTCATTTTGTTCCCTTTGTGTGCTCTGCAATTCTTCTTCTTATGCATCGCATTGTCCTGTGAATGTTACCTCTTGGGTGTCATGGCATACGATCGCTTCATGGCCATCTGCAACCCATTGCGCTACACTGTCATCATGTCCAAGCAGTTTTGCATGCTGCTGGTGCTGGGGTCATACCTAGTGGGCTGCGTGAATGCAATTGTTCAAACTATGTTTATATTCCGTTTGTCCTTCTGCGACTCAAATGTCATCAACCATTTCTTCTGTGATGTACCCCCGATCCTGAAACTGTCCTGCTCTGACACCCACATCACAAACATTGTTCATTTCACCTGTACCGCTGTGGTGGTAACACCTACTATCTTGATCATCCTTATCTCCTACATATACATTGTGGTTGCCATTCTAAGGATCAACTCTGCCAAGGGCCAACTCAAAGCTTTCTCCACCTGCGCCTCCCACCTGACGGCCATCACTATCTTCTACGGAACAGGCTCTTTCATGTATTTACAGCCCAGTTCAAAGTACCCCATAGATCAGGACAAAATCATTTCTTTGTTTTATACCCTTGTGATCCCCATGTTGAACCCCCTGATCTACAGCCTGAGGAACAAGGAAGTGAAAGAGGCCTTTATGAGGATGTTACACAGTAAGATTTATTCTCTGTGAATTTAAATGTTGGGAATGGTTTTTTTAATGGTAAACAGGAGTGAAAGTGGGGAGTGAGTTCTTTACATCATTATCTTGGTTTTTGTGAATTACCAACCTTGTTTGTCTTGCACCAAAAAAACCCTAAGGGGCAGGTTTTCCAAGGAGATCTGCACCAAACAGCTATGATTTGGCAACTCATCAAGTAGCCAGCTTCTCAGAGCTGCTCAACTCCCAGTTAGGAACCATTTTGTGCTAAGGCCACGTTGCCATCCTCAAGTGAAGGGCAGGCTGGTCCTGTAGTTCAGGCACTGGCTGAGGACATAGAAAACCTGGGTTCAATTTCTGGGTCCAGAATGGACTTCCTGTGTGACCTTGGGCAAGTCACTTAGCCTCTCTGTGCCTCTGTTCTCCATCCTTACAACGGGGATGGTGGCACTGCCCAGTCTCCCAGAGTGCTGAGAGGGGAGAAACATTAAAGAAAAAGACAGTAAAGTGCTCAGAGAGCTACTGATGTAAGCAATAGGCATTATTTTTATTATTATTTATTGGTTTATTAAGTGTTTTAAAAGCATGAGCTGGGTCCTCTAATAATGAGAGTGGCTGAAAAATCATTTATATTTCATAATAATAATGAGGTGTGTGTGCTCATTATTTGCCTTCTAGTTTTTGAATATTTGAGTTATTCGAACTAGTGAATATTTGGGTGAACTCTGGTCATGTTTTGAAGATTTCATTACAGGGTCTTTCTTAAAGTTAACGGCATGTGCCAGTGAGCCACTTAGGGGCATTTCATCACTGCCTTATACAGTACTAGTCCACTTATTTTGTACAACCTTCTACTTACTCACCAACAGCCCTTTCTGTTTCATGGATGTCCACATCTAATTTACATCTGATAGTTGCCTGGTTGTCGATGCTAAAAGTTTTGTATGGGTTTGTTTTTCTCAGGTTTCTAAGGATCACCTGACAAAATTACATACAAACAAAGCATTAGAAGTAAGTTATGCATACTGAGAATTTGGTCCCATACATACATCAGTGACAGAAATGGCAAACACAGGCATGGTGTTGAGACTATCGCATTAACTTTAAAAATGTTATCTGTAAGTCGGTGAGCAAAAACTCAGGAAACATGACAACATCATAGATTGTCATATTAAGAGGTGCCCAGAAAATATTCATAGCCCTTTGTATTCAATAAGTGTTATATGTATTTGTGTGTTCTGGTTTCGCTGGGTGGGTGTGATGTGTTGGATCACAGAACACCCCCTGGGAGCTGCCAACTGATGTGCCAGAAGACTCCTTCTGCCCCTGCTTTCTTGCCCTTCCCAGCTTAGGACTCCAGAGTTGCCAAGAAGGCCAATGGCATTTTGGGATGTATAAGTAGGGGCATAGCGAGCAGATCGAGGGACGTGATCATTCCCCTCTATTCGGCATTGGTGAGGCCTCATCTGGAGTACTGTGTCCAGTTTTGGGCCCCACACTACAAGAAGGATGTGGATAAATTGGAGAGAGTCCAGTGAAGGGCAACAAAAATGATTAGGGGTCTAGAACACATGACTTATGAGGAGAGGCTGAGGGAGCTGGGATTGTTTAGTCTGCAGAAGAGAAGAATGAGGGGGGATTTGATAGCTGCTTTCAACTACCTGAAAGGGGGTTCCAAAGAGGATGGCTCTAGACTGTTCTCAATGGTAGCAGATGACAGAACGAGGAGTAATGGTCTCAAGTTGCAGTGGGGGAGGTTTAGATTGGATATTAGGAAAAACTTTTTCACTATGAGGATGGTGAAACACTGGAATGCGTTACCTAGGGAGGTGGTAGAATCTCCTTCCTTAGAGGTTTTTAAGGTCAGGCTTGACAAAGCCCTGGCTGGGATGATTTAACTGGGAATTGGTCCTGCTTCAAGCAGGGGGTTGGACTAGATGACCTTCTGGGGTCCCGTCCAACCCTGATATTCTATGATTCTATGACTCTATGAGTCCTACCTGGTTTGAGCCAGATCTCCTAGCCTGCTGCAAACCCAGACCCGGTCTGAACCACGTCCCCTAACAGCTGTAGGCTTACTTGGAAGCAGCTTAGGAAGTGTTCCTGTCTTTAGCACTCAGATGCTCAACTCCCAATGGGGTCCAAATCCTAAATAAATCTGTTTTACCCTGTATGAAGCTTATACAGGGTAAACTCAAAGATTGTTCGCCCTCTCTAGCACTGATAGATATACACAGCTGTTTGCACCCCCACCCAGGTACTAATACATACTCCAGGTTAATTAATGAGCAAAAAGTGATTTTAAGTACAGAAAGTAGGATTTAAGTGGTTCCAAGTAGTAACAGACAGAACAAAGTGAATTCCCAAGTAAAATAAAATAAAACACGCTGATCTATCTCTAATACAGTAATAAAACGGAATACAGATAAAAGCCTCACCCTCAGTAAAGTTTCCATGAGCTTCCTTTTACAGACTAGACTCCCCCTACTCTGGGTCCAGAAATCACTCTCACCCTCCTGTAGTCACTGTCCTCTGTTCCAGTTTCTTTCAGGTATCCTTGGGGGTGGAGAGGCTATCCCTTGAGCCAGCTGAAGACAAAATGGAGGGGTCTCCCAGGGATTTCTATAGACTTTGTCCTCTGTGTGGACACCCCTCCCTCTCCCTGTGTAGAATCCAGTTACAAGATGGAGTTTTGGAGTCACATGGGCAAGTCACATGTCCCTGCAAGACTGAGTTCCTTTCCAGTCAAGCCACATTCCTGGGAAAGCTCAGATGTGGAATGGCGTCTCCAAATTCATTGTTGGCTTAAGTGGTTCTTGACTGGGCACTTCCTGAGAATAGTCTTCTCTTAGAAATCTGATGAAATACTTTTACCAAGGCTACCCAGAAATCAAGCAAGTTCACAGCCAATATTCATAACCTCGAACACAAAAATGATACATGCGTACAAATAGGAGGAATAGATTCAGCAGATCACAGCCTCTACAGAGACATGCTACGTGGCACATGTCGCACAAAACATATTCCAGTTCTATCACATATACATTTATAAGCATCTCCCCATATAGCACGATGGGGTGCACCATCACAGTGGGTTTCCCACGGAATCTGGAGTCACTCGGGGTGAGTTAGGCAAAACCTAGCCTATAAAGCTTTGTCCTTTGGGATAAGTAGCAGTGATTGGTTTTACCTGTTTCAGGAGGCCTGAAACACAAAGAAAGCCTTTTGGGTACAAAGGCTGAATTGAAATTAAGAGGGGCCCTTGTTTTGATCCAGCAAACTGGCACGAGCCATTAATCAAGGGCACAAAACCTACCTGGAGGGATTTTAAGACTGGAACCTGCCAGATCTCCATGTGGATGGTGGTTGGGCCTAAGCCAAATGAGCATTTTTTAGACCCTTTTATTGTTATGTTTTCTTTGTAATGCACCATTGCCAGTTGTTGTTGCCAGCTAAAGTGAGAAAAGATAACATTGCATTTCAGGCATGGAAAATATCTTAACTCTTCATTTCTTTCTGCATACCTGAATGGCACAAGACACCAATGGGCAAACTTAACTCTGCATTAACAAAGGTTTGGGAATTGAATTTAGGCCAAATTTGCAGCTAAATATTGAGTGTGGAATTTTGGAACTTCCTAAATAAAAAGCGCCCACTCCCTATTGTTTTTAGTTGGATATTTAACTCCTAAAACCATAATGCTCTTCAATGCGACTTTCTTTTGGAAGCTGTTTGATCTTGGTTTCAGAGGGGTAGCCGTTTAAGTCTGTGTCAGCAAAAACAATGACGAGTCCTGATATCACCTTAGAGACTAACAAATTTATTTGGGCATAAGCTGACAAAGTGGATTCCAGGCCATGAAAGCTTATGCCCAAATAAACTTGTTCATCTTTAAGGTGTCACAGGACTCCCTGTTGTTTTTGCTGAAACAGACTACCGGCTACCTCTCTGAAAGGAGGTGAAAGAGGTCTTTAGGAGGGTGATAGGGGAAAAAAAAGGGTTTTCCTTGGTGTATGTAAATGTTAGACTTGGCGGTTAATCAATAAATGGGAGCGAGATGGAGGAGTGAGTTTTCTGTGTCATTATCTTTATATGAATAACCAGATGTGTTCGTCTTTCATTAAAAACAAACGAATGGCCAGATTTTTCCAAAAAGCTCTGTATTCAACAGCTAACATTTCAGCACTCAAACAAGTGAGTAGATTTGCCAAAGGTCTCTTTTTCCACTTGGGGACTTAAATTATTCATTTGGGACCTGCACTATTTATCCCAGTGTTGGGTGCTGACCGCTGCTATAACTCGGGCTTCCTAACTGAGGTGTCTAATGGAGAGAGCAGCACCTCTGAAAATCTGCCTCCAATTGTAGGTGCTGCTAGACACGTTGTACGGTCTGTCCCGAAATGTTCACTCAAAGTTTTCTCCTCTTTTGAGGTATATTGCCAGTTTGGAAAGCTTTCCCATTTTATCAGAATAGAGCCCTTACAAACATAGGTCCCGGTTCTGGAAAGCCCTTAAGCATGTGCTCCCACCCCTCTCTGTCTAGTGAATCCATTAAGCATATGCTTGATATTGATCACGTGATTAAATCCCATTGAATTCCCGGCGATTTAAGCACACTCTTAAATGATTTCCAGAATAGAAATAGTTGACTAAGATGGGAGCAGAAACTTAAAAACAAACAAACAAAAAATCTCACAACCAAACATTTGAAGGATTTAATCCTAAAACTTAAAGAAAGACTCACAACAACAGCAGCCTTGGATCAGGCCTGATCAGTAATTACTCTAGCGGAATCCATGTCAAATGGCAAACGACCATTTCCAAGAGACGTGTTGACTGGATTAAGGCCAGGCCCCATTGTGTGTCCAGCCAGGTCAGAGGCACAAATGGGAAAACCCATCTCGCAAAGTTCTTACATTGCTAAATGCGGCAGTGACAGTTATCAGAGAAGAAATGGGGGATTTTGTCAAGGTTTGTGCAGCTGGCTCTTATAACACAAAAATATATTAGTAAAACCTGTCTAACAAAGAGAATCATGAACCAGCAATGCCAATCCAAATTGCCTTTTGCTAACCCATAGAAAATAGATGCATTTAACTCACACAGGCAAAATATATTAATGAAATCATGGGATGTGTTTGTTGTTGCAGCTATAAGTGCAATTAAAAAGGAGAAGTAGTGTAGCCACAATAAGAAAGTAGTGAATAGGTAAAGTACATTATATTTAGAATGCGTTATATTCATGCTGAAACTGTACTGTTAGATGATGTAACCTTTGCATGACCCTTGCTCTGTATACAGTAGGAGAATTCAACATGGCTAGAGAAACACTTTCAACCTGACAGCATTTAGGTATTCTCCTATGCTTGGCTTCTGCAACCTTCTGTCTTGCATATCTACCTACCTATGTAAAAGTTTTATAGTATTTGCCAATATCATATACAATATTATATATAATAGTAGGTATGTTTATACAAGTATGAACTGTATTCATTTTAAGATCTTCCCAAACGATTTTTACTTACGTTATGCTATTTAGCCAAGGGGAGATGTGAACTATGGTAATCTCAGAGAACAAGGATAAGACAAATAATTTTGCTAAAGCCTCACTAACGTTGGCTTTATAACAAGTTTTTACTGGTAGAGGATGCTTCTAAGGTTTTGCCAACTTCTCAAATATAGTGGTCAGAACATAGATATTAAGCTAGTTATACATGTTGTCCTGTTTACTTTCGAGTCTGTGCCAGCCTAGCAAAAACATTCCAAAACATGTCAAAGATAAGAGATTAAAAAACCCCTCAACTCTAGTGTATATACAGAGGCAGAGTGAAGCCCAGATTTTAAGGCAATCTGACCTCTCCATTTAATGCAATCTGACCTCTGCACTATTACCATTCTAGCCCCATCTTTCTTCTACCCTTCTTTCTTCTAGCCCCATATATGATACCCCCCAAAAAATCACTTCCCGCATTCAGGGTATTTTAGGCTTTTTATCCCATTTTATTGCAAATTGTACGATGAGAGATCATCAAGACAACATTTTGGTGGTAAAAGTGTCTCCATTTTGAGAACAGAAAAAACAACAATGCTGTTTCTCAGTAAAAAGAATTGATCTGGGTGTCTTTACCAGGTAGTTGAAGAAAAGAAAACATTTCTTTTACTCAAGTTAGTCTTTGTCCGGTAATATTAAAGCGGCCTGTTGCAAGGGAGACCTCTCTCTTTCCTGGATTCAGACTGTGTAATTAGCGGCAGGGCGTATTTATTTGGTCTGCTGGCATTTGGAGAGAGAATCCCTCAGAGCCGTTAATCTCAGGTCTGGCACTAAAGGCATCATTAAAATGCCCTTTAGGTCACATGGGAGCAGTAGATAGTGGGATGCCAATCTGTTGGCTTCTAACTTTGTTCAAGTTCTTTGAAGTGTTGATGCTGCTCTCCATCCCTTTCCCCTGTTTTATGCATTCTATAAATCTGAACCTCCCCCAGCAAGAATTACTTCCAGTCGGGAGTAAATGTGGGAAAGTTTATTGAAAATGCATTTTCCATTACATTTATTTAATTATTTTGTAACTGCAGAGAAAATAAGAATGGAGTCATTCATAACACTGTTTTTTTGAGAGCCCAGAGACAGAAACTTTTTAAGCAGTTACCACGTAGAATGCAATGGATCAGGATTAAGATGCTTCTTTTCCCCCCAAGAGATGTCTAAAAGCCTGGGATTGGAGTGGGAAAAATGGCTGGAGATCAGGACTGAGGGGCACTGGCAGACTCAGGGATTCAGAAAGGGCTGCAGTAGCCTAGAGTGATGCCAAGAGTAATGGGATGAAGGGCATGGCCTGGGACATATCTCACCCTATATCAGCAATAATGTGTGTGTGTCTCTAATAGTGATGATGAAATGGAATTAAAAAATACCAGGATGAGCATGTCATGATAGAGACTAACAACTTGTGATTCTACTATGGAAAATCATTCCTCATCGATCTGCTATAATTCTTTTATTTTGTCTACAAAAGAATGAATATGTGGGGAACCATCTGACATAATATACTTGGACTTTCTTTGACAAAGTCCCTCATATGAGGCTATTAAGGAAGTTAGGTAGTCATGGAATAAGAGGCAAAATGCTGTCATGAATGAGAAATTGGTTACACAACAGGAAACAAGTGCACATGTCATCAGAGACATCTAGACACCTAACGTCCGTTGATTTCAGTGGAAGTTAGGAGCCTACCTACCTTTGAGCATCTGGGCCAAAGAGTAGAATAAAAGGTCAATTTCAACACAGCAACAGGGAAAAATATGGGTCGACACAATGTTCTGCATTAGGACTGGTGGTGTTTCAAATATTTATTATGATCTGGTACAAGGAGCGAGCAGTAAGATGGCAAAATTTGCAGATGACATGGAATTGTTTTGGTGAGTCCAGGCTGGGGAATGAGAGTGAAAACATCAGAGGGACTGAGCTGGAAGTTGTGTGAATGGGCAGCTCAGTGGCAGGTGACATTAACTGTTGACAAAGGATTTGAACAGCTCACGCACAGTTCTGTGTTCTAAGTTCAGTAACCGCCAGTGAAACATTCTCTGGGGCTCCCATGAAGAGCTGAGTGACAACTACTCCCCAGTGAAATGGAAAGTTGGCAAATTCAGAACTGAACAATGGAAATACTCATGCTTGTCACAAAACAGGGGAGTTTTTAAACAGGAAATGTGCTGCTGTTGTTGTTGGGTTTTTTTTTGTTTTTTGTTTTTTTTACAGAAAATATTAAACTCCAGAAATGTTCAGCCTAAAACTTTTGGCTGAAAACCAAAAACGTCTCTTTGGAAAAGTTTCCCTGCTGCCTTAGGGGAGTTATTGTTTGGGTGTCTTGTGTGGCAGTTGTCCTCAAACAGCTGGGGTGTCTAGCAGGATTATATCTCCCACTCTTCTGATACCGGGGTGCCCATCCTATGGCCTGCAGTCCATATATGTACGACCAGAGCATTTTGTAAAGTCTGCAGGCCACTTGAACACAATCTACTGATGGCCAATTCAGGGGCGCTGGAACAATTTTTATAGTGGGGCTGCTTAAAGCCACTGAACCAAACTTTAAACCCTGTACATGATGGAAACAACTTAAAGCCAGGGGGTGCAGAAGCCCCCCTAGGTCCAGCACCCATGGGCCAATTCATTAGTGTTTTGGTGCGATGTTTACATCATTTTAGTTTACACATGTGTGCAAATAGACAATCCTGTACATAGAAACAACCCAAAGACACAGGAAACAAGCTGATCTTAAAATATAAATCAATATCGGCGACTTTAAAGCTTATTAAAATGTGTAGAAATTGCTTGCCCCCACTGTTTGGTTTACATGGCCCTCCTGTGTAATAAGGTTGGGCACCACTGTAATCTGATCCATTAAAATAATTTCTTATGGCCCAAATCCTTGGGAGTTAGGTGTCTAAATACCGTTGAGGATCGGGGACTGTGCTCCTATATACAGCACGAGCCAGGAAAGCAAAACCAAAATGTCAGACTGCATAAGGGATAAGATAGATTTTCAGTTTTTAAGGCCAGAAGGGACCATTTTTATAATGATATATTACAATTAACATTGAGCAGCACTTTTTGTTAAAGGTCCTCTCTTCTATATGCTTAAACATCTGATTGCTTCTTTGGATTCTATTTTCTGTGCTAGGTCTCTGTTGAACCAAGAGAAATTCCAAGCAGCCCGTTGTTACAGCAACTGTGGGTGTGTCTGTACTGTGCCTCAGAGAGTGCACGCAAGCTAGCATGCTACAAATAGTAACGTGGACATTGCAGGACCCGTGGCAGCTCAAACCAGCTGGCCGTCTCCAAGCCTGCGCGACCCCTGGGTCCAAACTCATGCGGCTACCCAGAGTCACTGTCTGTGCTGCAATGTCTAAATGGCAAGTTTTAGCACACTAGATCCAGAGGAGCTAAAGTGAGTCTGCCTACCGGGGCTGGGAGGCGAGCTCCCAGCAGCAGTATAGAAATAGCCTATGTGGCTTAAGGCTAGGTCCACTTAATGTAAGGGCTGGTTTACCCTTAAAACACTACAGCGTAAACGCGACCTGCACTGATGGGAGGGAGTCTCCTGTTGGCGTAGGCAATCCCCCTCCCCGACAGGCAGGAGCTAGGTTGACGGAAGAATTCTTCCTTTGATTTAGCACTGCCTACATAGGCACTTAGGTTGGCTTAACTACATCGCTCAGGGTTTTGGATTGATGACAACCTAATTTTCTGGTGTAGGCCACGCCTAAGGCACACCCACACGCAGTGAGTTATTCCCCTTCCTGGGGGGAAGTCAGCGCATTAAGCATTAGGGAAGAGGAATGGTAGAAAGTTTTGGCTGTGGTGAGTGTGCTGCTCTGGGTTCTCCAAAAAGAGAAGTCTGTCGCCTGAATAGATGACACTCTATGGATCCACAATGTCCCCAGATACGTCACTGATGAAGTGTTGCAAGGGCAGGGGACCATCTGTTAGTGAGCCCAAATAGCATACCAGAGAGTTAAAATGTCCATAGTGTGTTTTGAAATCTGTCTTCCATTTGTCCCCTGCCCAAATGAGTGTTAGATTGCAAATCCTCGCAGATGTAGTTTGATAAAAACCTTTGCAAATTTCCTGTGAGCCAACAATTCTGGGATTCACAGCAGGGGGTTATGGTTCCAAACGATCACTTTCTTCAGGGGCCAATTGTCTAAACGGAAGCATAGTAGAGTCCCACATTTCTTCTTCCCCAAAAGGTCCTGGAAACCCGTGGGAAACGCTGAGTAGCTAATAAACCCTTTGGACCAGTTTTCATGACTGTACGCTGGGAGAGCCAAAAATTCTGGTTCCAACAATGTGTAAATACAGCTAAAGGTAACTTTCAACCAAGGTTGTAGGTCAATAGGGCAGTCATAGTCCTGGTGCAGAGGCAACGAGTCCACATTTCTTTCAAAGGTATCCATGTAATCCGGGTATTTATCAGGAATGCCCGGTGTCCAAGTCAAGAATGGTGGAGTAGGTCCAGGGGTGGAGGCTGGTTCAAGGAACCCCAACATTTTCAGTCATTTCCATTCAACAACTCCAGTAGGGGTATCCCTGGGCCAGGCTCATGTAGTGAGGTCATAGTTCACACCTGGTGTGGAGTGTCCCTCTTGCATACGGGCCACTGCTTTTCTGCAAAAAGTTGAACCACCTTATGTCACATGCTGCATCTGATAATAAGGCCCAGTGGTTGGAGTGCAGGTCACAGTGAGGTGCAGGATTGTGCCTAGGCTAAGAGTGGTGCTAGAATCAAGGACGAGGGACACACCAGGGTCAAAACCGAGATCAGAGTCCAACAACAAAACAGAAGCAGAACCAGAGCCAGAGTTCAAGTCCAGGCCAGAGGTCGAAGCCGGGTGGCCAGAGACCAAAGATCAGCCAAGGCCATGTCAAGCCAGAGTCCAGATACAGGCCGAGGGTCAAAGACGGGTAGTCAAAATCTGAGGGCTTGAGGAAGATCAGGAGGAGGAAGCAGTGCGGGTGTGGGTGGGTGGAGGGCCTGGAGCGAGGCTAGAGAAGGGCAAGGAGAATACTGAGCCAGGGTTGGTAACCAAAATCTGGAGCCAAGGGTCATGCCAGTCATAGCCAGAGAGCGGAGCCAAGAGTCAAGCAAGATTCAATAACGAGGAACTGGAGGGCAGGGCAGGACAGGGTGGTGCATGCAGATGGGAACCAGGATGACTTACAGGTTCTCCTAGGCACTGCCCACCTGGATCCCTAGAGACCCCCCATCAGGGGTCTCCCTTCCTGGGAATAAAAGAAGGAGAGCAAGCTGACAAAGTTGTCTCTGACCCTGGGGTCCAAGCCAAGGGGAGCTCCCATCCAGGCTATGAGCCAGGATCCCATCACCATCCCTGTTCATTTTGCACTCAGAGACCCCCCGAGCAGGAGGGGAGAATAAAGGGTTGAAAGTGAAGGTGCCCCTCGGGGAAAGGGACAGAAAATAAAGATGCCCCTGGGGGAAAGGAACTAGCCTGGGACCCAGTCCAGTTCCCAGATCTACCCCCAGGAGTGTGTGACCAGGATCACAGCCCTTCCTCTGTGTCTCAGACCCCACCTGCCAGATGGGGAGGATCCTTCCTTGTCCCAGGGTGCTAAGGGGAGGGTTTCATTTGTGGATGGGAAGGGTTCAGATACCATGTGTGTGGCTTGGACCTCAGGTGGGGGATGGTCAGACATTCACAGCGACGGGGTGACATGGGCCATGGGGAGGTCTGAGCAGTGATGACAGGGGAGGGGCTCCACATCGGGCCACCCCCCCAGACTGCAATGGTTAGTGAGGATAACCCCTGGCTCTGAGGATGCTCTCATTTCTGGGCCAGCCCCACGGCCCTGACAGCTTGATGCTTCCGAAACTGGTCTCTGGGCATATGGGAAGGGACCTTATCTGGCCTGGCCTGAGCTCCAGGAGTCGGTGGGAGCGAGGTGGTGGGAGCGAGGTGGTGGGAGCGAGGTGCTCGGCCTGGGTTTCTCTCAGTGCTGTGGGGTTTATGTCCACTCCCCCGAGCCCTTCTCCCCCAGGCCCAATGAGAAATAGCAGTACCTGCGGCAGGGAGTGGGAGCTTCTGGGCATGGGAAGGGGGGGCCCTTCAAGGCTGTCCCACTCAGCACAGCCCCTTCAGCTCTTTGGGAACCTGATGCAAGCACCGGATATGGAAGAGGTGAGCCATTATCGTCGCTGTAACCTCCTACTGCTGCAAGGGAACAAGAATCAGTCAGAGACTCCGACAATCATGGCAACGAAGGGCATTAACGGCAATGCGAACCACCAAAATTTCCACCCCAAACCTCCCCACGTCTGAGGGATGGATTCCCCCACCCATCCCCTGCGATGAAATCTTGTCTCCTCTCTAGTGATCTCCAACCCCACTCCCACTATCGTTGAATGAACTCCTGCCCCCTTCCTCTCAGTCCCTCCGTGAGAGCTGTTCTACCTCCCAACCCAGCCAGGGATTAAACTCCACTCCCCACAATCCCCTCAGCCACCCTCTCCCGCTCCAGCTGAGGGGCTGGAAGGCTCTGGGCACTAGTGCTGTGGGGTGAGAGGATGTGGACAACTTTCCCAAGGGACCCCCTTGTTGTTAAGGTGATGCCATGGACAGTAGCTCTGGAGAATGGGGAACTTCAGCAGCCTCTGCTGACTGACTCCTCCAGTTCTCCCAGAGCAGGTGGTGGCTGGGATAACATGATACTAGGGCCCTAGGAACCAGCCTGAGGCCCGCAGGCATATGAAAGGCTCACAGGGAGAGTTGGCAGCCCCTAGCATGAGCAATAGGAGCGTGTCATGTTGATGCGATGCCTGTTAGGAAATACCCAAGCTGGGTCTGCTCTGCTTTGAGCTGCTCAGGGGACAAGCTGGCTCCTATCAATGGCACCTGCCCGGGTTCATCCTCTCCTGGCTCCCAGGTCAGTACATGGGGATGGGATGGGAGTGACTATAAACGGCCTGGAGGTCCCTCCCCAACTGATCCTTCTTTGGTTACCTCATTCCCTATCAGCTGGCTGACTTCCCCCAGGATGGAATATGATAGCACAAGCCCAGCCTGGCTGACACGGAGCTGCGGGTCGTGGATGGCCAGAAGCACCACCTGGAGGAAAGATCTCCTCTGGCCTTCCATGAAGATATCTCCAAAGACCTAAAACCAACAGTACCAGAGCCCTTGTCAATTGCCCAGAACCAGGCTCCAAATCCCTCTAGCATCTCACAAGGTGGATAAGAGTCCTGGGGCAGCCAACCTTTGCGGTCCCATGGACCATGGAGCCCCCCCTTCAGTAAGAGGTAGCAGGCACTGAGGAATAGCTCTTTCTGGAGCAGGATTCGCCACAGGTGCCATGACAGGCTGGGAACGTGTCTGCGCGGTCTGGAACCCAGCTCACAAAGACAACAAAGACCCCTTACTGCTCCCAGCAGCAATATCTCCTGCATCTCACCTGCTAGAGGTTAGGGGCCTTTTCGATCTGCTTCTGTTCCTGCTCCCCACCCCACCAACAATCCCACGAGCGTCACATATGGTGCAGTGACTCAGCCCAGGAAAGGAGCTCAATGTCCCTCACCCAACGCCCAGGGCAGGGGCAGGTCAGGTTCTGCTCCCTGACTGGCCATGGTGCTGGAAAAATCCCACACCCTGTCTGTGCTTCCACAGGTGCAGGGAAACCAGCGAGGATCTGGTCCAGCAATGACTGGTGTGAGCTTCCCAACTCACTGAGCCAAGGGCTCCCCTCTCAGACACCAGGGTGTCAGCCAGGGAGACAGTGAGCAGAGCCAGATCCCTGGGGATACAATCCTCCATTAACTCAACCCCTGATGGGATCCCTTTTCTGCCACGATCCATAAAACACACACAAGCCTGGACCATTAGCAAGGCTCCAACCCAGGGTCCTCGGCCTCTTGCAGCTGAACACTCTCTGCTGGAAATAAGTATCTGAGAATATCAGGGTTGGAAGGGACCTCAGGAGTTCATCTATTCCAACCCCCTGCTCAAAGCAGGACCAATCCCCAACTAAATGATCCAACAGATTTTTGTTCCAGCTCCCTAAATAGTCCCCTCAAGGATTGAACTCATAACCCTACGTTTACCAGGCCAATGCTCAAACCACTGAGCTATCCCTCCCCCTCCATAACACACTCACTGCAGGGGGAGACAGCTCCACACCTGAGCTACTGCAATGCCCTGGCGGAGAGTCCTTACCTCCCCCACCCTGGCCATGTTCCTGTATGCCAGGCGCTCGGTGTCTTGGAGCCCGTCCCGACACCACAGATTGCTCGCCGCTCTGATGTTCAGCCCTGGGGGAGAAAGACACACCCATTGGGGCGGTTTGGCATCCGGCTTTAGTGCCTGTTTCCTCCTGTTCCCTTTGCTGGGTGAACACTGGCTGGGGTCCTCGTGGCATCCACGGCCCAATGGACTCGCAGGGTCCCCACCAGGTGGTTTAGTACCTGAAGCGGGATTTGTCTTATTCATCACAGTAACCATCTGACCCTTAAGGTCACTGTGCTCTGGGAGTTGGTGCCTGTTAATGGTGGCGTCTAATACTGAAAACCCCCCACACCCACTGACATAAAGATCTGACCCTAGCTACCCAACTGGTGACATCCTACAAGCTTTGCGTCCATCCCCTGTAGTCCTGCCCCTGCCCTCATGTTGGGCTAGTTCCCTCCACGTGTCTAAAGAGCTCCGTTCCTGTCCCCTGATTTCCTGTCCCCTGATTGGGCTGATTTCCCTGCACTGGGGGACAGAGCCAGGCTCTGAGGTAAAGCAGCCAATTTCCCTGGCATGTTCGTCCCCTTCCTCTCTCCCTGAATTAGGGAGATGAGTGTGAGTCAACATCTAAGCTGGGGTCAGTCTCAGAGGAAGAGGCTTCTTTCTGTAAGGTCCCTTGGCCAGCAAGTTGGGGGCCCAAAACAGGGGCCTTCTTTCCATCGGGGTCCCTCTGCCCTGCTGCAGTTAGTCTAACAGACGAGACCTTAATTCTATTGGTGTCCCAATGGCCAGCTGGAGCTAGTCTCCAAGGGACTCACTTCTACGGGGTCCCATTGCCCAGCTGGGTTTCTGACCCCTCCTCTGCAGCAGGAGCCTCTGCAGCCAATAGATCCCATCCCTGGCTTGCCCACTGATGTCGTTGGCTGGGTCAGAGATGTAGAGACCCAGCTGCAGCACAAAGTTGCCTGCCTTGGGGAAATCGGAGGAGGTCTGGTGGAGGAGGAGAAGGGGGGAATCCATCAACATTCTGCCTTCAGCTCCCCAGTTCCCCTGGGACAGAGCTCTGCTCCCATCCATCTGTAGGTGGTGCTGGGGGAGAGGAACTAGAGCCCCCTTTATCTCTGCCCCCAAGGGAGCTTGGAGCAAATGGACCAGGGCATGGGCCCTCTATGAGTACTCACTGCCAGGCTTCTCTGGAGTAAGAAGGGCAGTGAGGCCAGGCACGACCCTGCCAGCCAGTGGCCTATGGAACATTACAGTCCTTTAGGGAGCCAGGGGGGACCACTTAACCAGGGGATGAGGAATTCGACTCAAGCCCTGGCTCTGCAGGATGCTGGGGTCAATGGTCACTTACGTCAAATCCGGAGAGGGAGGTGGCGAATCGGAGCAGGGCAGCGCTGCTCCGTATGGCCCAAGCTCTCTCCTTGGTGTTCCTAGAGTCGAGCCAGAAATAGACATGCTGCAGGAGAAGAAGGCAGGGGAGGGTTAGCGGGCAGGCATACATGCTCTACAAATGAGCCTCTCCCACTCCACATGGGGCTGAGACCTCGTCCTCAGTGTGGAACATCTGACTTCTCATGTGGGGGTTCATGACACTGCCCACGTCTTGCTGGGCACAAGCTGTCACTGTCTCTCCAGCCTGGGACAAAGCTTGGCCTTGGGGCTGGTCTATTTGCTCTGAACCCCTGATCCATTACCAGCCCATCAGGATCAAGGAACATGCCCTGGGCCCCCAGACCCCAGCTCCAGAGGCTTTGGAAGGATGGATCGAGGGGCCGTGAGGACAATCCCTCCGGGAACTGCCGTGTCCCTAGGACAGAAGAGCTGATTCCCTGAAGCTCCTCCTGTATCTCAGGGTCTCCCTAGAAAGGAGCCAGTAACTTTTCTCAGAGGCCTGTGTCCCAGATCACACACGGATTTCAGTCTCTCAGTCCCCAGCCAGGACTGGTGATCACTGTTAGTGCTCAATGGAACTGTGCAGAGCTCTGGCTGACAGTCCCAGCTCCTTCCCTCTGCCCCCCCTTCCCCTTCGCCGCCACCCCGGATGGCGGAAGGGCCCCAACATTGCACTGGATTGAGGGCTCTGGGAAACTGTGGCCACCTGGGTCCAAGCTGGGAGGACACAATAGAAACATGGTTCTTCTAGTCTCTCCTTTGCAGCCCTCCCACAGGGTTTATGGGAAATTCCCCCCACCCAGACCCTCCCATTCTGCTCACCTTAAAGAGGTGCTGCAGCTTGTCTGTGGTGGGGGTCTCGGTGAGCAGGTCACCGAGCATGGTGTCCAAGGCTCTCTAAATAGGTGTTGTGCAGAGCCTGCAAGAAGAGGGAGCACCTGTCAGTCATTGGAAGTGGGGCTACATCGGTCAGGGGACCAGGAGGATTCTCTGGGGAGCCCTGGCCAGACCCAAAAGGCACATCCTGGCCTCTGCCATTCACATCACTCCAGGGACACTGAGCAGGAATTCATGGCTGGATGCCTACTGACTCTTCAATCCTTGCCCTTAGCAGTTCTCTGTGCAGGGCCTGGTACCCAGCAGAGTATGGAACAGCCAAACTGCAATGGGTGGGAGGTAGGATCCCTGGGAGAGTCCAGGCAGCGGAGCAGAGAGTGAGGAGAAGAGGGAAGGCTGGGATCAGCCACAGAGGGGTAACGCAATCCCCTCTGGAGGGAAGGGGTCTTCCCTGACAGTTTGTGTTGTTCCCCCCAACCCCTCCCTGCCCGGGCCTGTTCCCAGCTCTGCTCACCCCTCCCCTACTCTCAGCAGCTCCATCAAATCAAGGGAGCAGGGACCAGAGGCCGCTCCTGCTCCCGGGACAGAGAAGTAGGATCATGACATACCTGGAAGTGGGTGGTGTCTGCCCAGTGCCCATGGTGAAGATGGTGTAGAATAGAGCCCGCAGGAGGCGTGACTCCAGCTCCAGGACAAGTGGAGGCTTCAGTTTGCTGGAGGGAAAGAGGAGCCCGTGTTATGCACATGACCCTCCTCCCCTGCAGTGATCCCCTCCCTATGGCCACTGTAACGTTACGGGAGTGAAATCACCCCCCAGCCAGGAAAGAGGGGATGTTCCCACCTCCTCTGCTGGGGGATGCAAACAGCCATGGCTGGAGTTAATCTAGGCCCGAGAGGATCTGCACCAGGGTTAGGGCAGCTGGATGGGAGGGTCCTGCTACCTGAGGCTGCAAACCGCAGCCATGGAGCTGGAGACGATGGAGCTCGGCTCAGACACCATGGGCAGATTTTCAATCAGCTCCTGAGAGACCCCAAGGAGATAAAATCCCATGTGAGATTCAGGGCCTGCAGACCCTCAGGAGCTTCCCAGGGAGGAGGCCAAAGTGATCTGCACAAACAGCCAGTGTCACCCCAACCAGCTAGGCCCCCCATTCCTCCCATCCATCAAACTTACTCCTTCCTTCCCCCTCTCCCACCCAATTCCTCCCTCCCCTCAGCCTCAGCTGTCCCTCTGGCCTTACAATTTCCTGAATGCCAGCTCCCCATCAGTGTCAGAATTTCCCCTTCCCTGCTCCCCTGCCCTCATCCCCAGGAACCCCTCCTCCTCTCCTTACCCCTCCAGCCCCACTAACTCTTCCTCCCATGTCTGGCTTCCTCACCCCAGGGGCCAGGCACAGGGTCCCACTCACCACAATGCTCTCCACGAGGGCCGCTTTGGAGAACTGTGGCTCCAGAGTGTCTCGCCCCTGCTTCTGTGCCAAGAAGCACAGACGTGAGATAGCATGGAGGAAGCGGAGCTGTTTGGCCCTGTCCTCCACCCACTAAGAGTGGGACTGGTGGAGAGAGAGAGAGATGGTTAGGTAGGGACCTCCCCACCCCACCTAACACCAGCTCCAGGGCTCAGGAACCCCATGGAGTTGGAAAGGGAAAGCCAACCTGCTTCCCCAAACCAGTGTCGCCCTGCACAGACGGGGTTGTAACTGGGACAGTGTCTGCGGGGAGCGGACACCTTGGCCTGCGTGAGACGAATGTCCCCACTTTGGGGTGCCAGGTAACAGGGGAGAAGTGCCCGCTATTGGGGGTGGATTCTCTGGGACAAGACCCCCCAGTGTGGGTGGGGATGGAACAAGGGGCAGGACAGACTCGGGGGCAGCGCAGCTGGAAGATTTTTGTACCTCAGCTCTGCCCTGGAGGTGCTGCTGGATGACCCTGATGGTGTCTTGTTCAGGGGACACATCCTCCTCCTCCTCATCTCCACCTCCTCTAGCTGGGCACTGAGGGTCTCTGCACCAGGGAGAGAAGGAGAAAGGGTCATTTGTGCTGATGCTGTGGGAATGCAAGGTAGAAAAATGGCTCAATGTCCCCCCTCCTCTTCAAGGAACCCCACGGCATCTAGGGCCCCACCCTGCCCCTCTCAGAGATGCCTTCAACCCCATCAGCCTCAGGGCCATGTGGCCATCAGCCCCCCATCCCGACATCATCAGAGGAGGCTGGAGCTCCCCCAACTCTGTCCAGCATCCCCTGCCACCGGGTGTGGCTGGGCCACTCCCACTGGTGTCAGTGGGGCTCCTGTGGCTCAGTCCCGGTGCCTTGGTGAGCCAAAGGGCACAGAGTGGTACTACTCCCCAATGCCCCTGTCCTCCCCCGTGTCCCCTGGGCCTCCCCTCACCTGCACAGAGGGAGCCTTGAGCCTCAGGGCTCTCAGACCCCACGGAGGGGCTGCTGGCCCCTAGGGAGAAGGAGGAGCTGCTGGTCCCCATGCCAGAGTCGCCCAGCTCCTGCTCTGGGCTGGCTGGGGGCTCCTCAGTGCCAGGCTGGTGGATGGCTCTGGCTGGGCACTGGGGTGCGGCTCCTGGCTCCTCTGCTTCCTGTAAAGGAAGCCACAGAGCTGCCTTGCCCAGCTCCCTCCCGCTCCTGGGTCCCTCTCACAGAGCATCACCCTGGGCCACCTCCATTTGGGGCCAGAAGGTGCCTCAGGGTATGGTAAGGGAGCTGGTGTCTTCCTCCTCCTCCACAAGGCCAGGGAGCTCCTCCTCCTCGCCTGGCCACTGGCCTCTTCCCCGCCTGTGGGGACAGAGGGGCCGCTCTCCTCCTGGGCAAGCTGGCCGCTGCTTCCCACTAGCTCCGGAGCCACCAGCCCGGCCTTCCTCCTCAGCATCCGCCTCAGCCGCTGCATCCTGGGTCTGAGTGGGGAGCAGCCATGAGTCTGGGCTCAAGGCAGCCGCTCTTTAATGTGCCTGCCTGCACCCTGCCAACCTCCGATTGCTGAGGCAATTTCTCCTCACCACACACCCCACCCCAGGGCACGGGGGCTGCCGTCTACACCCACTGGCAGCAGCTCACAGCACAGGCTGCTCTCAACGCTCCCCCTCACCAATGGGGCCCTGTGACACCGGGGGAGTCTCGTCCTTTCAGAGCAGTGGGGCTCTCAGTTAGTTTGGAGAAGCAGCTCCCTCCACCCCAGTAGGCCCCGCTCCCTCCCAGGCCAGGGAAAGAGCAGCACCCGGACAGTCCCCAGCAACAGTTTACAAGGTGCCAATCCTATGAGGCAGGAATCGCCCTCAGTTCCCACTGATTTCACTGATTCGGGGTGGGGGTGTTCAGCACCTGGCAGGTTCTGCCCTCCCCAAATACTCTTGGGGAACAGTCTCCTGCAAGGGAAAGGCTGGGGGTCCTCTTGCTGGGCCATTCCCACCACACTGGGGATGGCTCTGGAGAACTCCACTCACTTGCTCTAGAAGGGAAAGCACTGGGTGGCAGATATTCACCAATGCTTAGTCTCTTGCCCTCCTCCTTGATCTCCCACATCCAGGTGGGCTGGAAAGGGTGCTGTCCAATGCCCTGCCAGCAGAGCAGGGGGTATAAGCCTGGAGATCAAAAGTGGCTGTGAAAACAAGATGATGTTTTATTGCCAGGGGATGTATACACCCAGGCTAGCAAGCCGGGGTTCACAACACTGACCTACAACCAGCCGCACACCTCCCATCTCCAGGTCTCCTCATACCTCATGCACATTCCTGAAGCGTGACGACCCAAGGGCTATAGAGGAGTGTCTCCAGCCCCACTGATGGAAACAAAGGTCTTGTCAGGAGAAGCCACTGCCTCAGGGTCGCAAACAGAGTCAGGGATGGAGCCGGGGATGGAGCCTTTGTCCAGGCTCTCGCACTAACCACTAGAGGCACAGTCCCTTCCAGAGCTGGGAAGTGCCAGCGGGACTCGATTCCCAGTCTCCCTGGCTCTGAGTGTGACTTGTTGTTGTGACTGAGGCAGGGGGTTGGGAGTCTGGACTCCTGGTTTTCATTGGTGATTTTCTTCTACTCCCAGCCTCCCTGGCCCTGAGTGTGACCTATGGCGGTGGTGGAATCTTCATCCTTAGAGATTTGTAAGGCCCAGCTTACAAAAAAAAATCATCTATTTTAAATTAAGGGAGAAATTTTTAATTAAATTTTAAATTAAGGGAGAAATTTATGAGAATCTCTTAGATAATTTAAATAAAAGAGGAAAAAATAACATGAAGTGGAACATGTTAGGGGGGGAGGGATAGCTCAGTGGTTTGAGCATTGGCCTGCTAAACCCAGGGTTGTGAGTTCAATCCTTGAGGGGGCCATTTGGGATCAGGGCAAAAATTGGGGATTGGTCCTGCTTTGAGCAGGGGGTTGGACTAGATGACCTTCTGAGGTCCCTTCCAACCCTGGTATTCTATGATTCTATGTTCACTGCCAAGTTTTAAAGACAGTCACACCACTGACATGATAGCTAAGGCCCTGGAAGCAAAGTTAGCTGAAACTCTAACCCAGCTTTGGACAGCAATAGCTTCCTTGGAAGGTGCAGAAAATATTGTCTTCCTTTCAGTTTATTCAAAGAGTCCAGTTCAATGGCTAGTTCATTGAAATTCAAGAAAGCCATTGGGAGTTCACAAAACAGGCAAACTTCTTTTCCTCCCCCAATCTATGGATAAAAACTAGGTGCCAGGGGATGGATCTACGAGTTCCTAAATCTAGAATCATGTGGAGACTAGAACGTATCATTTCAATTCACTAACCACCCTTCAAATTTCCTTTGTTTAAGAAATCAGTGTTAAATGCAAAACATTTTGATTCAACTTTTTTATTATGCTTCTCTTTCTAGCTGTAGCATGACCTTGGTGCGTGACCAAAGAGAGGTCACTTCTTTTCACTCTCCCTCTGTATCATGGGGTTGGCAAAAATTCTCTAAGTCCCAGCGGGCTAGAGATTTAAGCACGTCAGGCATGTTAGAGCCCTTGTGCTCGAAAGGACAATAAGCAATGGTTGTTTGGGGCAAGAATCCCGACAGATTTGACACTTGTCCCCCATCCAAAGCCAATAACACATCTCTGTATCTACAATCATGAGTTAGACATTCTCAGCACCCCTCTTTCTTCCGCAGCCCTCAGGTGTTCCTTGGATTATGGAGGCTTGGTTGCTAAGAGGACTGGAATTTTTTGCGGGCTTCCTGGGTTTCCCTAGCCAATAAGGGTCTCAGTCTGGCCTCCGAGGCGCACACCCTGAGATACTAAAGATCAGGATGGACTGATTTCACTCCAAGCTTTTTGTATTTGTATTTTTGAATTATTTTCCTAATGAAAGTTTGATTCTCATGAAATTCGTAGAGCTGGCAGATGACAGAACAGGGAGCAATGATCTCAAGTTGCAGTATAGAAGGCTTGGATATTAGGAAAAACCTTTTTACTTGGAGGATGGTGATGCCTTTGAATTTGCGAGGATAGAGTCCCCCATCTTCTACTTCGAGCCTATATTTTTTCTTACCTTCTATACAGATGACGATTTCTTTCCACACAATCAACACAGTAATGAAAACAATCCCAGAGAATCTCCTCCACACCAACCGTCTCTTGGTCCCCACTGAGAGACCGCGAGATGGAGGCTTGCTGCAGCAAGGCTACAGGGGTCTCCGAGGTTCCCCCTGCCCCCATCCCTGTCCTGCCGGGCTGTTGTCAAGGGAGCTCTGTGGGGTCACACCCGCCTCATCATCTTTGCCCAATAGGCTGAGTTCCTGCCAAAGGCCTTTGTGAAGTCACTGTCACACTCACCTTTCCCTTGCAGGCCTGATGTCTGCCCCTGGCCTGCCTGGATGCATGTTTGAGCTGCACCCTGGATCTCCCCAGTTGCTCATTATTGATTCTGGGGAGCAAGCAGGCCACCCAGTAAAACAGCAGAGTCTATTCCTCACCCTACACTGGGTTTTCCATACAGATATAGATTGTGAAACTATTTGATCTCCTAATCCATCCTCTATTTCACTGGCTATGAAATTTCACACGCTTACCACCATATTAAGCCCAATTGCTTGTAATTCATGAAAAGCTGCCATGGCACCTTCCAGAATGATAACCAGTTGTGATGTGAGGATACCAGGAAACAGAGAATCCACCTCTTCTTTGGGTAATTTGTTCCAGGCGTTAGTCTCCCTCACTGTCAAAAATGTGTGCCTTACGTCTCATTTGAATTTCTCTGACTTCAACTGACAGCCATTGGTTCCTGTTGTGCCTTTCTTGGCTAGATCCAAGTAGCCCTGCCCCGTGAAATCCAATTTTCCCATCCTGCTGGAATCCCCCCAGCCAGTAGGGTCCTCCTAGCTGTTTGTCTGCTGGGCTGGGGATATCAGACGCACCAGAGGCATGCAGAAGAGAGTGCACTGCATCAGCCCTGCATTGGGCTCAGGGGGTTGGCCTTGGCAACTTCTGCTCCAGTCACATCTCTGTGTGCCTGGGCTCAGGGCTTCTGCCCGGCATCTGCAGCTGGGGCTCAGGGCTTCCCTTGCACTTCCTTCTGGGGCTCAGGGGTCCATTTTTCTGGATGCCGCCAAATTGACCCTTGAGTTAAATTGCCAGGGGACTAGTAGGTAGGAGCCCCCAGTTGAGGTGCTCTCAGACGCAGGGAACCACCCGCACATCATAGAACCTCCTCTAACTTCATAAAGATTCTTGTCTGCTGCCCTCAGAGCCCACGTCTGAAGGCAGCATGGAAGTGAGTGTGGAAATGCTGTGACCCCCCCACAACAACCTCTGAACTCCCCCACGATCCCATTTTGGTCGGGACCCCCACCAAACAAAATGTCATTGAGATGGACGTGTTCCCAAGGAATGTGTCAATTTCAAGGAATCAACATTTCCCAGCTGAAAAAAATTTTCTCCTGGAAAACTTTCAATTTTTTTCAGAGTGGTGGCCATGTTAGTCTATATCAGCAAAAACAATGAGGAGTCCTTGTGGCACCTTAGAGACAAACAAATTGATTTGGGCATAAGCTTTCGTGGACTAGAACCCACTTCATCACATGCATGGAGTGAAAAATACAGTAGCAGGTATAAATACACAGCACATGAAAGGATGGGCATTGCCTTACCAAGTGGGAGGTCAGTCTAACGAGACAATTGAATTAAGAGTAGGATACCAAGGAAGGAAAAAACACTTTTGTCGTGGTAATGTGGGAGGCCCATTTCAAACAGTTGATAAGAAGGTGTGAGTAAGAGTAGTGGAAAATTAGTATGGGGGAAGTTAGGACTTTTGGCTGCAGAATTTTATTTCATTTTTTAATGAGATTGCGTCTTTTAGGTTTTGTGGCACACAAGTAGAGAAGTTTGCAAGACATTGCAAACTTCCAGCAAGAACAATAACACGCAAGAGCCCCAAAATCAGAGGGAGAGAATGTAAGTTACTGCCTATAACAGAGAGGCACAAGTCTCTGTGTACCTGCTGACTGACTGCTGCTAAGCCCCCACTGAGCTGTCTAGCATGCAAGTAGGTCCAGGAACCATGCCCAAAATTTGAAGTCGCAGTATTCAATTTTAACACAACCACAAATGCACCAGAGCCTCCAAATTTTCTGTTTTACAAGGTCTCTCCTTGTTTTGGAACACTGAGTTCTAAACATGCCATGGGGAATTTGAATCAAATTTCAGCTACTGATTAGTATGTGTTTGGAACAATCACTACTGTGCATTCGGTGTTATGTTGTAGGTTTCTTTAGGAAATCTGGGGAAACAGGAGCACTGGGAAAGCCTATTCCCCCCCCCCCCCCCCCCCACACACACACTGCACATTCGCTGCCCACTGGTGCTGCCTGAGCAGTAGCATTGTGACATCAGAGATAATCCACCACTCAGCGCTCCCTGCCTCCAGCTCCTTGTCACACCTGGGGAGAATGACTAGCCCCCTGGCTGCCATGGCAACAGCTACCTTTGACAACTGCTTGCCCCCTTCTTACCAGAACATCCTCACAGAAAGGCAGTTTGTAATGAAACAGGACCAGATTTGGATAAGCAGGACAGTCTACTGCTGGGCTCATTTGGGTTTGTACTGTGGTACTGTGCAGTGTTTCTTTTCAAAGAGCAATTGTTTGCTACTTTCCTTAGTAAAGGCTCAGTGAAAATAAAAGGCAAAATTCCTGCTCTTTTACTTGGATATTGTTTATCTGCTTCTTACACATTCAGGGTTATAGCTTAGAACTTTCACTGAAACTCAAGTTGCATAAAATGACTTTTGTTTTAATACAGTTTAATTTAATTACTTTCAATACTGTGTTCAGCACAGCACTGAGTGGTGAAAAGGGACCTTCACAAAGATAAGAATGGCAATAAAATATATACTGAAAACAACAGATGAATAAGAGGTTCATTGTTTAAACAGCACTTATATAATAGTTTTTCTTTCTATTAAAAAAACTAAGGAAATTAACATACCAAAAACTCTTCATTTAATGTTTCTTAGTTTAGCTTTCATCAATAAATTAAGCCGTCAAATAATTTGGATATACAAAGTCAAGGTTTTAAAAAGGATTAAAAGATTACAACTTTTAGCATTCTCAAGTTAGCAAATGTCCAAATAAGTGCTGCCCTGGCACCCTTAATTCAGTTGTCTTGGTCCTTTGCGTGATGATGCAGATTTTAGTTACATCATCCCATGTTGTTTTTTTCCCGTCAGGACCCTGCCTTATTCAGTGCACAAGATTTTCTGCTCTGGGGCTGTGTATTGCAGGAGTCTGTTGTCTGTAGGATCCCTGCCTCATTTATTGCAGAGTTAATGTTGCGTGGGCAACGCTCATTCTGGTATTTCCTAACTTGAAAGTGCTTGACTTTGAAACCTTTTAATCCTTTGTGTATTTTCTATTTTTTAAGGCTTACAACACTGATGAAACCAACCTTTATGACAAAGGGTATTTTTTTGATTGTGACATATCTATTATTTGTCTGTTTAGTGTCAATAGTGTGTACTTTACAAGACAGAAAAATTAAAACCATTGCTGGAGCAGGTTTGCTGCATACCGGGGAACAAGTCATGCTCTCCGCCACACTGTTATAGCCCCTTGGGAATCAATGATGAGAATGATGTTAAACCTACTGAGGACCAGCACAGTATAACCACATAATAATGCAAGGCTGGCCATACCTTGACCTTCCCCTGGATTGCTCCAACCTGCCTCGTATGACAGGCGCTGGGTCAGGGAGCCAGGGGATGGGTTCTACATCAGCCACAGAGCCCATATCTCCTCAGTGGCAGAAACCTTTGCAAAACTTTTAAAGATAATGCATCTACATGTGATTATCCCCTGTCCCCAAGAGAAATATGGTGTATTTTAATGAGTCTGCCCATGCTTGTCTTGATGATGAGAGCTAAAAAGTGCTGCAGGGATTCTCTCTCAAAACGATGCTATGCCAAACATTAAAACATACTTCCATCCTATACTTTGAAATCAAGAAAGACAACATCTCTCAGAAGGTAGGAGTGAACATTATAACCTTTACAAAAGAAGTGAAATCTCCTTTTGTTTTTACATCAGGAAATAACTCTTTTCAGGTCACCTTGCCCAAGACAGAAATGTCCAGAAGTCAAGTTGTTGATTATTTGAATCTGAAATGCAGCCATATTTTTCTTTCAGGATAAAATTATAGTCTTGACGGGGCACTCCTTTCTGGTGAAGACATCAGAAGATGTGGGAACAGAAAGGAGATTGTTCTGAGTCTTTCACATGACTTCTCTCTCATAGTCCATACCTTGGGTGACTTTCTGAGTGGATTATTGACATGTTCTCTGTCATGAGAAACTCAGCCCAAGCACAGATATTGCCCAATGCAGCTATCCACTAAATTGCAGGGGATGTTACACCTAAGAAAAAAACCTGGGTCATTGAAACTAATGGGAATTTTGCAATAAACTTCAGTGAGGCCAAGATTAAATATGTGGGGAGTGATGGTCGAGCATTCTCACTGGGGACTCTTCTAAACCTGGAGGTCATTTCCCTGGGTACACAGGTCAAAACTCTGCGTTTTCAAGGCACAGTGTAAGGCTCAGCTCTTTCTCTGACTGCTGTGTGGAGGTTTGGTTGTGGTGAGCTGAGTCCAATGAAAATAAATCATTTCCGTGAATTGAATGGGCTTTCAGTGATATGGCCAGCTCAGTTGCTCTGCTGAGCATTATGTAGACTGTGTTTACATTCGTCTTTTCCCTGATGTTTTTAACTCCATCTTTCCTTGAATTATATAAAGGGGAATTCGACAGCCTCTTTTGAGAGAACTTTTTGCTTGCAGATAGATAGATAGATCTGAGCTATATGAACAGACAGGAGAGCTCTTTTAGCATCAATCCTGCTCTTCCTTCAAAAGTGGGGGTAGGAAATAGTTACATTATAGCAAATTTCTATTAAGCTATCTGATCTCTGGTTCAGAGTCTCTCTTGAGAAGGAATTTGGTCTGCAGGCGCATTTGGCTTCACCGGTCTTTTTATGAAACACTGAATAAACACACAGTAATTGCCAGATTGGATCAGACCTGAACTCCATCTAGTGTCTTGTCTCTGATAGTGGCTAGTACCAGATGTTTCAAAAGAAGGTTTAATGACCTTTAATATTCAGATGTGGAATAATCAGCCCTTCCCCGCATCTCGCCCTGAACTCTAATAGTTAGAGATTCATTTAAGCCCTGAAGCATAATGTTAGTATCCCTTAGGCATCCAGATCCATACACTATGCTATATAAAGCTGTCAAATCCCTCAAGTTTCTTTGTAATTCTGCTTAACAGCACTCCTAGGATCTACAGACATTTCCCAACTTCTCAGCTCACCCATAATACAAGCTCAAACCAGCAAGGTACTGAGCATGCTACCCGCAATCCAAAGAAACATATAAGCACATGCTTAACTTGAAGCAACTTTAAGAATGTAAGAAGCCTCATTGAAATCAACATGCTTAAAATTCTGGGTGCTTCACAACAGGAAAGATGGAGATAGACAGCTCAGAGGACAGCAACAAAAATGATGAAAGGTTTAGAAGTGGTAGGGGATGGGCTAGATGACCTCTTCAGACCCTACGTTTCTATGATTGTATGAAAAGATAATGCAGCTGCCTAAATGTTCTGCTGGACTGAGGCAAGATGCATGCAGGATTAAGGCTTAAATGACCTATTGTTCTCTGCTTGGATGCATTTGATGAAAGAAGTCAAGTCCTTCTTCCTTGGTACCTTCTGTAGAACTGCACATTAACCAAGCTGCTTTTGAAGTTAAATAATCATTTTATTTGTAATATTTGTCTGAATGCCGACTGACTGGCATGCTATTTGGCCACAACCAAAGAGTGGGTAAAGAAATAAATGACACATGTGTGTATGTACGGCATGTGTATGAATATGTACACACACACACACGCACACACACTTTTTCTTCGTCTTTGGCCACAATAAACATACCACACATACATACCTGCTGATCACACTCAATGTTCTCTACCTTTTAACTTGTCAGGGGTGTTATGAATAAGAACCAAGACATTCTCTTAATTTCACAAACTGGAATGTGCGACATGAGCTAAATACATTTAACTATTATATGATTTGGCAATCACTATTGTGACATGGGCTGAGGAAAGAGGTGCAGTGAGGATATTGACATAGGATGAAACAGGTTTACAGGCAGTTTGATCCCAACTCAATAATCATAATAAGAATATTATTATTCTTATCTCTATAAAGTTAGGTTAAAAGATAAATCTATTCTGACAATATTTTTTTCTTATCATTATAAATATATGTTTCTGAAAATATGTTCACTGTGGTTAATTTTCTCACAAATATTCACCCCTGGCTACACACTTTTAGTCTGATCATTAGAAGTGTATGTGTGGTAATTTTTCAGCAGCCAAAGAACAAGAAGCTTCAGGATTTAGTCAGCATGGCTGTAGTATCCAGAAGGGATACATTTGGAAGTTCCATTTTTGAACTATTTCCTCAATGAATGTATGTACATACTGTGTACTGCCTGGTTGCCAATGATTTAAAACATGAAGGCAAATTTAGGTGCTGGAAACTGTCACCCAATAACCAGAGAGTGTGATGCACTCTGTGTCTTCCTCTTACCCATGTTATTGTCCACAGGCATAATGGAGATCCACGGATCCTAAGTCTACACTGATAAGTGAAATTAAAATATCAGCCGAATCAGGGTCAAAATATAAATCAGACTAAATAGCAGGATAATGCACTTTCCTACAGATAAAGGATTTTTTTTTCTCCCTTAGAAGAAGTGAAGGAGTTCTGGGTTTTCCCATCAGTTGTTATAGGTTCCATTCCATAACTCAAAGGGTCTCTGTGCATATGACCACAGTTCTTTATATTAGCATACACAATTCGCATAAGAACTAATGCCTTCCTTTATGGTTGATCCCGCAGCGAGCGCCCAAGGCTGAATGAATGGCTGGAGGAAATTGTACGGCAGTGACCGAATTCATTCTCACAGGACTGACAGATCGTCTGGAGCTGCAGGTCCCCCTCTTCGCAGTATTCCTAGTGATCTATGGTATCACCCTGGTGTGGAATCTGGGGATGATGGTTTTAATCAGGATCGATCCCCGACTTCACACCCCCATGTACTTCTTCCTCAAGAATTTGTCCCTCGTGGATGTCTGTTACTCCACAGTCATCACTCCCAAGATGCTAATGAGCTTCTTAGCAGAGAGGAAAGCTATTTCCTACACAGCTTGCATCATCCAATATTTTAGCTTCATATTGCTTGCCATCTCTGAGTGCCTTCTGCTGGCAGTAATGGCGTACGACCGTTATGTAGCCATCTGTAACCCGCTGCTGTACACAGTCATCATGTCACCAAAGCACTGCCTACGGCTGGCAGCTGGTTCATATCTATGGGCCTTCCTGAACTCTGTGATACACACAAGCGGTTTGCTAAGATTATCCTACTGCCACTCCAATCTCCTGAATCATTTTTTCTGTGATATGAACCCACTTCTAAAGCTCTCCTCTTCTGGCACCTATGTCAACGAGCTACTTGTTTTCCTCTTTGGCAGTCTGATAGAGGTGATTAGCATTGGGACCATCCTCATCTCATACATCTTAATTATTGCAACTGTGCTGCAGATCCGCTCAACCGATGGCAGGTGCAAAGCCTTCTCCACCTGCACCTCCCACCTGACGGCCGTCTCCATGTTCCACGGGACAATTCTCTTCATGTACTTCCGACCCAGCGCCAGCTACGAGCTGGACACAGACAAAATGGCCTCAGTGTTCTACACGGTGGTGATCCCCATGCTGAACCCCCTCGTCTACAGCTTGAGGAACAAGGATGTGATGGATGCCCTGAGGAGAGCAATAAAGACAAAATCGAGGGCCCATTTTCCCCCAAAGGGTGTCATAATAGGACAACCAAATCCTTCAATGGCTGCTCTGCACACATAGGGCTTGGCTCCACTATTGGGTGGATCAATGTTGTGGCGATCGATCCACTGGGGGACAATTTAGCAGGTCTAGTGAAGACTCACTGGATCGACCCCGATTGCTTTCCCATTGACTCTGGTACTCCACCAGAATGAGATGAGTAAGGGGAGTGAAAGGGAGAGTTTCTTCTGTAGACTCAGCAAAGTGTGGACCCCGCAGTAAGTAGATCTAAGCTACATCTATAGGAGTTACATTACTAACAAAACTCAAATTATGTAGCTTAGATTGACCTGTTCCCTTCGTGTAAACTAGGCCATGTGCTCTGATTCAGAAAGTCCATAAGCACATGTTTAAGTATGTCTCCCTTTGACTTCAGTGGAACCTAACCATATGTTTAAAGTTGAACTTGTATTTAAGTGCTGCCTCAGGCAGAGATGCTTTTCTGAGTAGACACCTTATGTGCATAAAAAGGCCATGTCAGTTATTAAATGATGGTTTGGCTCCCCTGTACCGATAGTAAAATACTTTGAAATTGATTTTTCAGTGTAAAATGTAAGAGTGCGATTCGAATACTGTTTAGAATTACTGAATAAAAGGGAAAGTTCACACTGCAACCATGGAGTCATGAGCAATAACCAGGGCTGGTTTGATACTCCAAAAACATTGACAGATATTTGTTCAAATAAATTTTGTGATTTTGCTTCAATCAGATCCACAGCCCAATTCATCTGTTTTCCTGGAGACACTTGTGTGCGTGTAATTATATTGAAAACTGTGTCTGTTGAAAGGGAGAATGTCATGAATGCTCATTCAGATATAATATTTTGTCAGTACTCACACCGCCCCCACCCCACACACACACACACAACTCTTTGGTCACGTAAACTACCTGATCTTTAAATGCGACTCCTAAACTCACAACTTTTACAGACACATTTTCAAGGATAGGTTTCAGAGGAACAGGATAGTCATTGTTGGTGAATGCCACGGTTATTGGGATCTCAATGTAAAAGACCTTGGGCCCTATTTTCCTAAGTGCTGAGTACTTGCAGCTCCCCTTGACTTCAGCTGGAGTGATGGATCTTTTATTTCTGGAAATGAGGGATCGAGGGGACTGAAGTTGGGCACCAAAATCACTGGCCATTTCTGAAACTTTTGGGCATGGCGAATTACAACAGTGAATACCTGAAGCACCAGTCACCTCAGGGTAAGTCCACACTGCAACGTAAGCCCAGGGTTTGAACTCATGCTCAAGTCAACTCAAGCCCCCTTCCATCTCCACATAAATTGCACTAACCAAGGGCTCAAAGCCCGGGTCCGAGGACCCCACAGTGATAGAAGGTCTGAGCCTGAGTCAAGCTAAGACCCAGGGTTTATGTTTTTTATTGGTGTGCAGTGTAGATGCAGCCCCTCTGGACTCCTGCTCTGGGATTCAGCCAAAAATATCCCAAAGGCTGAGTTTCTTTGTCCTCTGGACAATAAAGTGTTCCCACACTGCACCACGAACAAAGAGCTAGAGTGGTCACATTTTGGAAGCGTGCTAGGAACTCTGGGATCTGGGTGTTTGAAATGGGGATCACATAATGCCGTGTAGATGCTGGAGCCCCAGTTTGGGACCCAGGATACAACAATCCCTAACCTGGGGTTACAAATTAGTGTAGATTCTCAAACCCGACGTTAACAAACTCAGGGTCTGCAAATGTGAGTCCTACTAGCCCAGGGCTTACACTGCAGTGTAGACATGTCCTCACAGAGCTCGTGAGTCACTGTGGTGTGGCTGTGTGTTCAGCACAATGGGGCTCTGGTCTCGGTTTGCACCTCCAGTCACGACTGTAAAAGTGAGAACATTGAACTACGGGCAAGTTTCAACCACCTGCCAGGCTCCTGCTAAGATCCTTTGATTTTATCTGTATGATGCAGCAGAGCTCCCCTCAGGAAATGGAGAGATTGAACTAATCTGTGGAATCCCAGCCTAACCCCTAGGCCCGCTGCCTTTCAGACCCATGACACCCAGTCAAACATTTCCCTCTTTTTCATGTAATTTGTTCCCTTCTGCCTCTGGCTGCTGCCACCCCCTTTCTGCCCTCACCCATACACCGTTTGGTTTTATCTGAGCCCAAAACACAGCTCGGACCCAGGGCAGGGGACAGAGCAATTTTAAAGGCTGGGGAGCCTCCTGCATGGCCTACAGAAGCAGCGGAATCCCAGAGCTGTGCAGGCAGAGGAAGGGGGCAAAGAACAGAGCCACACCCAGCTACCAGCACCAGTCATCTTAACAGAAAGCATCACCCAGCCCATCACATAGAACCATAAGACTAGTCATACGGCGTCAGACCAATGGTCCATCTAGCCAAGTGACCTGTCTTCCACAATGGCCAATGCCAGATGTTTCAGAGAGAATGAACAGAACAGGGCAATTATCCAGTGATCCATCCCCTGTCATCCTCTCCCAGCTTCTGTCAGCCAGAAATTTAGGGACATCCATAGCATGGGATTGCATCCCTGACCATCCTGGTTAATAGCTATTGATAGACCGATCTTCCAAGAACTTATCTAATTCTTTTAAAAACCCAGTTATGCTTTTGGCCTTCACAACATCCTCTGGCAATCAGTGTCCTCTGCACAGCTCTACTGCTGACAGCTGAAATTCTTCTTATACACCTCAAATATTGGCTTGTGTTTTAGGAACTGAGTTCCAGACCCTACGTTGTTGGCCTATTCAGCTGAGCCAAAGGTGCTGAACTCAATGACAGCTTTCCATGGACTTCAGATCAAGGCATAGAATTTGATGCACTACTTAACTCTTCCTTGTTGGGAAGAGTCATCTCTGCCTATATCTCCTCCCATCCTGAACCAGGACCTGGGGGGCTTGCCAAGATGCACCGATACAATGCAAGGCTCTCTCAGTCTCACTAGCTGCAAGAAAAGAGAGTTCCCAAAGAACAGCAGCAAAAGGGTTAAGGAGCATAAAGTTTAATTCTGCAGACACAAAACTATACTTCTCTGCTAATAATGCCCATTGCAGATGATGTTCAAAGTATTTCTTCAGATGCTGGTATTTACATATTCCCAATATATTTGATTATCATCATTATGTTTATACCCAAGAGCATATCTAGTGTTGCAGCAGGTGAACGAATACTTTGATCAATACTGAGAGCAAAAGGCCAAACAGGAAGGAAGGGCCAGCAGTCTGGGTGCTAGCCTGGAATTTAGAAGTCGAGTTAAATTCCTATCTCTGACACAGATTTGCTGTGTGACCTTGGACAAGTCACTTAGCCCCTCATTTAAAATTCTGTAAAATGGGGTTAATAGCACTTCCTTATTTCACAGAGGTATTCTGAGAACACATACGTTAAAAGGTTGTGAGATACTCAATTGTTGCAGTAGCTGGAGCCATATATGTGCTTTAGATACATTGCAAATACCTTACTTATGTTGGTGAGTGCTGATTCACATGAGCTGTCCCATTCACTACTGCAGGAATAAGATGTCACCCATCAATAAGAGTCCAGTGATGTGGCTCAAACAGAGGTAGAAAATGGTTACCATTATCAATAAGAACATTCCTATAACCAAGCCATCGGGATGCCTTTCGTGTGGTGTGTGTATGTCCTTTCTAGTAGGTACCACACCTGACATTCATAGCGCAGGGCATTTTTGCATGAAAAGGAGATAGAAGGGAGGGGAGTTGAATTAATAAGAAATTTGTTTCATATGAATTCCCAAAGGCCTGCCCCTTCCTTTCCTCCTCTGTGGTAAATATCCTAAACTCTGGACTGAGACATGAAGGATTCCATAGGCCAGCTGCTTTGAAAACAATCCACTGTCTGATTCAGAAATGACCATTAAAAGGAAGAGAGACAAGCTATGGAATAAAGCTGTGGATAGAGGTGAAAGCATTTGAAGAAAATCAGGGACCACCTGTGACAGGGTGTGGCCAGACTGCACCATTTTGTGGCTATATTGTGCTGAGTAGGCCCTGAGTAAATTTAACATCGTTACATAAGAACATAAGAATGGACATACTGGGTCAGAACAAAAGTCCATCTAGCCCACTGTCCTGTCTTCCAATGGTAGTCAGAGCCAGGTGCCCAGAGGGAATGAACAGAAGAGGTAATTATCAAGTGATCCATCCCCTGTCGCCCATTCCGAGCTGCTGGCAAACAGAGGCTAGGGACACCATCCCTGCCCAGCCTGGCTAATAGCCATTGATGGACCAATTCTCCATGAATGTATCTAGTTCTTTTTTGAACCCTGTAATAGTCTTGCCTTTCACACCATCTTCTGGTAAGGAGTTCCACAGGTTGACTGTGCTTTATGTGAAGAAATACTTCCTTTTGTTTGTGTTAAACCTGCTGGCTATACTTTTCATTTGGTGACCCCTAGTTCTTGTGTTATGAGAAGTAGTAAACAACACTTCTTTATCTACTTTCTCTACACCAGTCATGATTTTAGAGACCTCAATCATTTCTCCCCTTAGCTATCTCTTTTTCAAGCTGAAAAGCCCCAGTCTTATTTATCTCTCCTTATATGGAAGCCATTCCACAAACCTCATCATTTTTGTTGCCCTTTTCTGAATCTTTTCCAATTCCAATATATCTTTTTTGAGATGGGATGACCACATCTGCACACAGTATTCAAGATGTGGGTGTAGCATGGATTACTATAGAGGCAAGATGATATTTTCTGTCCTATTATCTATCCCTTTCTTAATTATTCCCAGCAGTCTGTTCGCTTCTTTGACTGCCCCTGCACATTGAGTGCATGTTTTCAGAGAACTGTCCACAATGCCTCTGAGATCACTTCCTTGAGTGGTAACAGATAATTTAGACCTCCATCATTCTCATCACTGATTCCCAAGGGGCTGTAACAGTGCTGCGGAGAGCATGAATTGGTCCCCCGCATGCAGCATCCCTGCTCCCACAATGGTACCTGCCATGTTCATACAATCATAGAATATCAGGGTTGGAAGGGACCTCAGGAGGTCATCTAGACCAACCCCCTGCTCAAAGCAGGACCGATCCCCAATTAAATCATCCTAGCCAGGGCTTTCTCAAGCCTGACCTTAAAAACTTCTAAGGAAGGAGTTTCCACCACCTCCCTAGGCAATGCATTCCAGTGTTTCACCACCCTCCGAGTGAAAAAGTTTTTCCTACTATCCAACCTAAATCTCCCCCACTGCAACTTGAGACCATTACTCCCTGTCCTGTCATCCGCTACCACTGAGAATAGCCTAGATCCATCCTCTTTGGAACCACCTTTCAGGTAGATGAAAGCAGCTATCAAATCTCCCCTCATTCTTCTCTTCTGTAGACTAAATGATCCCAGTTCCCTCAGCCTCTCCTCGTAAGTCATGTGTTCCAGTCCCCTAATCATTTTTGTTGCCCTCCGCTGGACTCTCTCCAATTTTTCCACAACCTTCTTGTAGTTTGGGGCCCAAAATTGGACACAGTACTCCAGATGAGGCCTCACCAATGTCAAATAGAGGGGAACAATCACGTCCCTCGATCTGCTGGCAATGCCCCAACTTATACATCCCAAAATGCCATTGGCCTTCTTGGCAACAAGGGCACACTGTTGACTCATATCCAGCTTCTCGTCCACTGTAACCCCTTGGTCCTTTTCTGCAGAACTGCTGCCGAGCCATTCGGTCCCTAGTCTGTAGTGGTGCATTGGATTCTTCCGTCCTAAGTGCAGGACTCTGCACTTGTCCTTGTTGAACCTCATCAGATTTCTTTTGGCCCAATCCTCCAATTTGTGTAGGTCCCTCTGTATCCTATCCCTACCCTCCAGCATATCTACCACTCCTCCCAGTTTAGTGTTGTCTGCAAACTTGCTGAGGGTGCAATCCACACCATCCTCCAGATCATTAATGAAGATATTGAACAAAATCGGCCCCAGGACTGATCCTTGGGGCACTCCGCTTGATACTGGCTGCCAACTAGACATGGAGCCATTGATCACTACCCGTTGAGCCCGACAATCTAGCCAACCTTCTACCCACCTTATAGTGCATTCATCCAACCCATACTTCTTTAACTTGCTGACAAGAATACTGTGGGAGACAGTGTCAAAAGCTTTGCTAAAGTCAAGGAACACCACGTCCACTGCTTTCCCTTTATCCACAGAACCAGTTATCTCATCATAGAAGGCAATTAGATTAGTCACGCATGACTTGCCCTTGGTGAATCCATGCTGACTGTTCCTGATCACATTCCTCTCATCTAAGTGCTTGAGAATTGATTCCTTGAGGACCTGCTCCATGATATTTCTGGAGACTGAGGTGAGGCTGACTGGCCTGTAGTTCCCAGGATCCTCCTTCTTCCCTTTTTTAAAGACTGGCACTACATTAGCCTTTTTCCAGTTGTCCAGGACTTCCCCGGATTGCCATGAGTTTTCAAAGATAATGGACAATGGCTCTGCAATCACATCCGCCAACTCCTTTAGCACTCTCAGATGCAACGCATCCAGCCCCATGGACTTGTGCATGTCCAGCTTTTCTAAATAGTCCCGAACCACTTCTTTCTCCACAGAGGGCTGGTCACCTCCTCCCCATGCTGTGCTGCTCAGTGCAGTAGTCTGGGAGCTGACCTTGTTCGTGAAGACAGAGGCAAAAAAAGCATTGAGTACATTGGCTTTTTCCACCCCCACGAACATGATACAGTTCTGTGGTGACCTAGAATCCTATTTTCGACGTCTCCGTCTCAAGGAATATTTCCAAAATACCTCTGAACAACATACTAATCCACAGAGGTCTCCCTGCCAACACTACAGAAAGAGGGATTCTAGATGGACTCCTCCTGAAGGTCGAAACAGCAGACTGGACTTCTACATAGAGTGCTTCCGCCGACGTGCACGGGCTGAAATTGTGGAAAAGCAGCATCTCTTGCCCCATAACCTCAGCCATGCGGAACGCAATGCCATCCACAGCCTCAGAAACAACTCTGACATCATAATCAAAAAGGCTGACAAAGGAGGTGCTGTTGTCATCATGAATAGGTCGGAATATGAACAAGAGGCTGCTCGGCAGCTCTCCAACACGAGTTTCTACAAGCCATTACCCTATGATCCCACTGAGAGTTACCAAAAGCAACTACAGCATTTACTCAAGAAACTTCCTGAAAAAGCACAAGATCAAATCCGCACAGACACACCCCTGGAACCCCGACCTGGGATATTCTATCTACTACCCAAGATCCATAAACCTGGAAATCCTGGGCGCCCCATCATCTCAGGCATTGGCACCCTGACAGCAGGATTGTCTGGCTATGTAGACTCCCTCCTCAGGCCCTACGCTACCAGCACTCCCAGCTACCTTCGAGACACCACTGACTTCCTGAGGAAACTTCAATCCATCGGTGATCTTCCTGATAACACCATCCTGGCTACTATGGATGTAGAAGCCCTCTACACCAACATTCCACACAAAGATGGACTACAAGCCGTCAAGAACACTATCCCCGATAATGTCACGGCTAACCTGGTGGCTGAACTTTGTGACTTTGTCCTTACCCATAACTATTTCACATGTGGGGACAATGTATACCTTCAGATCAGCGGCACTGCTATGGGTACCCGCATGGCACCACAGTATGCCAACATTTTTATGGCTGATTTAGAACAATGCTTCCTCAGCTCTCGTCCCCTAAAGCCCCTACTCTACTTGCGCTATATTGATGACATCTTCATCATCTGGACCCATGGAAAAGAAGCCCTTGAGGAATTCCACCATGATTTCAACAATTTCCATCCCACCACCAACCTCAGCCTGGTCCAGTCCACACAAGAGATCCACTTTCTGGACACTACAGTGCTAATAAACAATGGTCACATAAACACCACCCTATACCGGAAACCTACTGACCGCTATTCCTACCTGCATGCCTCCAGCTTTCACCCTGACCACACCACACGATCCATCGTCTACAGCCAAGCTCTGCGATACAACCGCATTTGCTCCAACCCCTCAGACAGAGACAAACACCTACAAGATCTCTGTCAAGCTTTCTTACAACTACAATACCCACCTGCAGAAGTAAAGAAACAGATTGATAGAGCCAGAAGAGTTCCCAGAAGTTACCTACTACAGGACAGGCCTAACAAAGAAAATAACAGAACGCCACTAGCGGTCACCTTCAGCCCCCAACTAAAACCCCTCCAATGAATTATTAAGGATCTACAACCTATCCTAAAGGATGACCCAACACTCTCACAAGTCTTGGGAGACAGGCCAGTCCTTGCCTACAGACAGCCCCCCAACCTGAAGCAAATACTCACCAACAACCACATACCACACAACAGAACCACTAACCCAGGAACTTATCCTTGCAACAAAGCCCGTTGCCAATTGTGCCCACATATCTATTCAGGGGACACCATCACAGGGTCTAATAACATCAGCCACACTATCAGAGGCTCGTTTACCTGCACATCCACCAATGTGATATATGCCATCATGTGCCAGCAATGCCCCTCTGCCATGTACATTGGTCAAACTGGACAGTCTCTACGTAAAAGAATAAATGGACACAAATCAGATGTCAAGAATTATAACATTCATAAACCAGTCGGAGAACACTTCAATCTCTCTGGTCACGCAATCACAGACATGAAGGTCGCTATCTTAAAACAAAAAAACTTCAAATCCAGACTCCAGCGAGAAACTGCTGAATTGGAATTCATTTGCAAATTGGATACTATTAATTTAGGCTTAAATAGAGACTGGGAGTGGCTAAGTCATTATGCAAGGTAGCCTGTTTCCTCTTGTTTTTTCGTACCCCCCCCCCCCAGATGTTCTGGTTTAACTTGGATTTAAACTTGGAGAGTGGTCAGTTTAGATGAGCTATTACCAGCAGGAGAGTGAGTTTGTGTGTGTGTATGGGGGTGGGGGGGATGTGAGAAAACCTGGATCTATGCAGGAAATAGCCCGACTTGATTATGTAAAGAGTTGTCACTTTGGATGGGCTAGCAGCAGCAGGAGAGTGAATTTGTGTGGGGGGGTGGAGGGTGAGAAAACCTGGATTTGTGCTGGAAATGGCCCACCTGTTGATCACTTTAGATAAGCTATTACCAGCAGGACAGTGGGGTGGGAGGAGGTATTGTTTCATATTCTCTGTGTGTATATAAAGTCTGCTGCAGTTTCCACGGTATACATCTGATGAAGTGAGCTGTAGCTCACGAAAGCTCATGCTCAAATAAATTGGTTAGTCTCTAAGGTGCCACAAGTACTCCTTTTCTTTTTGTCACTATGTTGCCTCCCTCATTCAGTAAGGGGCCCACACTTTCCTTGACTTTCTTCTTGTTGCCAACATACCTGAAGAAACCCTTCTTGTTACTCTTAATATCTCTTGCTAGCTGCAACTCCAGGTGTGATTTGCCCTTCCTGATTTCACTCCTGCATGCCTGAGCAATATTTTTATACTCATCCCTGGTCATTTGTCCAATCTTCCACTTCTTGAGAGCTTCTTTTTTGTGTTTAAGATCAGCAAGGATTTCACTGTTAAGCCAAGCTGTTTGCCGACCCAGGGTGCCATTTGCAATGTACGATGCTGGTTTTCCAATTTATTTGAACTCTGGGAACATGACCTTGTGTCTGTGAAACTTCGCAGCCCAATTAAATGTGACTTATGGATGGTTCTGAGCAGTCACCTTCCAACCAGTTGGAGTCTAGAACTTGAAATACCAGGAAAGCTGGTGGGTGCACTAATTCAGGGTTCCCGTTTAGCCCTGTTGTAGACCAGTCTCCTCCCAAACCCAACTCCTCCCTTGCTCATGACCTCCTCCCAAGCACCCCCTGGTGGCCTGAGTGGTTCTGCAGCACCTTGCCATCCATCTCTCCCTCCTCCAGACTCCACAGCTGCACTCACAACAGATCAGTCTCGCCGGCCCTTCCAGCTGGGTTTTATTTATTTTCCAAGTAGGGTGACCAGATGTCCGGATTTTATAGGGACAGTCCTGATTTTGGGGTCTTTTTCTTATAAGAGCTCCTGTTAAGGTTCCTTCCCCACTCTAAACTTTAGGGTACAGATGTGGGAACCTGCATGAAAGACCCCCCTAAGCTTATTCTTACCAGCTTAGGTTAAAAGCTTCCCCAAGGTACAAGCTTTGCATTGTCCTTGAACAGTATGTTGCCACCACCAAGCGTTTTAAATAAAGAGCAGGGAAAGAGACCACTTGGAGCTGTCTTCCCCCAAAATTCCCCCTACACCCCCTTTCCTTGGAAGGCTTGTTAAAAATCCTCACCAATTTGTACAGGTGAACACAGACCCAAACTCTTGGATTTTAAGAAGAATGAAAAATTAATCAGGTTCTTTAAAGAAGAATTTTAATTAAAGAAAAGGTAAAAGAATCACCTCTGTAAAATCAGGATGGTGAACACCTTACAGAGTAATCAGATTGAAAATAAAGAGAATCCTTCTAGGCAAAACCTTAAGTTACCAAAAGAGACAAAAACAGGCATATACATTCCCTCCAGCACAGCTTATTTTACCAGCCATTAAATAAAAGGAAATCTAACGCATTTTCTAGCTAGATTACTTTCTAACTTAACAGGAGTTGGAAGGCTGAATTCCTGATTGGTTCCCAGCAAAAGCAACACACAGCCAGCCAGACCCTTTGTTCCCACCCCCTCCAGATTTGAAAGTATCTTGTCCCCTCATTGGTCATTTTGGGTCAGGTGCCAGCGAGGTTACTTTAGCTTCTTAACCTTTTACAGGTGAAAGGGTTTTGCCTCTGGCCAGGAGGAATTTATAGCGCTCTATACAGAAAGGTGGTTACCCTTCCCTTTATATTTATGACGTGCCCCCAAATCACAGAAACACTGGCTGTGATTTCTTCCTGGAGCTCTAGGAGAAAACAGAGTTAATAGGACACATGCACCTCTAAATATACTACGAACAGTATAAAGACTAACAATATTTTCCACATCTCAAGGATGATTTTAACCAGTTGATTCTGGGAAACTTTCATGGGAGAGTGCATCAGCCACTTTGTTAGAAGCACCTGAAATGTGTTGTATGTTGAAATCAAAATCTTGGAGAGCTAAACTCCACCAAAGAAGTTTTTGTTATTTCCCATGGTGGTATGAAGCCACTGTAGCGCAGCATGGTCGGGTTTGCAGGTGGAAACGCCATCCCCAGACATATGGGTGTAGCTTTTCCAGAGTGTAGACAATGGTGTAACATTCCTTTACACTGATTGACAAGTGGTTTTCCCCCTTAGACAGCTTCTTGCTGAGAAACATGACAGGATGGAACACCTGATCCGGTCCTTCCTGCATTAAAACTGCTCCCACAGCACGCTCGGATGCATCAGTGGTTACTAGGAACTGTTGGTCAAAGTCTGGGGCCCTTAGCACAGGGTCAGACATGAGTGTCGCTTTAAGCTGGTTAAAGGCCTTCTGACACTCTTCAGTCCACTGAACTGCATTTTGCTGTTTCTTTTTGGTTAGGTCTGTCAGTGGGGCGGTGATTTGGCTATATTGTGGTAAAAATCGCCTGTAGTATCCGGGCAAGCCTAAGAAGGATTGGACCTGTTTCTTTGACTTTGGGCCTGGCCACTTTTGGATAACACCCACTTTGGCCTGACGGGGGTTGATAGTTCCTTGACCCACCTGGTGTCCAAGGTAAGTCACTCTGTTTAGGCCTCTTTGACACTTTTTAACCTTAACAGTTACTTAGGGGTTCTGAGGGAAAAAAGAACATGGGATCATATAATTAAAATTTGCATCATCATGCAAAGGCACAAGATGACTGAATTAAGGGTGCCAGGGCAACACTTATTTGGACATTTGCTAACCTAAGAATGCCCTAAACTGTGTAACCTTTTAATCCTTCTTAAAACCTTGACTTTCTGTTTCCTAATTATTTGATGGTATAATTTATAGTTGAAAGCTAACCTAAAATGTTAAATGAAGGGTTTTGGGTATGTTAATTTTCCTTAGTTTTTTAATAGAAAGAAAATCTATTATATAAGTGTTGTTTAAACAATGAAGCTCTTACTCATCTGTTGTTTTCAGTATATATTTTATTGCCATCCTTATCTTTGTGAAGGTCCCTTTTCACCTCTCAGTGCTGTGTTGATCAGAGTATAGAAAGTAGTTGAATTAAACTGTATTAAAAGAAAACCCATTTTATGCAACTTCAGTTTCAGTGAAAGTTCTAAGCTCTAGTCCTCAATTTGTAAGAAGCAGATAAACAATATCCAAGAAAAAGAGCAGGAATTTTGCATCTTATTTTCACCTAGTCTTTACTAAGGAAAGTAGCAAACAATTTATCTTTGAAAAGAAACACTGCACAGTACCACAGTACAAACCCAAATGAGCACAGCAGGAGACTGTCCTGCTTATCCAAATCTGGTCCTGTTTCATTACAAACTTCCTTTCTGTGATGATGTTCTGGCAAGAAGGGGCAATCAGTTGTCACAGGTAGCTGTTGCCATGGCAGCCAGGGGGCTAGTCATTCTCCCCAAGTGTGACAAGGAGCTGGAGGCAGGGAGTGCTGAGTGGTGGATTATCTCTGATGTCACTATGCTACTGCTCAGGCAGCACCAGTGGGCAGCAAATGTGCACTGTGTTTGTGGGTGTGTGGGGGGAGGGAAATAGGCTTTCCCAGTGCTCCTGTTTCCCCAAAAATTCTAAAGAAACCAACAACATAACACTGAATGCGCATGAGTGATTGTTCCACACACATGCAAATTAGTAGCTGAAATTTGATTTAAATTCCCCATGGCATGTTTAGAACTCAGTGTTCCAAAACAAGGAGAGACCTTGTAAAACAGAAAATTTAGATGCTCTGGTGTATTTGTGGTTGTGTTAAAATTGACTACTGCGACTTTAAACTTTGGTCACGGTTCCTGGACCTACTTGCATGCTAGGCAGCTCAGTGGGGGCTTAGCAGCAGTCAGTCAGCAGTTACCCAGAGAGTTGTGCCTCTCTGTTATAGGTAGCTTCTCTCCTTCTGATTTTGGGGTTCTTATGTGTTTTTGTTCTGGTCTTAAGAAACAAATTAGCGAGACATTGCAAGTTCCAGCAAGAATATTTTATGTTTCTCTATCTTCTCTGCTTGTGTGCCACAAAACATAAAAGACACAATCTCATTAAAAAATGAAATAAAATTCTGCAGCCAAAAGTCCTAACTCCCTCCCCCACTAATTTCCCTCTACTCTTACTCACACCTCCTTGTCAACTGTTTGAAATGTGCCACCCTCATTACCATGACAAAAGTGATTTTTCCTCCCTTGGTATCCTACTATTAATTAAATTGTCTCGTTAGACTGACCTCCCACTTGGTAAGGCCACACCCATCCTTTAATGTGCTGTGTATTTATACCTGCTACTGTATTTTCCACTCCACACATCTGATAAAGTGGGTTCTGTCCCATGAAACGTATGCCCAAATCAATGTGTTCATCTCTAAGCTGCCCCAAGGACTCCTCATTGTTTTGCTGATACAGACTAACAGGGCTGCCCCTCTGAAAAACATTGAAAGTTTTCCAGCAGAACACTTTTTTCAGCTGGGAAATGTTGATTCCTTGAAATGGACACATACCTTGGGAACATATTCCTTTCAATGACATTTCGTTTGGTGGGGGTCCCGACCAAAATGGGATCGTGGGGGAGTTCAGAGGTTGTTGTGGGCGGGGGGGGGGGGGGGCGCGGTCACAGCATTGCCATGCTCACTTCTGTGCTGCCTTCAGACCTGGGCTCTGAGTGCAGTAGCCAACAATGTTCTTGAAGTTAGAGGAGGTTTCCAGATGTGGAGGTGGATCCCTGTTGCTGGGAGCATCTCAACTGGGGGCTCCTACCTACTAGTCCCCTGGCAAATTAAAGCAAGGGCCAATTTGGGGTCATCCAGAAAAAATGGACCCCTGAGCCCCAGAAGGAAGTGCAAGGGAAGCCCCGAGCTCCAGCTGCAGATGATGGGAAGAAGCCCTGAGCACAGGCACCCAGAGTGCTGGCAGGAGTGGGTAGGGGCATGAAAGTCCTGAGCTCAACACCCCAGCCCTAGCTGCAGCCAGGGGGGTCAGAAGCCCTGAGCTCGGGAACCCAGAGACGTGGCTGGGGCAGAAGTTGCCAAGACCAAACTCCTGAGCCCAACGCCCGGCTGATGCAGTGCATTCACTTCTGCATGCCTCTGGTGCAGCTGATATCCCCAACCCAGCAGACAAACAGCTAGGAGGACCCTACTGGGTTCTCCTGGCTGAGGAAATCAGATTTCACAGGGCAGGGCTAATTCAATATAGCCAAGAAAGGCACAACAAGAATTAACGGCTGTCAGCTGAAGCCAGAGAAATTCAAATGTGACGTAAGGCAAACATTTTTGACAGTGAGTGAGACTAACCACTGGAACAAATTACCCAGGGAAGAGGTGGATTCTCTGTTTCCTGGTGTCCTCATATCACAACTGGTTATCATTCTGGAAGGTGCCTTTTCGTGAATAACAAGCAATTGGGCTTAATATGGTGGTAAGTGTGTGAAATTTCATAGCCAGTGAAATAGAGGCCGGATTAGGAGTTCAAATAGTTTCACAATCTATATCTGTATGGGAAACCCAGTGTGGGGTGAGGAATAGACTCTGCTGTTTTACTGGGTGGCCTGCTTGCTCCCCAGAATCTATAATGAGCAAGTGGGGTGATCCAGGGTGCAGCTCAAACATCCATCCAGGCTGGCCAGGGGCAGACATCAGGCCTGCAAGGGAAAGGTGAGTGTGGCAGTGACTTCACAAAGGCCTTTGGCAGGAACTCAGCCTATTGGGCAAAGATGATGAGGCGGCTGTGACCTCACAAAGCTCCCTTGACAGCAGCCTGGCAGGACAGGGATGCGGGTCAGGGGGAACCTCGGAGACCCCTGTAGCCTTGCTGCAGCAAGCCTCCATCTCGCGGTCTCTCAGTGAGGACCAAGAGACAATTGGTGTGGAGGAGATTCTGTGGGATTTTTTTTTATAATTTCAATCTGGATTTTGTGGACAAAAATTGTTATCTGTGTAGAAGGTAAGAAAAACATAGGCTCTAAGTAGAAGATGGGGGACTCTATTCTAGCAGATTCAGAGGCATCACCACCCTCCCAGTGAAAAAGTTTTTCCTAATATCCAAGCCTTCCACACTGCAACTTGAGATCATTGCTCCTTGTTCTGTTATCTGCCAGCTCTACGAATTTCATGAGAATCAATCTTTCATTAGGAAAATAATTCAAATATACAAATACAAAAAACTTGGAGTAAAATCAATCCATCCTGATCTTTTGTATCTGGGGGTGTGGGCCTCAGAGGCCAGACTGAGAACCTCATTGGCTAGGAACACCCAGGAAGGCAGTAGAAAAATTCCAGTCCTCTTAGCAACCAAGCCTCCATCATCCAAGGAACACCTGAGGGCTGTGGGAGACAGAGGGGTGTTGAGAATGTCTAATTCATGATTGAAAATACAGAGATGTGTTATTGGCTTTGGAATGGGGGACAAGTATCAAATCCATCTGGGTTGTTGCCCCAAACAACCATCACTCATTGTCCTTTAGCGCACAAGGACTCTAATATGCCTGACATGCTCAAATCTCTTGCCTTATTGGATTTAGAGAATTTTCTCCATCCCCATGATACAGACGGAGAGAGAAAAGGTGTGACCTTTCTTTGGTCATACACCAAAGTCATGCTAGAGCTAGAAAGAGAAGCATAAGAAAAAAAAAGTTGTATGAAAATATTTTGCATTTAAAACGGATTTCTTAAACAAAGGAAATTTGAAGGGTGGTGAGTGAACTGAAATGATACGTTCTGGTCTCCACATGTTTCTAGATTTAGGAACTCGTAGATCCATCCCCTGATACCTAGTTTTTATCCATAGATTGAGGGAGGAAAAGAAGTTTGCCTGTTTTGTGAACTCCCAATGGCTTTCTTGAATTTCAACGAACTAGTCATTGAACTGGACTCTTTGAATAAACTGAAAGGAAGACAATATTTTCTGCACCTTCCAAGGAAGCTATTGCTGTCCAAAGCTGGGTTAGCGTTTCAGCTAACTTTGCTTTCAGGGCCTTAGCTATCACATCAGTGGTGTGACTGTCTTTAAAACTTGGCAGTGAACGTGTTCCACTTCATGTTATTTTTCCTCTTCTATTTAAACTATTTAAGAGATTGTCATAAATTTCTCTCTTAATTTAAAATAGATGTTTTTTTTTTTTGTCAAGCTGGGTCATACAGATCTCTAAGGATGAAGATTCCACCACCTCCATAGGTCACACTCAGAGCCAGGGAGACTGGGAATAGAGTAAAATTACCAATGAAAGCCAGGAGTCCAGACTCCCAAACCCCTGCCTCAGTCACAACAACAGGTCACACTCAGAGCCAGGGAGACCGGGAATCGAGTCCCGCTGGCACTTCCCAGCTCTGGAAGGGAGTGTTCCTCTAGTGGTTAGTGTGGGAGCCTGTACAAAGGCGCCATCCCCGGCTCTATCCCTGACTCCCTTCGCGACCCTGAGGCAGTGGCTTCTCTTGCCCAGGCCTCTGTTTCCATCAGTGGGGCTGGGGACACTCCCCTACAGCCCTTGGGTTGTCACACTTCAGGAATGTGCTTGAGGTACGAGGAGACCTGGAGATGGGAGGTGTGCTGCTGGCCGTAGGTCAGTGTTGTGAACCCCCGCTTGCTAGCCTGGGTTTCTCCATCCCCTGGCAATAAAACATCATCTTCTTTTCACAGCCACTTTTGATCTCCAGGCTTCTACCCCCTGCCCTGCTGCCAGGGCATTGGGCAGCACCCTTTCCAGCCCACCTGGGTGCAGAAGATTGAGGAGGAGGGCAAGAGACTAGGCCTCGGTGAGTATCTGCCACCCAGCGCTTTCCCATCTAGAGCAAGTGAGTGGAGATCTCCAGAGCCATCCCCAGTGTGGTGGGAATGGGCCAGCAAGAGGGCTCCCAGCCCTCCCCTTGCAGGAGATTGTTCCCCACGTTGAGAGTCTTTGGGGAGGGCAGAACCTGCCAGGTGCTGAACACGCACAACCGCAATCAGTGAAATCAGTGGGAACTGAGGGCGACTCCTCCCTCCCAGCATTGGCACCTTGTGAACTTTCGCTGGGGACTGTCCAGGTGCTGCTCTTTCCCTGGCCTGGGAGGGAGCAGGGCCTACTGGGGTGGAGGAAGCTGCTTCTTGTCCAAACTAACTGAGAGCCCCACTGCTCTGAAAGGACGAGACTCTCCTGGTGTCACAGGGCTCCATTGGTGAGGGATTTCAGAGTAACAGCCATGTTACTCTGTATTTGCAAAAAGAAAAGGAGTACTTGTGGCACCTTAGAGACTAACCAATTTATTTGAGCATAAGCTTTCGTGAGCTACAGCTCACTTCATCGGATGCATACTGTGGAAAATACTTCAATCTCTCTGGTCACGCGATTACAGACATGAAAGTTGCGAAATTACAACAGAAAAACTTCAAATCCAGACTCCAGCAAGAGACTGCTGAATTGGAATTCATTTGCAAATTGGATACAATTAACTTAGGCTTGAATAGAGCCTGGGAGTGGCTAAGTCATTATGCAAGGTAACCTATTTCCCCTTGTTTTCCTAACCCCCTCCCCCCCAGACGTTCTTGTTAAACTCTGGATTTGAGCTGGAAATGGCCCACCTTGATTATCATACACATTGTAAGGAGAGTGATGACTTTAGATAAGCTATTACCAACAGGAGAGTGGGGTGGGGGAGAGAAAAACTTTTGTAGTGATAAACACCCATTTTTTTCATGATTTGTGTGTATAAAAAGAAACATCTTCTGTATTTTCCACAGTATGCATCCGATGAAGTGAGCTGTAGCTCACGAAAGCTTATGCTCAAATAAATTGGTTAGTCTCTAAGGTGCCACAAGTCCTCCTTTTCTTATTGGTGAGGGAGAACGTTAGGAGCAGCCTGTGCTGTGAGCTGCTGCCAGTGGGTGTGGACGGCAGCCTCCGTGCCCTGGGGTGGGGTGTGTGCTGAGGAGAAAGTGCCTCAGCGAAGGGGAGGTGGACGGAGGAACAGGCAGGCATGTTAATGAGAGGCTGCCTTGAACCCAGACTCACAGCTGCTCCCCACTCAGTCCCAGGATGCAGAGGCTGAAGGGGATGCTGAGGAGGAAGGCCGGGCTGGTGGCTCTGTAGCCAATGGGAAGCAGTGGCTGGCTTGCCCAGGAGGAGAGTGGCAGGGAAGAGATCAGTGGCCAGGCGAGGAGGAGGAGCTCCCTGGCCTTCTGGAGGAAGATGAAGAGACCAGCTCCCTTAGCATGCCCTGAGGCACCTTCTGGTCCCAAATGGAGGTGTCCCAGGGTGATGCTCTGAAGGAGGGACCCAGGAGAGGGTGGGAGTTGGGCAAGGTGGCTCTGCGGCTTCCTTTACAGGAAGCAGAGGAGCCAGGAGCCGCACCCCAGTGCCCAGCCTGAACCATCCACGAGCCTGGCCACTAAGGAGCCCCCAGCCGGCCCAGAGCAGGAGCTGGGTGACTCTGGCATGGGGGCCAGCAGTTCCATCTACACCCGAAGGGCCAGAAGCCCCTCTGTAGGGTCTGACAGCCCTGAGGCTGAAGGTTCCCTCTTTGCAGGTGAGGGGAGATGCAGGGGATGGGGAGAAGGAAAGGGGTGGTGGGGGACTAGTAACAGCCTGTCAAGGCTTCTTCCCCACTCTGAACTTTAGGGTTCAGATGTGGGGACCTGCATGAAAGACCCCCTAAGCTTATTTTTACCAGCTTAGGTTAAAAACTTCCCCAAGATACAGACTTTGCCTTGTCCTTGAACAGTATGCTGCCACCACCAAGCGTTTTAAACAAAGGACAGGGAAAGAGACCACTTGGAGATGTTTCCCCAAAGCCTACACCCACTTTCCTGGGGAAGGCTTGATAATGATTTTTACCATTTGGTACAGGTGAACACAGAGCCAAACCCTTGGATTTTAAAAACCATGAAAAATTAATTAGGTTTTTAAAAGAATAATTTTAATTAAAGAAAAGGTAAAAGAACTACCTTTGAAAATTAGGATGGTAAATACATTACAGGGTAGTTAGATTTAAAACAGAGAATTTCTTTAGGCAAAACCTAAGTTACAAAAAGACACAAAAACAGGAATATACATTTCCTTCAAAGTTAGTTACAGCCCATTTGTTGAGCCATTTATTAAACAGATTTGTTGTTTGGTTTACATAAGCCACATTACTTAGTTCAGGCCCTTTTTTAATGGCTTGAAATTTTACTTTTTAAGTTTTAGGTGTAACTTGAAATTAGCGATTTGGCTGTGTTGTGGTACAAATCGCCTGTAATATCCGGCCAAACCTAAGAAGAATTGGACCTGTTTTTTTTTTTACTTTGGGACAGGCCACTTTTGGATAGCATTCACTTTGGCCTGTAAGGGTTTGATATTTTCTTGACCCACCTGATGTTCAAGGTAAGTTACTCTGTTTAGGCCTATTTGACACTTTTTAGCCTTACCAGTTAGTTTTGCCTCCCTTATGCACTCGTAGACTTTTTGTAGCTGTTCCAGGTGTTTTGCCCAGGAATCCAAAAATATGGCCACATTGTCATGGTAGGCAACTGCATATCTTTCCAATTCCACTAGAAGACCATCTGCAAGTCTTTGGAAGGTGGTGGGTGAATTCTGTAGCCTGAAAGGGAGCATATTAAATGTATACAGCCCGATATGTGTGATGAAGGCTGACCTTTTCTCAGCGGATTTATTTAGTGGTACCTGCCAGTACCCCTGGGTTAAGTCCAAGATAGGGATGAACTGGGCCCGTCCCAGTTTCTTCAATTCTTTATTTGTGTGTGGCATTGGATAGTTGTTTGGGCTAGTGTCATAAATATAAAGGGAAGGGTAAACACCTTTAAAATCCCTCCTGGCCAGAGGAAAACCCTTTTCACCTGTAAAGGGTTAAGAAGCTCGGATAACCTCGCTGGCACCTGACCAAAATGACCAATGCAGAGACAAGATACTTTCAAAAGCTGGGGGGATTGAGAAACAAAGCCTCTCTCTCTCTCGGTCTGTGTGATGCTTTTGCCAGGGACAGAACAGGAATGGAGTCTTAGAACTTAGTAAGTAATCTAGCTAGATATGCGTTAGATTCTAATTTCTTTAAATGGCTGAGAAAAATAAGCTGTGCTGAATGGAATGGATATTCCTGTTTTTGTGTCCTTTTGTAACTTAAGGTTTTGCCTAGAGGGGTTCTCTAGAATTTGAATCTAATTACCCTGTAAGGTATTTACAATCCTGATTTTACAGGGGTGATTCTTTTTACTTTTCTTCTATTAATTTTTTTTCTTTTAAGAATCTGAATGCTTTTTTCATTGTTCTTAAGATCGAAGGGTTTGGGTCTGTGGTCACCTATGCAAATTGGTGAGGATTTTTATCAAACCTTCCCCAAAAAGGGGGGGAGGGTAACATTTGGGAGGATTTTGGGGGGAAAGACGTTTCCAAACGGACTCTTTCCAAATTATAACCCTGTTAGAAGTTTGGTGGTGGCAGTGATAAGATCAAGGGCAAAGGTAAAATAGTTTGTACCTTGGGGAAGTTTTAACCTAAGCTGATAAAAGTAAGCTTAGGAGGTTTTGATGCAGGTCCCCACATCTGTACCCTAGAGTTCAGAGTGGGGAAGGAACCTTGACAGCTAGTTATAGCATTTAGCTTACGGTAGTCCATGCAAAAACATATCTCCCCTTCTGGTTTGGGAATTAGAACCACTGGAGATGCCCATGCACTGCCAGAGGGGTGGATTACCCCCATCTGTAGCATATCCTGGATCTCCCGTTCTATAGCAGTTTTAGCTTGAGGAAACATCCAGTAAGGTTGGACTCTAATTGGGTGAGCATTACCTGTGTCAATGGAGTTGTATGCCCATTCAGTCAGTCATGGGGTGGCTGAGAACGTCGGCGCGCAGCTAGTGCACAGCTCCTTGATCTGCTGTCGCTTCATACGCCCAAGGGTCATGGAGAGGTTCACCTCTTCCACACCACCAGCACTTTTCCCTTCGTAGTAGACACCTTCAGGCCACTCAACGTTATCTTCTCCCTGGGCTGTAAACTGACAAACCTCTAATTCTCTGGAATAAAAGGGTTTAGAGAATTACTATGATACACCATAGGCTTTTGGTTGGAGGTGGGGAGTGCTACGAGATAATTAACAGCTCCCAGGTGCTCCTGAACTGTGAATGGCCCTTCCCACGATGCTTCCATTTTATGGGCCTGGAGTGCCTTTAAGACCATGACCTGGTCCCCTACTTTAAAGGAACGCTCTCTGGCATGTTTATCATACCAGACTTTTTGCTCTTTTTGAGCATCCTGTAGGTTTTCTTTAGCAAGGGCTAAAGAGGTTCGGCAGGTGTTTTGTAGGTTGGTTATAAAGTTCAGAATGTTAGTTCCTGGAGAAGGTGTAAACCCCTCCCATTGCTGCTTCACCAACTGTAATGGCCCCTTAACCTTGCGGCCATATACAAGTTCAAATGGTGAAACTCCTAAACTAGGATGGAGTACAGCTCTATAGGCGAAGAGCAACTGCTGCAACACTAGGTCCCAATTATTTGAGTGCTTATTTACGAATGTATGTATTATTATGGCCACCAAAGTTTAATTAAACTTCTCCACCATGCCATTTGTTTGATGGTGGTAAGGAGTGGCAACCAAGTGGTTCTCCCCATGAGCTTCCCAAAGGTTTTCCATAGTTCCTGCCAGGAAATTAGTTCCTGCATCTGTAAGGATGTCGGAGGGCCAACTCACCCTGGCAAAAATGTCTGTTAGTGCCTGGCACACACTTTTAGCCCTGGTTTTGGTTAGAGCTACTGCTTCTGGCCATCGGGTGGCAAAATCCATGAAAATTAGTATGTACTGATTTCCTCTGGGTGTCTTTTTTTGAAAATGACCCAGAATATTTACAGCTACTTGCTGAAATGGAACCTTAATGATGGGGAGTGGCTTAAGAGGGGCTTTGACCTGGTCTTGGGGTTTTCCCACTCTTTGGCATACCTCACAACACCGGACATAGGTAGAAATGTTATTGCCTCCTTGTGGAACGACTTTCCCAAATGGTTTTTGGTTCTGTTCACCCCAGCATGGCCACTAGGATGATCATGGGCTACACTTAATATCTTTACCCGGGACTTAGTTGGAACTACCAACTGTCTCTGAGGATGCCAGTTTTCTTGGTGTCCACCAGAAAGAGTTTCCTTGTATAAAAGTTCTTTTTTTACAACAAACCTGGATCTATTAGAAGAGCTGAGAGGTGGTGGGTTGCTTCATGCCGCCGTCCAAGCTCTCTGGAGGCTTTGATCTGCTTTCTGTTCGGTCTGGAACTGTTCCCTTGATGCTGGAGACATCAGTTTCTTATTGGATTGTGGACCTGGGCTTTGTCCCTCTGGAAGCACTGCAGGTGATGGAGCTGTTTTCGTTGACTGTGAACCACTCTTCACTGGTGCGCTATGTTGGGGTTCAGGCTCCAGCTGAGCCTCTTGTGCGGGATTATGGGCTGCTGCCGGTTCAGGTTCGGTGGTGCCCTCTGGCATTGGGGTTTCAAGTACTGGATTCAGTGCTGGCAATTGGTCTGGTTCTGGTTGTTCCCCTGGTTCTGGTTCTGGGACTGGCTCCTTCTGGGTCTCTCTGACTGGATTCACTACTGCTGCTGCAGACTTAGGTATGGGGTGCGGGTCCATCACCTTTGAGCGGGTCCTGGTAGAAGTCTCCGGAACAGAGCTAGGCATGAGAGCTTGCTTAGTCTGGCTGCAGGTGACCACTCCCTCCCTCTTGGCCTGCTTCACATGATTGGCCCAGTCTTCCCCCAACAGCATGGGGATGGGATAATTATCATAGACTGCAAAAGTCCACGTTCCTGACCAGCCCTGGTACTGGACCAGCAACTTGGCTGTAGACAAGTCAAAAGAGTTTGACTTGAAGGGTTAAATCGTCACTTGGACCTCTGTGCCATTTAAATTCGGGTCCACTAAGGAAACATGGATAGCCGTCACTTGTGCTCCAGTGTCCCTCCATGCAGTGACCTTCTTCCCGCCCACACTCACAGTTTCCCTCTGCTCCAAGGGTATCTGGGAGGCATCTCTGCCTGAGGACCTCTGGTGTGATTTCGGTGCAATGAACTGTAATTTGTTGGGGTTCTTTGGGCAGTTGGCCTTTACATGCCCCGGCTTGTTACATTTAAAACATCGCCAAGCTGACTGGTCACTGGGTGGAGGTGGATTGCTGTAGAACAGTGTGGCAGGACGATAAGGTGTCTGGAGTGTTCCTTGGGGTGTAGTTGGGGCCTTGGGCTGCCACCGGTAGTAGGGTGTGGTCAGATGGTGTCCCTTCTGGTATCCGCTCCAACTGCGACCAGGATTGTTCCTCTCTCCTCCCTCCACCTGTTTTGTGTTGGTTTGCCCCGCCTGTCTGGCAGTCTGGGACTGCTTGTATTGATCAGCATAAGAAGCAAGACTTCCTGTTGAGTCCATTTTTTAATCCCATAAACACTGTGTTCTATCATCCTTGGACATATTCAAGAATTGCTCCTGTATTATCAAATCCCGTATTCCTCCAAAGCTAGTTACATCCCATCCGTTGAGCCATTGGGGGGCGGGGGGGGGGGGTATAGCTCAGTGGTTTGACCATTGGTCTGCTAAACCCAGGGTTGTGAGTTCAATCCTTGAGGGGGCCATTTAGGGATCTGGGGCAAAAACTGGGGATTCATCCTGCTTTGAGTAGGGGCTTGGACTAGATAATCTCCCAAGGTTCCTTCCAACTCTTCTATGCTATGATTTATCAAACAGATCTGTTATCTGGCTTACATAAGCCACATTACTTAGTCCAGGTCCTCTTTTAAGGGCTTTAAATTTTACTCTGTAAGTTTCAGGTGTAACTTGAAATTGTTTTAAAACCAAATCCTTGAATTTATTATAGTTCGAAGCCTCCTCATTCAGCATCTTATCGAATATGTCCAGAGCTCTTCCAGTCAATTTTTCTGCCAACGTGGTCATCTTGTGAGGTTCAGGAATTTGATGGAGTGTACACAGTCTCTCAAAGGTGAGAAAATATTCAGCAATATCACTGGATTCATTATACTGTGGACATAGTTGCTGCCATATGTGGATTGTTAGGGTTATTTAGTATATTCTGCTGAGTCTTTGCCTTCTCCATCTCCAGTGCAGGCTTCCTCTCTTTGTCCCTCTCCTCCTCAGCATGCTCCCTTTCTTTTTTCCTCACCTCCATTTCTTTTTCCTTTGCCTCCATTTCTTTTCTTTTTTCAGCCTCCTTCGCTCTCCTATGGGCAGGCTCCATTTCTTTCTTTTTCTTTTCTTTTTTACCTCCATTTCTTTTCCTTACAGAAAGAAGTCCCTTCCTCTGAGACTGACCCCAGCTTAGATGATGACTCACACTCATCTCCCTAATTCAGGAAGAGAGAAAGGGGACGAACATGCCAGGGAAAATGGCTGCTTTACCTCAGAGCCTGGCTCTGTCACCCAGTCCAGGGAAATGAGCTCACCAGGGGGCTGCCAGCTGGTGCAGGGACAGGAACGGAGCTATTGAGACACATGGAGGGAAAGAGCCATCGTGAGGGCGGGGGAAAGACACAAAGCTTGTCGGATGTCACCAATTGGGTAGCTAGGGCCAGATCCTGAGTGAGTGTGGGGGGTTCTCAGTATTAGATTCCACCATTAACAGGCACCCACTCCCAAAGCACAGTGACCGTAAGGGTCACATGTTTACTGTGATGAATGAGACAAATCCCCGTTGAGGTATTAACCACCTGGTGGGGACCCTGCGAGTCCATTGGGCCATGGATGCCATGAGGACCCCAGCCAGTGTTCACACAGCAAAGGGTAAAGAAGGAAACAGGCACTAAAGCTGGATGCCAAACCTCCGCAATGGGTGTGTCTTTCTCCCCCAGGGCTGAACATCAGAGAGGAGAGCGATCTGTGGTGTCGGGACTGGATTCACGACACCGAAAGCCTGGCCTACAGGAACGTGGCCAGTGTCAAAGAGGTAAGGTCTCTCTGCCGGTGCATCTCAGTATCTAAGGTGTGGAGCTGTCTCTCCCTGCAGTGAGTGTGTTATGGAGGGGAAGGGATAGCTCAGTGGTTTGAGCATTGCCTGCTAAACCTAGGGTTCTAAGTTCAATCCTTGAGGGGGCCATTTAGGGAGCTGGGGCAAAAATTCATTGGATGATTTAGTCGGGGATTGGTCCTGCTTTGAGCAGGGTGTTGGACTAGATCAACTCTTGAGGTCCCTTCCAACCCTGATATTCTTGGATACTTATTTCCAGCAGAGAGTGTTCAGCTGCAAGAGGCTGAGGACCCTGGGTTGGGGTGGAGCCTTGCTAATAGTCCAGACTTGTGTGTGTTGCATGGATCCATGGTTACGGAGCATAAAAGAGATCCCCTCGGGGGATTGAGTTAACTGAGGATTGTATCTCCAGGAATCTGGCTCTGCTCACTGTCTCCCTGGTTGACACCCTGGTGTCTGAGAGGGGAGCCCCTGGGTCAGTGAGTTGGGAAGCTCACACCAGCAATTGCTGGAACAGGTCCTTGTTGGATTCCCTGCACCTCTGGAAGCACAGGCAGGGTGTGGAGTTTGCCAGGCACCATGGTGAGTCAGGGAGCAGAACCTGACCTGCACCTGCCCTGGGCGTCCGGTGAGGGACACCGAGCTCCTTTTCTGGGCTGAATCACGGCACCTGTCAAGGTTCCTTCCCCACTCTGAACTCTAGGGTACAGATGTGGGGACCTGCATGAAAACCTCCTAAGCTTACTTTAACCAGCTTAGGTTAAAATTTCCCCAAGGTAAAAAGTATTTTACCCTTTGCCCCTGGACTTCCACTGCCACCACCAAACTTTATCTGGGTTCCTGAAAAAAGTAGTTTGGACACGTCTTTCCCCCAAAAATTCTCCCAACCCTTGCACCCCACTTCCTGGGGAAGGTTTGATAAATATTGTCACAAATTTGCATAGGTGACCACAGACCCAAACCCTTGGATCTTAGAACAATTAAATAGCATTCAGTTTTCGTACAAGAAGACTTTTAATAGAAGTAAAAAGGAATCACCTCTGTAAAATCAGGATGGTAGATACCTTACAGGGTAATTAGATTCAAAACATAGAGAATCCCTCTAGGCAAAATCTTAAGTTACAAAAAAGACACACAGACAGGAATATTCATTCTATTCAGCACAGCTATTTTCTCAGTCATTGAAAGAAATCATAATCTAACACATACCTAGCCAGATTACTAACTAAGTTCTAAGACTCCATGCCTGTTCTGGTTTCAGAGTAGCAGCCCTGTTAGTCAGTATTCGCAAAAAGAAAAGGAGTATTTGTGGCACATTAGAGACTAATAAATTGGTTAGTCTCTAAGGTGCCACAAGCATTCTTGTTCTGTCCCCGGCAAAAGCATCACCCAGACAGACACAGACCCTTTGTTTTTCTCCCTCCTCCCAGCTTTTGAAAGTATCTTGTCTCCTCATTGGTCATATTGGTCAGGTGCCAGCGAGGTTATCCTAGCTTCTTAACTTTTACAGGTAAGAGGATTTTTCCTCTGGCCAGGAGCGATTTTAAAGGGGTTTACCCTTCCCTTTATATTAATGACAGCACCGTATGTGACGCTCGTGGGATTGTTGGTGAGGAGCAGGAATGGAAGCAGATCAAAAAGGCCCCTAACATCTAGCAGGTGAGCTACAGGAGATAGCGCTGCTGGGAGCAGTAGGGGGCCTTTGTTGTCATTGTGAACTGGGATCCAGAGCGCGCAGACACGTTCCCAGCCTGTCATGGCACCTGTGGTGAATCCTGCTCCAGAAAGAGCTATTCCTCAGTGCCTGAACCTCTTACTGAAGGGGGGTTTCCATGGTCCATGGGACCACAAAGGTTGGCTGCCCCAGGACTCTTATCCACCTTGTGAGATGCTAAAGGGATTTGGAGCCTGGTTCTGGGCAATTGACAAGGGCTCTGGTGCTGTTGGTTTTAGGTCTTTGGAGAGATCTTCATGGAAGGCCAGAAAAGATCTTTCCTCCAGGTGATGCTTCTGGCCATCCATGACCCCCAGCTCTGTGTTACCCGGGCTGGGCTGGTGCTGACATATTCCATCCTGGGGGAAGCCGGCCAGCTGAAGGGAACGAGGTAACTAAAGAAGGATCAATTGGGGAGGGACCCCCAGGGCCTTTCACCTCCAGGCCATTGACAGTCACTCCCATCCCACCCCATGTGCTGACCTGGGAGCAAGGAGAGGATGAACCCGGGCAGGTGCTATTGCTAGGAGCCAGCTTCTCCCCTGAGCAGCTCAAAGCAGAGCAGACCCAGCTCGGCTATTTCCAAACAGGTGTCACATCAACATGACATGCTGCTATTGCTCATGCTAGGGGCTGCCAACTCCCCCTGTGAGCCTTTCATACCCCTCCGGTCCTCAGGTTGGTTCCTAGGGCCCTAGTATCATGTTATCCCAGCCACCACCTGCTCTGGGAGAACTGGAGGAGTCAGTCAGCAGAGGCTACTGAAGTGTCCCATTCCCCTCAGCTACTGTCCATGGCGTCATCTTAACAACAGGGGTGGGGCCCTTGGGAAAGGTGTCCTCTCACCCCACAGCACTACTGCCCAGAGCCTTCCAGCCCCTCAGCTGGATGGGGAGAGGGAGGCTGAGGGGATTCTGGGGAGCGGAGTTTAATCCCCGGCTGGTTTGGGAGGTAGAACAGCTCTCCCAGTGGGGCTGAGAGGAAGGGGACAGAAGTTCATTCCGCAACTGTGGGAGAGGGGTTGGAGGTCACTAGGGAGGAGACAAGATGTAGTCTCGGGGGTTGGGTGAGAGAATCCATCCCTCAGACGTGGGGAAAGTTGGGGTGGAAATTTTGCTGGTTCCCTTTGCTGTTAATGCCCTTCGTTGCCATGTATGTCAGAATCTCTGACTGATTCTTGTTCCCTTGCAGCAGTAGGAGGTTACAGTGACGATAATGGCCCATCTCTTCTATACCCGGTGCTTGCACCAGGTTCCAAAGAGCTGCAGGGGCTGTGCTCCGTGGGACAGACTTGAAAGGCCCCCGCTTCCCATGTCCAGAAGCTCCCACTCCCTGCCGCAGGTAGTGCTATTTCTCACTGGGCCTGGGGGAGAACAGCTGGGGGGAGTGGGCACAAACCCCACAGCACTGAGAGAAACCCAGGCCGAGCACCTCGCTCTTGTCACCATGTCCCACCCAGATCCCTGGAGCTGGGGCCAGGCCAGATATGGTCCCTCCCCCATGACCAGAGGCCAGTTTCAGAAGCATCAAGCTGTCAGGGCCATGGGGCTGGCCCAGAAATGAGAGCATCCTCAGGGCCAGGGGTTATCCTCAGTAACCATTGCAGTCTGGGAGGGCTGGCCCAATGTGCAGCGCCTCCCCTGTCATCACTGCTCAGACCTCCCTATGGCACATGTCACCCCGTTGCAGTGAATGTCTGACCATCCCCCACCTGGGGCCCAAGACACCCACATGGTATCTGAACCCTTCCCATCCACAAATGAAACTCCCCCTAGCACCTTGGGGCAAGGAAGGATCCTCCCCATCTGGGAGGTGGGGTATGAGACACAGAGGAAGGGCTGAGATCCTGGTCACACACTCCTGGGGGTAGATCTGGGAACTGGACTGGGTCCCAGGCTAGTCCGTTTCCCCGAGGGGCAACTTCAGGTTCTGCCCTTTATTCTGCCCTCCTTCTGGGGGGGTCTCTGAGTGTGAAATGAACAGGGAGGGTGATGGGGTCCTAGCACAATGCCTGGGTGGTAGCTCCCCTTGGCTTGGATCCTAGGGTCAGAGACATCTTTGACATCTTGCTCTCCATTTATTCCTAGAAAGGGAGACCCCCCCCAATGAGGGGTCTCTAGGGACCCAGCTGGGCAGAGCCTAGGAGAACCTGTAAGTCATCCTGGTTCCTGCCTGCATGCACCACCCTGTCCTGCTCTGCCCTCCGGTTCTTCACTGTTGACTCTGGCTTGACCCTTGGCTCCGGTCTCTGATTATGACTTTGGCGTGACCCTTCTTACCTCCAGATGTTGGCTACCCATCCTGGTTCCATATTCTCCTTGCCCTTCTCTAGCCCCGCTCCAGGCCCTACAGCAACCCACTCCAACATTGTCTTCTCCTCCTGATCTTCCTCAAACACTCGGACATTGGCTACCCGGCTTTGACCCTCGGCCTGTATCTGGACTCTGGCTTGCATTGACTTGGCTGATCTTTGCTCTCTGACTATCCGGCTATGACCTTTGGCAGGGATTTAGACTCTGGCTCTGGTTCTCCTTCTGCTTTTTTGATGGACTCTGATCTTGGTTTGGACTGTGGTGTGTCCCTGGACCTTGATTCTAGCACCACTCTCAGCCTAGGCACAATCCTGCACCTCACTGCAACCTGCGCTCTAACCCCTGGGCCTAATTATCGGATGCAGCACGTGACATTAGGTGGTGCAACTTTTTGGAGAAAAGCAGGCTGTCTGCAAGTAAGTGGCCCGTATGCAACAGGGACACACCACACCAGATGTGAACAATGACCTCACTACATGAGCCTAGCCCGATGATATCCCTGCTGGAGTTGCGCAGTGGAAATGACTGGGTGCTCATGACTTCTGTAGCAGAGAGTAATAGAATCATTTCATTCACTGAGTGAGCTGTGCAATTTTTCCTTGAACCAGCTTCCACCCCTGGACTTACTCCACCATCTTGACTCGGACACCCAGCATCCTGATCAATACCCAGATTACATGGATACCTTTGAAAGAAATGGGGACTCATTGTCTCTGCTCGAGGATGGACTGAATATAAATAGAGTTTCCACAATTGAATTCACAGAGCCACAGACATATGTGCCAGCCACCAACAGGACACAGTGTCTCTTGGGCATGATGGTTCTGTAGAGCAGTGGATTACAGATAGCTTTGAAGCGGTCATACGCAATCACAGCCAGGAGGCAACTTTCACTGGTCAAAGAAACAGACGAAGAATAGTTGTGCCGCACACTCAATGAAAGGAATGGTTCTCGTCTCTGCTACCAAGGTCATGAGCAGCCTGGGAGCTATGGCTTTGGAATATCCAATATCTACAAATGCACATCTGGCTTAGGAAAAAGTACATGGGGGTATGAAGTCGGGTTTCAGCCATGATTAACGCTATCATCCCAAGATTCCCCATCAGGCTGACCACATACATCACAAGGAAAAACATAAAGAGGGGGTCTGTAGATCTGGATGAACATTTGAATCCTACAAAAATGAACTCTGTCACCGTGGTGTGATTTCTCTCTGCCATTTCTTCCAGAAACTCTCTCCTCTGCTGGTGAAAAATAAAAATAAGGATTACAATTAATCAGGGGCCAATAAAGTACTGAGTACAGATCCCTCATAATCCCTGTGATTATACACCATTTCATACGAACAAACATAATACATCAAAGGACACTCCTTTGTATTACCCACATGCTTTCCATTAGAGATAGGATATGTTCTAGCTACAGAAATATTGTATACTCTGTGTTAATATGCATGAAACCATCCAGTGGGTCAAATCTTCTATAAAATAAGAGATATATAGATTGGGAGTGTTTAGTTTAGAAGGGAGGCAAATAATCTCCTATGAGTGTACGCAAATAATCAATGCCATAGAGTTTATTCATGGTCATTGATTTTCTCTTCCTAATCCAAACGACCTCAAAGGGCACAAGGGATGCTCAGTGCCCTTTTACATAGGTGCCTAAATAGAAATTTAGGTGCCTACTATGAGGCAGCCCCAGCAGAAAAGTTTGGTATCACTGTCTATGTAGCCTTAAAGTGTCACAGTCCTATTGAAGTCAGTGTATGTTTTACAGACATTCTTTGTCACCATGTGCATTATTTTTCCTCCCTCTTACAAATCCTCCCAGAGGTACTAACATTTGTAAGTGGTATGGACTGTAACTGATTCTATGTTACTTTTGACTCTCAGATTCCTAGAGCCTAGAAATGAGAAAATGCATCTCCTAGGGATAAATACTAAGTTAACCTGTGGAACTCCTTGCCAGAAGATGTTTTGAGGGCCAAGACTATAGCAGGGTTCAAAAAAGAACTAGATAAGCTCATGGAGGATAGGCCCATTAATGGCTATTAGCCAGGATGGACAGGGATGGTGTCCCTAGCCTCTGTTTGCCAGAAGCTAGGAATGGGCGACAGGGGACGGATCACTTGATGATTGCCTGTTCTGTTCATTCCCCCTGGGGCACCTGGCACTGGCCACTGTCAGAAGACAGGAGACTGGGCTAGATGGACCTTTGGTCTGACCCAGTATGGCCGTTATGTTTCTATGGAATTTCACTGCCACATTCACCAAGAGATGCTCAAAAGATAATAATAATGACATTTCTAACCAGTCATGGTGTAGGTGTACACTCAGTAAATTCCATTGTGGTTTGTATTTGGTGGAGGAAGTGATGGGCTGGTTTGGCTCCCAATAATTGATGAGGAGGTGTCAATTCCAGGAGAGGCAAAGCTGCTTTTGTAGTGAGCCAGCCACTCCCAGTCCCTATTCGACTCCAGTGACGCCATCAGAGGACCCAACCACATCAGCCACACCATCAGGGGCTCATTCACCTGCAGGTCTACTAATGTGATATATCCCATCATGTGCCAGCAATGCCCCTCTACCATGTAAATTGGCCAAACCGGACACCTCCTCATCAATTATTGGGAGTGGACCACATCCACCCTGATTGAATTGGCCCTGCCAACACTGGCTCTCCACTTGTGAGGGAACTCCCTTCTCTTCATGTGTCAGGATAACAATGCCTGCATCTGTAATTTTCACTCCATGCATCTGAAGTGGTGGGTTTTTGCCCACAAAAGCTTATGCTCAAATAAATCTGTTAGCCTTTAAGGTGCCACCGGACACCGTGTTGTTTTTGTGGATACAGACGAACATGGCTACCCCCTGATAGAATGTCAGAAGAGATCATGAAAATGTCTTTGATGTCTCCTGGAGGCTGGGGATAATAAATCACAGATTCCAAAATAGAACAGCTCTAACAGGAGAGATCGAGGGAGAACCACACCAGAATATCGCATATTTCAGCAACTAGAGTGCCCACAGGAGAGGTGGGAGACACCTGGTGAAATCTCTTCTCCTTTGAGGTGGAAGAGGTAGGCATCTGGATACTCAGAAAGAAGTAGCAGTGTGCATCCTCAGAGGCTGAAACAGGCACAAAGGAGGTTTTACTGCAAGAATGTAGGTGCCAAGTGAGTTTAGGCATCTATGGGGTTTGGCCTCAGTTGAGAGGGGATTTCAGGAATAGCAATGGGGCCTGGTTCTGGATTGAGATGTCCAAAGTGGCAATTCAATTTAGGAGTACAGGTTTCATCTCTGCCACGTGCCAACACTTAGATCTGGCCTACAGCCGAAAGATTTACAGGTGTTGCTATATCTGTTAGGGATGTGCTTCTCCTCTGATATACTGGTATAAGCATCGGTGTGGATGAAGTTATATCAATATAAAGGTGTCATATACTGAATAGGTCCATGGACTATAGGCCAGAGAGGACCATTGTAATCAGCTAGTCTGACCTCCTGCATAATACAGGCCATAAAGGAAATGTTGAAATGATTGACTCAGGTGAAACCCCAATCTGTGCATCACCACCTCCATTAGCAGGGATCATGGACTAGCCATTGCACCACAGAGCTACCTATCGAATTGCATTAGTGCTTTCTCCCTAGGGCTACCCTAGAACAAAACACCTTTACCCTGCTGTAGCTGAGTCTATTCTACAGGGCAGAGCTGAGTGAAATTCAGAATTTCCATGCCATGGGAAAAACTGACTTGGGATGCAAACAAATGGTGACAAATCAAGGAAAAAAGCTGAAATATTAACATTTTGAACAGAATGGAAATTCTGAAAAATGTCCATTTGCAAATGTCAAAATCTTTGGTTTTCAAATTTTTGATCAGCATGAAACATGTGGACGTTCCAATACTGAAATGCTTCCTGTCGGTTTATTGACCTGACTTAAAAGGCTGCTGCCTGCCTCAGATTGAAATGTATTTAGTTGGAAAGATTCAGCCTGTTCTGCCATTTCTGAGACCAAAGCTAGGGGAAAAGACATTGTTCTACCCACATTAAAAAAAAAACAAAAAACAAAAAAAACACCCCACCTCAGATGACTTTTCCTCTGAAAAGCTCTGGTGACCCCAAGCTTTGCAGCAGTGACTTGAAATTTGACAGGGCGGTGCCTTATGTCGGTCTCATGAAATTCTGCCCAAATTTGACCCTTTAAAAAATTGCTGCTCACACAGGATCAATCGAGATTTGCTAGAGCTTCCCAGTTTAATCCCCCCAAGAGTCCATCTGCCCTGGGCAGGCAACATCCCAGGGATTCCAGGGGCTGAGCAGGGGATTTTCCCAGCAATTCCAGTTCTGGGCTGCTGCAGGGTCTCAAATTGGGCACCCAAAATTAGTGGCAAATTTTGACCGTAATTTCTTTGTGCCTCACTTCCCTACCTCTGCCTCCACTCCCTTACTCTCCCCCACTTTCAGCAGCTGTTCTCCCAGCCTTTTCTATAGCCCCAGGCTAATTGGGTGGGTAACTGTCTCCCATTCACCAACTCGGTGCAGGTTTTTCTAGACAGCTCCAATTTGCTTCCCTTAATGGGAGCTGGCGTGACAGAGGGCTGAGTCAGCAGCTCTTGCCCAGCTCTCCGTCACACCTGGGCCCACACATTGAATCATGAGGCTTAAACAAAATACTGAACAGCTGCTCACAAAGTGGGCACTGTCCATTCTCTGCACTCAAGCTGGCTGGGAACTTTTTTAATAAAATGCATTTTCCACCACAAATATGGATTTGCCAAATAGGAATCTTTTAATTGGAATGTCTCAGTTTTGATTCAACATTTCTCAGGTTCAGGGTGGAATTTGTGATTAAACTCCAGAGACATAGAGAGAGCAACTCCAAAATAGCCAAATCCCAGCTTGCAGGGCACTCACCTGGGATGTGGGAGACCCCTATTCAAGTCACTTCTCTGTCTAATTAAGAGCAGGGAAATAGATCTATGTTTCCAATATCACAGGGGAGTGCCCTAATGCCTGCCCTGTTTTCTATTCTATGGTGCATTTCTGTCTCTCAATCTCTCCTGTTGGATGAACTATAAAGGATTCGTTGGGACACACAAAGAGAAAGTCTATCTTGATAGCCCAGTGATTGTAAGCCTGATCTGGGATGTGAGAGACCCAAGTCCAAGTGCCTGATTTGGAATGGGGAAGAAGGAGTTGTGATCAGCTTGGTGGGGGAGATAGTGAGTTTGGGGAGAGTTAGGTGTGGCCTGGGGAAGAGCATCCACAAGAAACTGTGGGTTTGCCTAGCCAAGAGAGCTATGGGGAATGGTACTGCAGGTGACGGACATGGATGATGACAAACGGATGCACCCCTTTCTATAAGTGTTACTACAGTCTCTCCAGCATCCTTTCTCCCCCAACCTTTTCTGACCCACCAGGCAATTGCTGGGTGGCATTTTGAGTGGTAGTATCTGGGGCTTATCTGGAGGGCCAAGTCACATTAGTGACTGTCAGCGAGTCTCCCTGGAACTGTTGAAAATCCACCAGTTCATCCCTTAACCTAGATGAGTACCCTAACCACTGGGCTACTGGTTATTCATGGTTATTCATGGGTCAAGCTTCTCTACCTCTCACTTTCTGGGAAGTTTTTGCAGAAGACCTGGTTTCATCCCAATGTAGAATGGGAAAATATTTTGAAATCTTGAATATGTTCAGGAGACAGGAAATCCTTTTCCAACCTATATCTACTCTGTACCCACTTATAATATTACCACTTAAAATAATTATCCTTTAAAACAATTGTCAAAGTTAGGTTTTTGGGCCTACACCACTTCTGTAGAGATTGAGGAATACCCAAGCTGAAATCACACCTTGGAATGGCGCATAGATATACCCAATGGGGGGGGGGGAATGATTTTTAGAACTTCTTATGGTCCTTATGTTAGCTATCACTTATGGTCATCTACATGTATTATTGCCCTTTGGTGCTCATGATTCTCTAAAGTTGAGCAGATCTTTCCATTTAATATCTAGCCTTCAGGAAGAAAAAAAGACTTTCAATGACATGAATGTCTCTACAGGTACGTATTAGCCCTGCAACATCTTTCTGCTGGGGATTCCCAATGTTAGACACAGATCCTTTGTAGGACCTTTGCTTTGAGTTTCAGTGGTGCCAAGTGCCATCAACTCCCACTGACATTGATGGGAGCCAGAAGAGAAAACCAGTGTAAATGAAAACGTTCTACACCATTCATTATTGTCTATACATTTACAAGAGATGATTTACCTCCTTTCCAAACTAATCTGATTTAACCACAGAGAGGGTGGGCAGGAGAGACATGGATGGCAAAGCCCTGTGCCCTAAGGGATATTTCTGGCATGGGAACGATTCAGATTTGGACAGTCTCTCATATTATGGTGGAATCTCTGTACATATTTAATTGAATGCAAAACAATGCACAGTGTGCTGTGTTTCTGTAAGGAGACAGTGCACCAGTTCCAGGGGGAAGTGTGTGCATAACCCATAATACATTCCCCAAGACACACTATTTCACAGGAGCAGTCAGAGTTGTTACAAGGAATCTACACATGCTCCCTTTTTGGCTCCAGTTTATTTGCAAATTTAGATTTCCCACCCATGCCGCCTCATACCATGGTGACACAGTTGATTTTTCTGAGATTCATGGACCACCCAGAGCTGCAGGTCCCACTCTTCATGTTGTTCCTACCGAGCTATGTTATCACACTGGTCGGGAATCTTGGGATGACCTTTTAATCAGGATTAACTCCCATCTTCACACCCCTCTGTGCTTCTTCCTCAGTAATCTGTCCATTGTAGATGTTGGTTATTCCTCTGTCATTGCACCTAAGGTGCTCATGACTTCTATAGCAGAGAATAATAGAATCATTTCATTCACTGAGTGAGCTGTGCAATTTTTCTTTGTCTGTGTCTTTGTGACCAATGAATGATGCCTCCTGGCCACCATGGCCTCTCACCGATTCACAGTCATCTGTAACCCACTGCTCTAGAGGGTCATCATGACCAGGAAACTCTGTGTGCTGATAGTCATTGTGTCTTTGTGAATTCAATGGCCCAAACAATTTGTATATTCAGCTTGTCTTTCTCTTACCCCAGGGTCAGCAATCATTTCTTCTCTGACATCCCTCCCCATCCTTAAGCTGTCCTGCTCTGACATACACAATGCAATGATGTTATTCATTTCACCTTGTCAACTATATTTGTCAAGATTACTATGCTAGTTCTTCTAGATAGTCTCTTATATGTACAGCCTCGTCGCCATCTGGGGTCAGATGTTGGCTGCGTGTGTGTTCGTTCAGTGTGCTGTCCCAGCTCTGTGGAGATAGCAGACCTCAATTAAACAGCCCAAGAAATCCACAGACTCAATTTTCAGTGAAGGCACCTGGCCAGGTTTACTGTCAATAGAGCACAGTAATAGCATCTGGATGGATAGTCAGACCTGTATGCTTGTGTCAATGGACGCAACTCAGTCACTGGTGGGACTCTCCACAGCTCCCTAGGCTGGCCAAAGACACTCCCTCTGAGACACATCTTTATACACAAATACAAACAAGTGATGTATTGCCCCTGACGTATCAGAGTGACACCCTCTGACGTATTAGGGTGCCACCCATTGACGGATCCAAGGGCTGCCCATTACCTTGTACATGTTGGTTTGATTAAAACATCCCTATCCATCATGCTGTCATCCTGACCTTATCCTTAAGATGGGTCAGCGTGCTCCTGTTATTTCTGGGGCATGTGGTTGGTATCGAGGTGTTCTGGTACCGCCTTTCTGGAATGTGCTGGTGTGTATATTCTTGTGCCTAGCACTACTTAAGCACGTGTGATTCTTCAATATCAGCCCTGTTCTTGCCAGATTCTGTGAACAGGGCCTGCCTCTTGCTCACATCTTGGCTTTGCTTTAGATCTGCAAAGTTTTGGTTACTTTAGCTCAGGCTTTAGGCCTCACACCAGGACTCTGAAACATGGCCTTATGTTTCAGGCTGTCTTCTTAATACACCATCCTGAAGATCCACTCAAACCCTTCTGTATCTGTGCCTCTCACCTGACAGCTGTCACTACCTTCTACGATACTCTGATTTTATGTATTTACAACCCAGTTCTGGCTACACCTTGGACCAAGACAACGTCATCTCTGTGTTCCCTATGCTGAACCCCCTGATCTATAGCCTTAGAAACAAAGAGTGAAGGACGCCTTTAGAAGGATGATATACAGGAAGATATTTTCTCAATAAATGTAGTTACTCATTTTAAAAAATAATCAATAAACAGCTGTGAAAGAGGGGGCAAGTTCTCTGGGTCACCATCCTGATTTCTCGGGTTGCACCATTTCTGTGAATTGCACAAAAATGATTGTTCATAATGCAGGCTCGTTAATATTGGCAATCCCAAGACCAACATAGGACAGGAAGTGACCCCCCGAGGTCATTGAGTCCAGTCTATTGCTGTTGCAGGCAGCAACGTGATATAATCCCATTCATAAACTTATTCAGCTCCACTTTAAATCGAATTAGGTTGCATAACTCCACTAATTCTAGTGGGAGGCTGTTCCTGAACCTCCCTCCTCTGATGGTTAGAAACTTTCTTCCACTTTCCAGACTAACTTTAGTCATGGGCATTTTATACCCGTAAATAATAAACAGGCCAGGGCTAGCTGACCCTGGTTTCAATCCACTGACCACTGGGTTATTATGGGAGTAGCACACTTCCAGCATTCTACTTAGAGGGCGTCTGCAGTTTGTTGTACTCAGTAAGGCTAGACCTCAAGAGATTCTGTTTGTAAATCACAGGCCTCTTATTCTTGATTTAAAAGTGAATTGCAGTAACCATTAGTGCTTTGGGTTGGGTGTCCTCTGTAGATTGAAACTCAGGTAAAAGGATGCTGAAATCATACAAATACCTGAGCTGTTCTGAAATTGCATCTCAATAGAGGATGCTGTTAAATATACAGGCCCATCTATTTTATATTCTCTTTTGTTAGACTGTGCTCAACTCCTGGTGTGCTAAGATCACACAATCTCAATTCTAACACTACTGTGACAGAATTGTAAGGAGGCCAGGACTGCAGAGAACAGTACATGTCAATCCTGTGGGATCAGAGAGAGAACTCAGGGCCTGGTATGTGGAAAATATTTCCATCAAACTCATAGATCATGTGAGGTTCACTCTGATCCCAGTGCAGACTCAGATATGGACCTGTACAAAGTCAGGGCGGGTTGTGGACAAAGCTGACAATGCAGATGATTCTTAGGGAGAACTGATTAAACAACGTCAGAATAACCACTGCATGGGCCTCTGACAAAATGCCAAGATGGAAACAGACCATCACCTAATATATCACCATTTTCATTCTCCAGTGACCTAATGTTGGGGGAAGATTATCACACAACTGCCAACTATGATCTTCTTCCGCTTTACTTAGAAGCATCTGGTATAAGCCACTGTCATAGACAGGCTATTGGACTATATACACCTTGTGTCTGATCCTGTCTGGCAATCCCCATGTTTCTATGAGACCAAGGGGAACTGGTAGCTTCTACAGGTTAGTTCAGTCATGGAACAAGAGTCTGCCCCAGAACTTCCCCAAACTCTGCAGGGGTATGGTTAGGATTAAGGTTAATTTTGGGAAGCTATGAACATCAGACAATTCACACTTGCCCCTGTGGGTGGATAATTTGATGTGCATCTGTAATACCGACAGACCCCAGGATAAATGTATGGGATAAAGCCCCTTCTTGTCTCTCTTGTGCGCAGTAAAATTTTTAGTTTTTTTGGAACCTAAGCCGATCTGGCTTTACTTGCACTGAGTAGAACTTGATCTCATTGGGGCCACTCCTATGAGTAAGTGCTAGTCAATGTGAGCAAGGATCATAGACTCACGCCCACAGTGACCTGGTTTGATTTGTCATGGCTTTGGACACAATAGGCCAAATATAGCCCTGACATAAAAGAATGTTGCTAGAGATGAGGGGGAGGGATAGCTCAGTGGTTTGAGCACTGGCCTGCTAAACCCAGGGTTGTGAGTTCAATCTTTGAGGGGGCCATTTAGGGATCTGGGGCAAAAAATGGGGATTGGTCCTGCTTTGAGCAAGGGGGTTGGACTAGATGACCTCCTGAGATCCCTTCCAACCCTGATATTCTATGATTCTATGAATTTGGCCTGAAAGTGAAGATATTGAAAGGGGAAAAATAGGGAAAGAGTAAATGCTATTGTCTAGCACTGGTTATGCCAGTAATGTTCATATTGACATAATTCTCCAAAGATTGGAGAACTTTGTAGACAGCATCCATTATTATGGATTATAATAAGCTGCTCATTAAAACATTGGGTTTTGAGCAATTCTGTCATTATCTAATTAGGCGAGCAAACGTATTGGGAATGGATAGGAAAACAACATATGAGTCATGATACAGAAATAATGTCAATATTAACACTTGCTCTGCCAGAGTAATGAATAAGTAAACCTATTTGTAGTGTAACTGAAGTTAAGACAATTTGCCAAGACAATTTGTAAAGTGGCACCTTCTCCCAGAGAACAGCTGTGTATAAAAAAAAGAGCTGCCTCTTCTCATTCAAATCAATCTGAAAAAACTATACCAGCCCCTTTGTCATTCATTAAGGACCAGTGCCATTGACCATTGGGCTCAATGGAGTCCCTCCAGTGCATATTAGTTCAGCAGCATAGATCTCAGTCCTGAACATTTTTATGGGAGTGCTTCAATTTACTTCTTTATCTTCTCTCCAACCCATGAAAGAGTTTCTCTGGTGATCATGAAATTATGTCAAGGGTCTGCTTTGTTTGGCTTTCTTTGGACTTTGTAAACCCTGAGACAGATTCATCCCAGAAGTAACTCCATTGACTTGCGAGTATGATGTGGGGACAGATAAAGGGTATATGTAGTCCAATCAATTTATAAACATGTACGATTGTGATGTACTAGTACCCGTTATGAAGTACTAGTGTAATGGGGCTATCAATATTCATAGCACTAGCAACTAGCTCACACACTGACATTTGAATATTCATCTGCTCTGGTTAGTCCAGGGAAGTTTTCTCTGAATCATCAATCACTTAAATCCACTTCTTGTGCTCCTAGGAATACTACTTATGATTTTTCCATATATGTGCAAAATGGAATGAAGCTATACTGCCATAACATAAAAAGAAATCAAAGTTACTCTATTGATTAACGTCATGATGTTCTTAAACGGGCAATGGGAGTTCCAGTTAATGTTGCATGGGCAATGCTCATTCTGGTATTTCCTAACTTGAGAGTGCCTGACTTTGCAGCTTTTTGGTTCTTTGTGCATTTCCTAATTTTTATGGCTTACTTTACTGACAAGACCAACCTTTATCACAAAGGGTTTTTTTGGTTTGTGCACGATGTATCCATTATTTATCTGTCCAGTATCAATAGTGTGTGCTTTACAAGGCAGAAAAAGTAAGGACACTCCCTAATTCAAAGACCCTATGGTCGAAGGAAGACTGAAAAATACAAAGAAAGCAGGGTATATAAGAACTAGCAATTTCTTTTTCTTTTGATGAATAATCATTATTACTATTAAAGAAAGGGCGGTGCATTGGGGAACTTGCGTGGTGAGGATGTTCCATGCAGAGGAAGCAATTTGAAAACACACAGGGAATGGAATGGGAGAAAGAAACACATGGTATTGGTGCTAGCTGGTAAAGCAGAAAGTGAGGGAGATAATGTAGAAAAGACCTAGATTTTTGATTATGGCCTGTCCCTGTAAATAGCCCTGTACTGGGGTGGTTTGGCATTTTAAGGAGTGGAGGCCTGAGCTCAGCCAACCCTAGCAGCTAAGAAGGCCCACCTGAACACGGATCAGTGGATTCTCTTACTGATCAGCTGGTAGCACAAGAGAAAGTGTCTGAGAGAGTTGCAGGAGCTGCAGAGAAAGGAAGGAGCAGCAAGGAAGGCTAGAGACAGAGAGTTTGGCAATAACCTTGGAGGAAAGACCCCGAGAGCAGAGACTAAGGCCAGCAGTAAAATTGTCTTATACTGTTATGCTCCTTTTTGTTTGTTGTCTCTTGGAAAGAGGGTGACCAGACAGCAAGTGTGAAAAATCGGCACAGGGGTGAGGAGTAATAGGAGCTCTTAGAAGAAAAAGACCCAAGAATCGGGACTGTCCCTATAGAATCCAGACATCTGGTCACCCTACTTGAAAAATAAGTAAAACCTGGCTGGAAGGGCCGGCGAGACTGATCTGTTGTGAGTACAGCTGTGGAGCCTGGAGGAGGGAGAGATGGATGGCAGAGTTCTGCAGGACCACTCAGGCCACCAGGGGGTGCTTGGGAGGAGGTCATGAGCAGGGGAGGAGTGGGGTTTTGGAGGAGATGCTCTACAACAGGGCCAAACGGGAACCCTGAATTTGTGCACCCACCAGCTTTCCTGGTGTTTCAAGTTCTAGACTCCAACCGGTCGGAAGGTGACTGTTCAGAACCATCCATAAGTCACATTTACTTGGGTTGCGAAGTTTCACAGACACAAGGTCATGTTCCCAGAGTTCAAATAAATTGGAAAACCAACATTGTACATTGCAAATGGCACCCTAGGTCGGCAAAGAGAATGGAACATGGCAGGTACCATTGTAGGAGCAGGGATACTGCATGCCGGGGACCAAGTCATGCTCTCCGCCACACTCTTACAGCCCCTTGGGAATCAGTGATGAGAATGATGGGGTCTACATTAGCTGTTACCACTCAAGGAAGTGATCTCAGAGTCATTGTGGACAGTTCTCTGAAAACATCCACTCAATGTGAAGTGGCAGTCCAAAAACAGGACAGACTGGTGGGAATAATTAAAAAAGGGATAGATAATAGGACAGAAAATATCATCTTGCCTCTCTATTAATCCATGGTACGGCCACATCTTGAATAGTGTGTGCAAATGTGGTCGCCCCATCTCAAAAAAAGATATATTGGAATTGGAAAAGATTCAGAAAAGGGCAACAAAAATGATTAAGGGTATGGAATGGCTTCCATATGAAGAGAGATTAATAAGACTGGAGCTTTTCAGCTTGAAAAAGAGATGACTAAGGGGGCATATGATTGAGGTCTATACAATCATGACTGGTGTAGAGAAAGTAGTTAAGAAAGTGTTGTTTACTACTTCTGATAACACAAGAACTAGGGGTCACCAAATGAAATAAATAGGCAGCAGGTTTAATACAAATAAAAGGAAGTATTTCTTCACACAATGCACAGTCAACCTGTGGAACTCCTTGCCAGAAGATATTGTGAAAGCCAAGACTATTACAGGGTTCAAAAAAGAACTAGATACATTCATGGAGGATTGGTCCATCAATGGCTATTAGTCAGGCTGGGCAGGGATGGTGTCCCTTGCCTCTGTTTGCCAGAAGCTGGGAATGAGCAACAAAGGACGGATCACTAGATGATTACCTCTTCTGTTCATTCCCTCTGGGCACCTGGCACTGGCTACTGTTGGAAGACAGGACACTGGGCTAGATGGACTTTTAGTCTGACCCAGTATGTCTGTTCTTATGTTCTTATGTAATGATGTTAAATGTACTCAGGGCCATTACACCAGCACAGTATAGCCACAAAATAGTGCAGTCTGGCCACACCCTGTCACAACTGGGCCCTGATTTTCTTCAAATGCTTTCACCTCTATCCACAGCTTTATTCCATAGCTTGTCTCTCTTCCTTTTAATGGTCATTTCTGAATCAGCAAGTGGATCATTTTCAAAGCATCTGGCCTATGGAATCCTTCATGTCTCAATCCAGAGTTTAGAATATTTGCCACAGAAGAGGAAAGGAAGGGGCAGGACTTTGGGAATTCATATGAAACAAATTTCTTATTAATTCAACTCCCTTCCCTTCTATCTCCTTTTCATGCAAAAATGCCCTGTGCTATGAATGTCAGGCGTGGTATCTATGAGAAAGGACACACACACACCACACGAAAGGCATCCCTATGGCTCGGTTATAGGAATGTTCTTATTGATAATGGTAACCATTTTCTACATCTGTTTGAGCCACATCACTGGACACTTATTGAGTGGTGACATCTTATTCCTGCAGTAGTGAATGGGACAGCTCATGTGGATAAGCATTCCCCAACATAAGTAAGGTATTTGCGATGTGTGTAAAGGACATATATGGCTCCAGCTACTGCAACAATTGAGTATCTCACAACCTTCTAATGACTGTGTCCTCAGAACACCTCTGTGAAATAAGGAAGTGCTATTAACCCCATTTTACAGAATTTCAAATGAGGGGCTAAGTGACTTGTCCAAGGTCACACAGCAAATCTGTGGCAGAGATAGGAATTTAACTTGTCTTCCAAATTACAGGCTAGCGCCCAGACTGCTGGCCCTTCCTGTTTGGCCGTTTGCTCTCAGTATTGATCAAAGTATTCATTCACCTGCTGCAACACTAGATATGCTCTTGGGTATAAACATAATGACAATAATCAAATATATTGGGAATATGTAAATACCAGCATCTAAAGACATACCTTGAACGTCAGTTGCAATGGGAATTGTTAGCAGAGAAGTATAGTTTTGTGTCTGTAGAATTAAACTTTATGCTCCTTAACCCTTTTGCTGCTGTTCTATGGGAACTCTCTTTTCTTGCAGCTAGTGAAACTGAGAGAGCCTTGCATTGTATCGGTGCATCTTGGCAAGACCCCCAGTTCCTGGCTCAGGATGGGAGGAGATATAGGCAGAGATGACTCTTCCCAACAAGGAAGAGTTAAGTAGTGCATCAAATTCTATGCCTTGATCTGAAGTCAATGGAAAGCTGTCATTGAGTTCAGCACCTTTGGCTCTGGCTCTTATGCCATCGTTAAGCCAGTGAAATCTATAAAGTTATTCCAGATTTATACATGTCTTGTTAAGACCGGCTTTTGCTCAGTGTCTCCACTTCCACACTGCTATGGGATGTGCGAATAGCTGCTGAAAGAAATGTCATATTCTAAACAGAGATAACAAGGTTATTGTTCTGCATCATTATAGGTCAGAGATCAAGATGTGTTGGGAAGACATAAAGAGACTCAGATTCCTGGATTTTTTTAAAGTGACTTAAACATGCTGAAAGGAACAATACCTTCATCTAGTTGAACTTCCTTCATAACACAGGCACAAGTCCCTCACCCCTTAATTTATCCATCGAGCCCATGAATTCTCTTCGAGCTATAGTATATGATTTAGAAAGATATATCACCTTGATTTTAAGACATTATGTGATGGAACATCCGCCACAATAATAAATAATTTCTTCCAATAACTAATTACCCTTAGTAAGAAAAGGTGCACCTCATATCTTGACTGAGTTTATTTAGCTTCCAGCCACTTAATCTTATGCCTCGGTCTGCAGAATTGAAGATCCTTACCCTATTGGAAATCTTTGTCCCACACAGGCACATATATAGCATGTTTAAGGCACTTCTAGACCTTCCCTCGGATAAACTAAGTAATAAAAATAAGATGTATCAGTAGAACTCCTTATTTGCAGGGCCAGATCCTCATTTGCTGTCATTTGTGTAGCTCCTTTCACTTCAGGTGACTTCAGTGAAAGTATACAACAACGTAGGGTCTGGAACTCAGTTCCTAAAACACAAGCCAATCTTTGAGGTGTATAAGAAGAATTTCAGCTGTCAGCAGTAGAGCTGTGCAGAGGACACTGATTGCCAGAGGATGTTGTGAAGGCCAAAAGCATAACTGGGTTTTTAAAAGAATTAGATAAGTTCTTGGAAGATCGATCTATCAATAGCTATTAACCAGGATGGTCAGGGATGCAATCCCATGCTATGGATGTCCCTAAATTTCTGGCTGACAGAAGCTGGGAGAGGATGACAGGGGATGGATCACTGGATAATTGCCCTGTTCTGTTCATTCTCTCTGAAACATCTGGCATTGGCCATTGTGGAAGACAGGTCACTTGGCTAGATGGACCATTGGTCTGACGCCGTATGACTAGTCCTATGGTTCTATGTGATGGGCTGGGTGATGCTTTCTGTTAAGACGGCTGGTGCTGGTAGCTGGGTGTGGCTCTGTTCTTTGCCCCCTTCCTCTGCCTGCACAGCTCTGGGATTCCGCTGCTTCTCTAGGCCATGCAGGAGGCTCCCCAGCCTTTAAAATTGCTCTGTCCCCTGCCCTGGGTCCGAGCTGTGTTTTGGGCTCAGATAAAACCAAACGGTGTATGGGTGAGGGCAGAAAGGGGGTGGCAGCAGCTAGAGGCAGAAGAGAGCAAATTACAGGAAAAAAAGGGGTTTTGACTGGGTGTCATGGGTCTGAAAGGCAGCAGGCCTAGGGGTTAGGCTGGGATTCCACAGATTAGTTCAATCTCTCCATTTCCTAAGGGGAGCTCTGCTGCATCAAACATATAAAATCAAAGGATCTTAGCAGGAGCCTGGCAGGTGGTTGAAACTTGCCCGTAGTTCAATGTTCTCACTTTTACAGTCGTGACTGGAGGTGCAAACTGAGACCAGAGCCCCATTGTGCTGAACACACAGCCACACCACAGTGACTCACGAGCTCTGTGAGGACATGTCTACACTGCAGTGTAAGCCCTGGGCTAGTAGGACTCACATTTGCAGAGCCTGAGTTTGTTAACGTCGGGTTTGAGAATCTACACTCATTTGGAACCCCAGGTTAGGGATTGTTGTACCCTGGGTCCCAAACTGGGGCTCCAGCATCTACACGGCATTATGTGATCCCCATTTCAAACACCCAGATCCCAGAGTTCCTGGCACACTTCCAAAATGTGACCACTCTAGCTCTTTGTTCGTGGTGCAGTGTGGGAACACTTTATTGTCCAGAGGACAAAGAAACTCAGCCTTCGGGATATTTTTGGCTGACTCCCAGAGCAGGAGTCCAGAGGGGCTGCGTCTACACTGCAAGCCAATAAAGAACGTAAACCCTGGGTCTTAGCTTGACTCAGGCTCAGACCTTCTATCACTTTGGGGTCCTTGGACCCAGGCTTTGAGCCCTTGGTTAGTGCAATTTATGTGGAGATGGAAGGGGGCTTGAGTTGACTTGAGCATGAGTTCCAACCGTGGGCTTAGCTTGCAGAGTGGACGTACCCTGAGGTGACTGGTGCTTCAGGTATTCACTGTTGTAATTCGTCATGCCCAAAAGTTTCAGAAATGGCCAGTGATTTTCGTGCCCAACTTCAGTCCCCTCGATCCCTCATTTCTAGAAATAAAAGATCCATCACTCTAGCTGAAGTCAAGGGGAGCTGCAAGTACTCAGCGCTTAGGAAAATAGGGCCCAAGGTCTTTTACATTGAGATCCCAATAATGGTGGCATTCACCAACAATGACTATTCTTGAAAATGTGTCTGTATATGTTTGGTCACCTAAACTACCTGGTCTTTAATTGCGACTCCTAAACTCACAAAGAGTTGTGTGCATGTGTGTGGGGTGGGGGCGGGGGAGATATTTGGTGTGAGTACTGACAAAATATTATATCTGAGTGAGCACTCATGACATTCTCCCTTTCAACAGACATGGTTTTCAATGTAATTACACACACTCAAATGCCTCCCAGAAAACAGATGAGTTGGGCTGTGGATCTGATTGAAGCAAAATCACAAAATTTATTTGAGCAAATATCTGTCAATGTTTTTGGAGTATCAAACCAGTCCTGGTTATTGCTTATGAATCCATTGTTGCAGTGTCAACTTTTCCCTTTTATTCAGTAATTCTAAACAATATTCGAATCACACTATTACATCTTACACTGAAAAATCAATTTCAAAATATTTTACTATAGGTACAGGGGAGCCAAACCATCATTTAATAACTGACATGGCCTTTTTATGCACATAAGGTGTCTATTCAGAAAAGCATCTCTGTCTGAGGCAGCACTTAAATACGCTTAACTTTAAATATATGGTTAGGTTCCATTGAAGTCAAAGGGAGACATACTTAAACATGTGCTTATGGACTTTCTGAATCAGAGCACATGGCCTAGTTTACACGAAGGGAACAGGTCAATCGAAGCTACATAATTTGAGTTTTGTTAGTAGTGTCACTCAAATAGACATAGCTTAGATCTACTTACTGTGGGGTCCACACTTTGCTGAGTCTACAGAAGAAACTCTCCTGTTGACTCTCCTTACTCATCTCATTCTGGTGGAGTACCAGTGTCAATGGGAGAGTAATCAGGGTCGATCCAGTGAGTCTTCACTAGACCTGCTAAATTGTCCCCCAGTGGATTGATCACCACAGCATTGATCCACCCCATAGTGGAAACAAGCCCTATGTGTGCAGAGCAGCCGTTGAATGATTTGGTTGTCCTATTATGACACCCTTTGGGGGAAAATGGGCCCTCAATTTTGTCTCTATTGCTCTCCTCAGTGCATCCATCACATCCTTGTTCCTCAAGCTGTAGACGAGGGGGTTCAGCATGGGGATCACCACCGTGTAGAACACTGAGGCCATTTTGTCTGTGTCCAGCACGTAGCTGGTGCTGGGTCGGAAGTACATGAAGAGAATTGTCCCGTGGAACATGGAGACGGCCGTCAGGTGGGAGGTGCAGGTGGAGAAGGCTTTGCACCTGCTGTCGGTTGAGCGGATCTGCAGCACAGTTGCAATAATTAAGATGTATGAGATGAGGATGGTCCCAATGCTGATCACCTCTATCAGACTGCCAAAGAGGAAAACAAGTAGCTCGTTGACATAGGTGTCAGAAGTGGAGAGCTTTAGAAGCGGGTTGATATCACAGAAAAAATGATTCAGGAGATTGGAGTGGCAGTAGGATAATCTTAGCAAACCGCTCGTGTGTATCACAGAGTTCAGGAAGGCCCATAGATATGAACCAGCCGCCAGCCGTAGGCAGTGCTTTGGTGACATGATGACTGTGTACAGCAGCGGGTTACAGATAGCTACATAACGGTCGTACGCCATTACTGCCAGCAGAAGGCATTCAGAGATGACAAACAATATGAAGCTAAAATATTGGATGATGCAAGCTGTGTAGGAAATAGCTTTCCTCTCAGCTAAGAAGCTCATCAGCATCTTGGGAGTGATGACTGTGGAGTAACAGACATCCACGAGGGACAAATTCTTGAGGAAGAAGTACATGGGGGTGTGAAGTCGGGGGTCGATCCTGATTAAAACCATCATTCCCAGATTCCACACCAGGGTGATACCATAGATCACTAGGGACATCGTGAAGAGGGGGACCTGCAGCTCCAGACGATCTGTCAGTCCTGTGAGAATGAACTCGGTCACTGTCGTACAATTTCCTCCCGCCATTCATTCAGCCTTGGGTGCTCGCTGCGGGATCAACCACAAAGGAAGGCATTAGTTCTTATGAAAATGGTGTATGCTAATATAAAGAACTGTGGTCATATGCACAGAGACCCTTTGAGTCGTGGAATGGAACCTGTAACAACTGATGGGAAAACCCAAAACTCCTTCACTTCTTCTGAGGGAAAAAAAAAATCCTTTATCTCTAGGAAAGTGCATAACCCTGCAATTTATTCTGATTTACACATTTTGACCCTGATTCGGCTGATATTTTAATTTCACTGATCAGTGTAGACTTAGGATCCGTGGATCTCCAGTATACCTGGGAACAATAACATGCGTAGGAGGAAGACACAGTTTGCATCACACTGTCTGGTTATTGGGTGACAGTTTCCAGCACCGAAATTTGCCTTCATGTTTTTAAATCATTGGTGACCAGGCAGTACACAGGATGCACATGCATTCATTGAGGAAATAGTTCAAAAATGGAACTTCCAAATGTATCCCTTCTGGACACTACAGCCATGCTGACTAAGTTCTGCAGCTTCTTGTTCTTTGGATGCTGAAAAATTACCACTCATACACTTCTAATGATCAGACTAAAAGTGTGTAGCCAGGGTGAATATTTGTGAGAAAATTAACCACAGTGAACATATTTTCAGAAACATATATTTATTAGAAGAAAAAAATATAGTCTGAATAGATTTACCTTTTAACCTGTCTTTATAGAGATAAGAATAATAATATTCTATTATGATTAGTGAGTTGGGATCAAACTGCCTGTAAACCTGTTTCATCCTATATCAATATCCTCAATGCACCTCTTTCCTCAGCCCGTGTCACAATAGTGATTGCCAAATCATATAATCGTTAATTGTATTTAGCTCATGTCACACATTCCAGTTTTTGAAATTATGAGAATGTTGTGGTTCTCATTCATAACACCCCTGGCAAGGTAAAAGGTAGAGAACATCTAGTGATCAGCAGGTATGTATGTGTGGTATGTTTATTGTGGCCAAAGATGAAGAAAAAGTGCGTGCATGTGTGTGTGTGTGTACATATTCATACACATGCCGTACATACTCACACGTGTCATTTATTTCTTTACCCACTCTTTGGCTTTGGCCAAATAGCATGTAGGTCAGTCAGCATTCAGACAAATATTACAAATAAAATGATTATTCAACTTCAAAGGCAGCTTGGTTAATGTGCAGTTCTACAGAAGGTACCAAGGAAGAAGGACTTGACTTCTTTCGTCAAATGTGTCCAAGCAAAGAACAATAGGTCATTTAGGGCTTAATCCTGCATGGATCTTGCCTCAGTCCAGCAGAACATTTAGGCAGCTGCATTATCTTTTCATACAATCATAGAAACGTAGGGCCTGAAGAGGTCATGTAGCCCATCCCCTACTGCTTCTAAACCTTTCATAATTTTTGTTGCTGTCCTCTGGGCTGTCTCCAATCTATCTCCATCTTTCCTGTAGTGGAGCACCCAGAATTTTAAACATATTGATTTCAATGAGGCTTCTTACATTCTTAAAGTTGCTTCAAGTTAAGCATGTTCTTACGTTTCTTTGGATTGCGGGTAGCATGCTCAGTACCTTACTGGTTTGAGCTTGTATTATGGGTGAGCTGAGAAGTTGGGAAATGTCTGTAGATCCTAGGAGTGCTGTTAAGCAGAATTACAAAGAAACTGGAGGGATCTGACAGCTTTATATAGCATAGTATATGGATCTGGATGCTTAAGGGATACTAACATCATGCTTCAGGGCTTAAATGAATCTCTAACTATTAGAGTTCAGGGCGAGATGCGGGGAAGGGCTGATTATGCCACTTCTCACTATTGAAGGTCATTAAACCTTCTTTTGAAACATCTGGTACTAGCCACTATCAGAGACAAGACACCAGATGGAGTTCAGCTCTGTTCCAATCTGGCAATTACTGTGTGTTTATTCAGTGTTTCATAAAAAGACCGGTGAAGCCAAATGCCCCTGCAGACCAAATTCCTTCTCAAGAGAGACTCTGAACCAGAGATCAGATAGCTTAATAGAAATTTGTTATAAAGTAACTATTTCCTACCCCCACTTTTAAAGGAAGAGCAGGATTGATGCTAAAAGAGCTCTTCTGTCTGTTCATATAGCTCAGATCTATCTATCTATCTGCAAGCAAAAAGTTCTCTCAAAAGAGGCTGTCAAATTCCCCTTTATATAATTCAAGGAAAGATGGAGTTAAAAACATCAGAGAAAAGACAAATGTAAACACATTCTACATAATGCTCAGTAGAGCAACTGAGCTGGCCATATCACTGAAAGCCCATTCAATTCACGGAAATGATTTATTTTCATTGGACTCAGCTCACCACAACCAAACCTCCACACAGCAGTCAGAGAAAGAGCTGAGCCTTACACTGTGCCTTGAAAACGCAGAGTTTTGACCTGTGTACCCAGGGAAATGACCTCCAGGTTTAGAAGAGCCCCCAGTGAGAATGCTCGACCATCACTCCCCACATATTTAATCTTGGCCACACTGAAGTCTGTGGCAAAATTCCCATTAGTTTCAATGACCCAGGATTTCTTCTTAGGTGTAATATCCCCTGCAATTTAGTGGACAGCTGCATTGGGAAACATCTGTGCTTGGGCTGAGTTTCTCATGACAGAGAACATGTCAATAATCCACTCAGAAAGTCACCCAAGGTACGGATTACAAGAGAGAAGTCGTGTGAAAGACTCAGAAAAATCTCCTTTCTGTTCCCACATCTTCTGATGTCCTCACCAGAGAGCAGTACCCCTTCAAGACAATAATTTTATCCTGAAAGAAAAATATGGCTGCATTTCAGATTCAAATAATCAACAAGTTGACTTCTGCAAATTTCTGTCTTGGGCAATGTGACTTGAAGAGAGTTATTTCCTGATGTAAAAACAAAAGGAGAATTCAGTTCTATTGTAATGGTAATAATGTTCACTCCTACCTTCTGAGAGATGTTGTCTTTCTTGATTTCAAAGTATAGGATAGAAGTGTGTTTATATTTGGCATAGCATCGTTTTGAGAGAGAATCCCTGCAGCAGTTTTTAGCTCTGATCAAGACAAGCATCGGCAGACTCATTAAAATATACCATATTTCTCTTGGGGACAGGGGATAATCACATGTAGATGCATTATCTTTAAAAGTTTTGCAAAGGTTTTTGCCACTGAGGAGATATGGGCTCTGTGGCTGATGTAGAACCCATCCCCTGGCTCCCTGACCCAGCGCCTGTCATACGAGGCAGGTTGGAGCAATCCAGGAGAAGGTCAAGGTATGGCCAGCCTGTACTATTATGTGGTTACACTGTGCTGGTGTAATGGTCCTGAGTAGGTTTAACATCATTCTCATCATTGATTGCCAAGGGGCTGTAACAGTGTGGCGGAGAGCATGACTTGTTCCCTGGTATGCAGCAAGCCTGGTCCAGCAATGGTACCTGCCATGTTCCATTCTCTTTGCCGGCCCAGGGTGCTACATGCAATGCATGATGCTGGTTTTCCAATTTATTTTAACTCTGGGAGCATGACCTTGTGCCTGTGAAACTTTGCAGCCCAATTAAATGTGACTTATGGATGGTTCTGAGCAGCCGCCTTCCGACCAGGTTGGAGTTTAGAACTTGAAACATCAGGAACGCTGTTGGGTGCACAAATTCAGGGTTCCCGTTTGGCCCTGTTGTAGAGCATCTCCTCCCAAACCCCACTCCTCCCCTGCTCATGACCTTCTCCCAAGCATCCCCTAGTGGCCTGAGTCTATCTGTACCACCCTACCATCCATCTCTCCCTCCTCCAGTCTCCACAGCTGCACTCACAACAGATCAGTCTCATTGGCCCTTCCAGCCAGGTTTTATTTATTTTCCAAGAGACAACGGACCAAAAGGAGAATAACAGCATATGGCAATTTTGCTGCTGGCCTTAACCTTGAAGGAAAGACCCCGAGAGCAGAGACTATTGCCAGACTCTGTCTCTAGCCTTCCTTGCTGCTCCTTCCTTTCTCTGCAGCTCCTGCAATTCTCTCAGCCACTTCCTCCTCTGCTGCCAGATGATCAGTAAGAGAATCAGCTGGTCCGTGTTCAGGTGGGCCTTCTTAGCAGCTAGGGTTGGCTGAGCTAAGGCCTCCAGTCCTTAAAATGCCAAGCCACCTCATTACCGGGCTATTTACAGGGACAGGCCATAATCAACAGTCTAGTCCTTTTCTACATCACCTCCCTCCCTTTCTGCTTTACCAGTACAGATAGCAGCAATACCATGGGTGTTTCTTTCTCTCATTCCATTCTTCGTGTCTTTCCATATTGTTCGCTCTGCATGGAACATCCTCACCACACAAGTTCCCCAATGCACCACCCTTTCTTTAATAATAAATTATAATAATTAATAATAAATGACTTCAAATGAAAGAGAGAAAAAGATATTCCCAGTCCTTACACATCCTGGTTTCTTTGTATTTGTCCATCTTCCTTAGATCATAAGGTCTTTGTATTAGGGAGTATCTTTAGTTTTTCTGTCTTGTAAAGTACACACTATTGACAATGAAGGGACAAATAACAGATATGTCACAAACAAAAAAATACCCTTTGTCATAAAAGGTTGGTCTCATCAGTGTTGTAAGCCATAAAAAATAGAAAATACACAAAGGATTAAAAGGTTTCAAAGTCAAGCACTTTCAAGTTAGGAAATACCAGAATGAGCGTTGCCTACACAACATTAAGTCTGCAATAAATGAGGCAGGGATCCTACAGACAACAGACTCCTTCAATACACAGCCCCAGAGCAGAAAATCTTGTGCACTGAATAAGGCAGGGGTCGTGACGGGAAAAAAAAAAACATGGGATCATGTAATTAAAATCTGCATCATCACGCAAATGCACAAGACGACTGAATTAAGGGTGCCAGGACAACACTTATTTGGACATTTGCCAACCTGAAAATGCTAAAAGTTGTAACCTTTTAATCCTTTTTAAAATCTTGACTTTGTATATCCAAATTATTTGACGGCTTAATTTATTGATGAAAGCTAAACTAAGAAACATTAAATGAAGGGTTTTTGGTTTGTTAATTTCCTTAGTTTTTTTAATAGAAAGAAAAACTATAATATAAGTGCTGTTTAAACAATGAACCTCTTATTCATCTGTTGTTTTCAGTATATATTTTATTGCCATTCTTATCTTTGTGAAGGTCCCTTTTCACCACTCAGTGCTGTGCTGAACACAGTATTGAAAGTAATTAAATTAAACTGTATTAAAACAAAACTCATTTTATGCAACTTGAGTTTCAGTGAAAGTTCTAAGCTATAACCCTGAATGTGTAAGAAGCAGATAAACAATATCCAAGAAAAAGAGCTGGATCTTTGCATATCACTTTCACCTAGCCCTTACTAAGGAAAGTAACACACACTGGCCCTTTTAGAAGAAACACTGTACCGTACCACAGGACAAACCCAAATGAGCCCAGCAGGAGACTGTCCTACTTGTCCAAATCTGGTCCTGTTTCATTACAAACTTCCTTTCTGTGATGATGTTCTGGTAAGAAGGGGGCAATCAGTTGTCAAAGGTAGCTGTTGCCATGGCAGCCAGGGGCTAGTCATTCTCCCCAGGTGTGACAAGGAGCTGGAGGCAGGGAGCGCTGGGTGGTGGATTATCTCTGATGTCACAATGCTACTGCTCAGGCAGCACCAGTGGGCAGCGAATGTGCAGTGTGTGTGTGTGGGGGGGGGGGAATAGGCTTTCCCAGTGCTCCTGTTTCCCCACATTTCCTAAAGAAACCAAAAACATAACACCGAATGCACATTAGTGATTGTTCCAAACACATACTAATTAGTAGCTGAAATTTGATTCAAATTCCCCATGGCATGTTTAGAACTCAGTGTTCCAAAACAAGGAGAGACCTTGTAAAACAGAAAATTTGGAGGCTCTGGTGTATTTGTGGTTGTGTTAAAATTGAATACTGCGACTTTAAATTTTGGGCACGGTTCCTGGATCTACTTGCATGCTAGGTAGCTCAGTGGGGGCTTAGCAGCAGTCAGACAGCAGGTGCCCAGTGAATTGTGCCTCTCTGTTATAGGCAGTAGCTTACATTCTCTCCCTATGATTTTGGGGTTCTTATGTGTTATTGTTCTTGCTGCTTGTGTGCCACAAAACGTAAACGACACAATCTCATTAAAAAATGAAATAAAATTCTGCAGCCAAAAGTCCTAATTTCGCCCATACAAATTTCCCCCTACTCTTACTCAAACTTTCTTATCAACTGTTTGAAATGGGCCCCCCTCATTACCACGACAAAAGTGATTTTTCCTTCCTTGGTATCCTACTCTTAATTCAATTGTCTCATTAGACTGACCTCCCACTTGGTAAGGAAATGCCCATCCTTTCATGTGCTGTGTATTTATACCTGCTACTGTATTTTCCACTCCATGCATCTGATGAAGTGGCTTCTAGTCCATGAAAGCTTATGCCCAAATAAACTTGTTAGTCTCTAAGGTGCCCCAAGGACTCCTCATTGTTTTTGCTGATACAGACTAACATGGCCACGACACTGAAAAAAATTGTAAGTTTTCCAGGAGAGCATTTGTTTTCAGCTGGGAAATGTTGATTCCTTGAAATTGACACATTCCTTGGGAACACGTCCATCTCAATGACATTTCGTTTGGTGGGGGTCCCGACCAAAATGGGATCGTGGGTGAGTTTAGAGGTTGTTCTGGGGGGGGGGGGGTCACAACATTGCCACGCTCACTTCCGTGCTTCCTTCAGACCTGGGCTCTGAGGGCAGCAGCCAAGAATCTTTCTGAAGTTAGAGGAGGTTCTAAGATGTGCAAGTGGGTCCCTGCTTCTGAGAGCACCTCAGCTGGGGGCTCCTACCTACTAGTCCCCTGGCAAATTAAGACAAGGGCCAATTTGGGGGCATCCTTAAAAATGGACCCCTGAGCCCCAGAAGGAAGTGCAAGGGAAGCCCTCAGCCCCAGCTGCAGATGCCGGGCAGAAGTCCCGAGCCCAGGCACCCAGAGATGTGGCTGGAGCAGAAGTTGCCAAGGACAAACCCCTGAGCCCAACACAGGGCTGATGCAGTGCACTCTCTTCTGCATGCCTCTGGTGCGTCTGATATCCCCAACCCAGCAGACAAACAGCTAGGAGGACCCTACTGGGTTCTCCTGGCTGGGGGGATTCCAGCAGGACAGGGAGATTGGATTTCCTGGGGCAGGGCTACTTCAATCTAGCCAAGAAAGGCACAACAGGAACCAACGGCTGTCGGTTGAAGTCAGAGAAATTCAAATGAGACGTAAGGTACACATTTTTGACAGTGAGGGAGACTAACCCCTGGAACAAATTACCCAGGGAAGAGGTGGATTCTCTGTTTCCTGGTATCATCACATCACAACTGGTTATCATTCTGGAAGGTGACATGGCACCTTTTCATGAATTACAAGCAATTTGGGCTTAGTATGGTGGTAAACGTGTGAAATTTCATAGCCGGTGAAATAGAGGATGGATTTGGAGATGAAATAGTTTTACAATCTACATCTGTATGAAAATCTCAGTGTGGGGTGAGGCATAGACTCTGCTGTTTTACTGGGTGGCCTGCTTGCTCCCCAGAATCAATAATGAGCAAGTGGGGAGATCCAGGGTGCAGCTCAAACATCCAGCCGGGCTGGCCAGGGGCAGACATTAGGTCTGCAAGGGAAAGATGAGTGTGGCAGTGACTTCACAAAGGCCTTTGGCAGGAACTCAGCCTATTGGGCAAAGATGATGAGGCGGGTGTGACCCCACAGAGCTCCCTTGACAACAGCCCGGCAGGACAGGGGTGCGGGGCAGGAGGAACCTCGGAGACCCCTGTAGCCTTGCTGCAGCAAGCCTCCATCTCGCGGTCTCTTGGTGAGGACCAAGAGACGGTTGGTGTGGTGGAGATTCTCTGGGATTTTTTTCATTACTGTGTTGATTGTGTGGAAAGAAATCATCATCTGTGTGGAAGGTAAGAAAAAATATAGGCTCTAAGTAGAAGATGGGGGACTCTATCCTACCAGATTCAAAGGCATCCCCACCCTCCCAGTGAAAAAGTTTTTTCCTCATATCCAAGCCTTCCACACTGCAACTTGAGATCATTGCTCCTTGTTCTGTCATCTGCCAGCTCTACGAATTTCATGAGAATCAATTTTTCATTAGGAAAATAATTCAAAAATACAAATACAAAAAACTTGGAGTGAAATCAGTCCATCCTGATCTTTAGTATCTCGGGGTGTGCGCCTCGGAGGCCAGACTGAGACCCTCATTGGCTCGGGATACCCAAGAAGCCAGTGAAAAAATCCCAGTCCTCCTTGCAATCAAGCCTCCATAATCCAAGGAACACCTGAGGGCTGCGGGAGACAGAGGGGTGCTGAGAATGTCTAACTCATGATTGCAGATACAGAGATGTGTTATTGGCTTTGGATGGGGGAGAAGTATCAAATCCTTCGGGATTCTTGCCTCAAACAACCATCACTTATTGTCCTTTAGAGTACAAGGGCTCTAACACGCCTGACGTGCTCAAATCTCTTGCCTGCTAGGACTTAGAGAATTTTCTTCATCCACATGATACAGAGGGAGAATGAAAAGAAGTGACCTCTCTTTGGTCACGCACCAAGGTCATGCTGGAGCTAAAAAAGGAAGCATCAGAAAAAAGTTGAATCAAAATGTTTTGCATTTAAAATGGATTTCTTAAACAAAAGAAATTTGAAGTGTGGTTAGTGAACTGAAATGATAAGTTCTGGTCTCCACATGTTTCTAGATTTATGAACCAGTAGATCCATCCCCTCACATATAGTTTTTATCCATAGATTGAGGGAGGAAAACAAGTTTGCCTGTTTTGTGAACTCCCTTTCTTGAATTTCAATGAACTAGTCATTAAACTGAATTCTTTGAATAAACTGAAATGAACTGCACCTTCCAAGGAAGCTACTGCTGTCCAAAGCTGGGTTAGCATTTCAACTAACTTTGCTTCCAAGGCCTTAGCTATCACATCAGTGGTGTGACTCTCTCAAAAACTTGGCAGTGAACATGTTCCAATGAAATAATTTAAAAAGAAGAGGAAAAAATAACATTAAGAGATTGTCATAAATTTCTCCCTTAATTTAAAAGCGAGGATTTTTTTTTGTCAAGCTGGGCCTTACAACTCTCTAAGGATGAAGATTCCACCTCCTCCATAGGTCACACTCAGAGCCAGGGAGACTGGGAATCGAGTCCCGCTGGCACGTCCCAGCGCTGGAAGGGAGTGTTCCTCTTGTGGTTAGTGCAGGAGCCTGGACAAAGGACTCCTGGGCTCCATCCCCGGCTCTATCCCTGACTCCCAGTGTGACCCTGAGGCAGTGGCTTCTCCTGACAAGGCCTCTGTTTCCATCAGTGGGGCTGGGGACACTCCCCTACAGCCCATGGGTCGTCATGCTTCAGGAACGTGCTTGAGGTATGAGGAGACTTGGAGGAGGTGTCCTGCTGGCCGTCGGTCAGTGTTGTGAACCCCTGGCTGTTGGCTGAGTTTATCCATCCCCTGAGAATAAAACATCGTCTTGTTTTCACAGCCACTTTCGATCTCCAGGCTTCTACCCCCTGCCCTGCTGGCAGGGCATTGGGCAGCACCCTTTCCATCCCACCTGGGTGTGGGAGATCGAGGAGGAGGGCAAATTACCAACCATCAGTGAGCATTTGCCACCCAGCTCCATCCCATTTAGAGCAAGGGAGTGGAGTGCTCCAGAGGCATCCTCAGTGTGGGGGAATGGCCCAGCAAGAGGGCTCCCAGCCCTTCCCTTGCAGGAGATTGTTCCCGATGTCGAGAGTCTTTGGGGAGAGCAGAACCTGCCAGGCGCTGAACACCCACCCTTCAATCAGTGAAATCAGTGGGAACTGAGGGCCACTCCTGCCTCCTAGGATTGGCACCTTGCGAACTTTCGCTGGAGACTATCTGGGTGCTGCTCTTTCTCTGGCCTGGGAGGGAGCGGGGACTGCTGGGGTGGAGGGAGCTGCTTGTCCAAACTAACAGAGAGCCCCACTGATCTGAAAGGACGAGACTCTTCCGGTGTCACCGGGCCACAGTGGTGAGAGGGAACGTTGGGAGAAGCCTGTGCTGTGAGCTGCTGCCAGTGGGTGTGGACGGCAGCCCCCGTGCCCTGGGGTGGGGTGTGTGGTGAGGAGAAATTGCCTCAGCAATCGGAGGTTGGCAGGGTGCAGGCAGGCACATTAATGAGCGGCTGCCTTGAGCCCAGACTCATGGCTGCTCCCCACTCATTCCCAGGATGCAGCGGCTGAGGCGAATTCTGAGGAGGAAGGCCGGGCTGGTGGCTCCGGAGCCTGTACGGAGCAGTGGCCGGCTTTCCCAGGAGGAGAGCGGCCCCTCTGTCCCCGCGAGTGGGGAATAGGCCAGTGGCCAGGCGAGGAGGAGGAGCTCCCTGGCTTTCTGGAGGAGGAGGAACACACCAGCTCCCTTACCATACCCTGAGGCACCTTCTGGTCCCAAATGGAGGTGGACCAGGATGATGCTCTGCGGGAAGGACACAGGAGCGGGCGGGGTCTGGGCAAGGCAGCTCTGCGGCTTCCTTTACAGGAAGCAGAGGAGTCAGGAGCTGCACCCCCATGCCCAGCCAGAGCCATCCACCAGCCTGGCCACTGAGGAGCCCCCAGCCAGCCCAGAGCAGGAGCTGGGTGACTCTGGCACGGGGACCAGCAGCTCCGCCTACTCCCGAGGGGACAGCAGCCCCTCCGTGGGGTCTGAAAGCCCTGAGGCTTAAGGATCCCTCTTTGCACGTGACGGGACACCCAGGGGACAGGGGGGAGGACAGGGTGGTGGGGGACTAGTAATACCCTGTGCCCATTGGCTCCCCAAGGTGCCAGGACTGAGCCACAGGAGCCCCACTGACACTAGTGGGAGTGGCCCAGCCACACCCTGTGGCAGGGGATGCTGGGCAGTGTCAGGGGAGCTCCAGCCTCCCCTGATGAAGTTGGGATGGGGGGCTGATGGCCACGGAGCCCTGAGGCTGATGGGGCTGAGGACATCCCTGAGAGGGGCAGGGTGGGGCCCTCGATGCCATGGGGTTCCTTGAAGAGGGGGGGGACATTGAGCCATTTCTCTACCCTGCATTCCCACAGTATCAGCACAAATGACCCTTTCTCCTTCTCTCCCTGGTGCAGAGACCCTCAGTGCCCATCTGGAGGAGGTGGAGATGAGGAGGAGGAGGATGTGTCCCCTGAACAAGATACCATCAGGGTCATCCAGCAGCACCTCCAGGGCAGAGCTGAGGTAGAAAAATCTTCAAGCTGCACTGCCCCCGAGTTTGTCCTGCCCCTTGTTCCATCCCCACCCACACTGGGGGGGTTTGTCCCAGAGAATCCATGACCCTCAACGGGGGAAACTTCTCCCCTGTTACCTGGCACCCCAAAGTGGGGGTGTTTGTCTCTCGCAGGCCAAGGTGTCCGCTCCCCGCAGACACTGTCCCAGTTACAACCCCGTCTTTGCAGGGCGACACTGGTTTGGGGAAGCAGGGCGGCTTTCCCTTTCCAACTTCATGGAGTTCCTGAGCCCTGGAGCTGGTGTAGGTGGGGTGGGGAGGTCCCTACCTAACCATCTCTCTCTCTCTCCACCAATCCCACTCTTAGTGGGTGGAGGACAGGGCCAAACAGCTCCACTTCCTCCATGCTATCCCACGTCTGTGCTTCTCGGCACAGAAGCAGGGGCGGGACACTCTGGAGCCACAGTTCTCCAAAGCGGCCCTCGTGGGGAGCATTGTGGTGAGTGGGACCCTGTGCCCGGCCCCTGGGGTGAGGAAGCCAGACATGGGAGGAAGAGTTAGTGGGGCTGGAGGGGTAAGGAGAGGAGGAGGGGTTCCTGGGGATGAGGGCAGGGGAGCAGGGAAGGGGAAATTCTGACACTGATGCGGAGCTGGCATTCGGAAAATTGTAAAGCCAGAGGGACAGCTGAGGCTGAGGGGAGGGAGGAATTGGGTTTGAGAGGGGGAAGAAAGGAGTAAGTTGGATGGATGGGAGGAATGGGGGGCCTAGCTGGTTGGGGTGACACTGACTGTTTCTGCAGAGCACTTTGGCCTCCTCCCTGGGAAGCGCCTGAGGGTCTGCAGGCCCTGAATCTCACATGGGATTTTATCTCCTTGGGGTCTCTCAGAAGCTGATTGAAAATCTGCCCATGGAGTCTGTGCCGAGCTCCATCCTCTCCAGCTCCATGGCCGCGGTTTGCAGCCTCGGGTACCAGGACCCTCCCATCCAGCTGCCCTAACCCTGGTGTAGATCCTCTGGGGCCTAGATTAACCCCAGCCGTGGCTGTTTGCATCCCCGAGCAGAGGAGGTGGGAACATCCCCTCTTCCCTGGCTGGGGGGTGATTTCACTCCCGTAACGTGACAGTGGCCATAGGGAGGGGATCACTGCAGGGGAGGAGGGTCATGTGCATAACACGGGCTCCTCTTTCCCTCCAGCAAACTGAAGCCTCCACTTGTCCTGGAGCTGGAGTCACGCCTCCTGCGGGCTCTACTCTACACCATCTTCACCATGGGCACTGGGCAGGACACCACCCACTTCCGGGTGTGTCATGATCCTACTTCTCTGTCCCAGGAGCAGGAGTGACCTCTGGTCCCTGCTCCCTCGGTTTGATGGAGCTCCTGAGAATAGGGGAGCAGTGAGCGGAGCTGGGAACAGGCCCCATCAGGGTGGGGTTGGGGGGAACAACACAAACTGTCAGGGAGGACCCCTTCCCTCCAGAGGGGATTGCCTTACCCCTCTGTGGCTGATCCCAGCCTTCCCTCTTCTCCTCACTCTCTGCTCTGCTGCCTGGACTCTCCCGGGGATCCTACCTCCCACCCACTGCGGTTTGGCTGTTCCATATTCTGCTGGGTACCAGGCCCTGCACAGAGAACTGCTAAGGGCAAGGATTGAAGAGCCAGCCAGCATCCGGCCATGAACTCTTGCTAAGTGTTCTTGGAGTGATGTGAATGGCAGAGGCCAGGATGTGCCTTTTGGGTCTAGCCAAGGCTCCCCAGAGAATCCTCCTGGTCCCCTGACCAATGTAGCCCATGTCCAATGACTGACGGGTGCTCCCTCTTCTTGTAGTCTCTGCACAACACCTATTTAGAGAGCCTTGGACACTATGCTTGGGAGCCTGCTCACCGAGACCCCCACCACAGACAAGCTGCAGCACCTCTTTAAGGTGAGCAGAATGGGAGGGTCGGGGGGGGGGGATTTCCCATGAGTCCCATGGGAGGGCTGCAAAGGAGAGACTAGAAGAACCATGTTTCTATTTTGTCCTCCCAGCTTGGACCCATGTGGCCACAGTTTCCCAGAGCCGTCAGTGCAGTCCAATGTTGGGGCCCTTCCGCCATCCGGGGTGGCGGAGATGGAGAAGGGGGGGCAGAGGGAAGGAACCGGGACTGTCAGCCAGAGCTCTGCACGGTTCCACTGAGCACTAATAGTGAGCACCAGGCCTGGCTGGAGACTGAGAGACTGAAATCTGTGTGCGATCTGGGACAGAGGCCTCTGAGAAAAGTCACTGGCTCCTTTCTAGGAAGACCCTGAGATACAGAAGGAGCCTCAGGGAATCAGCTCTTCTGTCCTAGGGACACGGCAGTTCCCGGAGGGATTGTCCTCATGGCCCCTCTATCGATCCTACCAAGGCCTCTGGAGCTGGGGTCTGGGAGCCCAGGGCATGTGACTTGATCCTGATGGGCTGTTGATGGATCAGGGGTTCAGAGCAAATAGACCAGCCCCAAGGCCGAACTTTGTCCCAGGCTGGAGAGACACTGACAGCTTGTGCCCAGCAAGACGTGGGCAGTGTCATGAACCCCCACATGAGGAGTCAGATATTCCACCCTGAGCACAAGGTCTCAGCCCCGTGTGGAGTGGGAGAGGCTCGTTTGTAGAGCATGTACGCCTGCCCGCTAAGCCTCCCCTGCCTTCTTCTCCCGCAGCATGTCCATTTCTGGATCGACTCCAGGAACACCAAGGAGAGAGCTAGGGCCATACGGAGCAGCGCTGCCCTGATCCGATTCGCCACCTCCCTCTCTGGATTTGACGTAAGTGACCATTGACCCCAGCATCCTGCAGAGCCAGGGCTTGAGTCAAATTCCTCATCCCCTGGTTAAGTGGTCCCCCCGTCTCCGTAAGGGACTGCGATGTTACATAGGCCACTGGCTGGCAGGGACATGCCTGGCCTCAGTGCCCTTGTTACTCTGGAGAAGCCTGGCAGTGAGTGCTCATAGACGGCCCATGCCCTGGTCCCTTTGCTCCAAGCTCGTCTTGGGGACACTGGGGCATGGCCACTAGGTAACTCGAAGGGATGGAAGACCACAAGAGTCGATGAAGCCCCCTCGCACTAGGCCCAAGTGTCCTTGGCCCCCCTCCTGCCTGGAGGCACTCGCAGCAGCTCTGCGTACTAGGCCCAAGTGTCCTTGGCCCTCCGCCTGGAGACACTCACAGCAGTTATGCTGAGAATCTGCAACAATATGTTGCAGATTCAGGCTGCCTGAAACTAAGCAAGGCCAAACAGGGCAGATATGGAAGAAAAATGCTGAATAAAGCAGCTTTATGTATAGTTTAACAAATAAAACAGAGAACAAGGGCACTAGCTGGGAACTGGATTGGCTGGCTATATGGATACTTAGGGCAGCTTGCTATTGGATAAGTATGCTGGGAAAAAAAGATGTATAAAAGCCTGTGTAACTTCCTGCTCTGTGTGCAGGATTTGAGATTCTATTCTCCCTGTACCTTTTTGCAGCTGCAAATAAACTTTTCTGCTTCTCCACCCCGTTGTGATTATTGGGTGTAGCACACCGGGTAGCGAACCAATTCCAACTGTTGTTTAGCCTCTCAGCCCTGGGTGCCGGCAACAGCTTTTGGCATCCCTGGGTGGGCCAGAGGCTGCAATTTAGCCTTGCCCGGACCCCTCCTGGAGTTCGAGGATTGCGGCGAGAACCGATGCCCAGCATGCACCGGTGAGTTCATCGGGGGCCTCAGAGGAGACGCGATTTGATCGACCCCGGAGGGCACAAAGGTGCAAAGCACTCATATAGTGGAGAAGCAGCTTTGGATGACGGTGAGGAACCGGTCCCTTGGATAAAGTAGGAACCTTTTGAAATCCAGATTGTATGCTCTGTTGGAACCTGGGGATGCCCAGAGTTACCCTGTAGGTATGGGACAGGGACAGAGCTCGGGGGTTAGGGCACGGTGTACACCCCTAGAGTGCATTCTAGCAAACTGGAAGGTATTTGGTGCGGATCCGATGACTAAGAGCCAATTAAAATGATTCTGTACAGTTGACTGGCCTCAATATCAACTAGAGGACCAGGAGTGGTGGCCACCAGGAGGGTCAATTAATTACAACACGATCCTTCAGTTACTCCTGTTCTGTCAGAGAACAAGGAAATGGAATGAACATATGTATGCACATTTGTTTCTGACTTTATGTACTCGAGCAGATATTTTACAGCGCTGTAATCTGACTCCGACTGGTTCGGTAGCAGCTAATGTTATTCCCCAAACCCCCACCCCAACTGTAATGGCAGAGCCGGTGTCCCCTTCGGCCCCTACACTCACACCTTGTAAGTCCCCAATGGTTGTCCTATACCCCTTAATCACCAAAACTAAAGTTGCCCGGTCTGGATCGGACAGGCATCCAGCCACGACTATGCAGGTTTATACTCATATGCCCTTTGATCCTGTGGATTTGGCTGCTTTCAAAGCACAGGCAGGAGAGTTTTCCACTGACCCGAGCATGTTTATATCAGTCTTTGAGGGGTGCCTCAGTAGTCATAAGCCGGACTGGGATGATTGTAACAATTATTAAGAGAAAGTTACAAAAAAAAGGAGGATTTAATGGGCATGACCATGTCACAAACCTTAGAGACTGCAAACCGAGCTTATAGTCTGAGAGAGACAGAGAAGGGGAGAAAGCAAGTGAGACTGATGGTAACAGCGGTACAGGCCAGCACTAAGAGAAGTGGCCGGGGAGGAAGGGGCCGTGGACACGAACATCCGGGCTCGCAGGAGAGACGACTGGGTCGCAACCAGTGTGCCTTGTGTCAACAAGAGGGACACTGGAAAAATGAGTGCCCAAAGAAGAAAGAAAAGGGGGGTGCCTCTATGATGGCGATGGCGGAGCAGGAATAGGGGTGTCAGGGGAGATGAACCACCCTACCCCCGGAACCCCGAGTAAAAATGCGCGTGGGAAGCTCAGAAATAGATTTTTTAGTGGACTCTGGAGCGGCACGAACTGCTGTAAATCGACCCCTTCAGTTGCCAGTAGCAGATTTCCTTACTGTGGTGGGAGCCACAGGCAGGGACACCAAGTGTCCAGTGTATGCCCCAGTGGAATGCACTTTGGGAAACAGGACTATATCCCACAAGCTGGTATACCTCCCTGAGTGTCCAACACCTCTGGTGGGACGGGATCTACTTTGTCGCCTCGGTGCCACCCTGCATTTTACTGAGAATTAAATAACCCTTACCTTACCCCCTGAGAATGCATGGATCATGACCCTTGCAGTTGAGCCCTCAGCCATGCAAGCCCCAGAATGGAGCCCGTGGGAAGACCAGGTGTACCCCCTCGTGTGGGCATCAGGGATTCCAGGAAAGGCCACCCACCAGACCCCCATTACTATTCAGCTCATACCAGGGAAAGGCCCAGTGCAAGTAAAACAGTATCCAATCAAGAGGGAAGCCAGAGAAGGTTTACAGGAAACTATAGATCGATTCCTAATGTGTGGTATTCTCCGGGAATGTCAGTCAGCCTGGAACACTCCCATTCTACCCGTACAGAAGCCTGATGGCACGTATCGGCTGGTACAGGACCTAAGGGCAGTCAGTGAACGGGTTAAGATTCTGCACCCTCTTGTCCCTAACTCGTATACCTTATTGGCTTCTATAGGGGGACAGTATTGTTAGGATATAGATATTCAGGCCTGTCTGTAAAGGCCTGTACTTTAAGAATTTAGGTGTATTCTTATCATTTGGCTAGTTAGAGGTATAAAAGAAAGAATCAAAATCACTGTCTGCCAGTGTAAGGTCCTTCTCTTACTGTGACAGTCTGAGGCCCTGTTCTTAGGCTAAGGCCTTTGGCTAAGCGACAGAGGCAGCCATAAGCTGGGAAGCGACCGGTCACATCCTCACATTCCAAAGTAGTCACATTGAAAGAAGGTGCTATTGGGCTGTTAGGAATACAATCCTGTCCTGATAGTGCCTATCACCTCCAGAGAAAGGGAAGTGCCTAGAAGATGTAAAAGGAAATTGAGGTTGATAGTTTTCTGTCTGGTAAGAACTCACTTATCAATAGACACAGCTGGGAAACTCTTATGTCTTTATAGATGTAGTTGTGAAATCCTCACTTCTGTATTGTTTTGTCATTATAGTTCCCACTTTGCTATTGTTTGTCTGTATAATCTCTGTCTGGTTCTGTGATTGTTTCTGTCTGCTGTATAATTAATTTTGCTGGGTGTAAACTAATTAAGGTGGTGGGATATAATTGGTTAGCTAATCATGTTACAATATGTTAGGATTGGTTAGTTAAATTTCAGTAGAATGATTGGTTAAGGTATAGCTGAGACTATTACTATATAAATTAGGGGCAAACAGGAAGTAAGTTGGGATTCGAAAATAAGGAAAAAGGAAGTTGTATTTAAGCTTGCTGGAAGTTCACCCCAATAAACATCGAATTGTTTGCACCTTCGGACTTCGGGTATTGTTGCTCTCTGTTCATGCGAGAAGGACCAGGGAAGTGGGAGAGTGAAGGAATAAGCTCTCTAACATCTGTCAAGGTTCCTTCCCCACTCTGAACTCTAGGGTACAGATGTGGGGACCTGCATGAAAAAACCTCCTAAGCTTATCTTTACCAGCTTAGGTCAAAACTTCCCCAAGGTACAAAATATTACACCCGTTATCCTTGGAATGGCCGCTACCACCACCAAACTAATACTGGTTACTGGGGAAGAGCTGTTTGGACGCGTCTTTCCCCCCAAAATACTTCCCAAAACCTTGCACCCCACTTCCTGGACAAGGTTTGGTAAAAAGCCTCACCAATTTGCCTAGGTGACTACAGACCCAGACCCTTGGATCTTAAGAACAATGAACAATCCTCCCAACACTTGCACCCCCCCCTTTCCTGGGAAATGTTGGATAAAAAGCCTCACCAATTTGCATAGGTGACCACAGACCCAAACCCTTGGATCTGAGAACAATGAAAAAGCATTCAGTTTTTACAAGAAGACTTTTAATAAAAAATAGAAGTAAATAGAAATAAAGAAATCCCCCCTGTAAAATCAGGATGGTAGATATCTTACAGGGTAATTAGATTCAAAACATAGAGAACCCCTCTAGGCAAAACCTTAAGTTACAAAAAAGATATACAGACAGAAATAGTTATTCTATTCAGCACAATTCTTTTCTCAGCCATTTAAAGAAATCATAATCTAACACATACCTAGCTAGATTACTTACTACAAGTTCTAAGACTCCATTCCTGTTCTGTCTCTGGCAAGAGCAGCATACAGAGAGACACAAACCCTTTGTTTGTCTCCCTCCTCCCAGCTTTTGAAAGTATCTTGTCTCCTCATTGGTCATTTTGGTCAGGTGCCAGCGAGGTTACCTTTAGCTTCTTAACCCTTTACAGGTGAGAGGAGCTTTCCCCTGGCCAGGAGGGATTTCAAAGGGGTTTACCCTTCCCTTTATATTTATGACAACATCTATACCCATTTTTTAGTCCTTGATCTGAAAGATGCTTTCTTTACCATCCCAGTTGCCACCCCGTCACAGGAGATCTTCTCCTTTGAGTGGGAGGACCGAAAAAGGGTTAAAAAGCAACTTTGCTGGACAGTGTTGGCCCAGGGATTTAAAAACTCCCCCACCCTCTTTGGCCAGGCTCTGACCAGGGACCTAGAGGAGTGGGATAATGAGGAGGCCCTCCTTCTGCAGTATGTAGATGATTTGTTAATTGCCACTGTGGGCCAAACCCCCTGCCTTAAAGCCACCGTGAGCCTCCTGAATTTTATTGGACTCCGGGGATATCGGGTAGCACGGAGTAAGGCTCAAATTGCCTTCCCGGAGGTATGGTACCTTGGGTTTCACATACAGCAAGGGGAGCATCAGCTTTCAAGCAAAAGAAAGGAAGCTATCTGTCAAGTTCCTACCCCAAGTAATTGTAAGCAGCTCAGGGCATTTCTGGGTATGGCAGGCTTTTGCAGGATATGGATCCCAGAGTTTGGACTGTGGTCTAAACCCCTGTACGACTGTGTAAAAGGAGCAGATCATGACCCCTTCTATTGGACCCCAGAGGCTGACAGGGCATTTAAAATCCTGAAAAGAAAATTGATGGAAGCCCCGGATCTGGGCCTGCCGGATCTCTCTAAGCCATTTCAGTTGTATGTACATGAACGAAAAGGGGTGGCCCTAGGAGTGCTTACACAGCTGTTAGGAGCATGGAGACATCCGGTGGCTTATTTTTCTTAGCAACTGGATCAGGTTGCACAGGGTGGGCCGGCATGTTTACGGGCAGTCGCAGCTACTGCCCTAGTGCTTGAGGAAGCCGAGAAGCTAACATTGGGAGGGGTTATGCAAATCTATACTCCCCATATGGTCCGAGCCTTATTGGATGCAAAGGGAGGGCTTTGGCTCACCCAGGATCGGATTGCTCGGTACCAGGCTAAGCTGTTAGAGAACTCTGAAGTCACCTTACAGCTTTGCCCCTCCCTTAACCCAGCCACTCTCTTGCCAGAAACAGAGGAACAAAACCATGACTGTTCAGAGATCATAGATGTCCAGTACTCCAGCCGTCCGGATTTAAAGGATGTACCTCTCCCAAATGCAGATTATGAGTGGTACACTGATGGTAGCAGTACTGTAATAGATGGGCAAAGGAGGGCGGGTTATGCTGTTGTGACCCTCCATGACACTGTGGAAGCTGAAGGTTTGCCTGCTGGGACCTCTGCCCAGCTTGCCGAACTGATAGCCCTGACCCGTGCACTTGAACTGTCAAAAGGAAAGTGGGTCAACATTTTTACTGATTCAAAGTATGCTTTTGGTGCTACATGCTCATGCAGGCCTATGGAAGCAAAGGGGAATGCTGACAGCCCAAGGCTCCCCAGTCAAGTACGGGCCCCAAATCCTCTGGCTCCTAGAAGCCGTACAACTCCCCTTGGAAGTGGCGGTGGTACACTGTAAAGCCCATCAAAGGGAAGATCAAGATGTGGCCAGAGGTAACGCCCGGGCAGATAGAGAGGCTAAGCATGCTGCCACCCTGCCATCCCCTCAGACTGAGAACGCCCATATGCATGCCCTTATCCCATCAGTAGGGGAGCTTCCAACTCCTCAGTACTCTGGGGAGGAGAGACAGCTAACTGACAAACTCGGTCTCCGGGAAAAGGAGGGATGGCTCCATTCCCCGGAAGGGAAGGTCCTCCTACCAAAGGGCCTGATCCAGCCGGTGCTGCAGAAACTACATCAAACCACTCATGCTGGCAGGGAAGCACTTATCCAGCTAATGGGAAAATACTTTATCACTTCCAGACTCCGACCCCTGGCTGCCCAGGTACAAGCGGACTGCTTAGTCTGCCAAAAGAATAACCCCTGACTGGGACATCCTGTGCCACCAGCTGCCCTAGAACCCACTCCGGGCCCCGGACAAGTGTGGCAAATAGACTTTACTGAGTTTCCCCGGACCCAAGGGTTCAAATATCTCCTTGTCATAGTGGATCGGTTCAGCGGATGGCCAGAAGCCTTCCCATGCCATAATTGCACTGCCAGAACAGTGGCCCTCAAGTTTGTTAAGGAGATCACTCCTCACTTTGGACTCCCCCTGTGGATGGAATCTGACAACGGGACACACTTCACGTCAAAAATCATTCAAAGCATCTCACATGCCTTACAGGTCCCCTGGAAACTCCATACGCCCTGGAGACCGCAAGCCCGTGGTGTAGTGGAGCGTACCAATCAGACCCTTAAACGGCATCTCTCAAAAGTGTGCCAAGAAGCCTCATTGTGATGGCCTGATGCTTTGCCCCTCATCCTACTTCGTATCCGCGTTCTCCCTAAGGGTAGATTAGGGCTTAGTCCCTTTGAAATTATGTTTGGAAGGGCATGGCCTATGAATGGCACCCCGGTTCTGTCAGGGGAATGGGAGCTGGGTAATGGTTTTTTGTCACAGTATATGTGTTCCCTGTCTGCTGTTCCTTATCTCTTCACAGGTATACCAAGGATTCCCAGCCTCTCCCCTTGGCCTCTCCCGTCCACTCCTTACAGCCCGGTGACTCCGTGCTTGTTTGTACCTGGAAAGACAAGCCTCTCCAGGAAAAGTGGAAAGGATCCTGTACCATCCTGCTGATCTGTCATACAGCGGCAAAGATCGAGGGAGAGAAGAACTGGATCCATCACTCTCGTCTGAAGGCAGTACCTGCCCCCTCGTCAGCAGAACAGTGGACCGTCCAACCTGCTGACTCCTCATCTAGTGACGATCTTAGGCTAAAGCTACTGTTTAAAAGACACAAATAGTGGGCACCTTAACGCTAAAATGGGCCCACCCAGGTACTGGAGACCCTGGGTTGGGAAGACTCTGGTGATAATTAATTGGGTAACATTGTTATTCTCTTTATTGTTATTTCCAAACTGTGCATATCGGGAGCATAACTCCTTTGTTTTGCTTGCGCACCATGTTGCTACTTTAACAAACCAGACTGATTGCTGGGTATGTGCTCCAACTCTACTGTCCCCCAAAACGGGAATGCCCCTTGACATGCTGCCCTTGACCCTAGCAGAATTAGCCACCACCAAAGAGCAGGAAAGAACGGACTCGCCGTTCTGGAATAAGACCTCTTTACAGCAAGCCACCTGTCAGGACCAGGAGTATTCAGTTGCAGTACTCACTGAGAGAGTGTTATGTTTTACCCGAAACCAATCTGAGCACTATGGGCATCCTGTGGGAAAGAGCTCCTGTGTTATTACACAGTGGCTGATGGGTATTGAATAAAGACCAAAAGGGGAGGCCAACAGTGTGGGTGTAATGGTTCCTCCCCTTTTAGGGAAACTCTTACAAATAATCTTACCACAAAAAAAAGGGTTTGGAAATATAACTTGCCATCCAGTTAATATCTCCAATGTAGCAAGCCAATGGTGGGTTTGTAGTGGTCCCTATGGTGAGTGTAATTTGAACGGCACAATTAGAAATGCCCCCACTTGTACCCAATCAGGAGGATGGGATGCCCCCTTAGGGGCATATGAACAGTTTGGAAAAGCAGCCAAAGCAGCCTTAAATATCCCAGGAATCCCCTTAAGAAATAGTCCTTACTGGGCCCTACAGGGTCACTATTTTGTATGTGGCCGAAAGGCTTACAAGGTGCTGCCAGCCAACTGGACAGGTAGCTGTTATATAGCTCATGGAGTTCCTCATCTTTCCATAACTGCCACACTGCCCAAAGGAAAGATTAGAAATGCCCGAGACACCTCTGTTGAGTCACGAGAAAAGACCCTGCGGTGACTGACTATGGCATTGGAGGGCAATATGAAGAATCCCCTCACAACCGAGAAGCTGGTAGGATGCTCTGTACTGGCAATAGCGCCACTGTTTACCAGGCCAGCCATGGCATGCATAGGCCGCTATACTGTAAGGCTGCTAATGGTACTTGACAAAGTGGCCTTAGAGTCAGAGGACTTGGTTAGTGATTTAGGATCAGCAGTAAAAACATTAAATAAAGAGGTACAGCAGCTCAGGACGTTTTCCCTCCAAAACAGGCTGGTTTGGACCATCTCTTGGCATCCCACGGAGGGTTTTGTGCCCTCGTCGGGCCCCGATGTTGTGTATATGTAAATGATAGCAGTTATGAGATCTATGAAAAGGTGGTACAGGCTGAGGCCCATGCCCGAGCTGGAGCACAGGTTGCCTATACTGCCCCCAAGAGCGATTGGTTGCAAACCTTGTTTTCAGGCTGGGGTTTGTCATCTTGGCTTGGTGGTTTATTTAGCCTGCTATTGAAATTTCTCTTTACTGTATTGCTTGTATTACTGGTATTATGCTGTGCAGTATCATGTGTCAGGGCCCTTTTGCAAAAGTTAATAAGTCATTCTCTTCAGGGCTATCACAAAGTGCTTATGCAAAGTCCTATTGTAAGGAAATAAGTAGCCCAAGTGAGAAAACTCAGAGCCAAGGTTGTTGACTGTTCTCAAAGGAGGAAGTTGTTGGGGACACTGGGGCATGGCCACTAGGTAACTCGAGGGGATGGAAGACCACGAGTGTCGATGAAGCCCCCTCGCACTAGGCCCAGGTGTCCTTGCCCCCCCGCCGCCTCCCGCCTGGAGGCACTCGCAGCAGCTCTGCGTACTAGGCCCAAGTGTCCTTGGCCCCCCCGCCTGGAGGCACTCACAGCAGTTATGCTGAGGATCTGCAACAATATGTTGCAGAGTCAGACTGCCTGAAACTAAGCAAGGCCAAACAGGGCAGATATGGAAGAAAAATGCTGAATAAAGCAGCTTTATGTATAGTTTAACAAATGAAACAGAGAACAAGGGCACTAGCTGGGAACTGGATTGGCTGGTTATATGGATACTTAGGGCAGCTTGCTATTGGATAAGTATGCTGGAAAAAAGGATGTATAAAAGCCTGTGTAACTTCCTGCTCTGTGTGCAGGATTTGAAATTCTATTCTCCCTGTACCATTTTGCAGCTGCAAATAAACTTTTCTGCTTCTCCACCCCGTTGTGATTATTGGGTATAGCACATCGGGTAGCGAACTAACTCCGGCTGTTGTTTAGCCTCTCAGCACTGGGTGCCGGCAACATTAGGAAAAACTTCCCAACCATCAGGGTGGTTAAGCACTGTCATAAATTGCCTAGGGAGGTTGTGGAATCTCCATCACTGGAGGTTTTTAAGATTAGGTTAGACAAACACCTCTCAGGTATGTTCTAGATGGTGCTGGGCCTGTCATGAGTGCGGGGGACTGGACTTGATGACTTCTTGAGGTCCCTTCCAGTTCTATGATTCTATGAAAATGTTGACTATGATATTATCATAATCTGACATGAGCTGTCCCATTATGACATACCCTGACAATTATGCACCACTACGATGAAAATAATAAAAGTATCTTAAAAATAAAAATAAAGTAGAAAACAGTTCAAAACAAAAAGTTGTCATTTTTTTTCTGAAATTAATTTTTCTGATGTCTTCTCATGGGAATTTTCACTGAAAGAGATATTATTTCATTTAAAAAAATCATTTAAATTGATATGACTTTGTCAGACAGGAAACTTTTAACAACAATTTTCCGACCAGCCCCACTGTCAACCTTTTGGATGCACATGATCATGTTATATACTCCTTGGCCTTTCTAAAATATACCAAAACCAGACAGAGCACTTATGGAACAATGGGCCAAATGCTTGATTCCTAGTCAAGTGCAGCTGTGTTTCAGCACTGTCAGAACAAATCATCGCAAAAGATCGAATCTCCATCTTTTATTTTTACAATCCAGCAGAGCTTCAAAATCCTGGAGGTTGCAGGTTCCTTTAAGAATTTCCTTTGATTGTTGGTAACTTTTAATAACTTTTGAAGTATGACTCGGGTCTGATGATAACTTTTTTTTTATATATATAATCTTGTTCTTATCCCAGATAAACACCAACACAGGGATGCCATGGTAACATCCGGAGATACTTAATGTAGGTCCAGTGGGCATTATTAAAACTTCTTTGGAAAAAAAAAAAGTTCTGTAATGACGCAAGTTGAAAACTAAATTTTCCTGTTACACACACTTAATTACTTAGCTACAAGGTGAGAATATGCCATGCACAATAACAATTAGGGGAATCTCCAGACGCTGAAGTAAACTTGAAACAAAAGAATTACAGACACTGGTTTGCTTCACTCACGTTAGCCCAGCTCCCATGCCTGGCCTAATAGTTAAAACAAAGCAAAATAAAAAATGGATTGATGAATATATCTACAACCAAAGCAGGAACTTTGGGTCACTCTGATCTATTGAGTTCTGTTGTTTGTTTTGTGTGGTTTCAACACTGGTGTGTTCATGAAAGTGTTTGCAAACCCCAAACTTTTCACAGATATTATTGCAAATTTTTTCTGAAAATTGGTCCCAGAAAGAGTACTTTCCCCCCTTTCATTATTCTCCAGGTGAAAAATGTCATCCCTTCAAGCGGGGAGCAGGAAGTATATTATATGGCTTGGGTGTCTTGTCTCACAAAAGAACAAATAGCAAAGACTAAATAGTCAAGATGAGCGGTTTGTGAACAAACCATAAATTAACATCATTAGGCCCAACTACTGTTCAAATACTTAGAAATACCAAATTCATTCAAAGGAAATGAGGTTCATTTAACAAATGATTTGTTAAGCAAAAACGGAGTCTAATTCCCGGTGAATACTGTTTTAAAGGAATAGTTTGGCTTTGCCATGTGCCCGCTCTGAGAGAAGTGTCAGAGTCTTGGTTTTGTGTCATTACAGCTAGGCTAACATCACAGGTCTCTCACTATGGATCAGTGCAGGACTGGTTCCATCGGCCAGTAAGTGAGGGTGTGGGTGTTTATCCCCACTCCCAATACATATCTTGCACAGGTGAACAAAGGGCAGCCACTTCTGAAATCTGTGTGTCCTTTGATCCAGGTCCCAGTGAAATTAGTGGGAACCTTTCACTGGCTTTCACCCTAGGAACACAGCACCACTGGTAGTGCTAGACTTCCCACCCATGCCGGGTCCTCCCTTCACTCCAGCTGTAGGCCCAGCGCAGGCCTGCAGTGGCATGTCAGCAGCATCTTGTGACAAAATGTAGTAGGACCCATTTGGCCATGCACTTCCCTAGAGCCCTCCCTGGCTGGTTTTGCTATAATGTGTCTGCTGTAAAGCTCGCTGAATCGCCCCTTCCCTTGCATTGTTATGATTGAGGCCGGTAACTTTACTGCATGAGCAAGTAGAACAGAAATCGGAATATTGTTAAATCTCTTATTTCCGTGATTGTTTAGGACTAGAACAAGGTGACATTTTTCCACTGAAACTTATTTCCCAGCAAAAAATGCAGATTCAGGTAAACTGATATACTTAGTGTTGATTTCACTGAATTGTTTTGGTCGGGGGGGAAGGAAACTTTTAAAAATTTCAGAAAAAAAAATTGTTTTGATTTTCCTTTAATTTTATTTAAAAAAATAAAACATTAAGAATTGCTCAAAACTAAATCAACATGTTTCTTTATTGGTCAAACAAAATGTTTCATTTGACCCAAAATGAAAGTTTTTTTTAAACTTTTCAATTTACCAAAATTTTGGTTTTGGTTCAACCCCAAACAGTTCCTCTCCCCCACCATTTATCTTCGGAATTTCCAGTGAACTGAAAAATCTGCTTACACAGCTCTCGTTAGGAGTGATGGCTGTTCACAGCCACCATTTCCTAGAGGGCTAACTCTCCATTGCTACACTTCTCAAGATCCCCCTTCCTGAACATTCGGAGACAACTGACGATTTGGATACAGGAGTTCCTGCAATGTCTTGTTATATAGGAAGGTGTCAATAGAATGAACTAGATATGAACCCCGTATGACATAGAAAGGCCTCAAACCTCCCTGGCTGAACTAACCTCGTTATCCCTAGCCTGATTCTTGCTTGCATATTTATACCTGCCTCTGGGAATTTCCACTCCATGCATCCGACGAAGTCGGTATTCACCCATGAAAGCTTATGCTCCAATACGTCTGTTAGTCTATAAGGTGCCACAGGACTCTTTGCCGCTTTTACAGAACACCGAAAGAGACTAAAGACCAGATTTTTAAAGATATTTAGGTGTTGCTCCATTCCGTACTATAAGGCGTGAGTGACTAAGGCTTCTAAGTGTCCAAATCACTTCTGAAAATGGAATTTAGCAATCTAAGTTTCAGTGTGACTCAGGCTGCTTAGTACCTGTCAGTTTTGAAAAGGCAGTGTAGCTAAGTCCCTTAGCCGTTGTAACACCAAGCAGAGAAATGTCTAAAAATCTGGGCTTAACTGTCAAAACGCACCAAAAGATTGCCTGAAAGATGTGTCCAAAGCAATATGGCTTAGCTGCCTCTTCACTGATTGCTTCCAATGGAGACACCCTGAAATGCCTCTGGAAACTCATTATCCCAGGCAATGACATGCTACCATTACATGAAGAAAATGAATACTTGTGGCACCTTAGAGACTAACAAATGTATTAGAGCATAAGCTTTCATTCACTCTCAATATTTCTGCTGTAACTTTACAGCTTGTTGGCTTTTAGCTCATGCTAAGTTGTCAGAAATAAGGGTTTGGGTGGGTTATTCGCTTTGGGGTGCCACAAAGGGACACTCTGAGCCTTGTGTCTATTCAGCGGGAGAGGCAGGAGATTCCTTCACCCTCTCCACCATCTTGGACATACGGATTCTGTGCTCATCTCTTCCATTTGGTGCGGCCACTCTCTGGTTGCACAGTGCTTGCAAACACAGACCACCACCAAGGCATGGGTCATCGGGTATCGTACCTCAGGCCCCTTCACCAGCCTCATCCCTGACAGTACTGGGCAAATCCTGTGGGGATATAGCATAGGAGCTAATGCATGGCTGCCCAAAGGAAATTTTGAAGCTAGGCATGCTCCTGCCATAACAATGCCTCAGTCCCCAGTGTTTCTTCAGCCTCTGCGGCTGCCCTAAGACCAGGCTGGGAGCAGGCAGCACCCCTCCACCCTGGGGATACAGTGCCAGGAGGTAGGGCTACCTAGAGGGCAGGAGCAGGGAGAGCAAGGGGGGAAACTGAGTCAGCAATGGGTGAGTTGGAGAGTGAAAGTGATTCACAACTGCTTTTCAGAGGGGGGAAAACCAAGGCACAGCTTTCCTGGATGGTCAGCAAGAGAAGGAGGGCCAGCAGAGCCACCAGGCAAGGATAACTGAGGGCTCTGTGCTGTGCTTTGCTCTGCTGAGGCAGGTCATTTAGTGGACCCATTTTGAGGAATTGGCCTCCCTGTGCTATAGGGCAGACACCTTGGAAGTCACAAACAGCAGCTCGGCAGGGTGAGTCAGTCAGGCCCCAGCTGACCTGACAAAGCACCACGGCCGACGGACAGTGTCTCCAAACAAGTACATGGATAATTTCCTTGCTTAGCTCCTCTGTCCTCTGACCTAAAAGGGGCATCAAGAGGCTTCTGCAGCCCTTCCATTGTTTCCATTCATGACTGGGAAAGCGGGAGTTTACTGAAGCCAGCTGGGATCCCCACTTAGAGTTAGGAAGGGATTGGCAGGCCACCAACCTGCCAAATTCTATACAAAGAGAGAAGAGTCCAAGCGAACAGTTTGTGAACAACTCAGAAGTGAAATTTACCCATCTGAACATTGTCATGTACACTTAAGAGTTACGAGTATGGTCACAAAAAATCAGTATTGCTTTTATGAATGATTCACTTAGCAAAAAAGGGGATAAATTCCCAATGAATACAATGTCAATGGCATAGTTTGTTTGTCTCAAATGGCTGCTCTATCTGCTCAATTTGGCCATATCATTGCAATTGTGGTTTCATGACACAACGTCCTGTTGCCACAGGGAATAATGAACTCTTCTCTTCCGATGGGCCGGTTTGTCTATGGCTGCATAAGTAGAAGAGAGGGCATCAAGCCATGTTCTCTCCCCTCCCCACTCCCATGTACAGATTTTGCAAAAGCATATGAAGTACAAACATATTTGATATCCTTGACTACATGGTCCCACTATTGTTTTTTGTAGCAGCCTCCATCTGTGACAGCCAGCACACCATGGATATAACTGGGGATCTCTGGAAGTAAAGGCAGGAGTTGGTACAGCTTAAATTAAAGGGCAACAGCTTCAGCACTTTGGCACTGTCATAAATATAAAGGGAAGGGTAACCACCTTTCTATACACAGTGCTATAAAATCCCTCCTGGCCAGAAGCAAAATCCTTTCACCTGTAAAGGGTTAAGAAGCTTAGGTAGCCTTTGCTGGCACCTGACCCAAAATAACCAATGCGGGACAAGATACTTTCAAATCTGGAGTGGGGGGAACAAAGGATTCTGGCTGGCTGTGTTTTGCTTTTGACAGGAACAGATCAGGAATGCAGCCTTCCAACTCCTGTTAAGTTAGTAAGTATTCTAGCTGAAAATGGAATAGATTTCCTTTTGTTTAATGGCTGGTAAAATCAGCTGTACTGGAGGGAATGTATATTCCTGTTTTTGTGTCTTTTTGTAACTTCAGGTTTTGCCTAGAGGGATTCTCTATGTTTTGCATCTGATTACCCTGTAAGGTATTTACCATCCTGATTTTGCAGAGGTAATTCTTTTACCTTTTCTTTAATTAAAATTCTTTTTTTAAGAACCTGATTGATTTTTCATTGTTCTTAAGATCCAAGGGTTTGGGTCTGTGTTCACCTGTACAAATTCGTGAGGATTATTATCAAGCCTTCCCCAGAAAAGGGGGTGTAGTGCTTGGGGGGGGGGGATATTTTGGGGGAAGACATCTCCAAGTGGTCTCTTTCCCTGTTCTTTGTTTAACATGCTTGGTGGTGGCAGCATACTGTTCAAGGACAAGGCAAAGTTTGTACCTTGGGGAAGTTTTTAACCTAAGCTGGTAAGAATAAGCTAGGGGGTCTTTCATGCAGGTCCCCACATCTGTACCCTGGAGCTCAGAGTGGGGAAGGAACCTTGACAGGCATGTAGGAAGGTCGGATACGCACATTCACGAGTGGGTTACACTTTCACTGTGAATGGTATCAAGTGCCTATATGGGGTGGGAGGTCCCAGCATCAGTGATGCTGCCAGACTTCCCAAACTTTCCACAGCGGTGGCATCCCGGACTAAGCATAGGGTGGAATACAAGATACCATCCTGGAATGTAAGCAGCAGTGGCCACATCACCGGGCATTTCCTCAGAACTCCCATCATCCTGTGCAGCCAGGGTGTCTTTGAGAACTGACACCACAAGCCCTGGTCCTGTCACAGTTGAGTCACATTATCACGTAGAAGAGAAATCCAAACGTTGTTCGATCCTGTAGATCAGTGATTAAGGGGTGATGCAAATGCCACTGAAGTCAACCCGGTGATTTTCCATTGATTATGCTGGGCATGAGCTCTCTTTGGTTAAGGCCTGATCCAATGGCTGTTCACACACAGCAGGTCCACAGAGCTTGTCGCCTTTTGCCCAAGTTCTCAAGGTCCCCTTTCTAAGCATAGGAGTGAAATGAGAAACTTGACACAGGATTTCCTGTGCCCTCTTGTTATGTAGTTGGGCGTGAGTAGAAGGAACCGGACAATAGCAGGATCTCTAAGGCCATCCCTTGGTGAAAGTATGAGGAGGCGGGATGGGGGAGGGCGTCCTATTGAAAAATGGGGTTTGAAGACTATGAAAGGGACTAACTCTCAGCAGAACATTGAAAGTTTCCTTCAAATACATGTTTAAAGCTATATAGGGGAGTGCTTCTTCAACAACTATTTCCAGTGGAGAAGCCTTGAAGTGCCTCAGGGAGCTCATTAACCAGGCAATGACGCACTGCCACTACATATTGATTTTAAATATTTCTGCTGTGACTTCACAGCAGATCTTAGATCTGAGGCTTTGCGAGTTGGGGAAGTGGTTGATGTGAAAAGATTCCTGAGGGCTGCCTTGAGTAAACCACTTCTCTAGTTCACTAATTTGGTCTTTGCAGAATTGACAGACAGCGAAGGACATCCTAAGACAGGGCTTGTAAAGATGGGTGTGAGGATGAAATGTACAAAGCAAAAAATCTATATAGCAGGGAGTATCTGATCACCCTCATCAACTGCTTACTGTTGTTCAGACCCGAACACCTTTGCTATAGGAGCAGGTTAGAAGCAGAGGAAATAAAGCCCATCACCATCCGTTTTAAGATCCGCAAATACAACCCATGTGAGTTTTCCAGCAAGGGTGAGTATTTTATGCTCTTCTTTCCCTGCTTAGCTCTACCAATGTAAAAGAAAAACAAAACTACTTTATTAGGATTCATTCCAATCTAATTCCCCACTCCATCAATCAGTCTTCAACTAATTCACCTAAAGTACGATGACTGTGTCTAAAATCTTCATTACAAGCTTCTCTCTTGAAAAATCTTCATATTATTTTTATTTGTTATTTTAATTTTAGTTTTGAAATGTATAAAATAGGTTTATTAGATGCTAGTCTGTAAGCAATGACCACCCCCAAACGATATTTAATGCATTCCTGCTTATGATCACTCATAAATACTTTCTTTTGAACACAGAAAATTTAATTCAGTCGCCTCAAATCAAACGATAACCCACAAAGGGTCAAGTTCGCTCATCGGCTTCAGCTGCTTTCCACCCCTCTGGCGACAGAGTTAACTGGTCAATCGAACAGTGTTTGTGGCTGCTTTGCATTTTTGGAACAGCATAAATAATCTAAAGTGTATCCGTGAGTCCTGCTGATAAATTATTGTTTCAATCCTTGTTTCAATTGGGGTTTGTGTAAAGCTGGTCAAAATTCTTCACTGAAATCATTTTTTTTTCAATGAAAATGCCTTTTCAACTAAATGTAAATTTTGTGAAATAATTTTGTGATGAAAATAATCAGAGACCAGTTTTCAATCCTTGGTTACTTAACTTGGTAACTCAGTTTCATGTTTGCATGTAGAAATCAATACTTTTGTGAGCATTTATGTGCTCACATTCAAAGGTAAGAGATGCCCTTGGTTGAAAAATGGGACTTCTGAAGGTGTTTAACAATGCAATAAGAATAAAATAGAATTTGTATCATGGAAGAGCTGATTGCAAAGCATAGTTAAGGTTCAGTTTTTCACTTACAATTAAAGCCTTTGATGATTCATTGTAGGGGAAGACTAGAATGAATCATCTTCAGATTTTCCACTCTAATTATTTTGAGTATATACTGTTCATGGCAATATGGAACTCAAGCCAATTTCCTCTAGTTCCTTGTGTTACATATTGCTCATTTTTATTTTTGGACAAAGTCTACCACTTCAGTCAATACATCTTGATATTCACCTCATCACTGGTCAATATGTGTTGATTCTTCCTATCTTTGTCTTGTGTCATGGCAGGTGGATTAGCGGTATTCCATATACCCATCATTTAAACTGAGTACATGGAGCCCACACACAATGTGACTGAATTCATCCTTTTGGGACTTTGCCACAATGAGAAGTTATGGCCAGTGTGTTTTATATTCTTTTTACTCCTCTATATCGCTACTTTGCTGGGAAATCTTCTCATCATTGTCACTGTAAAGAGCAGCCAGTATCTGAAGTCTCCCATGTATTTCTTCCTCAGCTATCTGTCCTTTGTAGACATGTGCCTTTCCTCTGTCACAGCCCCAAAACTGATTGCAGACTTCTTTGTGGAGAGGAAAACCATCTCCTTTGATGGCTGCATAGCCCAGCTGTTTGTGGCCCATTTCTTTGGGTGCACTGAAATCTTCCTCCTCACAGTGATGGCGTATGATCGTTACATTGCGATCTGCAAACCTCTCCATTACACAACCATCATGACTGGATGTGTTTGTGGCTCCCTTGTGATGACTTCATGGGTGGGCGGCTTTGTGCATTCCATGGTTCAGACTGTCCTGACCATCCAGTTACCCTTCTGTGGTCCCAACGAGATTGACAACTATTTCTGTGATGTTGTTAAGGAAAAGTTAGCACATGTGACTCCATTTTGGTTTGGGGCCCACCGTTGTTTAAATGCCAGCATATCATACACCAGGAGGAGTGATCCTTAGATACTGAATCCCTGTGAAAATCCTCCTCCTTGTCTCCAGCCTTCCTTGACTCCCAGTATCTGGTTTTTGTTAGTCTCTAACTCCCTGTCTCTTGGCCTTGATGTGAGGCCTCCCATCCTGATAATAAAAGTTACTGATGCATGGCTTTAGGACCATGCTGTGTAATTAACATACTGGTATAGCACGAGGAATGCACCAAGCAGGGGTAGGTGGTAGATAAGACAAGGGTTTGTTTATTGGCTAAGGTTTCCGATGCACGAGGGCAACATGCTTTGCTAAAAAGTATATAACCTTTGTATAATCTGCATTCAGGGTCCCCTCCTGGCTAGCAGGGGGGCACTACGCTCGAGCGTAATAAACTTAGTGTCTTTTGGGAACTCTGCAGTTGTGACTTTATTTCTGTGCCTCAGCCTAGATTCGAACTGTGCGTGACCTATCAGGTGTAATTCGTAGCATTGGTGTGCGCATCCTATCAGGTATAATTCGCAGCATTTGTGTGCGTGTCCTACCAGGTGTAATTCGTAGCACTTGTGTGCGTGTCCTATCAGGTATAATTCGCAGCAGTTGTGTGCGTGTCCTACCAGGTGTAATTCGTAACGATGTGCACCCTTTGCTGAAACTGGCCTGCACTGACACTTATCTTGTTGGCATCATGATCCTTGCCAATACGGGGTTGATTTCCCTGACCTCTTTTCTTGTGCTGGTTGTGTCCTATGTCATGATCTTAGTCTCCTTGAGAACTCGCTCCTCCGAAGGTCATCGCAAAGCTATTTCCACTTGTGCCTCCCATATTGCTGTAGTGATTATATTTTTCGGGCCATGTATCTTCATGTATTTAAGACCTTCCACCACCTTCTCGGTGGATAAGATGGTCACGGTGTTCTACACCATTGTCATCCCCTTGCTGAATCCCTTGATCTACACCCTGCGCAATAAGGAGGTGAAAAACTCCATGAGAAAATTAGGGAGCAGAAAAGTGACATTAGGGGTGAAAGGGAAAATGTGATGTGTAGAATGATGGGAGTTCTGCATAGTAATGCTGTTCAGCAGGAATTTTAGAGAAAAGAGAGTTTAATATCGGGGGTGTTCGGTTTTTCTGTGAAAATTCCCAGTGATTTTCTCTGAATCCTCCTATTGCTATTCTCGTTCAATGTGAACGCTTGTAACATTTAAGGCTCAGTGAAAAGTGGAAACTTTTCCAGTTCTTTGTTCAATTTTATACATCCTGTCAGTTAGATTATTGATTATCGTTATCATAGTCCCAGGAGCACTGGAGCAGTATGACCCAGCGATAGCCCTGGACTGCGGCTCTGAAATCATGGGTTCTAGTCTCGGTTCTGTTACATTATGAATTTGGGTGAGGCACTTCCTTTCTCTGAACCTGTGCTTCCCTCCCATGTTTTTGCCATTTGAGACTGTAACCTCTTCAGGGCAGGGACTGTCTCTTACTTATGTTTGTACAGCACCAAGCACATGGAGTCCCAGTTTCAGTTCAGCCACTAGGCAATGCTGCAATACTGCTAATAGTAACAATTTTACATTATGTTCTCATGAACGTGTAGGCATGTCCAAACTCTGAGGATCTGTCAAATGAAAATGTCTGTCTATAAAATAGTATAAAACTGTGTGAATCCCTTTGCGCTTCTCATCTGTCCTTGTTTTGCTGTGTCCCTTTGCAAACAATTATCATTATGAGCGAGGGAGAAACAAAGCCTATTGCATCTGAGGTGTAGCATGCAGCATTCCGAACCATCTAGCTTTGCGTTTAAGTACAGTGCCATTTATGTCATGTCAGTGCCGTACATTTTAATTAAGCTGCCCACACATGGTTGTGCAATATGGGTCTCTCTGGAATTAGAGCTATTTTGGAGAGAGTCATGGAATGGGGTTCTTTCGACCTATCTGAAAAGAGAATGTTTGTGAGTGGCAATGGTTAAGACATTTGAAATCTGGTGCATGACCCATAATGAACAACTCCACCCTCATTTGAACACCACGATCCAACAAAAAGAACAACAATCCTGGTGATGAGATGCTCATTCTGTTCAGATTTGTCTCCACTAATTACAATGACACTACTTACCCTCCTAAGGAAGTGACATTCCATTTGAGACATGAATACTTCTCCTCACAATCAACAGATTCCTGCAAACTCTCGGAGTGTGACCACCAGAAATTCAGAACACACAAAGCAGAGCATATCTCCAGTTGCGAGAATACAAGACTCCTCTAAAACAAATGTATATGGTCCCTCCCTATGCTCCCATCTCATACCCTGGCAGAAAGGTCATCTTTTTAGACTATGAGCCATCAAGGCCACCCAAGAGAGCTACCCCACTTGGATACCATGGCTAGCAATCTCCGGAGAAGGAGCAACCCTGAACTTTTTCACCCTTGTGCTTGTCTCTCATGGACAAGGCTAACACGAATAGGCCAAGGAGCAAGGAGCTGTATTGTGATGACTAGGTTATTTCATTCACCCAGCGAAACAGTTGGTAGAAGGCAATGGTATTTGGTTAATGTTGACTTGGGATGGTTTGAGATGGGTGGGAAAGGGCCTCCTAGCTTATCACCTCCTCCACTTGTGGTTCCTGCCTCTTGGAATTTGCCCACAGTAAAAAAGAGTCATGTCCCAGAAGTCCTGATTGTGCATTATGAGGACACATCAGCATGTGATGTCATTGTGTCCTAAGAACAGCTTGGTAAAAGACTTGTTGACTCAACATAAAGATAACATGTCATCACACCATGATACTGGTTTTCAATACCCAAAACAAACTTGTGGCTATTTAACTGGACCTCACCCCCAGGAGCCAGGGCAAGCAGAAACCAGACAACCTCAGGAAATTGAATGGAATATATGGGACAGGTGGTAATATCACCTTCTCAGCTATTTATTAAAATCCCCTTTGGAGATGAAACTTTACATAGCTCTTGAGGAAGTTGAGATAAAATACAGTCTTCAGGGGAATTAGTAGGGAGCACACCAGGCCCAATCTGTAACTTGGGAGAAACTATACACAGAATTTCATGTGTGTGTATGGGAGAGGGGTGGGCGGCGGGGGGAGGAGGGAGCGATTGCTGTGGGGGTAGCCGAGAGGTTGCAGCTACTGTTCCCCCTTTTCCTTCATCATTCCTTACAATCCTCTTTCCCTAACTATCTCTTGGAAGTCATGGCTGAATCCCCTTCCTCTCCCCATCTCTCTGAATGGTTGGTAAATGGGAGAGGGATGGGTGGGTGAAATGGGGTCTTCCTCACTCCCTGACACGTGGCTGGGAGTGAGAGTCTGCTCTCTCTCCCTTCTCTTGGCCTGCTTTGGTCACCAGCTCCTGGACAATGTTCCGGAGAATTACTGTCTTGAGTATCAGTCAGAGCCTGTAAAAAGCCTAAACCCTTGAATGCTGGCTGCAGATTTGGGTTCAAAATACTAATAACCCAGTGACATCAAGTGTTTGTGTATTTTGAACTCCTAGTTATTGTGACCATAGTGCTTAGTGAGCCGTTACCTTGGCGAACACCTGTAGTGCTGTCCAGAGGAATCAAGCACTGGGCAAGTCCCCAGCAGGTATAAATCAGCATATCTCTGTTGAAGTTAATCAGTGATCCAGATCCCCAGCTGGTATTTGGAGTCTAGACAGCCATGTCAACTTATACCAGCTCTGGATGTGGTCCTATTAACATTTAAAGTGACAGGACATTAGTTCCAGAAACAAATGATTTTGCTTCCTGTTCTCACTGCTTGTAACTATGATCACAGACTCTCCACGAAATCTGTTAACAATTCTTAGAGTGGGTTCCGTTGAGTATAATTAAAAGTTGGTTTTAAGGAGATCCCGGTGTCATGCAACTTTTTAATAAGTCACAGCAGCAAATCTAAGTTGAGTTTTTAGCGAAATAAACCTCAAATGTTTGCCACCTAGAACGCGGCTGATGCTATATAAAATTGAATTGCTTTGCAAATGCTGCTGGAATCAGAGTTTGGACCCCAGGTGCATGAATTTTCTGCAGAAAAGGACCTAGGGATTACAGTGGATGAGAAGCTGGATATGAGTCAACAGTTTGCCCTTGTTGGCAAAAAGGTTAATGGCATTTTGGGCTGCATAAGTATGGGCATTGCCATCAGATCGAGGGACATGATCATTCCACTCTATTCGACATTGGTGAGGTCTCATCTGGAGTACTCTGTCCAGTTTTGGGCCCCACATTATGAGAAGGATGTGGAAAAATTGGAAAGTGTCCAGTAGAGGGCATCAAAAATGATTAGGGGACTGGAACATATGACTTATGAGGAGAGGCTGAGGGAACTGGGATTGTTTAGTAAGAATGAGGAGGGATTTGATAGCTGCTTTCAACTATCTGAAAGGGGGTTTCAAAGAGGGTGGCTCTAGACTTTTCTCAGTGGTATCAGATGACACAACAAGGAGTAATGGTCTCAAGTTGCAGTGGGGGAGGTTTAGGTTGGAGATTAGGAAAAACTTTTTCACTAGGAGGGTGGTGAAGCACTGGAATGAGTTACCTAGAGAGCTGGAGGAATCTCCTTCCTTAGAGGTTTTTAAGGTCAGGCTTGACAAAGCCCAGGCTGGGATGATTTAGTTGGGGATTCGTCCTACTTTGAGCAGGGGGCTAGACTAGATGACCTCCTGAGGTCCCTTCCAATCTGATATTCTATGATTCTATGATTCTGTGGTTTTCACATAACTTACTTTAATTATTTCTCCTTCAACTTCCTCCCAAGGAGATCAACAACTGCCCGAAGAAGAGAGAGAACTGGTCAGAGAGATAGGGAAGGAAGCTACTCACTTAGGTCAAGGTCTGCCAGCAAGGACAGAAACAGCCATTGGTCCATTCTGAGCTCAGAAGGGCCTTGGTATGAAAATTTAACTCAGTGCTGACAGGGTTAAATACCCTCCCCAGATCCTTAGGCACATCATTAGTGACCTCTGGATTGCATAGAGGGACCTTAAGAATGGGTCTCATTTCCGGCCTGGGGGTGAGGTTTAAACGTCATCTGGCAACAAACTCTTGACTCTACTGATTGGCCAATGCCACACTTTAAATAGCCCTGTAGGAACCAGGCTTCCCTGTAGGTTCTTAAGCTCATTGTCCCTGAAGGACTTTTCTTCAGGAGCAGGTTAAAGTAGCAGAAATTTAAAAAAAAAAACAAAAAACAAAAACAAAAAATCTCAGAAAGCTTTGACAATGAAGCCAATGTAACCATCCCAACTGTCTGTCTGTCCTGTGAATCTCTAATGCATCCTTCATCTAGCACTAAATAGAAGAATTTGCTGAAATATAATTAGTCTTCCACTAGGTCTGTAGTCCTTGCTCCTTCCACTGATAAGCCCTATTTCTGAGAGTTTGTTTTCCTTTCCTTTTTCTTTTCTTACAAAGAAATTAAAGCACAAAGGGGTCAGATTTTGAAAGGTACTTAGGTGCCTAAGTCACATTAATTTTAAATATCCTTAAAAATCTGGCCTTACACCCATTGACGTTAATAGGAATCTTCCTATCGATTTCAGTGGGCATTTGACTGGGACCCTAGAGCTGGCTCAGTCCAATTAAACTCTCCCCTTTGAGGAACATGTTTTCCATTTTCCATTCATGTTTTGTTGGTTGTTCTGTATTTAAAATGTATCGAGGCTAGAAAGAGGGGTTGGACTGACAGAGCTGGAGAGTGAATGTTCCACAGTTATTATGAGACAAGGTGCCCAAAACGCAGACAAAGAAATTCCCCCGAAATGTGTCTCAGCCATGACTATGCAAGACCCCACCCCTGACAGCTGCTATCGGACTGGGGAATTCAGCCCCCACGATTCGGGGGGGGGACACCTGGTGCGAGTTGCGATGGTGGCTTTTGCTTAGCTGACACCTGCCCAGTCAGGAACTGTACTGAGACCTCACTAACTCATTACACACATGCGCCTGAAGAGCAAACAGATTGTAACAGTTCTGGGCAGGTCCTATGGGAATACACTAGAGGAGTTAATGCAGGGCTGACCAATGGGAGTTTTGGAAGCTCGGCAGATTACTGCTTCTGCTGCCAGCCTGGTGTCGCCGGAGTTCCTGTTATTTCTTCTGCCCCCACGGAAACAGGCTGTGCAATTGCAGCACCTTTCAATCCCAGGGGACGCTGTGCTAGGAGGGAGGGCTAACCAGACGGCTGGGCCAGGGACAGGAACGGGGTGGACGGCGTCAGCAATGGATGAATAGGAGAGCAACGCCTATGATCTACAGCTTTTCAGAGAGGGGGACACCAAGGTTGGGCTTTCTAGGGTGGTCATTATGGGCAGGTCAGTTTGTGAGTCTTGGTGCAAAGCGTGGTCAGGAATTGGCAACCCCAGGCTGTGGGGGATACATTTTGGGGGCTACAAATGACAATTGAGTAGGATGGCTCAGTCAGGTCCTTAGCTGATTGGACAGCCTGGATCTGGGGAAATGACTTCCCCGATCTGTGAAGTCCAAGTACAGCAGCAGCTGGTGAGCTAGGTCTCTGAGCTGTTATGTGGATAGGTTCCTCCCTTAGTTCGCCTGGTTTTTGTCTGGAAATGGGGTATAAGGGGCATTGGTTGCAGTCATGACTGGGACAGCGGGACTTTACCTAAGCCTGCCCCTGGGAAGGGATCGTCAGGCCATCAACCCCTTACACTCAATACAACGATGGAAGAGTCCAAGTGAATAGTTTGTGATTATGCCCAAATAAATTTGTTAGTCTCTAAGGTGCCACAAGGACTCCTTGCCATTACAGCTGCCCCTCTGAAACCAGAAGTGAAAATTACCCATCTGAACATTTGAATGTATTCTTCAGAATTACCAAATATAGTCAAAAAAAAATCAGGGTTGCATTCACGAATGATTCGCTTGGCAAAAAAGGGGAAATTTCTCAAGGATCACTGTCACTGTTTGATCATGTCGCCTGGATTCTCTTGTGTGCTATGGTCACCACTGAGCTTTTGGGACCCGCCATCTTGTTGCCGTAGGAGTGGTTAACGTCACTCATCTCTCATAATGGAGAAATATGTGGAATACTGTGTAAGTAGAAGAGAGGGTACCTAGCCTTATTTCCTGCTCCCCACGTACAGAGATTGTAAAGGTATATGAAGGAAAAATACAGTCTATATCCTTGACCACCTGGTTCCAATCCTGCTTTTGTGACAGCTTCCGTCTGGACTGACACATGACGAGTTTAATCAGGGATCTCCATAAGTAAAGGCAGAAGCTGGTACAGCTTGAACTAAAGAGACACTTTGGCACATAGGAAGGTCATATATGCACATTGCCCCGTGGGCTACACTTTCACTCTGAATGGTGTCAAGGGGCTGGAGCGCAAAGCAGGAAGTCGCAACACCAATGGGGGTCCCACACTGAACATGGGGTGGAATACAAGCGGCATCCTGGAATGTAAGCAGCAGTGGCCATGTCACCAGGCAATGCTTCAGCCATCTCTTTCTGGCCTCATGGAAATGGGAGCAGGAATAAGGGGTCGGGCCAGAGACCTCCCAGTCAATGAGCAAGAAACACAAAGTAGATGCAGAGGTAGACAGGCTCCTGTGCTCCAGAAATTTGGCTTGTGATGGAGAAACGAAGGGCAGAGACGGGCTCCCCAATACAGACAATTAGCCCCTCTTCTGCCCCTCACTCTGTTCTTTCAATTTCCCACGTCACTAACAACCCTGATCCATCCATATCTTCAGACATCATAGAAGAAGTCAGGGAACATCTCCGTCCTCCATGTCTGGCCAACACCCTCCTACTATTGCCACATTAAAGAAATCCAGGGAAAATTGTACAACAAAAAATCTTCAAAGGGTCTTAAGTTAGGTGTGACATCCCTATAATGTAGCCTCTAAAGCAGACACAATATCTGTTTTTCGGACTTGTCATTTCATTTTAACTAAGGGGGAGTCTGGTGGCACCTTAAAGACTTGCAGATTTTATTTGGGCATAAGCTTTCGTGGGTAAAAAATCCCACTTCTTATGCATCTGAAGAAGTGGCAGTTTTTTTCCCATGAAAGTGGGGTAAAAAGTGGGGTGAAAAGCAAGATCGAGCCCCAGCTTCACACCTCCATGTGCTTATTCCTCAGTCACTTGTCCTTCTGTGACCTCTTCTACTCTTCTGCCATCATTCCCAAGATGTTGCTCAGCTTCTTAAGAGAGAACAAGGCCATTTCCTTTGCTGGATGTGTGGCACAGAATTATGTGTTTGCATGAAGGCTCAGACCACAACAACAGTACTTCTGCAGGCAAGCAAACAAACCCCACCCGAACAGGATAATACAGCAAGAATTATGTTCAGTTTTCCATTTTTCCCACTAGGTGGCGATAGCACCTTCTACCCTGCTAATACTTTGCAGTATTGCTGTAGCCATGTTATTCATAGGGGGGGTTGCAGCCGATCTGAAATCACGACATACACTGCCCGGCGTGGAGACCAAGACTGTAAAGAGTGCCTAGTGCCTTAAATAGTTGGGGTGCTCATCTTGAGACAGCTTGAGGAGGATCCTGGGAACTACAAGCCAGTCAGCCTCAACTTGGTCCCTGGAAAATCATGGAGGAGGTCCTCAAGGAATCAATTCTGAAGCATTTAGAGGAGAGGAAAGTGATCAGGAACAGTCAGCATGGATTCACCAAGGGCAAGTCATGCCTGACTCATCTAATTGCCTTCTATGACAAGGTAACTGGCTCTGTGGATGAAGGGAAAGCAGTGGACATGTTGTTCCTAGACTTTAGCAAAGCTTTTGACACGGTCTCCCACAGTATTCTTGTCAGCAAGTTCAAGAAGTATGGGCTGGATGAATGGACTATAAGGTGGATAGAAAGCTGGCTAGATTGTCGGGCTCAACGGGTAGTGATCAATGGCTCCATGTCTAGTTGGCTGCCGATATCAAGTGGAGTGCCCCAAGGGTCAGTCCTGGGGCCGGTTTTGTTCAATACCTTCATAAATGATCTGGAGAATGGTGTGGATTGCACCCTCAGCAAGTTTGCAGATGACACTAAACTGGGAGGAGAGGGAGATACGCTGGAGGGTAGGGATAGGATACAGAGGGACCTAGACAAATTGGAGGATTGGGCCAAAAGAAATCTGATGAGGTTCAACAAGGAAAATGCAGAGTCCACCACTACAGACTAGGGACCGAATGGCTCGGCAGCAGTTCTGCAGAAAAGGACCTAGAGGTTACAGTGGACGAGAAGCTGGATATGAGTCGACAGTGTGCCCTTGTTGCTAAGAAGGCCAATGGCATTTTTGGATGTATAAGTAGGGGCATTGCCAGCAGATCGAGGGACGTGATCGTTCCCCTCTATTCAACATTGGTGAGGCCTCATCTGGAGTACTGTGTCCAGTTTTGGGCCCCACACTACAAGAAGGATGTGGAAAAACTGGAAAGAGTCCAGCGGAGGGCAACAAAAATGATTAGGGGACTGGAACACATGACTTATGAGGAGAGGCTGAGGGAACTGGGGATGTTTTGTCTGCAGAAGAGAAGAACGAGGGGGGATTTGATAGCTGCTTTCAACTCCCTGAAAGGGGGTTCCAAAGAGGATGGTTCTAGACTGTTCTCAGTGGTAGCAGATGACAGAAGAAGGAGTAATGGTCTCAAGTTGCAGTGGGGGAGATTTAGGTTGGATATTAGGAAAAACTTTTTCACTAGGAGGGTGGTGAAACACTGTAATGTGTTACCTAGGGAGGTGGTAGAATCTCCTTCCTTAGAAGTTTTTAAGGTCAGGCTTGACAAAGCCCTGGCTGGGATGATTTAATTGGGGATCGGTCCTGCTTTGAGCAGGCGGTTGGACTAGATGATCTCCTGAGGTCCCTTCCAACCCTGATATTCTATGATTCAATGATTCTGTGATAAAAGGGCTGATTTTCAGAACATGCTTGACCATTCTCCCAGGCACTGTGAGGGCATCTCATGTTCCATACCCCAAAAGGGAGACATCCAAATGATCTAATTTTGAAAATCATTACCAGAGTGTTTATTTACACAAAATGCAGTGGAAACCCTTGGGCATCTCAGACTTGATTTGCAGCAGCAGTGTAGATGTGCCCAGTCTCATTAGAGCGTGCATTGCATCTGGCAGGTCGTAAATTTCCTAGTGCAGATAAGTGGTTCAAGCAGAGGCTGGTGGGAGGGAGTGTCCCTCATGAGTCAGACAGGCTGGATACTGCGCCCCAGTTCCCCAAGAACACAGAGATGACTGGTATTGGGCAGGGCCATTGTTTAATGCTATTTTTTTTCTTACATCTGCTAAATTAAGAGGGCTTTAGCCGGGCACCTTGGTGGCCTCCAATCCTGGGGCCGGCCTATGGCTCAGTTCAGCCCTCCCGTTACAACTTAGGGCAGCCTTGGAGCTGCACTGAGTCACAGTGGATCGACAGCCCCTCAACAGCTGGGGATCCCTAGTGGTGCTATCGCCACCTAGAGGGAAAGATGTAAAATGGAATAGAATTCTTGCTCTTTGACAGAATAATGAATATCATCCCATGAGGGTTGGTTGGTTTGTGTATTTAAATACTATTGTTTTGGGATGAGGCTGTAGTGTGCTGGGCAAAGCTCAACAGAGCACAAGGCCACTCTGTCCACACCCCCTTTTCTCTGGCCCCACCCCTAAACTGGCAACCGGCTAGAGCTACCCCTACTCTATGTTACCCAGCAACTCACCCATGGCAGGGGACTTCTCAACTTGGTGACTGGGTTGGCTTTTTGCCCCCTTCATGCTACCAGCCTGGTGCATGGGGGCCGGAAAGGGGGGAAGGATTTGGATCATCCTGGAAAATCATATGAAGTGCAAGGTAACATCCCACAGTGGAAAGGAGGGTGTCTGTCCTTCTGAGAGTACAAGAGACAGAGCTTTCCCCAATTCCACCCTCACCCCACACCTCACATTCATAAGTGGTTGAGGGACTTATTTCTCTTTCCACCATGAGACATTCATTCACCATAACAGGACTTCTCTGAAGACATGCTGCACCATTAGCACATTCAGACTGAAAATAAGGCACCCATTTTAAGACTGAAGGTAAGTAACCACTGGAACAATTTACCAAGGGTCGTGGTGGATTCTCCATCAAGGACGATTTTTAAATCAAGCTTGGTGGTTTTTCTAAAAAAAATCAGCTCTCGGAATGATTTGGGGGCAGTTCTCTGGCCTACGTTGTACAGGTAGTCAGACTAGATGATCACAAAGGATCCATCTGGCCTGAAAATCTATGAATCTAGGTTCTGAAAGAGCCTTGCTCTCTCGTTTGACATCACTAGAAGGCAGCGGATCATCCTAGAATCATAGAATGTTAAGGTTGGACGAAACCTCAGGAGGTCATCTAGTCCAAAGCCCTACTCAAAGCGGGACCAACTTCAACTAAATCAAGAATGCACATTCTGTCTTCCTTAGCTTGACCAGGGACAGGGGGCTGCTGCAAGGACATTCTCCATGGAGTGATTGTTCAGTAAAGGCCCATCTGTATTACAGAAATAACCAAGTTGTGGGCTCTATAGGAAGAGAATTCAACTTTGCCGTGCTCTTGAGCTGATGGTGTTGTAACTGGGTCATGTCACAAGACTAAAGCTCTTGACTTACAAGGAGAGGCTGAGGGAACTGGGGTTATTTAGTCTGCAGAAGAGAAGAATGAGGGGGGATTTGATAGCAGCCTTCAATTACCTGAAGGGGTTTCCAAAGCGGATGGAGTTTGGCTGTTCTCAGTGGTGGCAAATAACAGAACAAGAAGCAATGGTCTCAAGTTGCAGTGGGGGAGGTCTAGGCTGGATGTTAGGAAAGACTTTTTGATTAGGTGGGTGGGGAAGCCCTGAAATGGGTTCCCTAGGGAGGTGGTGGAATCTCCATCCTTAGAGGTTTTTAAGGCCCAGCTTGACAAAGCCCTGGCTGGGATGGGATGATTTAGTTGGGGGTTGGTCCTCCTTTGAGCAGGGGATTGGACTGGATGACCTCCTGAGGTCTCTTCCAACACTAATCTTCTATGATTCGAAGACACTTATGTTATTGGACAAGAGAGATTCCCTATCCCAATGGGCACTGACACTGATGAGCGAGAGCTACAGGAGGAGGTAGAAGTGGCTGAGAACCAGAGGCAGAAGAGGAGAGGGGGGCAGGGTGAAGGAGCTGAGAGGAGAACACTGAAGATGGACAAGTTAGAGAAAGAGAGAGGAGTAGGAAGATGGGAAAGGGGATGATTGGAAGGAGATGCAATTCTAGATTTTAACCTTACAATTTGTCCTGAGTATGGATCAGTGGGTAGCTGCACCACCCAAGGAGACCAGAAACAATCACAGTTTCTGTCATGCTTAGTGGGGGAGGTTCCTCCCACTCCTTGTCATCTCCCCCACTCACTTGCTTCCAGAGGGGTCTATTGGGTGAGCAGCCCATGCCATTTCCATCATGGCCAGAATCCATGATTTGAGCATCATTGAGCAAGGGGCAAGGGGAGAGGCCTTATTCTCCCTTGCTGAGGAAGGACTGTGACAATCTAGCCCTGAGAGAGGGGGCAGGGAGAATGGAAATCACGCGAGGAGAAAGTCACCATGGAAAGACTTAGGGGAAAGAGACGGGGAGATGTGAAAGGGAGGGGAGAGAAGGGAGAATAAAAAATAGGAATAAAGGAGCTGTTTCTGGTTAATATTATTATTCATCAGGGTGCGTGGGGGTCAGTGTGGGATAGCAGACCGATTCCCAGGTGTGTTTGCTGTAATTAGAATCATGGGGTTGGAAGAAGGATGACAACGTCATTTTGTAGGACAAGAAGGGATTTGGAGACCCGGAGATCTTCCACTGGGGTAACTTCATTGACATCCCATTTTCTCCCTCAATCTCCTTTCCTCCCCATGCCCATGATAGTCATCACACTCACGCCACTCGTCCCCCAGCGCACAGTGAAAGCAGCAGAATGAAACGTACCCCTAGCTCTGCCCTGGGTAACTGTGCAGACATGGGACCGTTTAATAACAAAAGGAGCAAAGAGTGCAAAAGATTAAACCCCCAGTGTACGAGTTACATTGGGGTAGCTTTGGCCGACCCAGTGTGTTTTAATTGTGTGTTGTGCGCCTTGGTGAACCCGATTGCTTCAGGGATCAGGTCCCCTAGGTCACCAAGAACAGTGTAAAACCTCCTGAATTCTCCCACGTAGCAGCTTCTCTTGAGGGGGGAAGCAAAGATATATCTCTCTGTCTTCTGCAGGTCCATGCAGTTGGACTGAATCATGCTTACATACCAATTCAGACACTGTGGTCATCACCCGGGATTGAAGCAAGATCTTTGGAAGCCAAAGCATCACGTTCCATGCCTCATGCTAAAGGAAAAAACCCTCATCTTTTGGAGAAAGCAGCAGTTTACAGGTGCCGGGGGCGAGGGTGGTGTGGTGTGTGCATTATGTTATGATTCTGGGATTTCATACTAAGTAATGCAAAGCCCATTTTCATTTTCTGAACAGGCTTAATGATCACACTAAGTAACACAGAACTGAAATGGCAGAGCCCACCTTGTATGAGTTGGGAATAGCGCCGCTTGGCACAAACTCTCACCCCTTGTTTTCAGCCCGACTATTTCAGTGCAATAGTCAGAAGTCACTGTTTGCTGCTGTGTGTAGGAACAGCCATGCCCATGTGTGGGGCATAGTTAACCCACTGGTTCTTACATTTCGGCTGTGTGTCCATTTTTTCAGATAACTGGAATGATCGGCTCTGAACCTCTGGCTCTGTGGACTAAGGCCTTTTCTTGATTCAGCAGGGGAGTCCCCTAAGAAACTAACCTCCATAATTTCTTCCTCTCCTTCTAGGGAGCAGATAGAATTCCTGAGCCTCTTGCCTGCCCACGTCGCTGCAGCTCCCTGCTCTTGGTTGGGAGGAGATGGAAAAGGGAAATCACTCAATGGTGACCGAGTTTGTTCTCTCAGGACTGACAGATCGTCCGGAGCTTCAGGTCCCTCTCTTTGTGTTGTTCCTAGTGATCTACATTGTCACCTTGGTGGGGAATCTGGGGATGATCGTGTTAATCAAGATTGACTCCCGTCTCCACACCCCCATGTACTTTTTCCTCGGTCATTTGTCTTTCTCTGATCTCTGCTATTCCTCCATAATCTCCCCTAGGATGCTGCTGAACTTCTTAGCCGAAAGTAAAAGGATTTCATACAATGCCTGCGCTGTGCAAATGTATCTCTTTAGTACTTTTGGTCATGTAGATTGCCTCCTGCTGGCTGTGATGGCATACGACCGTTATGTGGCCATCTGTAACCCGCTGCTCTATACAGTCACCATGTCCCGATGGCTCTGTCATCAGCTGGTGGCTGGGGTGTATGCCGTGGGCTTGCTGGACTCAATGGTACACACCGTTTTTACTTTTCGTTTATCATTCTGCAACTCCAATGCCATCAATCATTTCCTCTGTGATGTTCCTCCGGTATTGTTGCTCTCCTGTTCCGACACACGCGTCAATGAGATTGTGATGTTTGCCTCGACTGGCTGCTTGGTCGTGAGCAGCATTGTGATCATTCTCCTCTCCTACACATATATCATCATCACCATCCTGCGGATCCGCTCTGCCGAGGGTAGGCGCAAAGCCTTCTCCACCTGCACCTCCCACCTGACGACCGTGGCCATGTTCCATGGCTCCCTCCTCTTCATGTATTTCCGACCCTCCACCAGTTACTCCCTGGACACTGACAAAATAGCATCTGTGTTCTACACGGTGGTGATCCCCATGCTGAACCCCTTGATCTACAGCCTGAGGAACAAGGAGGTGAAAGATGCCCACTGGAAAGTGATGCACGAATTGCTCACTTTCTCTTGAGCCTGTTTACTCCATACTGCGTTATTGATTGGGAGGTGGAAGCAGGAGAACTCAGTTCCTGCTCCACTGCAATCTCATTCCTCATCATGCAGGTTATCACTGAGCTTTATTTGAATTGTTTTTTTTCTTTCTTTTATTGTGTTCCAACAATGTCTGGCAGCCCCAGAAAGGTTCAAGAAGGTTGTGACGCTTTCTGGAGGAATTCAGGATTGTGAGTCACCCTGTCTCTCCCATGTATCAGTGAGCAAGCGACTTGCAGGGGCTAAATTATTTTTGTCAGCTCTCGGACTAGCCAGCTTGTTGACCCTCCTCCATCCCCGCCCTCCAACCATTCTCCTCCAAAGCTCAGCCAGCCTTTACTTTGCCTCACAGGTCACCTCAGTTGCACTCCAATCCTGAAAGCTCTTTGAAACGTGTTCCTCGGCAGTATCCAGCCCCTATCCCTGGGCTGTCACCGAAATGACTGAGTCCCCTGTCTTCAGAGAGATAGTATACACCCCAACCTGCTAGATCAGCTGAGGATTCGCGCTTTAATATATTACACTGAGATGAACTGAGAGTCAAACCAAGAATACCTTTACTAAAAATGAGCAGAGGTTTAAGCAAAGATAATAGAAACAGAAAATGGTTCCAAATGAAAGAAAAAGTACAATGCATTTTCTCCTGACTAAAACTCAACAGGCTGCAATCCTTATCTGAGGGCTTATCTCCACTACTAGGTGGGTCAATGCTGCAGCGATCGATCCACCCCAAACGCACTCCCGTAGACTCCTGGTACTCCATCAGAACGAGAAGAGTAAGGGGAGTTGACGGGGGAGTTTCTCCCTTTGACCCAGCCTGGTGTGGACCCCATGGTAAGTAGATCTAAACTACTTTCAACTTGAGTCACGCTTCTAACATAACTCAATTTGCGTAGCTAGGCTTGACTTTTCCCCGGAGCGTAGACCTGCCCTGAGACTGTTTCTCACTTAAAGGCACCTCCTCAGTGATACCAACCTACATGGCTGGGGATCCGCTGTTCATGGACCTCTTTGTCCCCCTCAGTGATGAAGCACAAAATGTCTTTTCCCCTTCTTCTTATAGTCCCGTATACCTTTGAAATGTATTCTTGTACCTCCAGAGTTCCTCTGCCCTGCGGGTGTGTGGATGCCTTGCTGTCTAGCTGGTTTTCTCACCCTGTTGTTAATGGGCTTTTCCAGTTGACTTCAAATGCAAATATAATTCCCATTGTCTCTGGCCTACCCTGTTCCATTTACATTGGAGACCTAGGCAGACCGATATGTCAAGATGTCTGGGAATGGCTGAAAAGTGTAAATACCAACCCAAGGGCAGCCTGTTAACAACCAGGGCACAAACCCCAAATTAGCTGTGAGTTCTAGGCTTAGATTTCACCGACCAATTTGCAAGTGTAAACTCCATGGCCATTACAACAGCCTTAACATGGAATCACAGACAGTCTCCTCGGGTACTTTATCTATCTTGCCACCCATGTAAGGTTACCTTTGTGATAGATGGTTTCTTACACCGAAGAGCGCAGCAATCTTAATATTTCTCTTAGTCCTAAAAGTCCAGTGGCTTAGCCCAGGTCAATTGCACCTTCGATCTCACACTGAAGACACTTGTAGTTAATCCTATAAGAAAGTATCTAAAGATTTATGAACTAGGAAAAAAGAAATGAGAGTTCTTTACAAGATTACATCTGGTAAACACACACCCAGATGAGTTAATCAGGTTTCAAAAGGTACAAGAAGCATCTGTAATAAGCAAGCTGCATGTATCTTTCAGGGCTAAACCAGGCCAAGCACTGGGGATCTTATGCTTTGTAATCTTTGCCCCTCAGAGTCCAAGCAGAAGAAAAGACAGTTCTTCCTTTTTAGGGGTTTTTTATTGATTTATTTTTAATGATTATTCTGCTTCTAGTTGCAAGTGGAGCTGTTGGGAGCAAATCACTTGCACATCTCCTCTTCCGGGGGCGGGAGGGAGCCGTCAATGAAGTCTGTTGTGCTCTGATGTTCCACGGTGGTTTGCGGGTGTTGATGGGTCTCTTTTGTTGGACAGAAGATAACATCTCCTGTTAGAAACCAGGAGTCCAGTGGCACCTTAAAAACTAACAGATTTATTAAGGGATAAGCTTACCCTAATAAATCTGCAAAAAGAAAAGGAGGACTTGTGGCTCGTTTGAGACTAATAATTTATTAGTCTCTAATGTGCGACAAGTCCTCCTTTTCTTTTTGCAGATACAGACTAATACGGCTGCTACTCTGAAACCTAATAAATCTGTTAGTCTTTAAGGTGCCACCGGACTCTTTGTCATTTTTGTGAATACAGACTAACATGGCTACCCCTCTGATGCATGTTAGAAACTGGTATCTCACACTTGTTCATGATTTTCTCCTGTCTGGTGATTTTCTGTTACAAGCACTTAAATATAACCTAATAACAGACATGGGATAGAGGCACTATAAGTGAGATGAATGCTGGCAGAAACTTACAAGCATTTCATAACCTCTAAACTCTAAACACAGTCCTATAATTTTCATGCCTATTTTAACAATACAAAGACATAGGGGAGCCAGACTGTTTCCAGCTTTGTAGTTGTCTTCGTTCAGCTTTGGCATGAGCTGGCATGTGGTCTGTCAGGGTCACAAGGCAAACTGACATTTCTTTGTCTTGGAGAAACTTGTTTACCATCCCTGCCTGGTTTCATCATTTAAGCATATTATTAGTACATATCCATAGCTTTCTAATTGTTACATCACACAATGCGTATGAAGACCGGTATGATATCAGTTTTCATTTGATTCCTTACCCAATGTTCTTTATAGAGAAATACCATCACATCAACGCGTTAGGTGTAGTGAGTTTGTCAGGGCTGAGAGGAGTTGCTTATCATGACACGGGACTCTTTGCCAGTAGGCACTGAGGGGTTGTTAGGGTTACATGTATAAATATACAAATATATGTGATGTGCTTTGCAAGTACGCAATTGTCTGTGTTGGGAGAGAAATAGGGCACCTAATCCATCTCCCTCTCCTTTGACGTGGAGTTGGTTTCATTAGACAGTGGCGAGTGTGGAGTGCAGGATTTCTGTGGCCGAACCAAAGGGAAGTTCACACACTGCGCTGGTTCTCTGCTGTCCTTCATGTGTTCTGTGTGGTCCAAATCAGTTGTAGAGATTGTCACCTGGCTTGTTGTCCATGCACCAAGCATGGAAAGAGGCTTTCAGTCAGAATGGCCTTTCTTTTAGGTTAAGAGAACAACAACACACGGAAGAACAAATGTAAAGTTTCATTATAAAGTGCACTGTTTGTGGACACTGCCAGCAATGCCCCTCTGCCATGTACATTGGCCAAACCGGACAGTCTCTAGGCCAAAGAATAAATGTACACAAATCAGACATCAAGAATTGTAACATTCAAAAACCAGTAGGAGAGCACTTCAATCTCCCTGGACACTCAATAACAGACTTAAAAGTGGCCATTCTTCAAGAAAAAATCGTCAAAAACAGACTTCAGCAAGAAACTGCAGAACTGGAATTAATTTGCGAAGTTGACACCATCAAATTAGGCCTGAATAAAGACTGGGAGTGGCTGGGTCACTACAAAACATAATTTTCCCTCTGTTGATACTCACAGCTTCTTGTCAACTGCTGGGGCTGGGCTACATCCACCTGGATTGAATTGGCCTCTTTAGCACCACAAAAAGTAATTTTCCCTCTGTTGATATTCACCCCTTCTTGTCAACTTGTAAATAACTGTTGGGAATGGGCCACATCCACCCTAATTGAATTGGCCTCATTGGCACTGACCACCGCACTCGGTAAGGCAACTCCCATCTTTTCATGTGCTGTATAGTTATACCTGCCTACTGTATTTTCCACTGCATGCCTCTGATGAAGTGGGTTATAGCCCACAAAAGCTTATGCCCAAATAAATTTGTTAGTCTCGAAGGTGCAACAAGGACTCCTCGTTGTTTTTACTGATACAGACTAACCCGGCTACCCCTCCAAAACCTCTGGGACAGTGAAATGAATAGCAAAATGGCATCTGGGGGTGGGGAGGCGGGATGGCATTTTTTGTAAAAGTGAAATAAACAGGAAAAAAGTCATACCCCACACAACATATTTACACCCCATCACCATGTTTACTGTGAGTTCTTGCTTTTAGGTCTCCTGGAAAATATTCTAGACTCTGAAGAGCAGGGATTCAGGGAACGTTATAGCTCAGGGCATGGTGAATGGGACGTGGATAGCTCTGGACCCGGAACTAATTTTTCAGTTTGCTGAAGAAAAAAAAAAATTCCGCTTCACCCAAACTGAAAAACCACCAAAAATATTGGTGAATTCAAAACGTCGGCCAAAGAAATATTCATTTTGGGTTGATTGAATCATTTCAATACCAAGACTTTCAGCGGCGACGTGTGGGAGGGACAAACTGGGTCAGGTGCCCTTTTTTCACAGTGGCCCACACAAGCCCCCACAGTTTCCTGTTGGTGCCCTCTCCCAGTTTCAAAAGTCGCTCCTGACCACTTTACCATCTCCTTCTCCAACATGGTGCCCGATTCCTGGTAAAAAAAAAAACATGTCTAAAACTATTCATGGAAAGTTTCACCTTCTTCTAGATAAATTTTGTGTCTCGGTCACGGTGTGAAGCGATGATGATAAGAAGGGGCGTGCACAATGTGGGACAAGCAGGGGCATGGCCCCCCCAGAATCTCTGCCACTGCCTGCAGCTTCTACACTGGCCCCCGCCCCTAGATTCCCTCCCCCTGCTCTTACCCCCTTTCTGCCAGGGTGGAAGTCGGGCTGACCATGGCTGGAGATCTCCCTGGGAACGGCACTCCAGCTCGCACTCCCGCTGAGCCCCACTAGATGGCACCCAGAACAGGGAAGCCGGGCTGGTGGCAGAGTTCTGCTAGGGGGGGCCCAGGGAGCCCTGTCCCTTTCTCGCCCGCAGCCACCAGTAAGTGTCCAGAGCCCGGGACAATGGGGGGTGGAGGCAGCAGGATGCTGGGAGGATGGGTGGGGATCCCAGGGAGGCAACGGGAGCTAAAGGGGTGGGGGAGACAGCAGGGCCTGGAGGAATGGGGGAGTGGGGGGTCAGTATTTAAAGTGTCCCCCTCAAAATAGTTACATTTAAATGCCTGTGCATGCCCCTGATTATGAGTAGAATGGGTTACGGAGCCTTTCAACTTCAAGACCCTTTGCTTCCTGAGGCTAAGATCAACAATGCTGAGTGTTTGGACAGTCCACTCCCTTCGCCCTTTAACACCAAGATGCACAATGTTAAAGAACTCATAAAGTGCTCTGGTGTTTGCTGACACCTGCAGTAAAAGTAGGTAGATAGATAGATAGATAGTGGAATTATCTGTGAACCCTGGAGTGAAGTATCATCTAATCTAATCTATCTATCTATCTAAAGGGACAATATTATCAGTGTTATTTTCACTTTGCTGATTTGCTGCTGACATCTGTCTATTGATATATCTATCACATCTATTTAAGAATGAATGGATTTGTGTGTAATAAAATAATCCCTTATCGCATATAAAACATATTTGCCTCTTTGCATTCTGAATAACCGGAGGCAGCATTTTCAAAGGCATCTGCTAATTATGAGTCTCTCTTGGACAGCTATGGAAGAGTGGGCCTGTCAAGGTTCCTTCCCCACTCTGAACTCTAGGGTACAGATGTCAGGACCTGCATGAAAACCTCCTAAGCTTACTTCTACCAGCTTAGGTTAAAACTTCCCCAAGGTACAAGCTATTTTACCCTTGGACTTCCACTGCCACCACCAAACTTTATCTGGGTACCTGAAAAAATGTAGTGTGGAAACGTCTTTCCTCCCAAAATCCTCCCAACCCTTGCAGCCCACTTCCTGGGGAAGGTTTGGTAAAAATCCTCACCAATTTGCATAGGTGACCACAGACCCAAACCCTTGGATCTTAAAACAAAGAAAAAGCATTCAGTTTCCTTACAAGAAGACTTTTAATAGAAGTAAAATAGAATCATCTCTGTAAAATCAGGATGGTAAATACTTTACAGGGTAATTAGATTCAAAACATAGAGAATCCCTCTAGGCAAAACCTTAAGTTACAAAAAAGACACACAGACAGGAATAGTCATTCTATTCAGCACAGCTATTTTCTCAGCCATTTAAAGAAATCATAATCTAACACATATCTAGCGAGATTACTTACTAAGTTCTAAGACTCCATTCCTGTTCTGTCTCCGGCAAAAGCATCACCCAGACAGACACAGACCCTTTGTTTTTCTCCCTCCTCCCAGCTTTTGAAAGTATCTTGTCTCCTCATTGGTCATTTTGGTCAAGTGCCAGAGAGGTTACCCTTAGCTTCTTAACCCTTTACAGATGAGAGGATTTTTCCTCTGGCCAGGAGGGATTTTAAAGGGGTTTACCCTTCCCTTTATATTTATGACAGAGCCCTAAACTCTTTCTGCCTCACCTGACCCACCTCAGAATGGGGGTAATCATTCTTGCCTGCCTTATAAGGGTGCTGTGAAGGTTCATGAATGTTTTCAGGTCCTTGTCTGGCCTCATCACCACAGTACCTCCCATCACCTCACAATCTTTAATGTTTGTATCCTGACAACATCCCTGGCTGTATTATCCCCGTTTTACAGATGACAAGCTGAGGCTCAGAGAGATATATCTATCCTTATATGACCTCGGATGTCTGCAGCTGAGCCGGGAACTGAGCCTCAAAATTCAGAGTGCGCAGCAAGTGCCCAATCCACTAGACAATCTTGTCCTCACATGGCAATTGAGTAACAGTGGCGTAAAACCTGTTTGTAAGAGAATGATGACTCAGCCCCTCATTCTATACAGCAATGCTGTCTTCTCCTTTACATTCGGTGTGTATGTGTGTCTCACAACTGCACGGAGGATGCCTCTCGTAGTCTCTAATACTGACTTTTTAGCTATTCGAGGGATTCCTTTGTGAAGGTACATTACAAATTGCATGTGATGTCCAGGCAGCTTTGTAAACAGCTGGTGGCTGGAGCGTACACTGTGGGGTTGGTGGATTCAATGATACACACATGTTGTACATTTCAGCTGTCACTTTGGAGCTCCAACATCATCAAACATTTCTTCTGTGTCATCCCCCCGCTGTTGGCGCTCTCCTGCTCTGACATCCGCATCAATGAGATTGTGATGTTTGCTTTCATGTGCTGCATTATCGTGAGCAGCCTTGTGACTGTCCTCCTCTTCTATGTCTATATCATCTCTACCATCCTGCAGATCTACTTCGCCAAGGGCCAGCGCAAAGCCTTTTCCTCCTGCACTTTCCACTTGACCTCAGTGGTCATGTTTCACGGCACCCTCCTCTTCATGTATTTACGCCCCACCTCCAGCTATTCCATGGACACAGACAAAATGGTTTCAGCATTTTACACGCTGGAGATCCCCATGGTGAACCCCCTCATCTACAGCCTGAGGAACATGGAGGAGCATGTGAAGGACGCCTTAAGGAATGCAAGTTTCCCAGACACTTCAGTTTAAACACACAGGATTAGATAAAACAATAAAATAAAACCTATCTGTGTAGTCACTAAACTTCAGTGAGCACAAATAATGAGGCATAGAAGTCAGACATGGTTACAAGAAAAATAAAGCTAAAATGCAACTTGTGCCTAACTTAACAAACAATGTGCAATTCAAAGCAAAGGTTTTGTCCCCACATGCTTTCAGCAGTCTTACTGACCAAACTTCTTAGGTCAGGACCCTTGCCCCAGTCCAATGGCTGCTTCCTGTATCCCTTCACATGCAGTGAATAAACAGGCAGAGAGAGAGAGAGAGAGAGAGAGAGAGGTGCATAGGAATGTCTGCCACTTCTTTTTAAAGTCCTATCTCTCTTTTGAGAAACATTTCCACCTCGTTACCAGGAAATAAAATGTCCTCGTGCAAGAATGATTCCTTGCTGCTTTTTCCTCATCTTTTTGAGCTTCTTTGGTTTCAATTCCTGCTTGATAACTCTGTTTACTGCTTAAATATAAAATTAAGAAGAGCACACATTTCTTTGTTAAAGATAGACCTGTTTGCCAACCTCAGTATGAAACATATTAATAAGAACGTAAGAACATAAGAATGGCCATACTGAGTCGGAGCAAAGGTCCATCTAGACCAGTGTCCTGTCTTCTGACAGTGGCCAATGCCAGGTGCCCCAGAGGGAATGAACAGAATAGGTAATCATCAAGTGATCCATCCCCTGTAGCTCATTCCCAGCTTCTGGCAAAGAGAGGCTAGGGACACCATCCCTGCCCAGCCTCGCTAATAGCCATTGATGGACCTATCCTCCATAATGTATCTAGTTCTTTTTTGAACCCTGTTATAGTCTTAGCCTTCACAATATTCTCTGGCAAGGATTTCTCAGGTTGGCTGTGCATTGTGTGAAAAAATACTTCTTTGTGGTTGTTGTAAACCTACTGCCTATTCATTTAATTTTGTGGCCCTTAGTTCTTGTGTTATGAGAAGGAGTAAATAACACTTCCTTATCTACTTTCTCTCCACCAGTCATGATTTGGTAGACCTCTATCATATCCTCCCCTTAGTCATTTATTTTCCAAGCTAGAAAGTCCCAGTCTTATTCATCTCTCCTCATAAAGAAGCTGTTCCATAGCCCTAATCATTTTTGTTGCCCTTTTCTGAACCTTTTCCAATTCATCTCTTTAGAGATGGGGCGACCACATCTGCATGCAGTATTCAAGATGTGGCAGTATTCAAGATATTATATACAGGCAATATTATAGTTTCTGTATTATTATCTATCCCTTTCATAATGATTCCCAACTGTTTGTTCACTTGTTTGACTACCGCTGCACACTGAGTGGATGTTTTCAGAAAACACCATACAATGTAATCTTGTAACTTCACATACAATGTTGCCACATGTATTTTATCAGGACAATACTGATCAGCAAATTATGAGTTTTCAAATGATACATTATAAGGCATACTTTAAAAAGCCAACAAAAGAAAAAAAAATCCACACGAACAATTCCACCCCCACCACAAGCTACACTCTTCCAAATACAAGACAAAAATATCAGCTATTCAAACATATGAAACATAGAATGTGAGAGGACTCCTGTCTGTGAAGCATACCAAACAGGTGTAGCCACACCCATAGCCCTATGTAATCAGCAGCACAATCAGAACAAATTCCATGGGAACAACCCCTAGATTGCACAGTAACACCCTTTAAAGTCTGTGGGAATGTCAATTTATTCTATCGCCATGAAATTCTTCACTCCCACCCCTCCCACCTCCAAAAAACCACAGCGCAATGGTGATTTACACCATCTGTGAATCTGGCCCAATGATTCCCAGGGAGAGGCATCCATTGACAGCAGCAGGGGATGTGGTCTAATGGGTAGTGTCCATGTTATGGTTACCTCTTTAAGCAGGTCTATTCATATCCAGCAGACCTAGGCACAGTGCAGAGAAGCCCCGAGCATCCTCAGGAGGCACAAGTTGAGGAATGTAGAAGGTTCAATGTTGCCCATGTGATGTCACTATAAGGCAGGGGAGGATGCACATTCTCCCTTCCCTAGCTTCACCAGGTTGCTGGGCAGGGACAAGAGGCTGCCACTAGCAACATCTCCATGCAGGAGATTGTGCAGGAAGGACTCATCTCTATTTCAGAAAAAAAAAAACAAGTCCTGAGACCTGTAGGAAGAGAATGGATATTTGCAATGCATAGGAGCTGTTAGTGTTACAACTGGGTCATTTCACAAGATGAAATCCCTGGCCATGCATTGAAGAGATCCCAGCATGGATGGGCACAGAAATTAAATTGTCCCCTCTTTCACTGGGACTTTACTATTTGTCATTCTTGAATTGCTCTTTTCCTGTGAAATAAAAGGCATTTGCCTAGAAAGGTGAAGGCTACTCTTTGCGTGTGAAACCATAAAAATCAAGCTCTTCCTCTCATCTGTCAAAACCTGCACCACCATCGTCCAACAGGCCATTTTTATAATAGTGATTCCATTCAGAAGGGTCATTTCCACAGTTCCCTTTCAGGTGTGTGCCTGGGTGACCACGCACGAGGCAGTGAAGGGCAATGCACCTAATTAGGTGCCTGGACCCTGGAGAGGATGCACTTGTAAGATGGGTGGTGGCCTTGGGAGGAGTAGCGAGTTGGTGAGGGAGCAGTGGAGTGAGATGGGGAGTGAGGGGAAATTGGGACATGCAGGGCTGCACCGGCTGAAAAGAGATGCGACTCTCTATCATTTATCAAAAATGTATTAATATTTGTGGTGAGAGCATGACTATGTCTAGTTGACTCTTAGATTTATTTAGCATGTTAGTGCTGAGCTCTGTGTGCAGATAATATGCATGAAGAGGGATAGTTTGTGACCTGCAGAAGTCCAGAGCATGCTGTGGTCTCCTCCTGAGCTCCTCTGGTCATCCTATGGTCTCCATCAGGCAAAAATGAGTGAACAAACTTTTCCTACCTTTAGGAGAGTAACCTAGCAAGGGAAGGACATTGGATACCATGGTGATTGGCATGCTGTAATTGCTCAATAATCTGGAGTACTCTTACATGTCTTACAGGTTTTACATTCGACCTATTGGGACCAGGACAATGATGTGATTCTGAAACCACGAATGACTGAGCAGATATAAGCTACAGCTGCAAATAATTTATATGTTTCACCTGTATCTAACTTTCTGTTCCTTTGATTCAAAATTTCTTGTGAAAGCTCCTTGAATTTTTTTCTTGAGAAGCCTTTTGATGGGTAATTGGATTTTCCTTTCAACTATTTTTTTCCATGAAATTATCTTTTCCCTGGAAATTATAAGCTTTCCATCAAAATACCAAACTGCTCTCCTCCCTAAACCATGGCTGTGGGACTCTGGTGATGTTCCAGGGCAGTTCAGCATGAGGAGAGACCATCATGCATCATGGGGGATGTAGTCCAGCCTGGGAGCCAGGAACATGGAAGAGATTGGTGCTGTGTGGTATCTGATGCACCCCTATGGTATTTCCTAACAAAAAAGATTTCGGTCTCCACAAAAAAAAAAAAAATAAACAAACCGCCTTTGTGGATCAGGTCTACACAGTACTCGGCTTGCACTGAAAACAGCAGCATGCAATATACCCCTCACCTCATACTCTGTAACTCTGGTAGAAATTGCATCATTTAATAACACAATAGGAAAGATTGGGACAAATTAATCCCCAGGGCACCAATTACACCAAGGTGGCTTGGGTTCACTGAATGGATTAATTAGGTGTTATGGCTGTCTGAGCTCAGGTATTCCCAGTTGCTTCAGGAATAATGTGCCATAGATCACACATCTCAATATAAAACTTCCCAAATGCTCCAAACTGGTAGTTTCTATGGATGGGAAAATGCCACCACATCTCTCTATCTCTTCTCAGCAGGTGCATGCTATTGTCCTGTATTACAGTCACACACACACTCAGACACCATGGGGATCAGCAGCTATTCAATTCCAGGCCTACAGCACTTAATGTCTCAGCAACAACTCCGACCCCTTCAGCTAAAGGAGTGACGTCCTTGGTTGGAAAAATAGGCAATTACCTAGTCACTGAAGCCAGGGCTTTCCATTATGTCTCTGGGTTTTCATACAGACTCAAGTAAATGCCAAAAAGCTTAATTAGCACAGTGAGCAACTTTACGCCAAACCTACATGCCAAGCCACAGAGCTCCCCTTGCCCAAAGCGGGTGGAAAGATTGACACTCCTTCACTCTCACCACTTCTTTAGCGATGGAATAATCCCTTCAGACTGATTCTCTCACAGCAGAATCACAAGTCACTGTTTTCTCTTTGAATGAGTGAACAGGGAGTGTTTGTGGGTGGGACATGATGAATCTGAAGTGTCATTATATTTGCACAGTGTTTACATTTTATCAAACACCTGGAATGACCAGCTGTGAACATCTGGCTCTGTGGACTAAGCACTTCCCTGAGTGGGTACTGATGTTCATTAAGAAACTGATCTCTGTTTATCTTCACTTCTTTCATTACAGAGAAGGGGCAGGTTTTCCGCACCATTCACCTGCCCATATTTCTATAGCTGCCTGACCTCTGCCTGACCTCTATCACCCTGGTGGAGAACGGGGGGATGATCTTGTTAATCACGATTGATCCCCGACTCCACACCCCCATGTACTTTTTCCTCAGGAATTTGTCTTTCTGTGACCTCTGTCTTTCCTCGACAATTTCCCCAAAGATGCTGCTGAATTTCTTAGCCGAGAGGAAAGTCATTTCTTACACGGCCTGCGCTGTGGAAATGTCTCTCTCTATCGCTTTTGTAGATGCTGAGTGCTTCTTGCTGGCTGTGATGGCGTATGACCGTTATGTTGCCATCTGTAAGCCACTGCTCTATACGGTCACCATGTCCAGGCAGTTTTGTAAACAGCTGGTGGCTGGGGTGTATGCTGTGGGGGTGGTGGATTCAATGATTCCCACATGTGTTACATTTCAGCTGTCATTCTGTAGCTCCAACATCGTCAATCATTTCTTCTGTGACATCCCCCCTCTGCTGGCACTCTCCTGTTCTGACACCCGCATCAATGAGATTATGATGTTTGCTTTCACGTTGTATTTGACAGGGAGCAGATTTGTGGCCATCCTCCTCTCCTATGTCTATATCACCTCCACTATCCTGTAGATCAGCTCTGCTGCGGGCCGTCGCAAAGCCTTCTCCACCTGCACTTTCCACTTGACTGCGGTGGTCCTGTTTTATGGCACCCAACTCTTCATGTATTTACGTCTCACGTCCAGCTATTCCATGGACACGGACAAAATAGTCTCAGTGATTTAATTGCTGGTGATCCCCATGTTGAACCCCCTCATCTACAGCCTGAGGAACATGGAGGTGAAGGACGCCCTGAGGAGAGCAGTGAATAAACTCCTAACCAGTTCTTGAATCTGTTTAACTTAGTACTGGTTTAGTGATGGGGAGTGGAAACAGGTGAATTGAATTCCCATCCCATTGCAATGTAATTTTGTTGAGCCCGTGGGAGTATAGTATTGTTATTATGAATTTGTTTGTATTCCAATGGGGCCTGCAGGCCCCAACTAAAATCAGGGCTTTGTTAAGCTATTACCCCATCAAAATTCCAGGAGGCACCTGTTTCAAATGTGTGAATATTTGTGACATGCTTCTGTAGAACTGATCAATTAAATTGTTTTAATGGTTCATTTTATTAATATAACTTCAAAAATAAAGATTTATGAATGAAACTACATTCATTCAAAAAACCAGATACCCCAATAACTGGCTAATTGACTTTCACTTTCAATCCAATTGCTGCTTAAATAGCTGAAACTTACACTGTTTCAACATTGTAACTTCTTCTCACTGTTTGCCATTCCTTACACTTGTCCATATTGTAACTCAAACTCCATTTTAACTTGTCCCAAACTCCATTTTAAAATGCTCACTCCATTTTGAAAAAGCTTGCTGCAACCTTCATTTTTGCAAAACCCTGCTGTAATCTTATTAGTGTAGTTTAGATGTGTGAATGAGGTATATATGGATAATAGAATCAACCTCCCGCCCAGACTGTCCTGATGAAATAAAGTGTAAACACCAATGGCTGAAGATGCAGACAACAGCCCTGATAAAGCAAGAAGAGTCCACCCTGGAAAAAAATAACAAAAGTTCAATTGAAGAAACATCAAAGCCAAGTCCCAGGCTGAAAGTCATGTCTGCAATTGATGGGTGATCAATCACACCAAACCCAGAGGCAGTGTGACACATCAAGACCTATAGACTCTGGATTCAAACTAAAGCCTACAAAAAGGATGGGTGAGATGGATCACTTTGGAGGGTAACATTCTGCTCCCAACACAGAAGGGCATTGGTGCATGCCCAACAGAGACCTAGTTCTTCCTTGTGCCTGGCTTTCCTGGCCAGTTATCTGCCACGAGCTACGAACTCAAGCCCAGAACCCAAACTACATTCAGGAATGGTAACTATCTAGCAGCTACAGAACATTTGATGTGTGTGTGTGTGTATACATGGGTATTAGATATTAGTTATTGGTCATAAATCAAATTGTGTTATAATACATGTGACATCTTGTCTTGTCCCATGAAACAAACCTGTGTAGTTTTGTCTGCATAATACTTTGAAAGCATAGATGTATTTGTATTGGGAAAGAAGAGGGGGGAATCAAATCTATCTCCTTCTGCTTTGTAGTGGGTTTGGTTTGGTTATGCAGTTGCAAGTATGAAGTGTGTGATTTCTATGGCTGAAACAAAGGGAGTTTTGCACCTAGCACCCTCCTGATCATCTGCAGCCCTTTACATCCTCTGTGGGGTTGTTGTGTAGATTGTCGCCTGGTTTGTATCCACGCATGTGGAGGAGAAAGGTGAATTCAATCAAAATGGCCTTTATTTTAAGTTAAGGGAGCAACAAAATAAGTAAGAACAAGGGTAAGATATCCAAAAGAGAATGTGGTGTGTGTGCGTCCACTGTGAGAATCTGCATTGAACTGAATACAAAGTAATATGGGAAGGGTGAGTTTTCTCGAGTATATAAATTAAACAGAAAGAAAAAGTCATATCAGACTCTAGATGTTTATACCACAGGAGCAGGTTCGCTATGGGGTCTTACTCTTAGTTCTGTGGGTAAGTCCTATGGACTCTGAAGAATAGGGATTCTGGGAATTGTACAGCTCAGGTTCCGGAGAGTGAGAAATGGATAGAGCTGGGCCAATAGCTGATTTTTGCATTCATGGGTGGTTAGAAAACATTGAAAAACAAATTCAGTTCAACCTGAACCAAATCTGAAAATTCCTCAAATGTTTGGCAAATTGAAAACATTGACAGAAATGTCCTGTGGGGTGGAGGGAACTATTTAGCATGACCAGAAATGGAACATTTCCTTTCCTTCCTGGATACTTTTTGATGTCAAAGCAAAGACAATGTAGGTCCACACTGACAAAAGGGATGGGAATGGAAGAGGTGGTAATGGTGCTGCTTCCCTTGTAGACTTTAACCCAGTGATTAGATCACTCCCATGGGAAGTGGGAGATCCAGGTCAATTCCCCCTCTGTCGAATGGGGAGAAGCAATTTGAAAGTGGGTCTCCCACATTGCCAGACAGGATCCTGGTGACTGGGCTATGTTCTGTTCTTCATCGTTCTCAGGACTGGTCTACACTACTGTTGTAAATTGATATAAGTTATGACTCTGTAGACAAGTGGTTCGGGGCACCAACATGCTCAACTTCATGTCTCTGTTCCAATGGTTTTTTAATTACTTGTCCACTGTAGAACAACTTTGAAAGGAGAGATTGAGAGCAACCGAGTCTAGAATACGACACCACTCAGGGGGTGGGATGCTTTTTGGAAATACAGGAAACGCAAATGCACATCTTTGCTCAGCACTGGACAGAAGGGGGAATTGCACCTGGATCTCCCACCTCACAGGTGAACACCCTCAGTATTAAGCTAAATATTACAAAGAGAGGGAGCATAAATTATTCATAAATTTAATAGTGAAAAGTACAAGGTCATGCATTTAGTGATTAATAACAAGAATTTTTGTTATAAACTGGGGACGCATCACTTGGAAGTAATAGAGGAGGAGAAGGACCTCATAGTATTGGTTGACCTTGGGATGACTATGAGCTGCCACTGTGATATGGCCATGAAAAAAAGCTAACGCAGTCTTGGGATGCATCAGGCGAGGTATTTCCAGGAGAGATAAGGAGGTTTTAGTACCATTCTACAAGGCACTGGTGAGACCACATCTGGAATACTGTGTGCAGTTCTGGTCTCCCATGTTTAAGAAAGATGAATTCAAACTGGAACAGGTATAGAGAAAGGCTACTAGGATGATCCGAGGAATGGAAAACCTGTCTTATGAAAAAAGAAAAGGAGGACTTGTGGCACCTTAGAGACTAACCAATTTATTTGAGCATGAGCTTTCGTGAGCTGATGAAGTGAGCTGTAGCTCACGAAAGCTCATGCTCAAATAAATTGGTTAGTCTCTAAGGTGCCACAAGTACTACTTTTCTTTTTGCGAATACAGACTAACACGGCTGTTCCTCTGAAACCTGTCTTATGAAAGGAGACTCAAGGAGCTTGGCTTGTTTAGCCTAACCAAAAGAAGGCTGAGGGGAGATATGATTACTCTCTATACATGTATCAGAGGGATAAATACCACGGAGGGAGAAGAATTATTTAAGCTCAGTACCAATGTGAACACAAGAACAAATGGATATAAACTGGCCAGAAGGAAGTGTAGACTTGAAATTATATGGAGGTTTCTAACCATCAGAGGAGTGAAGTTCTGGAACATCCTTCCAATGGAAGCAGTGGGGGCTAAAGACATATCTGGCTTCAAGACTAAGCTTGATAATTTTATGGAAGGGAGGATATGATGGGATAGCCTAATTTTGGCAACTAATTAATCTTCAACTATTAGCAGTAGGTATGCACAATGGCCTGTGTTGGGATGTTAGATGGGGTGGGATCTGAGTTTCTACAGAGAATTCTTTCCTGGGTGTCTGGTTGGTGAGTCTTGCCCAAGTGCTCAGGGTTTAGCTGATCACCATATTTGGGGTTGGGAATTAATTCTCCTCCAGGGAAGATTGTCAGAGGCCCTGGGGGTTTTTCACCTTCCTCTGAAGCGTGTGGCATGGGTCACTTGCTGAAGGATTCTCTGCACCTCGAAGACTTTCAACCATGATTTGATGACTTCAATAGCTTAGACAGACGTTCAAGATTTGTTACAGGAGTGGCTGGGTGAGATTCTGTGGCCTGCGTTGTGCAGGAGGTCAGACTCGACGATCACAATGGTCCCTTCTGACCTTAAGGTCTATGATTCTATGTTTAGTCTGGAAGAAATTCACCCTTTTCTCGATATTTTCATGTCTCAATGCTGGGAAATTACTTAAACAGCCTTTTGGAGAGGTACAAACACATGAAGTGGAATACAGTCACCCCATTTTCATATCATATTCAAAAGGTCTTACGGGAGAGACAGAGATCCAGACCAGCTGATGCTCTGGCCCTCTGTGTACCATTTCACAAGGAAGGGAACAACATTATTTGCATGTGCTCTTCACACCTGTAGTCCTGGGAGCAAAGATGTTACAGGGAGCAAATCTCAAAGTCATCCCATAAAGCAGCTCCAGAAGTATTAAGGGTAACCTGGGTGTGGTTAGCAAACAGGGAAAAGTTCGACTCTTAGTCTGATTTTTACGGTTCTGAGCAGGTGCTGCTTCCGTCCTCAACTCATTGTATGTGAAGGGAGGAAAAACAAAGAGCTACCACGAAGTCATGGGCAAACAAGTCAGTTTCAGAGCGTTTTGGCCTTTAATTGAAATTACAGTGGGCCATTCATGGGAAGGGAAGAAAAGAATTATCCTTAGACAAATTTTAACTTTTCTGAATATATTTACCTATCAGGAGAAGGAAAGAGCTTTACCAAGGGAGGGAGAAGAGTGACAGGAAAAGGAGAAAAAAATCCTTTAATAGGAAGGGGGAAACTCCCACATCCATTCAGGGAATGTCTATACTAAGGCCATTACATTGACTCAGCAATGGTGTGCAGCAGTACCGGAGCATAGATGCTTTCCACATTGATGGAAGGGTTTTTTCATCGATGTAGTTAATCCACATCTCCGAGAGACAGTAGCTACATCAATGGAAGAATGAAATTGAGGGTCAGTAGAAGCTAACTGCCTCGCACAGGGTGTGAAAAGTTTCCCCGCTCTGTGCGACGGAGCTTTGTTGATCTAATTTTTAAGCATAAACCAGGCCTCAGAGAAGCTGCCGATGTAAAAGACCAGTTGGAAAATCTAGTCCTATCTCCCTGCCAGGGCAGCAGAATCCCCTTCGGTTCTTTTTATTCAGGCTCGTTGGAAATATTCCACTTATCCCAGCTTCCCCGTAGAGATTCTTCTGTATTTTGATTGAGCTCAGTGTTAGGCTGTCTGTATGTAGTGGGCACTCTGTGTGTGTGTGTGTGTGTTTGGTGTGCATTGGGCACTATGGGTGTGCATGTGGTGGGGGTACACTGGAGCTGAATGTCAAGGGGAGGCAGGTGTGTGTCCCTTGCCCTGCCCAGTGCTCAGGCTGGCGTCCCCCCCTCCTCCCAGTGCAGGGCTCCTTGTGAGATCAAAGAATCATAGGACTGGAAGGGATCTCGGGAGGTCATCTAGTCCACTCCCCTGCACTCATGGCAGTTCTAAGTATTATCTATTATCTAGTATTATCTGCAGTTCACTGAAACTGAGATTCACTCAGTTCAGGGACTTCTTAGTTAACAGAGACTTTCCCAGTACCCAGTTTTCAGCCTTTCTGGGCAGTCTGCAACTTCGGCAGTTCTAGCTTCTTTTGATCTTCACTTTTACTGATTTTGCTTATTTTTCTGTCCCTATTTCCCTTAACTGAAATAAGCAATCAGAAACTAACAAAACAGTAATCACTTTGTCTATTCTCTACTCACCACAGCCAAAACTCACTTAAAATCATGACCAGAGTCTCAAAGAAATCAGCTGTGCACACATCCTGCTCAGCTACGCCACTGTGACGTGTTGGGTCACAGAAACCCTTTTGGGACTGCCACGTGATGTGCTGAGTCTCCCTCTGAGCCTGTTTTCCGTGCCAGCTTGAGACTTCAGTACCTTACCTCATTTGAGCTAGACACGCTTGCCTGCTGCAAACCCAGATCCAAGTCTCAACCACGTCTGCCACAAGCTGCAGGCTTCACTGAAAACATCTTAAGAAGTGCTCCTGTTTCTATCATTCAGATAGCCAGCTCCCAATGGGGTCCAAACACCAAATAAATCTGTTTTACTCTATATAAAGCTTATATAGGGTAAACTTATACATTTTTCACCCTCTATATCACTGATAGAGAGATATGCACAGCTGTTTGCCCGCCTCCGCCCCCCGCCCCCTGGAATTAATACATACTCTGAGTTAATTAATAAGTAAAATGTGATTTTATTAAATACAGAAAGTAGAATTTAAGTGGTTCCAAGTAATAATAGACAGAACAAAGTGAACTACCAAACAAAATAAAATAAAACCTATAAGTCGAAGCCTAATACAATGAAAACTAAATGCAGGTAAATCTCACCCTCAAAGATGTTGCAATTAGCCTGTTTTACAGACGAGACTTCCTCCTAGTGTGGGTCCAGCAATCACTCACACCCCTGTAGTTACTGTCCTTTGTTCCAGTTTCTTTCAGGCATCTCCTTGGGGTGGAGGGGCTATCTTTTGTGCCAGCTGAAGACAAAATGGAGGGGTTTCCCCAGGGGCTTATTTAGTCTCTCTCTTGTGGGTGGAAACCCCTTCCCCTCTCCTATGCAGAATCCAGCTCCAAGATGGCGTTTATAGTCACATGGGCAAGTCACATGTCCATGCACGACTCAGTTCCTTAAACAACAACACTACATTCCCAGGAAAGCTCAGATGTGGATTGGCATCTCTCAAAGTTCATTGTTAGCTTAAGTGTTTCTTGATTGGGCACTTACAAAGAATAATCTTTTCTCAAGAAGCTGTCCAACTGCTTCACTGAGGGTACTTAAAATCAAACAAGTATTCATAACAAGTATTCATAACTTTGAATACAAAAACGTTACATGCACACAAACAGTATATATCCAGTAGATCATAAGCTTTGCAGAGATATGTTACACAGCATATCTGGCATAAAACATATTCAATATATGTCATATTTACAGCTATGAGCCTATTTCTATAAAGAATTATGGGGTGCAACATCACACTCTGTTTCACGGAGTATAAATTATGGGAAATAAATAAAACTAACAAAAGAATCAGAAGGGAGCTGGCATGCTCGGAGATATTTTGTAGCAGCATCTGCAAAGATGCTGCAGGGATCTTCAGGGTTAACCACCAGTTTGGGGAATATCCTCCTTTTTGCAGCCTGCCCTGATCTTGGTATTTTCAGTGAGGACTGCCCCAGGCACCTACGGATCACAGGAGGCACAAAAACCAGGAGGAGGAGTTATGGGCATGATTCTCAGAGGAAGTAGGGGCATAGTGTTTCCTGGGCAAAGACCTGGGGTGACAGACTTTGGATACAGAGATTGCTGGGTTTTGGTTGTTTCTAGTGGTGTTCAGGGAAGCAGGATTTTGCCTCCATTCTTTGTAGCCCCTCCGCCATGGATTATACCAAAGAATGTAGCTGACTTGGATCATCAATTTTTCCTCTGAATACAATCGACCCTGCAATGCCTCACAGTTTGGGACCACTTAGGAGAAGGGAGCACCAACATTCCCTGGAGCACTGATAATACCACCCAAGCCTGCACACCCTTGCGGGATAATTTCTCCTACCATAGTGAAGAAGGGAGGAGTCATCACTGGGCCTGCCTTGGGTCTCCTTGTGGAGAGGTGATGACCACAATGTCCTTGTGCATCTGAAGCCATCTGAAGCCATGGATCAGTGCATGGGCCCATCCCTTGGGGGACCTACACTTTCATGTCAATTGAACACTGCTGTCAATCAGCACCGCACCTTTGGTGTTCCTGGGATATTTTCTAGGTTGGTGGCTGTGACATACCAGGGTCCAACCCAGACTAATCAGGAGCTGTGTCATACCTGCCTGAAACCTTACAATGCATTGCTGAAGTGGCTTCAACTTTGGCCACTCACAAACAACCATCTAGCATGCAAATCACACCCGAGGCATGTGTGTGTAACTGCAGCCTGGCCAGGAATAGTTGGGCTACACTCAGGCTCTCACCACCCTTCCTTATACTGCAGGGTGACCCCAACACATTCCAGTCTTTGATTTCCCTCCAGAAATGTACGTCCTGTGTTGCCCAGTCCTCTCCTGGACAATACAAGCTACATTGTCCATTATTTCTTTAATAGCACTAACATGCCTGCAACTTAGCTTCTCAGATACTTCTATTTAAACACACTGGATTAGATAAAACAATAAAAAACAAAGTTTATTAACTACAAAGATAGATTTTAAGTGAGGGTTAAATAAGTGGAAATAAGGAGGCAAAGAAGTCAGAGATGTTTTCAAGAAAAATAAAGGTAGAATGCAACTTGTGCCTAAATTAACAAATGATGTGAAATTCAAAGGAAAAGTTTCCTCACCACATGCTCTCAGCACTCTCACTGACCAAACATCTTAGGTCAGGAGCCATCCCCCACTCCAATGGCTGCTTCCTTTATCCCTTCAGATGTGATGAATCAATGGGCAGAGAGAGAGAGAGGTGCCTTGGGATGTCTGCACCTTCTTTTTAGAGTCCTATTCCCCCTTTGAGAAACATTTCCACCTGTTTACCAGAAGACAAAGTGTCTTTGTAGAAGGATGTTCCCTGCTGCTTTTTCCTCACCTATTTAGATACAAAATTAAGTAGAACACAAATTTCTTTGATTAAGACAGAGCAGTTTGCCAGCCTCAGTTTTCACCATGTATTAAGAACACAACACAGTGTAATCTTACAGCTTCACATACATGATAAAATATTATTAATATTTGTGAGGAGAGCATGACTATTTTTAGTTGACTCATAGATTTATTTAGCATTTTATAGCTGAGCTCTGTGTGCAGATCATATGCATGCAAGATGGACAGTTTTGTGAACTGCACAAGTCTGTAGCATGTTGTGGCCTCCCCCTCGAGCTCCTCTGGTCATAATGTGGTCAGCATCAAGCAAAATGAGTGAACCTGTCTTTCCTACTTTGGGGAGTAACCTAGCAAGGGAAGGACATAGGATATAATGGTGATTGGCATACTGTAAATAGCTAGATAATCTGCAGTACTCTTACATGTCTTAAAGGTTTTACATTCCACCTACTGGGGCCAGGACAATGAGGTTACTCTGAAACCAGGAATGACAGAGAAGATATCAGTTACACCTGCAAACAATTAGTTTGTTTCACCTGTATCTAACTTTCAGTTCCTTTGATTCCAAATTTGTTGCTAAGGCTGGTTGAAAATTTTTCATGAGAAGTTTTTTTATAGGAAATTGGATTTTCCATTTAACTATTTTTTTCCAATAAGTTATCTTTTCCCTGGAAATTATAAGCTTTCCATCAAAATACCAAACACCCATCCTCCCTAACCATGCCTGTGGGACTCTGGTGATGTTCCAGGGCAGTTCAGCAAGAGGAGAGACCATCATGCATCATGGGGGATGTAGTCCAGCCTGGGAGCCTGGCCCATGGAAGAGATTGGTGCTGTGGAGTGTCTGAGGCACCCCCATGGTATTTCCGAGTCAAACTATTAAGATTTTAGTGAAAAGATTTTAGTCTTCACAAAAAAAAAAAAAAAAACCCTTTGTGGATCAGCTCTACACAGTACCCAGCTTGAAGTGATAACACCAGGATGAAATATACCCCTAACTTCATACTCTGTAAATCTGGTAGTAATTGCATCATTTAATAAACCAGTAGAAAGAGTCGGTCAAATTAATCCCCAGGGCACCAATTACACAGAGGGTGGCTTTGGTTTACTGAATTCATTAATGACGTGTTATGGCTCTCTGAGCTCAGGTATTCCCAGTTGCTTCAGGAATTATGTCCCATAGATAACACATCTTCGTATAAAGCTTCCCTAATGGTCCAAACTGGCAGTTTCTGACAATGATGAAACACCACCACATCTCTCTCTGTCTTCTCAGCAGGTACGTGCTATTGTCCTTAATTACAGACACACACACACGCAGACACCTTGGGGATCAGCAGGTATTGAAAGCCTCAGCCCCAACTCCTACCCCTTTAGCTAAAGGAGCAAAGCCCTTGGTTGGAAAAAAGTAGGCAATTACCTAGTCACTGAAGCCAGGGCTTCCCATGATGTCTCTGGGTTTTCAGACAGGCTAAAATAAATGCCAAAAAGCTTACTAAGCACGGTAAGCAACTTTACCCCAAACGGACATGCCAAGCCACAGAGCTCCCCTTATCCAAAGAGGGTGGAAAAATTGACACTCCGTTACTCTCACCCCTTCTTTAGCGATGGAATAATCCCTTCAGACTGATTCTCTCACAGCAGAGTCACAAGTTACTGTTTTCTTTTCAGATTTGTGAACAGTAATGTTTGTGTGTGGGACATGATTAACCTGTGTGTCATTGTGTTTGCACAGAGTGTGCATTTTATCGAACGCCTGGAATGACCAGATGTGAATATCTGGCTCTGTGGACTAAGCCCTTCCCAGAGCGGGTACTGATGTCCATTAAGAAACTGATCTCCATTTATCCTCTCTTACCTCATTACAGAGAAGGGGCAGGTTTTCTGCACCCTTCACCTGCCCATATCTCTGTAGCTGCCTGATCTGTGTTCAGAGGAGATGGGAAATCACTCGGAGGCGACTGAGTTCATTCTCTCAGGACTGACAGATCGTCCGGAGCTGCAGGTCCCTCTCTTTTTGGTATTCCTACTGATTTATGTTATCTCCCTGGTGGGGAATGGGGGGATGATCTTGTTAATCACGATTGATCCCCGACTCCACACCCCCATGTACTTTTTTCTCAGGAATTTGTCTTTCTGTGACCTCTGCATTTCCTTGATAATTTCTCCTAAGATGCTGCTGAATTTCTTAGCCGAGAGGAAAAGCATTTCTTACACGGCCTGTGCTGTGCAAATGTATCTCTCTTTCGTTTTTGGAGATGTTGAGTGCCTCTTGCTGGCTGTGATGGCGTATGACCGTTATGTGGCCATCTGTAACCCCCTGCTCTATACGGTCAGCATGTCCAGGCAGCTTTGTAAACAGCTGGTGGCTGGGGTGTACGCTGTGGGGGTGGTGGATTCAATGATATACACGTGTTGTACATTTCGGCTGTCATTCTGCAGCTCCAACATCATCAATCATTTCTTCTGTGATGTCCTCCCACTGTTGGCGCTCTCCTGTTCTGACACCCGCATCAATGAGATTGTGATGTTTGCTCTGACGAGCTGCATTACAGGGAGCAGCTTTGTGACTGTCCTCCTCTCCTATGTCTATATCATCTCCAGCATCCTGGAGATCCACTCTGCTGAGGGCCGGCACAAAGCCTTCTCCACCTGCACTTTCCACTTAACCACTGTGGTCCTGTCTTTTGGCACCCTCCTCTTCATATATTTGCGTCCTACCTCCAGCTATTCCATGAACAGAGACAAAGTGGCCTCAGTGTTTTACACGCTGGTGATCCCCATGTTGAACCCCCTCATCTACAGCCTGAGGAACACGGAGGTGAAGGACGCCCTGAGGAAAGCAATGAATAAACTCCTAACCAATTCTTGAATCTTTTTAACTCTGTATTGGTTTAGTGATGGGGAGTGGAAACAGTTGAATTCAATTCCCAGCCCATTACGATGTAATTTTGCAGAGCCCATATGATTATTGTTCATTATTATTTTGTTATTAAAATTAATTTGTTTGTATTCCAACAAGGTCTGTAGGCCTCAGCTGAGGTCATTGGACAAAACCTGAGGAAGACTCACAGGTCCAGAAAGAGAGAATGATTTTATAAGCTGGTTCCTAGGGGCATCCACCTAGAGGGTGGGATATTCAACTTCACATCTCAGGACAGTGAGTGGCAGTTCCCACTGTATTTTCCACTGAATGCATCCGATGAAGTGAGCTGTAGCTCACAAAAGCTTATGCTCAAATAAATTTGTTCGTCTCTAAGGTGCCACAAGTCCTCCTTTTCTTTTTGCAGCTACAGGCTAACACGGCTGCTACTCTGAAACAGTTCCAAAGGGGTTTCTGTGACACAACCTGTCATACAGAGTTTAGGAATAAAATTGCAAAACAATATGTGTGTGTCTGGGGCAGGGAGGACGTGGGCGGCATGGGAGGACAGCACAAGAATCGATGGACTTCAATTGCAGGAAGGGTGGTTTAGGTTGGACATTAGGTAAAACATCCCAACAGTGAGGGTGGCTAAGGAGTGGAATAACTTGCCCAGGAAGGTTGTGGAATCTCCACTGCTACAGATTGTTAAGAACAGGTGTGAGACAAACACCTGTCAGGGATGGTGTAGATAATACTCAGTTGTGCTGTGACTGCAGGGGAGTGGAATAGATGACCTCTCGAGATCCCTTCCAGTCCTTTGATTCTATGATCTCACAAGGCGCCCTGCACTCGGGGGTGGGGGGACGCCAGCCTGAGCACTGGCAGGGCAAGGGACACGCATCCGTCTCCACTTGACATTCAGCTCCACTGCACCCCCCACCACACACCACACGCACACACATAGTGCCCCCTGCACACCAAACACACACACACACACACACACACACAGAGTGCCCACTACACACAACGCACACAGTGCCACTGCAAACCAAACACACACACACACAGAGTCAGAGTGTCCACTATACACACACAGCCTGACAGTGAGCTCAATCAGAATGCAGAATAATCTCTACGGGGAAGCTGGGACAGCTGCAATATTTCCAACTCTGCTGAACAAAAAGAACCGAAGAGGATTCTGCTGCCCTGGCTGGGAGATAGGACTAGATTTCCCAAATGGTCTTTTCCATCGGCAGCTTCTCTGAGGCCTGGTTTATGCTGAAAAAAAAAGATCAACAGATCTTTCCGTCAGACAGGGAGGGGAAACTTTTCACACCCTGTGGGTGGCATTTAGCTTGTACTGACCCTCAGCGTCATTCTTCCATTGACCTAGCTACTGCCTCTCGGGGACGTGGATTAACTACATCGAAGGAAATTTCCTTCCTTCACTGTGGAAAGCATCTACACTATGGCGCCGCTGCACATCACAGCTGAGTCAATGTAATGGCCTTAGTATAGATATTCCCTGTATCGATCGGTGAGTTTTCCCCCTTCCCATTAAAGCGATTTTTCTCTCCTTTTCCTGTCACTCTTCTTCCTCCCTTGATAAAACTATTTCCTTCCTTTGATAGGTAAATATGTTCAGAAAACTTGAAATTTGTCCTCTTAGGATAATTTCTTCCTTCCCCTCACATGAATTTCATTTCAATTAAAGGCTGAAATGCTCTGAAACTGACTTACTTGTCCATGACTTGGTGGTACCTCTCTATTTCTCCGCCCTTCACTTACAATGAGTGGAGGACGGAAGCAGTACCATCTCAGAACCCAAAAATCAGACTAAGAGTTGAATTTTTCTCTGTTTGCTAACCACACCAACGTTACCCTTAATACCTCTGGAGCTGCTAACTTAGGCGGCAGAGGTTAAATTTGGCTTTGATGACTTTGAGATTTGGTCTCTAGAGCATCTTTGCTCCCAGGACAACAGGTGTGCACAGCACATGCAATTAATGGTGTTGCCGTGTCTTTCCTTGTGGAAATGGAACACAGACGGACAGAGAATCAGCTGGCCTGGATCGCTGTCTCTCCTGTGAGGTCATTTTAACATGATACAAAACTGAGGTGACTATATTCCACTTTATTTGCTGGTCACCTCTTCAAATGCCTCTTTAAGTAATTTCCCAACTTTGGGATGGAAAGGTGTCCAGAAATGAGTGAATTTCATCTTGACTAATTAAATTATTGTCAAAAACAATACCGTTTGGATTGACCTGAAACTTTTCACAAACATGTTACAAAAACGCCTAACAGCTTTGTCCCAAAACAATGTTTGTGTGAGTGTGTGTGTGGGGGGAGGATTTCATAGATTCATGGATGTTAAGGTCAGAAAGGACCATTATGATCATCTAGTCTTACCTCCTGCACAACGCAGGCCACAGAATCTCACCCACCCACTCCTGCGAAAAACCTCTCACCTATGTCTAAGCTATTGAAGTCCTCAAATTGCGGTTTAAAGACTTCAAGGAGCAGAGAATCCTCCAGCAAGTGACCCATGCCCCATGCTACAGAGGAAGGCAAAAAACCTCCAGGGCCCCTAACAGTCTGCCCTGGAGGAAAATTCCTTCCCGACCCCAAATATGGCAATCAGCTAAACCCTGAGCTTATGGGCAAGATTCATCAGCCAGATACCCAGGAAAGAATTCTCTGTAGTAACTCAGCTCCCACCCCATCTAACATCCCATCACAGGCCATTTTGCCTATTTACCATGAATATTTAAAGATTAATTTATTGCCAAAATCATGTTATCCCATCATACCATCTCCTCCATAAACTTGTCGAGTTTAATCTTAAAGCCAGATAGGTCTTTTGCCCCCATTGCTTCCCTTGGAAGGCTATTCCAAAACTTCACTCCTCTGATTAAACTTCCCAATGACCAGTTTATATCCATTTGTTCTTGTGTCCACATTGGTACTGAGCTTAAATAATTCCTCTCCCTCTCCAGTATTTATCCCTCTGATATATTTATAGAGAGCAATCATATCTCCCCTCAACCTTCTTTTAGTTAGGCTAAACAAGCCAACCTCCTTGAGTCTCCTTTCATAAGACAGGTTTTCCATTCCTCAGATCATCCTAGTAGCCCTTCTCTGTACCTGTTCCAGTTTGAATTCATCTTTCTTAAACATGGGAGACCAGAACTGCACACAGTATTCCAGGTGAGGTCTCACCAGTGCCTTGTAGAACGGTACTAAAACCTCCTTATCTCTACTGGAAATACCTCACCTGATGCATCCCAAGACCGCATTAGCTTTTTTCACATTCATATCACATTGGCAGCTCATAATCATCCTATGATCAACCAATACTCCAAGGTCCTTCTCCTTCTCCGCTACTTCTAATTGATGCGTCCCCAGTTTATAACTAAAATTCTTGTTATTAATCCCTAAATGCATAAACTTACACTTCTCACTATTAAATTTCATCCTATTGCTATTACTCTAGTTTACAAGGTCATCCAAATCTTCCTGTATGATATCCCGGTATCTCTCTAAATTAGCAATACCTCCCAGCTTTGTATCATCCTCAAACTTTATTAGCACACTCCCACTTTTTGTGCCGAGATCAGTAATAAAAAGATTAAATTATATTGGTCCCAAAACTGAGCCCTGAGGAACTCCACTGGTAACCTCCCTCCAGGCTGACAGTTCACCTTTCAGTAGGACCTGCTGTAGTCTCCCTGTTAACCATTTCCTTTTCCACCTTTCAATTTTCATATTGATCCCCATCTTTTCCAATTGAACTAATAATTCCCTGTGTCACCCCGTATCAAGCACCTTACTAAAATCTAGGTAAATTTGATCCACTGTGTTTCCTTTGTCTAAAAAAATCTGTTAATTTCTCAAAGAAGGAGATCAGGTTGGTTTGGCATGATCTACCTTTTGTAAAACCATGTTGTATTTTGTCCCATTGACCTCAATGTCCTTAACTACTTTCTCCTTCAAAAAAGGCTAGTGTGTCTGGCTCAACAAGGCAGGGTTCTGGAGGCCCAGGCTGGCAGGGAAAACAGCACATCAGATGACAGGAGGGAGGGAGGGGGGTGGCATGATTGGAGATACTTTGTTGCAACATCTGCAGAGCTGCTGCAGAGATCTTCATTGTTAACCACCAGTGACCAACACATGAAGGGGAGTACAATCACCTCAATTTCATATTATATTCAAAAGGCCTCACGGGAGAGACAGCAATCGAGACCAGCTGATTCTCTGGCCCCCTGTGTTCCATTTCCACAAGAAAAGACATGACAACAACATTAATTGCATGTGCTGTGCACACCTGTTGTCCTGGGAGCAAAGATGATCCAGGGAGAAAATCTCAAAGTCATCCCAGGAAGCAGCTCCAGAGGTATTAAGGGTAACGTTGGTGTGGTTAGCAAACAGGGAAAGATTCAAAACTGATTTTACGGTACTGATTTTAGGGTTCTGAGCAAGTACTGCTTCCATCCTCATTGAAAGTGAAGGGAGGAAAAACAAAGAAATACCACCAAGTCATGGACAAAAAAGTCAATTTCAGTGGGCAGAGAGCGAGAGCGAGCGGTGCCTTGGGATATCTGCTCCTTCTTTTTATAGTGCTATCCCTACTTTGACAAACATTTCCACCTGTTTACCAGAAGAGAAAAACTCTGTGTAGAAGGATGTTCCCTGCTGCTTTTTCCTCACCTTTTTGGGCTATGTTTGTTTCCCTTCCTACTTAACGACTCTGTTTATAGCTTAGTTACAAAATTAAGCAGAGCACACATTTCTTTGTTTAAGAGAGAGCAGTTTGCCAGCCTCAGTTTGGAACATGTATGAATAACATGATAGAGTGTAATCTTATAACTTCACATACATTATCAAAAATGTATTAATATTTGCGATGAGAGCATGACTATTTTAGTTGACCCATAGATTTATTTATCATCTTAAACTAATCTCTGTGTGCAGATAATATGCATGCAAGAGGGATAGTTTTGTGAACTGCAGAAGTCCGTAGCATGCTGTGGTCTCCTCCTGAGCTCCTCTGGTCATCATGTGATCTCCATCAAGGAAAATGAGTGAACCTATCTTTTCAATTCTGAAGCACTTAGAGGAGAGGAAAGTGATCAGGAACAGTTAGCATGGATTCACCAAGGGCAAGTCATGCCTGACTCATCTAATTGCCTTCTACGATGAGATAACTGGCTCTGTGGATGAGGGGAAAGCAGCGGACGTGTTGTTCCTTGACTTTAGCAAAGCTTTTGACACGGTCTCCCACAGTACTCTTGCCAGCAAGTTAAAGAAGTATGGGCTGGATGAATGGACTATAAGGTGGATAGAAAGTTGGCTAGATCGTTGGGCTCAATGGGGAGTGATCAGTGGCTCCATTTCTAGTTGGCAGCCAGTATCAAGTGGAGTGCCCCAAGGGTCGGTCTTCGGGCCAGTTTTGTTCAGTATCTTCATAAATGAACTGGAGGATGGTGTGGATTGCACCCTCAGCAAGTTTGCAGATGACAGTAAACTGGGAGGAGAGGGAGATACGCTGGAGGGTAGGGATAGGATACAGAGGGCCCTAGACAAATTAGAGGATTGGGCCAAAAGAAATCTGATGAGGTTCAACAAGGACAAGTGCAGAGTCCTGCACTTAGGATGGAAGAATCCCATGCACCGCTACAGACTAGGGACCGAATGGCTCAGCAGCAGTTCTGCAGAAAAGGACCTAGGGGTTAGAGTGGACGAGAAGCTGGATATGAGTCAACAGTGTTCCATTGTTGCCAAGAAGGCCAATGGCATTTTGGGATGTATAAGTAGGGGCATTGCCAGCAGATTGAGGGACATGATCGTTCCCCTCTATTCGACATTGGTGAGGCCTCATCTGGAGTACTGTGTCCAATTTTGGGCCCCACACTACAAGAAGGATTTTGAAAAATTGGAAAACGTCCAGCAGAGGGCAACAAAAATGATTAGGGGTCTGGAACACATGACTTATGAGGAGAGGTTGAGGGAACTGGGATTGTTTAGTCTGCGGAAGAGAAGAATGAGGAGGGATTTGATATCTGCTTTCAACTACCTGAAAGGGGGTTCCAAAGAGGATGGCTCTAGACTGTTCTCAGTGGTACAAGATGACAGAACAAGGAGTAATGTTCTCAAGTTGCAGTGGGGGAGGTTTAGGTTGAATATTAGGAAAAGCTTTTTCACGAGCAGGGTGGGGAAGCACTGGAATAGGTTACCTAGGGAGGTGGTGGAATCTCCTTCCTTAGAGGTTTATAAGGTCAAGCTTGACAAAGCCCTGGCTGGGATGATTTAGTTGGGGATTGGTCCTGCTTTGAGCAGGGGGTTGGACTAGATGACCTCCTGAGGTCCCTTAAACCCTGATATTCTATGATTTTGTGATTCTACTTTGGGGAGTAACCTAGCAATGGAAGGAAGTAAGATACCATGGTGATTGGCATGCTATAATTATCGAGATAATCTGGAGCACTCTTACATCTTTTACAGGTTTTACATTCCACCTACTGGGGCCAGGACAATGAGGTTACTCTGAAACCATGAATAACTGAGAAGATATCAGCTACAGCTGCAAACAATTAGTACGTTTCACCTGTATCTAACTTTCTGGTCCTTTGATTCGAAATTTGTTGCTTAGGTGGTTGAAAATTTTTCTTCAGAAGTTTTTTTTTATAGGAAATTGGATTTTCCAGTGAACTATTTTTTTCCGAGAAATTATCTTTTCCCTGGAAATTATAAGCTTTCCATCAAAATACCAAACTCCCCTCCTCCTTAAACCATGGATGTGGGACTCTGGTGATGTTCCAGGGCAGTTCAGCAAGAGGAGAGACCATCATGCATCATGGGGGATGTAGTCCAGCCTGGGAGCCTGGCCCATGGAAGAGATTGGTGGTGTGTGGTATCTGAGGAACCCCCGTGGTCGAAATATTACATTTTTAGCTAATAGATTTTGGTCTCCACAAAAGAAAAAAACCCTTTGTGGATCAGCTCTACACAGTACCCAGCTTGCACTGAAAACAGCAGCATGCAATATACCCCTAACCTCATTCTCTGTAACTCTGGTAGAATTTGCATCATTTAATAACACAGTAAAAAAGAGTAGGTCTAATTAATCCCCAGGGCACCAATTAACCGAGGGTAGCTTTGATTCACTGAATGCATTAATTAGGTGTTGTCTCTCTGAGCTCAGGTATTCCCAGTTACTTCTGGAATCATGTCCCATAGATCACAAATCTGAGTATAAAACTTCGCAAATGCCCCAAAGAGTCAGTTTCTGTCGATGAGGAAACATGAAACATCTCTCTCTCTCTTCTCAGCAGGTACGTGCTATTGTCCTGAATTGCAGTCACACACACAGAGAGACACCACGGGGATCAGAAGGTATTAAATTCAGTACCTCCAACTCTTAATGCCTCAGCCCCAACTCCTACCCTTGCAGCTAAAGGAGCGACTTCCTTGTTTGGAAAAAAAGTAGGCAACTACCTAGTCACTGAAGCCAGGGCTTCCCATGATGTCGCTGGGTTTTCATACAGGCTCCAGTAAATGCCAAAAAACTAAATTAGCACAGTGAGTAAATTTACCCCAAACGGACATGCCAAGCCACAGAGCTCCCATTGCCCAAAGAGGGTGGAAAGATTGACACTCCTTTACTCTCACCCCTTCTTTAGTGATGGAATAATCCTTTCATACTGATTCTCTCACAGCAGAGTCACAAGTCACTACTTGTTGCTCGGATTAGTGAACAGGAGTGTTTGTGTGGGGGGCATGATTAACCTGTGTGTCATTGTGTTTGCACAGAGTGTGCATTTTATCGAACACCTGGAATGATCAGCTGTGAACATCTGGCTCTGTGGACTAAGCCCTTCCCTGAGTGGGTACTGATGTCCACTGAGAAACTGATCTGCATTCATCTTCACTTACTTCATTACAGAGAAGGGACAGGTTTTCTGCACCATCCACCTGCCAACATCTCTGTAGCTGCCTGATCACTGTTCAGAGGAGATGGAAGAGGGAAATCACTCAGAGGTGACTGAGTTCATTCTCTCAGGACTGACAGATCGTCCGGAGCTGCAGGTTCCCCTGTTTGCAGTGTTCCTACTGATTTATGGTATCACCCTGATGGGGAATGGGGGGATGATCTTGTTAATCACGATTGATCCCCAACTCCACACCCCCATGTACTTTTTCCTCAGGAATTTGTCTTTCTGTGACCTCTGCCTTTCCTCGGTAATTTCCCCTAAGATGCTGCTGAATTTCTTAGCCAAGAGGAAAAGTATTTCTTACACTGCCTGCTCTGTGCAAATGTATCTCTCTATCATTTTTGCAGATGTTGAGTGCCTCTTGCTGGCTGTGATGGCGTATGACCGTTATGTGGCCATCTGTAACCCGCTGCTCTATACAGTCACCATGTCCAGGCAGCTTTGTAAACAGCTGGTGGCTGGGGTGTACACTGTAGGGGTGGTGGATTCAATGATAATCACGTGTTGTATATTTCGACTGTCATTCTGCAGCTCCAACATCATCAATAATTTCTTCTGTGACATCCTCCCACTGCTGGCGCTCTCCTGTTCTGACACCCACATCAATGAGATTGTGATCTTTGCTTCCATGAGCTGCATTCAAGTGATCAGCTTTGTGACTGTCCTCCTCTCCTATGTCTATATCATCTCCACCATCCTGCAGATCCGTGAGGGCCGGCACAAACCCTTCTCCACTTGCACTTTCCACTTGACGTCTGTGGTCCTGTATTTTGGCACCCTCTTCTTCATGTATTTACGTCCCACCTCCAGCTATTCCATGGACACAGACAAAGTGACCTCAGTGTTTTACATGCTATTGATCCCCATGTTGAATCCCCTCATCTACAGCCTGAGGAATACGGAGGTGAAGGATGCCCTGAGGAAAGCAATGAATAAACTCCTAACCAATTTTTGAATCTGTTTAGTGGTGGGGAATGGGGAATGGAAATAGGTGAATTCAATTCCCAGCCTATTACAAAGTAATTTTGCAGAGTCCATGGGAGTATTCTTCTTTATTGTATTGTTATTATTATTATTTTTTCTATTCCTACAAGGTCTGCAGCCGCCAACTGAGATCAGTGGACAAAACATGGGAAGCATGACAGGGCCAGCGAGAGAGAATGATTTTATAAGCTGGTGGCTTGGGGCATCCACCTAGAGGGTGAAATGTTCAACTTCACATCTCAGGACATTGGGTGGCAGTTCCAAAGGGGTTTCTGTGACCCAACCAGTTACACAGAGTTTTAGGAATAAAAATAGGAATAAAATTGCAAAAGTGTGTGTGTGTGTGTGCGTGTGGAGGGAGGATAGCACAAGAACCCATGAACTTCAATTGCAGTAAGGGTGGTTTAGGTTGGACATTAGGAAACAGATCCCAACAGTGAGGGTGCCTATGTACTGGAATAACTTGCCTCGGAAGTTTGTGGAATCTCCACTTTGGAGATTTTTAAGAGCAGGCTAGAGAAACACCTGTCAGGGATGTTCTAGATAATATTCAGTTCTGCTGTGTGTGCAGGGGACTGGACTAGATGACTTCTCAAGGTCCCTTCCATTCCTATGATTCTATGATCACACAAGGAGCCCTGCACTGGGAGGAGGGGGGACGCCAGCCAGAGCACTGGGCAGGGCAATAGACACACATCTGCCAACACTTGATATTCAGCTCCACTGTACCCCCCACCACACACACACACAGGGTGCCTAATGCGCACACACAGAGAAGGCGCAGTACACACACACACACAATGCCAACTTCACACCAAACACATACACACACAGCCTGACAGTGAGCTCAATCAGAATGCAGAATAATCTCTTCTGGGAATCTGGGAGAGCTGCAATATTTCCAACTCTCCTGAACAAAAAGAACCGAAGGGGATTCTGCTGCCCTGGCAGAGAGATAGGACTCAATTTCCAAACCAGTCTTTTCCATCGGCAGCTTTTGTGAGGCCACGTTTAGGCTTATAAAATAGATCAACAGAGCTCTGTCACACAGGGTGGGGAAACATTTCCCACCCTTTGCGAGGCAGTTAGCTTGTACTGACCCTCAGTGTCATTCTTCCATTGACCTAGCTATTGCCCCTTGGGGATGTGGATTTACTATGTCGAAGGAAAAACCCTGCCATCAACGTGGAAATCATCTACACTATGGTGCTGCTGCACACCATTGCTGAGTCACTGTAATGGCCTGAGGATAGACATTCCCTGACTCGATGGAGGAGTTTTCCCCCTTCCAATTAAAACGATTTTTCTCTCCTTTTCCATCATTCTTCTCTCTCCCTTGTAAAGCTCTTTCCTTCTTTTTATGGGTAAATAGGTTCAGAAATTTTTACTCTCAGCATAATTCCTTCCTTCCCCTCCCATGAATGTCATTTCAATTAAAGGCCGAAATGCTCTGAAACTGACTTGTTTGCCCATGACTTGGTGGTACCTCTTTGTTTTTCCTCCCTTCACTTATAACGAGTTAAGACAGGTTTCAGAGTAGCAGCCGTGTTAGTCTGTATCCTCAAAAAGAAAAGGAGGACTTCTGGCACCTTAGAGACTAACACATTTATTTGAGCATCAGCTTTCGTGAGCTACAGCTCACTTCATCAGATGCATTCAGTGGAAAATACAGTGGGGAGATTTATATACACAGAGAACATGAAACAATGGGTGTTACCATACACACTGTAGCAAGAGTGGTCAGGTAAGGTGAGCTATTACCAGCAGGAGAGCGGGGAGGGGGGAAACCTTTTACAGTGATAATCAAGGTGGGCCATTTCCAGCAGTTGACAAGAACCTCTGAGGAACAGTGGGGGGCGGGGGGAATAATCATGGGGAAATAGTTTTACTTTGTGTAATGACCCATCCACTCCCAGTCTTTATTCAAGCCTAAGTTAATTGTATCCAGTTTTCAAATTAATTCCAATTCAGCAGTCTCTCGTTGGAGTCTGTTTTTGAAGTTTTTTTTTGTTGAAGAATTTCCACTTTTAGGTCCACTTTTACTTTTAGGTAATCGAGTGACCAAAGAGATTGAAGTGTTCTCCGACTGATGCGTAGGAGAGGTTTTAGTTGGGGGCTGAAGGTGATGGCTAGTGGCGTTCTGTTATTTTCTTTGTTGGGCCTGTCCTGTAGTAGGTAACTTCTGGGTACTCTTCTGGCTCTGTCAATCTGTTTCTTCACTTCAGCAGGTGGGTTCTGTCACAATCCATCCCCCAGTCCAACGGCTGCTTCCTTTATCCCTTCAGATGCAGTGAATCAATGGGCAGAGAGACAGAGAGAGAGAGAGCACGTGAGAGAGTGCACAGCTCCTTGGGATGTCTCCACCTTCTTTTTAGAATCCTACTCCCCCTTTGAGAAACATTTCCACCTGGTTACCAGAAGACAAAATGTGTATGTAGAAGGATGTTCCCTGCTGCTTTTTCCTCACCTTTTGAACTTCCTTTGTTTCCCTTCCTGCTTGGTGACTCTGGTTTGGTTTCCCCAGGAAGAGCCACTGAGTTTGGCTGGGCAGGTCATGGATAGACCTGGGCAGGTCATGAATAGACTTGGTTCCATGTGCCAGTGTGAAAGTGAAGGTCGGTAGACAGGTGTCAGTGTGGGTCACAGGAAGACGCCCAGAGTGCCCTGCGAAGCCGTGGGCTCATGACTGGCAAGGAGCCTGTCTGGGTCTAGGAGTGTGTGATTCCATCCCTTCCATCCTCTGACAGTCTGTTTCCATAGCCTCTTTCCTCCCCTGTCTCTGGTTCCCGCCTGAAGGAGGTTTGAAAAGCCACTGTGTGATCTGATCACCTCGCCCAAAGTGACAGAGTATGTGGCACCAGCTCTTCAGCTCTTTGCTGAAGGGGGGCTGTAAGACAGTTGTGGAGGCCCGAAACAAACCTTCCCTGTGTGAGTGGGACGAGTGAAAGATCTGTAGGGATTCTGGGAGCCAGGGGGTCCAAAAGGGATTCCCACACTCACCAGGTAAAATGCGGGCCAGTGAGTCAAAAAGGATCACCGTCCTCCCAAAAGGCACACACTAGTTCACTTGCAAGTTTCTGGAAAAAATTGGAATTGGTATACCAGGGATAGGGATCATTTAAAATTGAAGTGAAAGTTTTGACCTTGACATGGTTGTGCACCTCAGAAGTGCACTTCTGGCCAATGTCAGAGTGAGGCATATTTCTACTGGCATGAAGAAACGGAAGGGGGAAAAAAACCAGCTCCGTGAATCTCAAATGAGGAGTCACAAGGACTCCCAGGAATAACTTACAACATGATTAAAAGAGATAAAAATAAAATTGGCAAAGAATTTAAATCCAACTAAGCCCGCAAGAAATATTAAGTAACAGAAGCCCCTTATGTTCACTCCTCAGACAGTGTCTCCCTGTACTGAGGAAATGTTCCCCTTGCACCAATTCCTGGGCTTTGGTGCTTTGGGTCATGAGACCTCGGAGTCTGCACATGCACCCTGGTCTCCTACGGAATTGTATAACTTACTTAAAAAATTTCCAAAAATAACAAAGGACCCTGTTAAATTCAAAGAGGAATTGCAAATTGTTATAAATTGTTATAACCCTACATGGGCAGATTTAAACCAGCCTCTACAAGGGATCATGCCTCGGGAAACACTGAGTCACCTTCGTGAAGAAGCTCACTGGCTCAAGCAAAATCCAGGCCATGAGCAGGAAAAGTTAAATAAAATCAGTAGAAGCTGTTCGACAAAATTCTCACTGTCTGCCCAAAGAAAGCTGACTGGAGCAAAAAATAGCACCTGTAAACTAAGTAAAAATAAGAATTTGAATAAAACCCAAATACTCTCACCGCCACATTAAAACTATGTTCAGGACCTTCCAGCTCCAGAACATACAGGGACCCCATAATAGCCGCCCACTGTGGGGGGAGAAGAGGAAGGCCAAACCAAGTCCCCACCGTTCAGCTCCCCTCGGGACCCAGTGATGGTGCATGTTCCTATTGCAAGCAAATGGGTCACTGGATACAGGAAATGTCCCTACTGCCCTGATCAATCCAGAAGCGGTAGGGGTGGGCAATACTCTTATTCCCCACCCCGTCTCTTCACCTCTGTCCATTTCTATCAGTCCTTTGTTTGACCATCATGCTTTCCTCCTAAGCCCTTGTTCACCTGCGAACCTTTTGGGAAAAGACTTGGTGTGTAAATTAAATTGTATAATCTGCTGTACCCCAAATGGCGTGTGTCTGGACATGCCCGATCCTGCTCACAATAAGGTCCTGGCAGTTTACAGGAGAAGACCGACCCCAACCCTTCCTCGTTGCAACAGGAAATGCTGGCTAAGGTCTCTCCCTCCTTGTAAGCCTTGTGAGCCGATCATGCCAATCAGGTTGGATGCACTGCGTCTGCCCAACTCGTTAAGATTTGCCTAAACCCAGCAAGACCCCTTCCTGAGGTGCAGCAGCACCCTCTATCAAAACAGGCCAAGGGAAAATCCAACCTGCTCTTAACTCCTGCATTCAGCAAGGAATCATTATTCCTATGGTCAGTGAGTGTAGCTCCCCCATTTTACCGTGCTGTTAATACTGCTGTACTCCCTACCTTTCCTGTTGTCTCTAGCCCTGCAACTATCCTTTCCTACAAAGCACCAGTGCTGAGGGGTTGTTACCACCTCAAATAAGGGAAAGGTTGTATTAAGTCTGGACATAAAGAATTAAGGTTATTGTTAAATAAGATGCATCTAGATATGCGAAATAAATGTATGTATAAATAAATAAAAGGGGCGTTAGTCAAAAAGCCCACCCTCCTTGCTAAATTGGTCGTGAAACAATGCCTGTGTCCATGGAAAGAAATAATGCAACAAGAAAAAAATAAAGGATTGGGCCCAGACAAGCAGGCAACCACAGTAGAGGAAGTTAAAAGAAAGAAAGTGAGAGGTTAACTCTATAGTTACTGGAGGAAATTAAGTAGTGAAACTTTGTACGAATGTTAAAAGAAGGTGTTATAAAAAGAAAGTTCTTGGTTTCTTTTAAGCCATTCCTTTGAAGAAAGGGCACATTTCTCTGGAAGAATTTCTGTAAATAATCCAGGAAAAGGTTATTTAAGTGAAATCATTTAACTGTGAACAATTTAGGCAAATTAGCTAAAAAACACTCCTGGTGTGTACAATCTTTGTTTTATAAGTTTAAGATAAATTGGTGTTGTTTTCAAATTGTAAAACCAAAAAAATACTTTTGCCAGACAAAAGAAACTAGTGTTGTATTTAGCATTTAATCCTTAAGGTGACTTAATGCTTTACAAGATTTAAAATGTTTTTAAATAAAGACCAAAGTTGTGGTTGCAGCAGGACAGTCAAAGCCAGAAAAATGGAAAAAGATTTTAAATCTGTTTTGGTAACTTGTCTATAAAACAAATACAGGAAAATATGGGGAGTAATTCCTCAGTTTTGCCTGCAATCAGCAAGGGCATTTGTAAAAAAATAATATTTTAAGCAATACTGCCAACAGTGTGTAATCTGTCAGGAACATAGTATTGGTAAAGCTGTCAAGGTTAGGCAGGCAGCACATCCCCCTTCCTGGGGACCTTTTGTAAATATTCAAATGGATTTTATTTAAATGTCTAAATGTTGTAATTTTAAGTATGTTAGTTTTAGTTCATGTATTTTCCAACTGGGTTGAGGCCTTTCCCTATAAAAAGGCAGAGACCAAAACTGTTGTAAAACTTTGTTTAAGGATTTTGTACCACAATTTGGCATACCTGTGAGTAGCAACAGTGATAGTGGACCTAATGTTATTGAACAAATTATAAGAAGTTATGTGTAGCTTTACAGATCCAACACAATCTCCACTGCCCCCACCACTCGCAGTCTCCTGGGACAGTAAAACGTCAAAATGGGATTCTGAAAAATAAACTGGCCAAGATCTGTGCTAAAACAAATTTAAAGTGGCCAAATGCCCTCCCATTAGCATTAATGAATATGAGGGCCACTCCCAACCGAAAGACTGGACTTAGCCCTCGTGAAATTCTAACAGGGCACCCGATGTGACTACTGGCTGTGCCCCCACTGGCCCTGGCTCAGATGGACAGTCATTTAATGGATGACACAATGCTTAATTATTGTCAGGCACTAACAAAATGTGTTAGGTCTGTTTATATACAGCAGCCCTGCCACTCGCTGAAACCAGGAGTTTCCAGGAGCTATATAGAGGTCCATTAGCAAGGAACTGCCTTGAACCCATGCTGAAAGACCCTTATTCAGTCCTGTTAATAATCAACACCTCAGTGAAGTGCCAAGAATTGACTATCTGCCCATGTTTCTCACTGTAATGGCTTTCCTTCTGGCGTTGTTGCTCCTTCTGGACAGCAGGAGTGAAGGACAAAGTGAAAAGCCGGTACCCTCTCCCTTATCCACTGACAAAACTACTGTGCATTTGGACTTTGCTCGAAGAACCAAACCATTACAGGGTGACGTGCTAGTAACCTCTCCCCTGCAAAATGCCAAAGCACGGCTGTCCCAAGAAAGAAGAAGGAACACTCGCTCTGCTGAAACCACCAAAGTCCAGGGATTCCTGACTACAAAAGACAATTAAGAATTGGACATGATGGAAAAGACAAGGTATTGTTTACTGGAAAGGATGGAGTTGTGGACACTTTGCTTGGGAATGGGGCACAACTTGGTATTTGGGGTTTCTTCTGGGGGTGGCAAAATGCACCATTGGGCAAGTAACCTGGGGATGGACTGTCCTCCCTAATTGGCTCCCAGACAATGGATATCCAAAACGCCTTGCTACCACAACCATTAACCCCACCATCCCTTCCTCCATTAACCTAACCGCCATCCCCACAACCTACCCAAATATAGATGATACCCTATATTCAAATGAAACCCAATGGCCAAAACCTTCGCATTTCAGTGATTTATGGAAATTTTGCTCGGAGAAATTATTTTTTAAGGTTCAGGACCATTCATATGAGCGAATGATTGAGTGGAGAACAGATGGGTTGGTGGATATAGAAATATATGATATCACTGCAACTGAGCCCCAGAAGTCAGAAATTAAAATTAATGGGGCTCATAGCTGGACAAAGATGATGGCCATTCCTGGAGTTTGTAGCATAATAGATAGAAAAAGGCCCTTACTGTTATTTAATCACCCAACTGGTAAATAATCAAACAGATACCCAGAAAGTTTGTTCTGCTGCTGAAAAGATTACTGGTACTGAAAATGCCCCAGTAACCAACCATTGGCCTGTGCCCTATTGTAATATACCCCATCCTAGGCCATTGATGTGATGCCTCTCAGCCTTTTTGGGAAGGTGTTTAGCCAGCAGATGTGGTCTAATACTTCACAAGGGAGAGATGTGTCAGTGTGTTGGGACACCGATGGACTGTATTTCATGCTACACTAGGGACTGTAAAATTTACACCACCCTTATCTACTTTTCAGATTACCTCTATATATCCTAATTGTTCAAAAGGAGCTGCCATTCGGTTGGCACAGCAAAGCACCTGGGTTTCCGCTAGAAAGAAGAGGGACTTGGCTGGACACCTATGGGATGGTGCAAATTGTGTAACTGCAATCTCAAATATCCATAAAAGTCAGCAACATGAGGAAAAATTGGGACAGCTGGAAAAAGCCATGGACCTTATTACTGGAGCACAGCTAGCCCAGGTTCAGGCTGGTGTTAGTGAATTATACGTTATATCCACCCTTAGTTCAATGACCCAAAAGCTGTTAACAGAAATGGTATTAGGTATCACCAATGCTGGAAAGGCATTGCAGTGGGATGTGGCTTGTTCGGAGGTTCAGAATTTTCTGAATGACCAGCTTAAGGCCATTCAGAAGGATCTTGAACATCAGGCATGGCCTACTGCCCTTACAAATACCTCAGGAGTTCCATGTAATCTGTGGAGACATACTTGGAGATTTTCTGAATGGAGATGCAAGCATTCACAGTGCTCCTTCCAAGCATACGGGCCACTCCGAGGGGTATGGGCGCCCACCTGCTGAATCCTGCCAGGTCCATGGGGAGGATGCATGTGGGATTGGATAATTCACAGAGACATTTGGGAAGTTGAACTACCTGATTTGGTATGTCCTAAAAAATTAGGTATGCCCAACCGATTTGTAGTCAGTGCTTCTGGAATAATGCCCGAGATTTGGGTAGGGATTGGAAGCTAATGGACACTCTGTCCATTAGAGCCCCCTCAACTTCAGTGTGTATGTAAACTAAAACCAGGAGAAGTTGTCACTGTTCATGACAACATTTGTTGGAAAGGTATGGGACACAGGACTACCCTGACAGGACGCCTACTTTTCCAAACTAATAATAGTTTTGTCCATCTTGAAACCACCACCTTGAATGATGTACATTTTAATCTCACCACAGCTGCAGGCAATCATATCATTCATTGGCCTGCAGATAAAACTCTGCAATTAGCCCCTTCGGTTCCAGATACCCTTTAACTGGACTGCTTTAGTACCTGCCCGATTCCAAAATTTGCTTTCAATCCTACCAGAGTTTCAGAAAATTTCCCAATTACAGGGACAAATTCACATGCTCCAAAATATATAGCAAGCCAAAAAGAATGCCTTTAATACTGCCTATAGAATGTCTACTTTGTGTACCCAGACTAATGTATTGTGTTTTGTGGCTAAAGCTATACAACAATCCCAACCACATCATATTATCCCCATGGGAATGCTGTTGCTTTTACCGCTGTTTAGCATAGGGTTATGTTCTTGCTGCTGTAAGAAATGTATTTATCATTGCCGATCCAGCCCTAGACCTGCCAACCTCGGTGCAAGGAAGCAGGTGGCACTCATGATTGTAAATGAAATGTGTGACACAGTTTGGGCAGAAGAACAGGAGGACGAAAAGGAGAAAATTAACAGGCTCATGGATATAGAAGTATAGGCCCAATTTGGTGCCAAAAATGCACCAAATGGGGGAATGTGAAGGAACATCTAGTAGGCCTAAACTAATAGGCCAAAAACTTTGGTCAAACTAACTGTGCATATGAAGCATAAGAAGAGAGTGAGGAAAATTCCATTAAGGGGCAATTGTAAAAGCACAGCTTAAGAAATGTAACCATAACAGCTAAAAGTTAAAAAAAAAAATGTTAAGCGCAAAGGAAACACCAGTCAATAACAGGAAAAGCTTGTTTTGCTAAACTCCAAGTATGGCAAAGCTACAGTTAAAGCTTGTACTACATGCCAAATAAGGGAAATGCTGTTGAATGAAGTGGTTTAACAAATTGTGGTTTTCAGCAATATAAGCTTCTGTATTTCTGTTTACGCCAGGGCAGCTCCAGCTGACTCTCCCTGTATGCGCATGCATGAAGAAAGGAGCCTCAGGTTTGTTCTGGTCCAAACACAACATGTGGTTAATTTCCCACCACACTGTTTAGAAACAAAATTAAGTAGAACACACATTTCTTTGTTTACGACAGAGAGGTTTGCCAGCCTCAGTTTGGAATATGTATTAAGAACACGACACAATGTAATCTTCTAACTTCATAAACATTATCAAAAATATTAACATTTACAATGACTGCAAGACTAGTTTTAGTTAACTCGTAGACTTATTTAGAATCTTACAGCTGAGCTCTCTGTGCAGATAATATGCATGCAATAGGGATAGTTTTGTGAACTGCAGAACTCTGTAGCATGCTGTGGTCTCCTCCTGAGCTCCTCTGGTCATCATGTGGTCTCCATCAAGCAAAATGAGTGAACCTACCTTTCCTACTTTGGGGAGAAACCTATCAACAGAAGGGCATAAGATACTCTGGTGATTGGCATCCTATAAATAGCTGCATAATTTGGAGTGCCAGGACAATGAGGTGATTCTGAAACCAGGAATGCTTGTGAAGATATCAGCTATGGATGCCAATAATTAGTACATTTCACTTGTATCTAACTTTCAGTTCCTTTGATTCCAAATGTGTTGCTAAGCCTGGTTGAAATTTTTTCTTGAGAAGTCTTTTTTGATGGGAAATTGGATTTTCAGTTCAACTACTTTTTGCATAAAATTATGTTTTTCCCTGGAAATTATGAGCTTTCCATCAAAAAAGCCAAACTTCCCTCCTCCCTAAACCATGGCTGTGGGACTTTGGTGATGTTCCAGAGCAGTTCAACAAGAGGAGAGACCATCATGCATCATGGGGGATGTAGTCCAGCATGGGAGCCTGGCCTATGGAAGAGATTGGTGGTGTGTGGTGTCTGAGCACCCCTGTGCTATATCTGAGTCAAAATATTTTAGTGAAAAGATTTTGGTCTCCAGAAGAAATACCCTTTGTGGATCAGCTCTACACAGTACTCGGCTTGCACTGAAAACAGCAGGATGAAATATACCCCTAACCTGAAACTCTGTAACTCTGGTAGTAATTGCATCATTTCATAACACAGTAGGAAGGAGTGGGACAAATTAATCCCCAGGGCACCAATTACACCAAGGTGGCTTTGGTTCACTGAATGGATTAATTAGGTGTTATGGCTGTCTGAGCTCAGGTATTCCCAGTTGCTTCAGGAATCATGTGCCATAGATCACACATCTCAGTATAAAATTTCCCGAATGCTCCAAACTGGTGATTTCTATCGATGGGGAAATGCCACCACATCTCTCTCTCTCTCTTCTCAGCAGGTACGTGCTATTCTCCTGAATTACAGTGTCACACACACACACACTCAGACACCATGGGGATCAGCAGGTATTGAATTCCAGACCTCCAGCATTTAATGCCTCAGCCCCAGCTCCTACCCCTTCAGCAAAAGGAGCAACCTCCTTGGTTGGAAAAAATAGGCAATTACCTAGTCACTGAAGCCAGGGCTTCCCATGATGTCGCTGGGTTTTCATACAGGCTCCAGTAAATGCCAAAAAGCTTAATTAGCACAGTAAGCAAGCTTAACCCCAAATGGACATGTCAAGCCACAGAGCTCCCCTTGCCCAAAGAGGGTGGAAAGATTGTACTCCTTGTAAAGGAAAGTACTCCTTTACTCTCAACCCTTCTTTAGCTAAGAAATAATCCCTTCACACTGATTTTCTCACAGCAGAGTCACAAGTCATTGTTTTCTGTTTGGATGAGTGAACAGGAGTGTTTGTGGGGGGGGGCACGATTAACCTGAACTGTATTGTATTTGCACCGTGTATGTATCTTATCGAACACCTGGAATGACCAGCTGTGAACATCTGTCTCTGTGGACTAAGCCCTTCCCTGAGAGGGTACTGATGTCCATTAAGAAACTGATCTGCATTTATCTTCACTTACTTCATTACAGAGAAGGGGCAGGTCTTCCGCACCATTCATCTGCCCACATCTCTGAAGCAGCCTGATCTCTGTTCAGAGGTGATGGAAAAGGAAAATCACTCGGAGGTGACTGAGTTCATTCTCTCAGGACTGACAGATCGTCCAGAGCTGCAGGTCCCCCTGTTTGTGGTGTTCCTACTGATTTATGGTATCACCCTGGTGGGGAATGGGGGGATGATCTTGATAATCACGACTGACTCCCAACTGCACACCCCCATGTACTTTTTCCTCAGGAATTTGTCTTTCTGTGACCTCTGCATTTCCTTGATAATTTCCCCTAAGATGCTGCTGAATTTCTTAGCCGAGAGGAAAAGCATTTCTTACACTTCCTGCGCTGTGCAAATGTCTCTCTCTATCGTTTTCGCAGATGTTGAGTGCCTCTTGTTGGCTGTGATGGCATATGACCGTTATGTGGCCATCTGTAACCCACTGCTCTATACGGTCATCATGTCCAGGCAGCTTTGTAACCAGCTTGTGGTTGGGGTGTACTCTGTGGGGATTGTGGATTCAATGATATACACGTGTTGTACATTTCGGCTGTCATTCTGCAGCTCCAACATCATCAATCATTTCTTCTGTGACATCCCCCCGCTGCTGGCGCTCTCCTGTTCTGACACCCACATCAATGAGATTATGATGTTTGCTTTCACGTTGTGCTTTACAGTGAGCATCTTTGTGACCATCCTCCTCTCCTATGTCTATATCACCTCCACTATCCTGCAGATCCGCTCCGCCGAGGGCTGGCGCAAAGCCTTCTCCACCTGCACTTTCCACTTGACCTCTGTGGTCCTGTTTTATGGCACCCAACTCTTCATGTATTTACGTCCCACCTCCAGCTTTTCAATGAACACGGACAAAATAGTCTTAGTGTTTTACACATTGGTGATCCCCATGTTGAACCCCCTCATCTACAGCCTGAGGAATACGGAGGTGAAGGACTCCGTGAGGAGAGCAATGAATAAACTGCTAACCAATTCTTGAATCTCTTTAACTCAGTCCTGGTTTAGTGATGGGGAGTGGAAACAGGTAAATTCAATTCCCATCCCATTACAATGTAATTTCGCAGAACCTGTGGGCATATTGTTCATTATTATATTGTTATTATTATTAATTTGTTTGTATTCCAACAAGGCCTCTAGGCCCCAACTAAAATCAGGGCTTTGTTAGGCTATTACCCCATCAAAATTCCAGGAGGCATCTGTTGCAGATGTGTGAATATTTGTGACGGGCTTCTGTAGAATTGTTCATTGTTCCGTAGAATTGTTCATTTTATTAATATAACTTCAAAAATAAAGTTTTATGAATGCAACTACATTCATTCATAAAACCAGATACCCCAATAACTGGCTAATTGAGTTTCACTTTCAATCCAATTGCTGCTTATATCGCTGAAACTTACACTGTTTCAACATTGTAACGTCTTCTAACTGTTTGCCATTCCTTACACTTGTCCATATTGTAACACAAACTCCATTTTAACTTGTCCCAAACTCCATTTTAAAATGCTCACTCTCTTTTGTAAAAGTTTGTTGCAACCTTCATTTTTGCAAAACCCTGCTGTAATCTTATTAGTGTAGTTTAGATGTGTGAATGATGGATATATGTATGGATGATGGAATCAACCTCCAGCCCCAGCCTGTCCTGATGAAATAAAGTGTAAACGCCAATGGCTGAAGATGCAGACAACAGCCCTGACAAAGCAAGAAGAGTCCACCCTCAAAAGAAAAGAACAAAAGTACAATTGAAGAAACATCAAAGCCAGTTCCTAGGCTGAAAGTCATGTCTGCAACTGACGGGTGATCAATCACACCGAACCCAGAGGCAGCGTGACAGAACAAGACCTATAGACTCTGGATTCAAACTAAAGCCTACAAAAAGGATGGGTGAGATGGATCACTTTGGAGGGTAACATTCTGCTGCCAACATGGAAGGGCATTGGTGCATGCCCAACAGTGCCCCAGTTCTTCCTTGTGCCTGGCTTTCCTGGCCAGTTAGCCGTCACAAGCTACAAACCCAGGCCACGAAATCAAGTTACATTCAGGACTGGTAACTAACTAGCAGCTGCAGAACATTTGATGTGTGTGTGTAAATATATATACATAGGTATTAGATATTATTTATTGGTCAGAAATCAAATTGTGTTATAATAAAAATGGCATCTTGTCTTGTCCCCTGAAAGGATCCGGGATAGTTTTCTGCTTTGTAGTGGGTTTGGTTCTGATATGCAGTTGCAAGTATGAAGTGTGTGGTTTCCATGGCTGAACCAAAGGGAGTTTTGTATCTTCCACCCTCCTGATATTCTGCAGCCCTTTATGTCCTCTGTGGGGTTCTTGTGTAGATTTTCGCCAGGATTGGTTCTGCACGTAAGTCCTATGGACTCTGAAGAATAGGGATTCTGGGAACTGTACAGCTCGGGTTACGGAGAGTGAGAAATGGCTAGAGCTAGGCCAATAGTTGATTTTTGAGTTCATGGGTGGTTACAAAAAATTGAAAAACAAATTCACTTCAACCTGAACCAAATCTGAAAATTCCTCAAATGTTTGGCAAATTGAAAACATTGACAGAAATGTCCTGTGGGGTGGAAGGAACTATTTAGCATGACCAGAAATGGAACATTTCCTTTCCTTCCTGGATACTTTTTGATGTAAATACAAAGACAATGTAGGGCCACACTGACAAAATGAATGGGAATGGAAGAGACGGTAAAGGTGCTGCTTCCCCTGTAGACTTTAAATGAGTGATTAGATCACTCCTGTGGGAAGTGGGAGATCCCGGTCCATCCCCCCTCTGTCTGATGGGGAGAAACAATTTGAAAGTGGGTCTCCCACATTTCTGGACAGGATCCTGGTGACTGCGCTATGTTCTGTCCTGCATCGTTCTCAGGACTGGTCTACGCTACGTGTGTAAATTGATCTAAGTTATGCTGCTTCAAGTTGACTAATTTAGTCTGACTTACAGCGGTGTCCACACCTTGCTATGTCAACCGGAGAGTTGTGTAACTGAAGTAGTGTAACACTAATCATCTGACAATGTTAGATCGGCCCTGAGGAAGATCTATGATGGAACATAGTATTGGGGGGGGGGGTGGAGTACAGACTTCAACAGGTGAGCGCTCTCCTATTGACTTAGCATGTCTTCCCCAGACCTGCTCAATCAATACCATTTCATCTATTGCAGTAGTCCCGATTGAGCCAGTTGTGTAGATATGGCCTCTGTCTCTCCTGTTGAAACTATTGCATTGTGGATAAAACACAGGAAGAATCACAGGGCCAGAAAGAGAGAATGACTCTACAGACAAGTAGTTTGGGGCACCGATGTGCTCAACTTCATGTCTCTGTTCCAATGTTTTTTTTAATTAGTTTTCCACCTTAGAACAACTTTGAAAGGAGAGATTGAGAGCAACCCAGACTGGAATAGTACATCACTCAGGGGCTGGGATGCTTTTTGGAAATACAGGAAAACCAAGTGTATATTTTTGCCCAGCACTGGACAGAAGGGGGAATTGAACCTGGATCTCCCACCTCACAGGTGAACAGCCTAACTATTGAGCTAAAAATTACAAAGAGAGGGAGCATCACCACCTCCTACCAGTGGCTGCTTTGCGACCGGCACCTAAATCCTCCTCCCCCACAAACATTGTTTTGGGACAAGGCTATTAGGAGACTTTCTAACACATTTGTGAATAGTTTCAGGTCAACCCCAACAGCATTGTTTTTCACAATAAATTATTCATAAATCTAATAGTGAAAAGCGCAAGGTCATGCATTTAGGGATTAATAACAAGAATTTTTGTTATAAACTGGGGACGCATCACTTGGAAGAAACAGAAAAGGAGAAGGACCTTGTAGCATTGGTTCAACGCAGAATGACTATGAGCCCACAAGGTGATATGGCTGTGAAAAAAGCTAATGCGGTCTTGGGATGCATCAGGCGAGGTATTTCCAGTGGAGATACGGAGGTGTTTGTGCCGTTATCCAAGGTACTGGTGAGACCTCCTCTGGAGTATTGTGTGCAGTTCTGGTCTCCCATGTTTAAGAAAGATGAATTCAAACTGGAACAGGTACAGAGAAATGCTACTAAGATGATCCGAGGAATGGAAAACCTGTCTTATGAAAGAAGACTCAAGGAGCTTGGCTTGTTTAGCCAAACCAAAAGAAGGCTGAGGGGAGATATGATTACTCTCTGTAAATATATCAGAGGGATAAATACCACAGAGGGAGAAGAACTCTTTAAGCTCACTACCAATGTGGACACAAGAACAAATAGATAAAAACTAGCATCAGGAAGTTTAGACTTGAAATTAGACGGACGTTTCTAACCATCAGAGGAGTGAAGTTCTGGAATAGCCTTTGAGGGGAAGCAGTGGGTGCAAAAGACATATCTGGCTTTAAGACTAAGCTTGATAAGTTTATGGAAGGGATGATATGGTAGGCTAGCCTAATTTTGGCAATTAATTGATCTTCAACTCTTAGCGGTAAATATGCCCAATGGCCTGTGATGGGATGTTAGATTGGGTGAGATCTGAGTTAGTACAAAGAATTCTTTCCTGGGTGCCTGGCTGATGAGTCTTGCCCACTTGCTCAGGGTTTACCTGATCACCATATTTGGGGTCGGGAAGGAATTTTCCTCCAGGGCAGATTGTCAGAGGCCCTGGGGGGTTTTCACCTTCCTCTGAATCGTGGGGCCTGGGTCACTTGCTGGAGGATTCTCTTCACCTCGAAGACTTTCAACCGTGATTTGAGGATTTCAATAGCTCAGACAGAGGTTAGAGGTTTGTTACAGGAGCGGGTGGGTGAGATTCTTTGGCCTGTGTTGTACAGGAGGTGAGACTAGACATTGATAATGGTCCTTTCTGACCTGAAAGTCTATGATTCTATGATTAGTCCGGAAAAAAATCACCCATTTCTAGATACTTTCATGTCCCAACACTGGGAATTTCCTTTAAGAGACTCTTGGAGAAGTGACCAGCACATGAAGTGGAATACAGTCATCTCAGTTACAGCGCAGGCAGGATGCTGTGGTCAAGCTTATGTGGGAGGAAACTGACATGCTCCTCTGCATGGTGGATCTAATGCGGGAAAGGCAGCAAGACCACAGACTGCTGCTGCAGCCTCTGAATAACAGCCCTCCCTCCTCCCCAAGTTCCATAGCCTCCTCACCCAGATGCCCAAGAACACGAGGGGAGGGGGAGGCTACAGGGACCCACTCAGTCAACCCCAGAGGATTGCACAAGCAGCAGAAAAATGGCATATCCTAAATGTTGATTTGGTTTCTGTACTTGTCCTTCCCTCCTCCTCCACCCCCCTAACCCAATACCTCTCTCCCCTATCTAGCTTCTGATTTCTCTCAATGTTTTGTTCAACAAATAATGAAGAAAGGTTTTTAAACAATTGTGACTATATTTCCTTTCATATATATAGAGGGGGTGGGTAACTTTAAGAGAAACAGACACAATTCTCACACCGTACCCTGGCCAGACATGAAACTGGCTTTCAAAGCTTCTCTGATGTGCAGCACACCCTGCTGAGCTCTTCTAATCGCCCTGGTGTCTGGCTGTGCAAAACTGGCCACCAGGCGAGTTGCCTCAACCTCCCACCCTGCCATAAATGTCTCCCACTTACTCTCATAGATATTGTGGAGCACACCACAAGCAGCAATTACAATTGGAATATTGGGGGTGCTGATATCTAACCGAGTCAGTAAACTGTACCAGCATGCTTTCAAATGTCAAAACGCACATTCTGCCACCATTCTGCACTTGCTCAGTCTGTAGTTGAACAGCTCCTGACTACTGTCCAGGCTGCCTGTGTATGGCTTCATGAGCCATGGCATTAAGGGGTAGGCTGGGTCCCCGAGGATAACTATGGGCATTTCAACATCCCCAACAGTAATTTTTTGGTCTGGGAAGTAAGTTACTTCCTGCAGCTGTTCAAACAGACCAGAGTTCCTGAAGATGCAAGTGTCGTGCACCTTTCCCGGTCATCCCACGTTGATGTCATTGATGCTTGCAGCACCATGGAAAAGTACCACTTTAGGTTTATGTACTGGCCGCCCCAGTGTTCCGGGGCCAAGATAGGGATATGAGGTCTGTCTATCACCCCACTGCAGTTAGGGAACCCCAGCGCATTAAAGCCATCCACAATGGTCTGCACATTTCCCAAAGTCACTACCCTTGATAGCAGCTGGTCAATGATTGTGTTGGCTACTTGCAGCACAGCAGGCCCCACAGTGGATTCCCCCACTCCAAACTCATTCCCGACTGACCGGTAGCAGTCAGGCATTGCAAGCTTCCACAGGGCTATGGCCACTCCCTTCTCAACTGTGAGGGCTGCTCTCATTTTGGTGTCATTGCACTCAGGGCAGGGGACAGCAAGTCACAAAGTTCCATGAAAGTGGCCCTATGCATATGAAATTTTCTCAGCCACTGGGAATCATCCCATACCTGCAACACTATGTGTTCCCACCAGTCTGTAGTTTTTTCCCGGGCCCAGAATCGACGTTCCACAGCATGAACCTGGCCCAAAACCACCATGATCTCCCAATCACCACATGCCGTGCTGTCTGTGTCCATGTCCTCGTCCTCATCAATATAGTAATCACGCTGCCATCGCTTCCTCACTCGGTTTTGCAGGTACTGCACATACTGCTGGATAATGCGCGAGGTATTTACAATGGTCAAAACTGCAGCGGAGATCTGATCGGGCTCCATGGCTATGGCGCCTGCATGGATAATCCTGAAAAAAGGGCGCGAAACGTAGTAGAGCAGAATGGCAGCAGAAGCTGTGCTGTTCAGTTCACGGTAGCCAAAGAACGGAGGAAAATGGTTGTCTTCTGTATCTTTCACGGATGTGGGAGCCCAGGACAGACAACATGGAGAAGCTCGGAAGCATGGCAATAGCTGGAGAGCAGAGTTGGCGGTGGAAGCTGTGTTGCTCGGTTCACGATAGTAGAGCAGAGTTGGCAGCAGAAGCGTTTGATGAGGAAGAGAAAGAGTAGATACTAAAGATTACATAGGAAAATGAGAGATGGATTCATAGTAGCAAGAGAGCAGCGGTGCACTGACTGCTGAAAGTAGAATGGCATCTGTATGCCAAGAAGGCGTGAAACAATTGTCTGCCGTAGCTTTCTGAGACACACACCCAGAAACACCCGCGAGAATGTTTTTGCCCCATCATGACCTGGGAGCTTAACCCAGTATTCCAATGGGTGGCGGGGACTGTGGGAACTGTGGGATAGCTACCCACAGTGCACCGCTCTGACATTCTATGCTAGCCTTGGTACTGTGGACTCAATCCACTGAATTCACGCTCTTTGGCGGGGACACAGAAGACCGAATGTATAAAATAGCTTCAGAAAATTCGAATAGAATAATTTTGAAATAATTTCATACTGTAGACATACTCTTAGTTAACAGAGACTTTCCCAGTGCCCAGTGTTCAGCCTTTCTGGTCAGTCTGCAACTTCAGCAGTTCTAGCTTCTTCTGGTCTTCACTCTTACTTATTTTTCTTAATTTTCCATCCCTATTTCTCTTACCTGAAAGAAGCAAACAAAAAATAACAAACCAGTAACCACTTTGTCTGTTCTTCACCCACCACACCCAAAACTCACTTAAAATCACTACCAATGTCTCAAAGCAATCAGCTGTGCACAGATCCTGCTCCACAAAAGCTTACATACTCTTGTGGGTGGAAACCCCTTCCCCCAGAAGAGAGATGGGGTGCAATGTCACACTCTGTTTCACAGACTATAAATTATAGGAAACAAATAAAATAAACAGAAGAATCGGGAGGGAGCTGACATGTTGAGAGATACTTTGGAGCAGCATCTGTAGAGATGCTGCAGAGATCTTCTGTGTTAACCACCAGTTTGGGGAGTATCCTCCTTTTTGCAGCCTGCCCTGACCTTGGCATTTTTACTGACGACTGACCCAGGTACTTCCGAGTCACAGGAGGCAGAGAAGCCAGGAGGAGGAGTGATGAGCATGACTTCCAGATGAAGAAGGGGCACAGTGTTTCCTGGGCACAGATCTGGAGTGACAAACTTCAGAGTTTCTGAACAGAAAGAAGCGGGTACTACTTAGGAGAAGGGGGCACTAACATGCCCTGGAGCACTGATAATACCATCCAAGCCCGCACACCTGTGCGGTGTAATTTCCGCTACCATAGTGAAGAAGGGAAGAGTCATCACTGGGCCAACCAGGGATCCCCTGGGTGGGAGGTGATGACCACAGTGTCCTTGTGCATCTGCAGCCGTGCATCAGTGCATGGGCCCATCCCTGTGGTAGCCTCATGCTTTCATGCCAATCGAACACTCCTGCCTCTCGGAGAAGTGGATTAACTACATCGATGGAAAAAACCCTTCCATCAATGTGGGACGCATCTACACTACGGCGCTGCTGCACATCATAGCTGTGTCAATGTAAAGGCCTTAATATAGACATTCCCTGACTCAGTGTGGGATATTTCCCCCTTCCTATTAAAGCTATTTTTCTATCCTTTTCCTGCCACTCTTCTCCCTCCCTTGATAAAGCTCTTTCCTTCTTTCGATAGGTAAATATGTTCAGAAAAGTTAAAATTTCTCTTCTCAGAATAATTCCTTCCTTTCCCTCCCATGAACAGCGTAATCCTTTCATTAACCGAGTTATTGCCTCTCGGAGACATGGATTAACTACATTGAAGGAAAAACCCTTCCATCAATGTGGAAAGCATCTACACTATGGCTCTCCTGCACACCATATGTAAGCCAAGTAATGGCTTTAGTATAGACATTCTCTGAATCGATGGGGGAGTTTCCCCTGTCCTATCAAAGCTATTTTTCTCTCCTCTTCCAGTTACTCTTCTCCATCCCTTGGTAAAGCTCTTTCCTTCTTCTGTTAAGTAAATATGTTCAGAAACATTGAATTTTTCTCCTCTAAGGATAATTCCTTCCTTTCCCTCCCATGGATGGCTCACTGTCATTTCAATTAAAGGCTGAAATGCTCTGAAACTGACTTGTTTGCCTATCACTTCCTTGTACCTCTTTGTTTTTCCTCCCTTCGCTTAAAATGAGTTGAGTACATGCTCAGAACCCTAAAATCAGCCTAAGAGTCGAATCTTTCCCTGTTTGCTAGCCACACCAACATTATCCTTCATACTTCTGGAACTGCTTCCTTGCATGGCAGAGGTTAAATTTGGCTTTGATGACTTTGATATTTACTCCCTGGAGCATCTTTGCTCCCAGGACAACAGGTATGCACAGCAAAGGCAATTAATGTTGTTGTTGTATCTTTCCCTGTGGAAATGGAAAACAAAGAGCCAGAGCATCAGCTGGCCTGGATCGCTGTCTCTCCCATGAGGTCTTTTTAATATGATACAAAACTGAGTTAAACGTATTCCACTTTATTTGTTGGTCACCTCTCCAAATGTCTCTTTAAGTAATTTCTCAGCACTGGGACACAAAGGTGTCTATAAATGGGTGAATTTCTTCTGGACTAATCATTTATTGTCAAAAACAATACCTTTTGGATTGACCTGAAACTATTCACAAATGTGTTACAAATACTCCTAATAGCTTTGTCCCAAAACAATGTGTGTGAGCGGGGGTAGGATTTAGGTATTGGTCGCAACGCAGCCACTGTAGGAAGCGGTGGTGGTCCTTCCCAATGTAATTTTTAGCCCAATAGTTGGGGTGGTCACCTGTGAGGTGGGAGATTCAGGTTCCTTTTCCCCTTCTGTCCAGTCCTGGGCAAGCTTTGTGTGACATTGCACTCTATATGCTTCATGAAAATATGCTCATGAATGTGACGTAACTGATATATGCTTTATGCTAAGTATCCCATGTAACATATCATTATAAAGGTTATAATCTATTAAGTGTGTTTATCCTGTTTGTTCACATGGATTATTTTTATATCTGGAATTAGGAGAATAAGGTATAAATTTGTATTACTGAAGTAGACATTTTAAGTGGAGGCCATTAAAGGTGCTTCAGAATCAATGAACTGTGAATGTCTTTGTTTACCTGCAAGCCTTCCTGTGTACCTGTGGGCCAACCCAAGAAGAATGGAGACTGGGGTCTTACAGTGACATGTGACCATGTCACATGATACTGAAATCCATCTTGAAGCTTGTACTTTTCCAGAGGGGGGTGGGATTCCAAAAAAGGATTCCCGCCTTAGGGAAGTTCTATTCAAGTGTGGAAGGCAAACAATGAGTATCTTCAGCTGGCTTCCCCACCCGAGGGAGATACCTGCAAGCACCTGGAAACAAAAGGACTGTACCTACAGGAATGGGTGAGAACAGGCTGGACCCAAGTCAGAAAAGGCATCTGACCTGAGAATGATTTTACCTCAAGTAACAACTGGGATAAAAAGTTAACATTTGTAACTGTTTTTTGAGTGTATTAAGCTTATCCTTGCATGTTTTGTTTTATTTTGCTTTGTGACTTATTTTGTTTTCTCTGTTATTTCTTAAAACCACTTAAATCTACCGTTTATACTTAATAAATCACTTTTGTTTATTTATAAACTCAGTGCAAGTATTTGTTACCTGGGGGCAAACAGCTGTACATATCTCTCTTACAGTGATATAGAGGGCAAACATTTATCATTTTACCCTGTCTAACCTTTATACAGAGTAAAATGGATTTTTTGGGGGTTTAGATCCCATTGGGAGCTGGGTGTCAGTGTGCTGGAGCCAGCTATCCTGCTGAACTGGTTTCAGTCTAGATCTGCAGTTTTGGGGGTGTGGCCCAGACCCTCAGTCTGTGTTGCACCAGGCTAGCATGTCTGCTCAAAAACTCAGGGTTCTGGGGGACCAGGCTGTAAGGGAAAATGGGCTCATAGGTAATTTCAGCACATGAGGTGACAGTCCCAATGAGGGTCTCTGTGACCGAATCTGTCACACTCTGGACTTGGGTTTCCTTCATTTCCAGAAAGCATCCCAGCCCCTGAGCTCTTGGTGCTATTCCAGTCTGGGCTGCTCTCGCCTTTCAAAGTTGTTCAGCTGTGGATAACTAATTAAATAACCCTTGGAAAAGAGACTTGAAATTGAGCATCTCACACTCTAGGTGGATGCCCCTAGCACCAGCTTATAAAATCATTCTCTCTTTCTGGCCCTGTGAGTCTCCCTGTGTTCTGTCCACTGATTTCAGCTGTGGTCTGCGGACCTTGTTGGAATATAAACAAATTAAGAATATTAACAATACAATAATGAACAATACTTCCATGGGCTCTGCAAAATTACATTACAATTGTCTGTGAATTGAATTCACCTGTTTCCACTCCCCATCACTAAACCAGTACACAGTTAAACAGATTCAAGATTTGGTGAGGAGTTTGTTCATTGCTTTCCTCAGGGAATCCTTCACCTCCTTGTTTCTCAGGCTGTAGATGAGGGGGTTCAACATGGGGATCACCAGCATGTAAAACACTGAGGCCACTTTGTCTGTGTCCATTGAATAGCTGGAGGTGGGACATAAATACATGAAGAGGAGGGTGCCAAAATACAAGGCCACAGAGGTCAAGTGGAAAGTGCAGGTGGAGAAAGCTTTGTGTCGACCCTCAGCGGAGCGGATCTTCAGGATGGTGGAGATGATATAGACAAAGGAGAGGAGGACAGTCAGAAAGCTGATCACTTGAATGCAGCATGTAAAAGCAAAGACCAAAATCTCATTGATGCGGGTATCAGAACAGGAGAGCACCAACAATGGTGGGATGTCACAGAAGAAATGATTGATGATGTTGGAGCTGCAGAATGACAGCCGAAATGTACAACACGTGTGTATCATTGAATTCACCACCCCCAGAGCGTACACCCCAGCCACTAGCTGATTACAAAGCTGCCTGGACATAGTGACAGCATAGAGCAGTGGGTTACAGATGGCCACATAACGGTCATACGCCATCACAGCCAGCAAGAGGCACTCAGCATCTGCAAAAAGGATAGAGAGATACAGTTGCACAGCGCAGGCAGTGTAAGAAATGTTTTTACTCTCGGCTAAGAAATTCAACAGCATCTTAGGGGAAATTATCAAGGAAAGGCAGAGGTCACAGAAAGAGAAATTCCTGAGGAAAATGTACATGGGGGTATGGAGTCGGGGATCAATTGTTATTAACAAGATCATCCCCCCATTCCCCAGCAGTGTGACACCATAAATCAGTAGGAAAACCACAAAGAGGGGGACCTGCAGCTCCGGACGATCTGTCAATCCTGAGAGAATGAACTCAGTCACATCCGAGTGATTTCCCTCTTCCATCTCCTCTGAACAGAGATCTGGCAGCTACAGAGATGTGGTTAGGTGGATGGTGAGAAAAACCTGTCCCTTCTCTGTAATGAGGTAAGTGAAGATAAATGGAGAACAGTTTCTTAATGGACATCAGTACCCGCTCAGGGAAGGGCTTCGTCCATAGAGCCAGGTGTTCACAGAGGGTCATTCCAGGTGTTCGATAAAATGCACATGCTGTGCATATACAATGACACGCAGGTTAATCATGCCCCCCACACAAATAATCCTGTTCACTCATCGGAAAAGAAAACAGTGACCTGTGACTCTGCTGTTGGAGAATCAGTCTGAAGAGATTATTCCTTAGCTAAAGAAGGGGTGAGAGTAAAAGAATGTCAATCTTTCCACCCTCTTTGGGCAAGGGGAGCTCTGTGGCTTAGCATGTCAATTTGGGTTAAAGTTGCCTACTGTGCTAGTTAATCTTTTTGGTATTTACTTTAGCCTGTATGAAAACCTAGAGTTATCATGGGAAGCCCTGGCTTCAGTGACTAGGTAATTGCCTATTTTTTCCAACCAAGGAGGTTCCTCCTTTAGTTGGAGGGGTCGGAGTTAGGGCTGAGGCATTCGGTGCTGGAGGTCTGGAATTCAATACCTGCTGAACCCCATGGTGTCTGCGTGTTTGTGTCTGTGACTCTAATTCCGGACAATAGCACGAACCTGCTGAGAAGAGAGAGAGAGATGTGGTGGAATTTCCCCATTGATAGAAACTGTCAATTTGGAGCATTCGGGAAGTTTTACACTGAGATGTGTGATCTATGGGACATGATTCTTGAAGCAACTGGGAATACCTGAGCTCAGAGAGCCAAAACACATAATTAATGAATTCAGTAAACCAAAGCCATCCTCGGTGTAATTGGTGCCCTGGGGATTAATTTGACCTACTCTTTCTTACTGCGTTATTAAATGATGCAATATCTACCAGAGTTACAGAGTATCAGGTTTGGGGTATATTTCATCCTGCTGTTTTCAGTGCAAGCTGGGTACTGCATAGAGCTGATCCATAAAGGAATTTTTTTTTCTGGAGACCAAAATCTTTTTGCTAAAAACTTAATATTTCAACTCAGATATACCATGGGGTGCCTCAGATATCACACACCACCAATCTCTTGCATGGGCCAGGCTCCCATGCTGGACTACATCTCCCATGATGCATGATGGTCTCTCCTCTTGCTGAACGGCCCTGGAAGATCATCAGAGTCCCACAGCCATGGTTTAAAGAGGAGGGAAGTTTGGCTTTTTGGATTGAAAGCTGATCATTTCCAGGGAAAAAATAATTTCATGGAAAAAATAATTGAATTGAAAATCCAATTTCCTATCAAAATCTTCTCAAGAAAAATTTTCAACCAGCCTTAGCAACACATTTGGAATCAAAGGAACTGAAAGTTAGATACAGGTGAAACATACTAATTATTTGCAGCCATAGCTGATATCTTCACTGTCATTCCTGGTTTCAGAATCACCTCATTGTCCTGGCCCCACTAAGTGAAATGTAAAATGTGTAAGGTATGTAAGAGTACTCCAGATTATCTAAGCTATTTATGGCATGCCAATCACCATGGTATCCTACGTCCTTCCATTTCTAGGTTACTTCCCAAAGTAGGAAAGATAGATTCACTCATTTGGCTTAATGGAGACCACATGATGACCAGAGGAGCTCAGGAAGACACCACAGCGTGCTTCGGACTTCTGCAGTTCACAAAACTATCCCTCTTGCATGCATATTATCTGCACACAGAGCTCAATTTAACATGATAAATAAGTCAATAGAAATAGTCATGCTCTCATCACAAATATTTATACATTTTCTTTTATAACGTATGTGAAGATATAAGATTACACTGTTATTCATACAAGTTCCAAACTGAGGCTGGCAAACTGGTCTGTCTTAATCAAAGAAATGTGTGATCTGCTTAATTTTGTATCTAAACAGTAACCAGAGTCATTAAGCAGGAAGGGAAACAAAGGTAGCCCAAAAAGGTGAGGAAAAAGCAGAAGGGAACATCCTTCTACATCGAGTTTTTCTCTTCCAGGAAACAGGTGCAAATGTTTGTATTAGGAGAAAAACTTGATGTTCCAAGTCAGCTATATTCTTTAGTATAATCCATTGGCTTTCTCTGTATTCAGAAACTCCAAAGTCTGTTACTCCAGGTCTGTGCCCAGGAAACACTCTGCCCCTACTTCCTCTAGGAGTCATGCTCATAACTCCTCCTCCTGCCTTTCTGTCTCCTGTGACCCGGAGGTGCCTGGGGCAGTCCTCACTGAAAACGCCATGGTCAGGGCAGGCTGCAAAAAGGAGGATGCTCCCCAAACTGGTGGTTAACACTCAATATCTCTGCAGCATCTCTGCAGATGCTGCCACAAAGTATCTCCGAGCAGGCCAGCTCCCTTCTGATTCTTTTGTTAATTTTATTTATTTCCTGTAATTTATAGTCCGTGAAACGGAGTGTGACATTGCACCCCATAATTCTTTATAGAAATAGGCTCATGGCTGTAAATATGACATATCTGGAATATGTTTTATGCTAGGTAGGCCATGTTACATATCTCGTCAAAGCTTATGATCTACTGTTTGCATGCATGTATCATTCTTTATTTGAAGTTATGAATATTGGCTATTTACTTGTTTGAGTTTAAGTAGCCTTAGTGAAGCAGTTGGTCAGCTTCTTGAGAAAAGACTATTCTCTGTAAGTGCCCAATCAAGAAACACTTAAGCTAACAATGACCTTTGAGAGACGCCAATCCACATGTGAGCTTTCCTGGGAAAGTGGCATCAGCCTGTAAGTAACCGAGTCATGCATGGACACGTGACTTGCCATGTGGCTCCAAAACTCCATCTTGGAGCTGTATTCTGCAGAGGAGACGGGAAGGGGTTTCCACCCACGAGAGAGAGAGAGTATATAACCCCCTGTGGAAACCCCTCGATTTTGTCTTCAGGTGTCACAAAAGGTCGTCTTTCTACCCCAAGGAGATGCCTGAAAGAAACTGGAAAAAAGGACAGTAACTACAGGGGTGTGATTGATTGCTGGACCCAGACAAGGAGGAAGTGTAGTCTGTAAGAGAGGCTTATTGCAACATCTTTGAGGGTGACATTTACCTGCATTTAGTTTTTTTACTGTATTAGGTTTAGACTGACGTGTTTTATTTTATTTTGTTTGGTAATTCATTTTCTTCTGTCTGTTATTACTTGGAACCACTTCAATTCTACTTTCTGTATTTAATAAAATCACTTTTTACTGATGAATTAACCCAGAGTATTTATTAACACCTGTCAGGGATGGTCCAGATAATACTCAGTTCTGGTGTGAGTGCAGGGGAGGGGAATAGATGACCTCTCATTTCCCTTCCAGTCCTATGAGTCTATGATCGCACAAGAAACCCTGCACTGGGAGGAGGGGAGACGCCTTCCAGAGCACTGGGCAGGGTAAGGGACACACATCTGCCAATACTTGATATTCAGCTTCACTGTAACCCCCACAACACGAACACACAGAGTGCCTGATGAACACCAAACACACACACATACAAAGTGACACTGAGCTCAATTAGAATACAGAATAATCTCTACTGGGAAGCTGGGACAGCTGCAATATTTCCAACTTGCCTGAACAAAGAGAACCGAAGCGGATTCTGCTGCCCTAGAAAGGAGATAGGAGTGGAATTCCCTACTGGTCTTTTCCATTGGTAGCTTCTCTGAGGCCTGGTTTATGCTTAAAAATTAGATCAACCGAGCTCTGTCGCACAGGGCTGAGAAACGTTTCGTACCATGTTCAACGCAGTTAGGTTGTACTGACCCTCAGCGTAATTCTTCCATTGACCTACCTATTGTCTCTCGGGGACATGGATTCACTACATCGAAGGAAAAACCATTCCATGACTGTGGAAAGCATCTACACTGTGGCGCTGATGCACACCATAGCTGAGTCAATGTAACGGCCTTAGTATCGACATTCCCTGACTTGATGGGGGGGTTTCCCCCTTCCCATTAAAGCGATTTTTCTCTCCTTTTCCATCGCTCTTCTCCCTCCCTTGTAAAGCTCTTTCCTTCTTTTGATGGGTAAATCTGTTCAGAAATTTTTACTCTCAGCATAATTCCTTCCTTCCCCTCCCATGAATGTCATTTCAATTAAAGGCTGAAATCCTCTGAAACTGACTTGTTTCCCCATGACTTGGTGGTACCTCTTTCTTTTTCCTCCCTTCACTTACAAGCAGTTAAGAGGGATGGAAGCAGCACCTGCTCTGAACCGTAAATTCAGAGTCAAATCTTCCCCTGTTTGCTAACCACACCGACGTTACCCTTAATACCTCTGGAACTACTTCCTTGGCCAGAAGAGGTTAAATTTGGCTTTGATGACTTTGAGATTTGATCCCTGGAGCATCATTGCTCCCAGAAAAACCGGTGTGCACAGCACATGCAATTAATGTTGTTGCCATGTCTTTCCTTGTGGAAATGGAACACAGACAGGCAGATCATCAGCTGGCCTGGATCGCTGTCTCTCCCGTGAGGTCATTTTACCATGAAAAAAACCTGAGTGGACTGTACTCAACTTTATTTGTTGTTCACCTCTCCAAACATCTCTTTAAGTAATTTCCCAGGGTTGGGACAAAAGGTGTCTAGAAATGAGTGAATTTCTTCTGGACTAATCATTTATTGTCAAAAACAATACCATTTGGATTGACCTGAAACCATTCACAAATGTGTTACAAATATGCCTAATAGCTTTGTGCCAAAACACTGTGTGTGTGCAGGGGGAAGACTTAGATGCCGGTCACAAAGCAGCCACTGCAGGAGGCGGTGGTGGGCCTTCCCTTTAGAATTTTTAGCCCAAGAGTTGGGTTGTTCACCTGTGAGGTGGGAGATCCAGGTTCAATTTCACCTTGTGTCCAGTGCTGGGCAAAGCTCTGTGTGACATTGCACTCCATATGCTTTATGAAAATATGCTTCTGACCAGTTGAAAAATCTAGTCCTCTCTCCCTGCCAGGGCAGCAGAATCCCCTTCGATTCTTTTTGTTCAGGAGAGTTGGAAATATTGCAGCTGTCCTAGCTTCCCAGTAGAGATTATTCTGCATTCTCATTGAGCTCAGTGTCAGGCTGTGTGTGTGTCTTTGGTGTACAGTTGGCATTGAGTGTGTTGTATGCAGTGGGCAATGTGTGTGTTCTGTGTAGTGGACACTCTCTTTGTGTGTTTACTGGTCATTATGTGTGTGTGTGTGTGTGCTTGGTGTGCAGTGAGCACTATGTGTGTTCATGTGTTGGGGGGTACAGTGGAGATGAATGTCAAATGGAGGCAGGTGCATTTCCCTTGCCCTTCCCAGTGCTCAGAATGCTGTCCCCCCTCCTCTCAGTGCAGGGTTCCTTGTAAGATCATAGAATCATAGGACTGGAAGGGACCTCGAGAGGTCATCTAGTCCACTTCCTTGCACTCATGGCAGTGCTAAATATTATCTAGACCATCCCTGACTGGTGTTTGTCTACCCTGCTCTTAAAAATCTCCAATGGTGAAGATTCTACAACCTTCTTAGGCAAGTTATTCCAGTGCATAGCCACCCTCACTGTTGGGATGTTTTTCCTAATGTCCAACCTAAACCCCCGTTTCTGTAATTGAAGTCCATCGGTTCTTGCCCTATCCTGTCCCCCCACCCCAACACGTTGCTTTGCAGTTTTATTCCTAAACTCTGTTTCACAGATTACAAATAATAGGAAATAAATAAAATTAAGAAAAGAATAATCGGGACAGAGCTGGGATGCTCAGAGATATTTTGCAGCATCTTCGCAGATCTTCAGTGTTAACCTACTGGTTTGGGGAATATCCTCCTTTTAGCAGCCTGCCCTGCCCTTGGCATTTTCACTGAGGACTGCCCCAGCCACCTCCGGATCACAGGAAGGAGAAAGCCAGAAGGAGGATTATGAGTATAAGTTTTAGAGGAAGTAGGGGCATAGTGTTTCCTGTGCACAGACCTGGAATGATGGACTTAGGAGTTTCTGAATACAGAGATTGTTGGCTGTAGGTTTTTTCTACAGGTATTCAGGGAATCAGGACTTTGCGTACACTCTTTGTAACCCCTTCTCCAAGGATTATAGCAAAGAATATAGCTTACTTGGATCATCAATTTTTCCTCCTAATACAATCAATCCTGCAATGCCTCAAAGGTTGGCACCACTTAGGAGAAGGGGGCACCGATACGCTCCGGAGCACGGATAATACCAGGAAAGCCTGAACACCCATAGGGGATAATTTCTGCTACCATAGTGAAGAAGGGAAGAATCATCACTGGGCCTGTCAGGGATCTCCTTGTGGGGAGGTGATGACCACATTGTCCTTGTGCATCTTCAGCCACAGATCAGTGCATGGGCCCATTCATTGGGGGACCTCACCCTTTCATGTCAATTGAACACTATTGTCATCAACCCAGACTAATCAGCAGCTGTGTCACAACCTTGCAATGTCTTGCTGAAGTGGCTTCCACCTAGGCCACTCTCAAACAACCATCTAGCATGCAAATCACACCCTGAGTGTGTGTGTGTAACTACAGCCTGGCCAGGAATAGTTGGGTTACGCTCAGGCTCTCACCACCCTTGGTTATACTGTAGGGTGACCACAACACACTCCCTAGTCTTTGATTTCCCTCCAGAAATGGATGTCCTGTGCTGCCCAGTCCTCTCCTGGACAATACGAGGTACATTGTCCATTATTTCTTTAATAGCACTAACAAGCCTGCAACTTAGCTTCTCAGACACTTCTATTTAAATGCACTGGACCAGATAAAACAATAAAACAAACTTAATTGACTACAAAGATAGATCTTAAGTGAGTGCAAGTAAGGAAGCATAGAAGTCAGACATGGTTACAAGAAAACTAAAGCTATAATGAAACTTGTGCTTAAGTTAACAAATGATGTGAAATTCAAAGCAAAACTTTCCTCTCCACATGCTTTCAGCAGTCTTGCTGACCAGACTTCTTAGGTCAGGACCCCTCCCCCAATCCAATGGATGATTCCTTTATCCCTTTATTCAGACGCAGTGAATCAATGGGGAGGGAGGGAGAGAGAGAGAGAGAGAGAGCGCAAGAGAGAGCAGGGCCTTGGGATGCCTGCCCCTTCTTTTTATAGTCCTACCCACCCTTTGAGAAACATTTCCACCTGGTTACCAGAAGACAAAATGTCTATCGTAGAAGGATATTCCCTGCTGCTTTTTCCTCACCTTTTTAGGCTTCCTTTGTTTCCTTTCCAGCTTGACGACTCTTGTTTTACTGTTTAGATACAAAATTAAGCAGAGCACACATTTCTTTGTTTAAGACAGACCAGTTTGCCAGCCTTAGTTTGCAATATGTATTAACTACATGATACAGTGTCATATTATAACTTCACATACATTATCAAAAAATCTGTGTTAATATTTGTGGTGAGAGCATGACTATTTCTAGTTGACTCATAGATTTATTTGGCATATTAAAGCAGAGCTTTGTGTGCAGACAGTATGCATGCAAGAGGGATAGTATGTGAACTGAAGAAGTCCATAGCATAGTATGGTTTCCTCCTGAGCTCCTCAGGTCACCATGTGGTCTCCACCAGGCAAAAATGAGTGAATCTATCTTTCCTATTTTGGAGAGTAACCTAGAAGGAAAGGACATAGAATACCATGGTGATTGGCATTCTATACATAGATGGATAATCTGGAGTACTCTTACTTGTTTTACAGTGTTTTATAGTGGTTTTACATTTGACCTATTTGTGCCAGGACAGTGAGGTGATTCTGAAATTTGGAATGACTGAGAAGATATCAGCTACACCTGCAAAGAATTAGGACTTTTCTATTCCTTGATTCCAAATTTCTTCCTAAGGCTGTTTGAAAAAATTTTTTGAGATTTTTTTATGATGGGTAATTGGATTTTCCTTTTAACTATTTTTTCCATTAAATTATATTTTCCCTGGAAACTATCAGCATTCCATAAAAACACCAAACACCCCTCTTCCCTAAACCATGGCTGTGGGACTCTGGTGAAGTTCCAGAGCATTTCAGAAAGAGGAGAGACCATCATGCATCATGGGGGATGTAGTCCAACCTGGGAGCCAGGAACATGGAAGAGATTAGTGCTGTTTGGTATCTGATGCACCCCTATAGTATTTCCGAGCAAAAAGATTTCGGTCTCCACAAAAAAAAAAAAAAAAAAAAAAACCACCAAAAAACAAAAAACAACCTTTTGTGGATCAGCTCTACACAGTACTTGGCTTGCACTGAAAAAATCAGGATGAAATATACCACTAACCTCATACTCTGTAACTCCAGTAGAAATTGCATCATTTAATAACACAGTAGGGAAGAATAAGACAAATTAATCCCCAGGGCACCAATTACACCAAGGTGGCTTTGGTTCACTGAATGCGTTAATTTGGTGTTATGGATGTCTGAGCTCAGGTATTCTCAGTTGCTTCAGGAATCATGTCCCATAGATCACACATCTCAGTATAAAACTTCGTGAATGCTCCAAACTGGTAGTTTCCATGGATGGGGAAATGCCATCACATCTCTCTCTCTCTTCTCAGCAGGTACGTGCTATTGTCCGGAATTAGAGTCACAGACACAAACACGCAGACACCATGGGGATCAGCAGGTATTGAATTCCAGACCTCCAGCACCAAAAGCCTCAGCCCCAACTCCGACCCCTTCAGCTAAGGGAGCGACCTCCTGGGTTGGAAAAAATAAGCAATTACCTAGTCACTGAAGCCAGGGTTTCCAATGATGTCTCTGGGTTTTCATACAGGCTCCAGTAAATGCCAAACAGCTTAATTAGCACAGTAAGCAACTTAACCCCAAACTGACATGCCAAGCCACAGAGCTCCCCTTGCCCAAAGAGGGTGGAAAGATTGACACTCCTTTACTCTCACCCCTTCTTTAGCTAAGGAATAATCCCTTCAGACTGATTCTCTCACAGCAGAGTCACAAGTAACTGTCTTCTTTTTCGATTAGTGAACAGGAGTGTTTGTGTGGGAACACAATTAACCTGTGTGTCATTGTGTTTGCACAGAGTGTGCATTTTATCGAACACCTGGAATGACCAGCTGTGAATATCTGACTCTGTGGACTAAGCCCTTCCCGGAGCAGGTACTGATGTCCATTAAGAAACTGATCTCCATTTACCCTCTCTTACCTCATTACAGACAAGGGAAAGGTTTTCTGCACCCTCCACCTGCCCACATCTCTGTAGCTGCCTGATCTGTGTTCAGAGGAGATGGGAAATCACTCGGAGGTGACTGAGTTCATTCTTTCAGGATTGACAGATCGTCCAGAGCTGCACGTTCCTCTGTTTCTGGTGTTCCTACTGATTTATGGTATCACCCTGGTGGGGAATGGGGGAATGATCTTGTTAATCTCAATTGATCCCCGACTCCACACCCCTATGTACTTTTTCCTCAGGAATTTGTCTATCTGTGACCTCTGCATTTCCTCGATAATTTCCCCTAAGATGCTGCTGAATTTCTTTGCCGAGAGGAAAAGCATTTCTTACACTGCCTGCGCTCTGCAAATGTATCTCTCTATCGTTTTTGCAGATGCTCAGTGCCTCTTGTTGGCTGTGATGGCGTATGACCGTTATGTGGCCATTTGTAACCCGCTGTTCTATACGGTCACCTTGTCCAGACACCTTTGTAAACAGCTGGTGACGGTGGTGTATGCTCTGGGGGTGGTGGATTCAATGATACACACGTGTTTTACATTTCGGCTGTCATTCTGCAGCTCCAACATCATCAATCATTTCTCCTGTGACATCCTCCCACTGTTGGCGCTCTCCTGTTCTGACACCCACATCAATGAGATTGTGATGTTTGCTCTGACAAGCTTCATTACAGTGAGCAGCTTTGTGACTGTCCTCCTCTCCTATATCTATATCATCTCCACCATCCTGCAGATCTGCTCTGCTGAGGGCCAGGGCAAAGCCTTCTCGACCTGCACTTTCCACTTAACCGCTGTGGTCCTGTCTTTTGGCACCCTCTTCTTCATGTATTTGCGTCCCACCTCCAGCTATTCTATGGACAGAGATAAAGTGGCCTCAATGTTTTACACACTGGTGATCCCCATGTTGAACCCCCTCATCTACAGCCTGAGGAACACGGAGGTGAAGGATGCCCTGAGGAAAGCAATGAATAAACTGCTAACCAATTCTTGAATCTGCTTAACTCAGTACTGGTTTAGTTATGGGGAGTGGATACAGTTGAATTCAATTCCCAGCCCCTTACAACGTAATTTTGCACAGCCCATGTGATTATTGTTCATTATTATTTTGTAATTAATATTAATTTGTTTGTATTGCAACAATGTCTGCAGACCCCAACTGAGGTCATTGGACAAAACCTGAGGAAGACTCACAGGTTCAGAAAGAGAGAATGATTTTAAAAGCTGGTTGCTAGGGGCATCCACCTAGAGGGTGAAATGTTCAACTTCACATCTCAGGACAGCGAGTGGCAGTTCCCACTGTATTTTCCACTGAATGCATCTGATGAAGTGAGCTGTAGCTCACAAAAGCTTATGCTCAAATAAATTTGTTCTTCTGTAAGGTGCCACAAGTCCTCCTTTCCTATTTGTGAATACAGACTTACATGGCTGCTATTCTGAAACAGTTCCAAAGGGGTTTCTGTAATGCAACCCGTCACACAGAGTTTAGGAATAAAATCACAAAACAATGTGTGTGTGTCTGGGGGGGCAGGGCGGAATGGGAGGATAGTACAAGAACTGATGGATTTCAATTGCAGGAAGGGTTTTTTAGGTTGGACATTAGGTAAAACATCCCAACAGTGAGGGTGGCTAAGGACTGGAATAACTTGCCCAGGAAGGTTGTGGAATCTCCACCACTACAGATTGTTAAGAGCAGGTTAGACAAACACCTGTCAGGGATGGTGTAGATAATACTCAGTTGTGCTGTGCGTGCAGGGGAGTGGACGAGATGACCTCCCGAGATCCCTTCCAGTCCTCTGATTCTATGATCTCATAAGGAGCCCTGCACTCGGGGGAGGGGTGACACCAGCCTGAGCCATGGGCAGGGCAAGGAACATCCGTCTCCACTTGACATTCAGCTCCACTGTACCCCCCACCACATGCACACACATGATGCCCACTACACACCAAACACACACACAGACAGACAGACAGAGTGCCCACTACACACAACAGGCAGAGTTCCCAATGCACACCATATGCACACACACACAGAAGGTGCACTACACACACACACACAGTGTCTACTGCAAACCAACCATATGCACACAGAAACAGAGTGCCCGCTACACACACACAGCCTGACACTGAGCTCAGTCAGAATGCAGCATAATCTCTACGGGGAAGCTGGGACAGCTGGCATATTTCCAACTCTGCTGAACAAAAAGAACCGAAGGGGATTCTGCTTCCTGGCAGGGAGATAGGACTAGATTTCCGAACTGGTCTTTTCCATTGGCAGCTTCTCTGAGGCCTGGTTTATGCTGAAAAAAAAAAGATCAACAGAGCTCCGTCGCACAGAGTGGGGAAACTTTTCACACCCAGTGCGAGGCAGTTAGCTTGTACTGACCCTCAGTGTCATTCTTCCATTGACCTAGCTACTGCGTCTCGGGGATGTGGATTAACTACATCAAAGGAAAAACCCCTTCCATCAGTGTGGAAAGGATCTACACTATGGCACTGATGCACATCATAGCTGAGTCAATGTAATGGCCTTAGTATAGATATTCCCTGTATCGATCGGTGAGTTTTTCCCCTTCCCACTAGAGCGATTTTTCTCTCCTTTTCCATCATTCTTCTCCTTCCCTTGATAAAGCTCTTTCCTTCTTTTGATAGGTAAATATGTTCAGAAAAGTTGAAATTTCTCCTCTCAGGATAATTTCTTCCTTCCCCTCCCATGAATTTCATTTCAATTACAGGCTGAAATGTTCTGAAACTCACTTGCTTGTCCATGACTTGGTGGTACCTCTTTCTTTTTCCTCCCTTCACTTACAATGCGTTGGGTTGAGGACAGAATCAGTAGCAGCTCAGAACCCAAAAATCAGACTAAGAGTCAAATCTTTCCCTGTTTGCTCACCACACCAATGTTACCCTTAATAGCTCTGGAGCTGCTAACTTGGGCGGCAGAGGTTAAATTTGGCTTTGATGAATTTGAGATTTTCTCCCTGGACTATCTTTGCTCCCAGGACAACAGGTGTGCACAGCACACACAATTAATGTTGTTGCCATGTCTTTCCTTTTGGAAATGGAACACAGAGGGACAGAAAATCAGCTGGCCTGGATTGCTGTCTCTTCTGTGAGGTCATTTTAACATGATACAAAACTGAGGTGACTGTATTCCACTTTATTTGTTGGTCACCTCTTCATATACCTCTTAAAGTAATTTCCCAGCATTGGGATGCAAAGGTGTCCAGAAATGAGTGAATTTCATCTTGACTAATAATTTATTGTCAAAAACGTTACTGTTTGGATTGACCTGAAACTTTTCACAAACATGTTACAAATACGCCTAACAGCTTTGTCCCAAAACAATGTTTGTGTGAGTGTGTGTGTGGGGGGGGGAGGATTTCATAGATTCATAGATATTGAGGTCAGAAGGGATCATTATGACCATCTAGTCTGACCTCCTGCACAACGCAGGCCACAGAATCTCACCCACCCATTCCTGCGAAAAACCTCTCACCTATGTCTGAGCTATTGAAGTCCTCAAATCATGGTTTAAAGACTTCAAGGAGCAGAGAATCCTCCAGAAAGTGACCCCTGCCCCATGCTACGGAGGAAAGCAAAAAACCTCAAGGGCCTCTGACAATCTGCCCTGGAGGAAAATTCCTTCTCAACCCCAACTATGGCGATCAGCTAAACCCTGAGCATATGGGCAAGATTCACCAGCCAGATACCCAGGAAAGAATTCTCAGTAGTAACTCAGCTCCCACCCCATCTAACATCCCATCACAGGCCATTTTGCCTATTTACCATGAATATTTAAAGATTAATTAATTGCCAAAATCATGTTATCCCATCATACCATCTCCTCCATAAACTTATCGAGTTTAATCTTAAAGCCAGATAGGTCTTTTGCCCCCCACTGCTTGCCTTGGAAAGCTATTCCAAAACTTCACTCCTCTGATGCTTAGAAACCTTCATCTAATTTCAAGTCTAAACTTCCCAATGACCAGTTTATATCCATTTGTTCTTGTGTCCAAATTGGTACTGAGATTAAATAATTCCTCTCCCTCTCCAGTATTTATCCCTCTGATATATTTATAGAGAGCAATCATATCTCCCCTCAACCTTCTTTTAGGTAGGCTAAACAAGCCAAGCTCCTTCAGTCTCCCTTCATAAGACAGGTTTTCCATTCCTCGCATCATCCTTGTAGCCCTTCGCTGTACCTGTTCCAGTTTGAATTAATCTTTCTTAAACATGGGAGACCAGAACTGCACACAATATTCCAGGTGAGGTCTCACCAGTGCCTTGGATAATTGTACTAAAACCTCCTTATCTCTACTGGAAATACCTCACCTGATGCATCCCAAGACCGCATTAGCTTTTTTCATGGCCATATTACATTTGCAGCTCATAGTCATCCTATGATCAACCAATACTCCAAGGTCCTTCTCCTTGTTGCTGGCACAGAGTGCCCAAGGCAAGCAACAGTAGGGGTTCGTTGCCCGGTATGCATCACCCAATAATCATAACGGGGTGGAGAAGCAGAGAGTTTATTTGCAGCTGCAAACAGGCCCAGGGAGACACTGCTGTCTCAAATCCTGCAAACCCGACTGCAGATTACATCATACAATTTATACCTTTTTTCCCAACTTAGCTACAGAAGCATATACAACCAATTACCTATTGCCCTCTACAATAATACAGCCAAAGCGGCCAATTAGATGTTTCCTCATTAGCATTATGTAAGCCCTGCCTTATTTGATTGTATCTGTTCCTGTGTTGCAGAAAGCTAGTGCAAAACATTCCTTTCTTATCTGTACACTTACACTTACCGGAGCTGTCTGAAGGCTGTCTCTGAGAGCAGGCTGTCTGCTCTAAACTGTTTTTGCAGCTTTCTGTCTCTGTTTTTATACTAGCTTCCTCATAGTCTGGCAGGATTACAGAAAGTTCACGGAATGGAGAGGCTTTGGTTTGTCTGGGCCTAGAGCTGGGGGGCTTCCTCGGCACTTGTGGCCTTCCACCCTCCCGAGTTACCTAGTATGATGCCCAGTGTCACCAACATCATCCTCCATTACTTCTAATTGATGCGTCCCCAGCTTATAATTAAATTCTTGTTATTAATCCCTAAATGCGTAACCTTACACTTCTCACTATTAAATTTCATCCTATTACTATTACTCCAGTTTACAAGGTCATCCAAATCTTCCTGTATGATATCCCAGTCTCTCTCTAAATTAGCAATACCTCCCAGCTTTGTATCATCTGCAAACTTTATTAGCACATTCCCACTTTTTGTGCCGAGATCAGTAATAAAAAGATTAAATAAGATTGGTCCCAAAACTGATCCCTGTGGAACTCCACTGGTAACCTCCCTCCAGCCTGACAGTTCACCTTTCAGTAGGACCTGCTGTAGTCTCCCTGTTAAACATTTCCTTTTCCACCTTTCAATTTTGATATTGATCCACATATTTTCCAATTGAACTAATAATTCCCCATGTGGCACGATATCAAACGCCTTACTGAAATCTAGGTAAATTTGATCCACTGTGTTTCCTTTGTCTAAAACATCTGTTACTTTCTCAAAGAAGGAGACCAGGTTGGTTTGGCACGATCTACCTTGTGAAAAACTATGTTGTATTTTGTCCCATTTACCATTGACCTCAATGTCCTTAACTACTTTCTCCTTCAATTTTTTTTCCAAGACCTTGCATACTACAGATGTCAAACTAACAGGCCTGTAGTTACCCAGATCACTTTTTTTTCCCTTTCTTAAAAATAGGAACTATGATAGCAATTCTCCAATCATATGATACAGTCCCTGAGTTTACAGATTCATTAAAAATTCTTGCTAATAGGCTTGCAATTTCATGTGCCAATTCCGTTAATATTCTTGGATGAAGATTATCTGGGCCCCCCGATTTAGTCCCATTAAACTGTTCGAGTTTCGGCCGATTGCAACACAGCCACAGCAGGAGGCGGTGAAGGTCCTTCCCGTTGTAATTCTTAGCCCAAGAGTTGGGGTATTCACCTGTGAGGTGGGAGATTTGGGTTCAATTCCCCCTTCTGTCCCGTGCTGGGCAAAGCTCTGTGTGACATTGCACTCCATATGTGTATATGTGGTGGGGGGTACAGTGGAGCTGAATGTCACGTGTATGCAGATGTGTGTCCCTTGCCCTGCCCAAGGCTCACCTAAAGAAGTGTTCCTGACTCTAACACTCAGATGCCCAGCTCCCAATGGGGTCCAAACCTGAAATAAATCCGTTTTACTCTGTATAAAGCTTATACAGAGGAAACTCATGATTTGTTCACCCTCTATAACACTGATAGAGAGATAAGCACAGCTATATCCCCCACACCCCCCGAAAGGTATTAATACATACTCTGGGTTAATTAAGAAGTTGTCATAAATATAAAGGGAAGGGTACACACCTTGAAAATCCCTCCTGGTCAGAGGAAAAATCCTCCCACCTGTAAAGGGTTAAGAAGCTAGGATAACCTCACTGGCATCTGACCAAAATGACCAATGAGGAGACAAGCTCCTTTCAAAAGCTGGGAAGAGGGAGAACATCAAAGGGGTCTGTGTCTGTCTGGGTGAGGCTTTTACCTGGGACAGAACAGGAATGGAGTCTTAGAACTTAGTAAGTAATCTAGCTAGGTATGTTTTTGATAATGATTTCTTTCAATGGCTGAGAAAATAAGTTGTGCTGAATAGAATGACTATTCCTCTCTGTGTGTCTTTTTGTAACCTAAGGTTTTGCCTAGAGGGATTCTCTATGTTTTGAATCTAATTACCCTGTAAGGTATTTACCATCCTGATCTTACAGAGGTGATCCTTTCCTTTTTACTGTTTCATCTGTTAAAATGTTTCTTTTCAAGAACTGAATGCTTTTTTCATTGTTCTAAGATCCAAGGGCTTGGGTCTGTGTTCACCTATGCAAATTGGTGAGGATTTTTACCAAACCTTCCCCAGGCAGTGGGGTGCAAGGGTTGCGAGGATTTTTTTTGGGAAAGACGTTTCCAAACTACGTATTTCTCAGGAACCCAGAGAAATGTTTGGTGGTGGCAATGGAAGACCAAGGGAAAAAAGGGTAAAATAGTTTGTACCCTGGGGAAATTTTCACCTAAGCTGGTAAAAGTAAGCTTAGGGGGTTTTCATGCAGGTCCCCACATTTGTAGGCTAGAGTTCAAAGTGGGGAAGGAACCTTCACATGATGGCAGAGCGGTGGGATGAATTTGAAATCATTTTGAGATCAATCTGAGATTTTTTGAACCAGAAACACAGATTTTAAAAGGAAATATTTGTTTTCCATTGGGCTGCTAGAAAGCAGATTTCCAACTGGAAATAGTTGGAGGCTTTTTGCTTTGCTTTGGGGCCAGAACAGAGACAAAAGGAGATTATCTTTGTGAACGACAGGTTTTCTTTGCCTGGAGGCAGAGTATTTAACCTCCTGCAGGGAAATTCAAAGTCTTCACAAACCTGAGGGTTTTTTTCCCCATAAAAGTAAATAGGGGGGTGTTCTACCCATTTGCCTGGAGACAAAAGTGGTAGGGTTGTTTTTTTTTTAGGATTTTTTTTTTTTTTACAAGGAGCACAGATTTGAAAAGGAATTTTTTTTTTCTTTTGGGCTACTAGAAAGCAGGTTTTCAAGTAGCTGGAGATTTTTTGCTTTGATTTGGGGCCAGAGCAGAGACACAAGGGAATAGTCTTTTTCTCTAGGCTGACAATCACTATCAGAGAATAGGTATCGTATTTGAGAACAACAAAATTTTACAAGCCAAGTTTTGTTTGTTTTATTTCTAAACCTCGGGGGTAAAGTTAGTTAAAAACAGAGAGGTTAGGATGCCACACTCCATGGCTCAACAAAAGCTGGAATTAGCCAGATTTAAGGCTGATGAAAAACAAAAGGAACATGAAAGACAGATAGAAGTCATGCGAATGGAGAAGGATGTACAGGAGGCTGCCCACAGGAGGGAAATGGAGGCAAGGGACAAAGAGATGGAGGCAAGGGACAAAGAAATGAAGCATGAACTGGAGATGGTGAAGGTAAAGGCTCACCAGAATATACCAACAAACCCTATCAATCCTTCTCCAGGTACCACTTACCATCCCAGAAAGTTCCCCAACTACAAGGCATGTGATGATAATGAGGCCTTCTTAGAAAACTTTGAAAGGGTCTGCCTTGGGTACAGCATCTCTACCGACCAATACATGGTAGAGCTGAGGCTGCAGCTCAGTGGACCCTTAGCTAAGGTGGCGGCTGAAATGCCCAAAGAACACATGAACAAGTATAAACTGTTTAAATCCAAGGCGAGAGTCAGAATGGGGATAACACCCGAACATTCTCATCAGAGGTTCAGAGCCCTAAGGTGGAAACCAGACGTGTTATTTACCCGACATGCCTACCACATTGAGAAACACTGGGATGCCTGGATATCAGGAGCAAGTGTTGAATCTCCAGTAAATTTGCCCTTCCTAATGCAAATGGAACAATTCTTAGAGGGTGTTCCTGAGGAAATAGAAAGATACATCCTAGATGGGAAGCCCAAACTGTAATCGAGGCAGGAGAGATTGGAGCCAGATAGGTGGAGGTGGCAGAGAAGAAGAGAACTGGTTGCTGTTGGAGTGGAGACCAGAAGGGACAACCCCAAACAACACCCTATTACCGGGGGCCACCCAAGGCCCGACCTACCTCCCAAAGAACCCTCCAGACCCCTTATCGTCCCACCACACCGTTCTCCAGCAACCAGCCTCTCCCCAGTGACCCGTAGGCTGGACGATGTTTTAAATGTAACGAGCTGGGGCATGTAAAGGCCAACTGCCCCAAGAACCCCAACAGATTACAGTTCATTACACCGGAATCACACCAGAGATCCTTAGGCCCAGATACCTCCCAGATACCCTTGAAGTGGAGGGAAACTGTGAGTGTGGGCAGGAAGAAGGTCACCGTGTGGAGGGACATCAGAGCACAGGTGTCGGCTATCCATGGTTCCTTAGTGGACACCAATTTAATCAACCCAGAGATCCAAGTGACGATTCAACCCTTCAAGTCCAACTCTTTCGATTTGCCTACAGCCAAGTTGCCTGTCCAGTACCAGGGCTGGTCAGGGACGTGGACTTTTGCAGTCTATGATGATTATCCCATCCCTATGCTGTTGGGGGAAGACTTGTCCAATCATGTGAAGTAGGCCAAAGGGTGGGAATGGTCACCCGCAGCCAGGTTAAACAAGCCGTGAGGCCAAGCTCTGTTCTGGAAACTTCTATCAGGACCCGGTCAGAGGTGATGGACCTGGACCCCAGGCCAATGTCTGCAACAGCAGTAGTGGATCCAATCCCAGAGACCCAGACGGAACCAGTCCCAGAACTGGAACCAGTGGAACAACCAGCACCAGACCCATTGCCAGCACTGAATCCAATACTTGCAACCTCAACACCAGAGGGCACCACCGAACCTGAACCGGCAGCAGCCCATAACCCTATACAAGAGGCTCAGCCAGAGCCGTAACCCCAACATAGTGTCCCAGTGGAGAGCGGTTCACAGTCAACGGAAACAGCCCCATCCCCTACATCGCTTCCAGAGGGACGAAGCATAGTACCACAATCCAGTAAGAAATTGATGTCTCCAGCATCAAGGGAATAGTTCCAGACCAAACAGGAAGCCGATGAAAGCCTCCAGAGAGCTTGGACAGCAGCATGGAGCAACCCACCGCCTCGCAGCTCTTCTAATCGATCCAGGTTTGTTGTAGAAAGAGGACTTCTATACAAGGAAACACTTTCTGGTGGACACCAGGAAGACTGGCATCCTCAGAGATAGTTGGTAGTTCCAACTAAATACCGGGCCAAGCTCTTGAGCTCAGCCCACAATCATCCTAGTGGCCATGCTGGGGGAACAGGACCAAAGACCGTTTGGGGGGGTCATTTCACTGGGAGGGAATGGGCAAGGATATTTCTACCTATGTCCGGTCTTGTAAAGTATGCCAAAGAGTGGGAAAACCCCAAGACCAGGTCAAAGCCCCTCTCCAGCCACTCCCCATCATTGAGGTTCCATTTCAGCAACTAGCTGTAAATATTCTGGCTCCTCTTCCAAAAAAGACAGCCAGAGGAAAGCAGTACATACTGACTTTCATGGATTTTGCCACCCTATGGCCAGAAGCAGTAGCTGTAAGCAACACCAGGGCTAAAAGTGTGTGCCAGGCACTAGCAGACATTTTTGCCAGTGTAAGTTGGCCCTCCGACATCCTTACAGATGCAGGAACTAATTTCCTGGCAGGAACTATAGAAAACCTCTGGGAAGCTCACTGCCACTCCTTACCACCATCAAACAAATGGCATGGTGGAGAAGTTTATTGGAACTTTGGGGGCCACGATATGTAAATTCGTAAATGAGCTCTCCAATGATTGGGACCTAGTGTTGCAGCAGTTGCTCTTTGCCTACAGAGCTGTACCACATCCCAGTTTAGGGTTTTCACCATTTGAACTTGTATATGGCCGCGAGACTAAGGGGCCATTACAGTTGGTGAAGCAGCAATGGGAGGGATTTACCCCTTCTCCAGGAACTAACATTCTGGACTTTGTAACCAACCTACAAAACACCCTCCGAACCTCTTTAGCCCTTGCTAAAGAAAACCTACAGGATGCTCAAAAACAGCAAAAAGTCTGTTATGATAAACATGCCAGAGAACGTTCCTTCAAAGTAGGGGACCAGGTCATGGTCTCAAAGGTGCTCCAGGCCCATAAAATGGAAGCATCATGGGAAGGGCCATTCACCGTCCAGGAGCGCTTGGGAGCCGTTAATTATCTCATAGCATTCCCCACCTCCAACCGAAGGCCTAAGGTGTACCATATTAATTCTCTAAAGCTCTTTTATTCCAGAGAATTAAAGGTTTGTCAGTTTACAGCCCAGGGAGGAGACGACTCTGAGTGGCCTGAAGGTGTCTACTACAAAGGGAAAAGTGCTGGTGGTGTAGAAGAGGTCAACCTCTCCATGACCCTTGGGTGTATGCAGTGACAGCAGATCAAGGAGCTGTGCTCTAGCTACGCGGCAACGTTCTCAGCCACCCCAGGACTGACTGAACTCCATTGACACAGGTAATGATCACCCAATTAAAGTCCAACCTTACCGGGTGTCTCCTCAAGCTAAAACTGCTATAGAATGGGAGATCCAGGATATGTTACAGATGGGTGTAATCCACCCCTCTGAAAGTGCATGGGCACCTCCAGTGGTTCTAGTTCCCAAACCAGATGGGGAAATATGTTTTTGCCTGGACTACCGTAAGCTAAAAGCTGTAACTCTCCCAGACAACTGTCCATTGCCATGCACAGATGAGCTATTAGAGAAACTGGGATGGGCCCAGTTCATCTCTACCTTGGACTTAACCAAGGGGTACTGGCAGGTACTGCTAGATGAATCCGCCAAGGAAAGGTCAGCCTTCACCACACATCTCGGGCTGTATGAATTTAATGTACTCCCTTTCGGTCTGCGGAATGTACCCACCACCTTCCAAAGACTTGCAGATGGTCTCCTAGCAGGATTAGGAGAATATGCAGTCGCCTACCTGGATGATGAAGCCATATTTCTGGATTCCTGGGTAGAACACCTGGAACATCTACAAAAACTCTTCAAGTGCATAAGGGAGGCAGGACTAACTGTTAAAGCTAAGAAGTGTCAAATAGGCCTAAACAGAGTGACTTACCTTGGACACCAGGTTGGTCAAGGAACTATCAACCCCCTACAGGCCAAAGTGGATGCTATCCAAAAGTGGCCTGTCCCAAAGTCAAAGAAACAGGTTCAATCCTTCTTAGGCTTGGCTGGTTATTACAGACGATTTGTACCACAATACAGCCAAATCGCTGCCCCACTGACAGACCTAACCAAAAAGAAACAGCTAAATGCCGTTTAGTGGACCGAAGAGAGTCAGAAGGCCTTTAACCAGCTTAAAGCAACACTCACGTCTGACCCTGTACTCAGGGCCCCAGACTTTGACAAACCGTTCCTAGAAACCACAGATGCGTCCGAGCGTGGTGTGGGAGCAGTTTTAATGCAGAAAGGACCTGATCAAGAATTCCATCCTGTAATGTTTCTCAGCAAAAAACTGTCTGAGAGGGAAAGCAACTGGTCAGTCAGTGAAATAGAATGTTACGTCATTGTCTATGCTCTGGAAAAGCTACGCCCATATGTTTGGGGACGGTGTTTCCACCTGCAAACCGACCATGCTGCGCTACGGTCGCTTCATACCGCCATGGGAAATAACAAAAATACTTATTCAGTGGAGTTTAGCTCTCCAAGATTTTGATTTTGACATCCAACTCATCTCAGGAGCTTCTAACAAAGTGGCTGATGCACTCTCCCATGAAAGTTTCCCAGAATCAACTAGTTAAAATCGTCCTTGAGATGTGGAAAATATTGTTAGTCTTTATATACTTGGTAGTATATTTAGAGGTGCATGTGTTAATTCTGTTTTTCCTAGAGCTCCAGAAAGAAATCCCAGCCAGCGTTTCACCCTAGCGTGCCATAAATATAAAGATTAACATTTATCATAACATTTACGATGACAGCAAGCCTCAGTTTGGAACATGTATTAATAACACGACACAGTATAATCTTATAACTTCACATACCTTGTCATAAATATAAAGGGAAGGCTAACCACCTTTAAATCCCTCTTGGCCAGATTAAGTAATCTAGCTAGATATGTGTTAGATTATGATTTTTTTAAATGGCTGAGAAAATAAGTTGTGCTGAATAGAATGACTATTCCTCTCTGTGTGTCTTTTTGTAACCTAAGGTTTTGCCTAGACGGATTCTCTATGTTTTGAATCTAATTACCCTGTAAGGTATTTACCATCCTTATCTTACAGAGATGATCTTTTTCTTTTTACTGTTTCTTCTATTAAAATGTTTCTTTTCAAGAACTGAATGTTTTTTTTCATTATTCTAAGATCCAAGGGCTTGGGTCTGTGTTCACCTATGCAAATTGGTGAGGATTTTTACCAAACCTTCCCCAGGAAGTGAGGTGCAAGGGTTGAGAGAATTTTTTTGGGGAAAGACATTTCCAAACTACGTATTTCTCAGGAACCCAGAGAAATGTTTGGTGGTGGCAGTGGAAAATCAAGGGCAAGGGGTAAAATAGTTTGTACCTTGGGGAAGTTTTCACCTAAGCTGGTAAAAATAAGCTTAGGGGGGTTTCATGCAGGTCCCCACATTTGTAGGCTAGAGTACAAAGTGGGGAAGGAACTTTGACATACCGTATCAAAGATATTAATATTTATGATGACAGCAAGACTACTTTTAGTTAACTCGTAGACGTATTTAGCATCTTAAAGCCGAGCTCTGTGTGTAGATAATATGCATGCAAGAGGGATAGTTTTGTGAACTGCACAATTCTGTAGCATGCTGTGGTCTCCTCCTGAGCTCCTCTGGTCATCAGGTGGTCTCCATCAAGCCAAATTACTGAACCTACCTTTCCTACTTTGGGGAGAAACCTATCAACAGAAGGACATAAGATACTCTGGTGATTGGCATCCTATAAATAGCTATATAATCTGCAGTCCTCTTACATGACTTACAGGTTTTACATTCCACCTGCTGGGGCCAGGACAATGAGGTTACTCTGAAATCAGGAATAACTGAGAAGATATCAGCTACACCTGCAAACAATTTAGATGTTTCACTTGTATCTAACTTTCAGTTCCTTTGATTCCAAATTTCTTGCTAAAGCTGGTTGAATATTTTTCTCAAGCAGTTTTTTTTTATTTCAAATTGGATTTTCCATTTAACTATTTTTTCCAAGAAATTGTCTTGTCACTGGTTTCAGAGTAGCAGCCATGTTAGTCTGTATCCATAAAAAGAAAAGGAGTACTTGTGGCACATTGGATGCATCCAATGAAGTGAGCTGTAGCTGTGGAAAGCTTATGCTCTAATAAATTTGTTAGTCTCTAAGGTGCCACAAGTACTCCTTGTCTTTTCACTGGAAATTTTAAGCTTTCCATCAAAATACCAAACTCCCGTCTTCCCTAAACCATGGCTGTGGGACTCTGGTGATGTTCCAGGGCAGTTCAGCAAGAGGAGAGACCATCATGCATCATGGGGGATGTAGTATAGACTGGGAGCCTGGCCCGTGGAAGAGATTGGTGCTGTGTGTTATCAGAGGCACATCCGTGGTATTTCCGAGTCGAAATATTAAGTTTTTAGCAAAAAGATTTTGGTCTCCAGAAAAAAAAACACACTTTGTGGGTCAGCTCTATGCAGTACCCAGCTTGCACTGAAAACAGCAGGATGAAATATACCCCAAACCTCATATTCTGTAACTCTGGTAGAAATTGCATCAGTTAATAACAAAGTAAGAAAGAGTCGCTCTAATTAATCCCCAGAGCACCAATTACACCGAGGGTGGCTTTGGTTCAATGAATGCATTAATTAGGTGTTGTGTCTCTCTGAGCTCAGGTATTCCCAGTTGCTTCAGGAATCGTGTCCCACAGATCACCCATCTTAGTTTAAAGCTTCCTGAATGCGCCAAACTTACATTTTTTGACTATGAGGAAACACCAACCCATATCTCTCTCTCTCTTCCCAGCAGGTACGTGCTATTGTCCTGAATTATTCTCACACACACAAACAAGCAGACACCAAGGGGATCAGCAGACCTCCAGCACCAAAAGCCTCAGCCCTAACTCTGACCCCTTCAGCAAAAGGAGCAACCTCCTTTGGTTGGAAACAAATAGGCAATTACACAGTCACTGAAGCTAGGGCTTTCCCAAAAAGCTTAATTAGCACAGGAAGCAACTTTACCCTAAATGAACATGCCAAGCCGCAGAGCTCCCCTTACCCAAAGAGAGTAAAATGATTAACACTCCTTTACATTCACCCCTTCTTTAGCTAAGGAATAATCCCTTAAGGCTGATTCTTTCCCAGTAGAGTCACAAGTCACTGTTTTCTGTTTGGATTAGTGAACAGGAGTGTTTGTGTGGGGGACATGATTAACCTGCGTGTTATTGTGTTTGCACAGTGTCTGAATTTTATCAAACACCTGGAATGACCAGCTGTGAACATCTGGCTCTGTGGACAAAGCCCTTCCTGGAGTGGGTACTGATGTCCATTAAGAAACTGGTCTCCATTTATCTTCACTTACTTCATTACAGAGAAGGGACAGGTTTTCTGCACCATCCACCTGCCCACATCTCTGTAGCAGCCTGATCTCTGTGCAGAGGAGATGGAAAAGGGAAATCACTCAGAGGCAACTGAGTTCATTCTCTCAGGATTGACAGATCATCTGGAGCTGCAGGTCCCCCTGTTTATGGTGCTCCTACTGATTTATGGTATCACCCTGGTGGGGAATGGGGGGATGATCTTGTTAATCACGATTGATCCCCAACTCCACACCCCCATGTACTTTTTCCTCAGGAATTTGTCTTTCTGTGACCTCTGCATTTCCTCAATAATTTCCCCTAAGATGCTGCTGAATTTCTTTGCCGAGAGGAAAAGCATTTCTTACACTGCCTGTGCTGTGCAAATGTATCTCTTTGTCTCTTTTGCAGATATTGAGTGTCTCTTGCTGGCTGTCATGGCATATGACCGTTATATGGCCATCTGTAACCCACTGCTCTATACGGTCACTATGTCCAGGCAGCTTTGTAAGCAGCTGGTGGCTGGGGTGTACGCTGTGGGGGGGGTGGATTCAATGATACACACATTTTGTACATTTCGGCTTTCATTCTGCAGCTCCAACATTATCAATCATTTCTTCTGTGACATTCCCCCACTACTGGCACTCTCCTGCTCTGACACCCACATCAATGAGATTGTGATGTTTGCCTTCATTGGCTGTATTCTAGTGAGCAGCTTTGTGACTGTCTTTCTCTCCTATTTCTATATCATCTCCACCATCCTGCAGATCCGCTCTGCCGAGGGCCAGCAAAAGGCCTTCTCCACCTGCACTTTCCACTTGACTGCGGTGGTAATATTTTATGGCACCCAACTCTTCATGTATTTACGTCCCACCTCCAGGTATTCCATGGACATGGACAAAATAACCTCAGTGTTTTACACACTGGTGATCCCCATGTTGAACCCCCTCATCTACAGCCTGAGGAACACGGAAGTGAAGGATGCCCTGAGGAAAGTAATGAATAAACTCCTAACCAATTCTTGAATCTGTTAACTCAATACCATAAGAGTGATGGGGAGTGGAAACTGGTGAATTCAATTCCCAGCCCACTGTAATGTAATTTCACAGATCCTATGATAGTATTGTTCATTACTGTTATTGTTATTAATTTGTTTGTCTTCCAACAAGGCCTGTAGGCCCCAATTAAGATCAGGGTTTTATTAAGCTACTCTCCCAGCAATATTCCAGGGGGCACCTGTTTCACATGTGTGAATATATGTGTTGTGCTTTGAAAACATAGATCTATATTTATTGGGAAAGAAGAGGAGGGCATCTAATCTATTTCTCCCTCTGCTTTGTATTGGGTTTAGTTTCGATATGCAGTTGCAAGTATGAAGTGTGTGGTTTCTGTGGCTGAACCAAAGGGAGTTTTGTACACACTCCTGATCCTCTGCAGCCCTTTATGTCCTTTGTGGGGTTGTTGTAGAGATTGTTGCCGGGTTTGTATCCATTCATGTGGAGGAGAAAGGTGATTTCCATCAAAATGGCCTTTATTTTAAGTTACGGGAGCAACAAAACAACAAGTAAGAACAAGAGTAACATATCCAAAAGAGAACATGGTGTGTGTGCATCCTCTGTGAGAAGCTGCACTGAACTGAATACAAAGTAAAATGGAAAGGGTGAGTTTTCTCTAGGACATAAATTATACAGAAAGAAAAAGTCATATCAGACATGAGATGTTTATACCACATCAGCAGGTTAGCTATGAGGTCTTACTTTTAGTTGTGAGGGTAAGTCCTATGGACTCTGAAGAATAGGGATTCTGGGAATTGTACAGCTTGGGTTACAGATAATGAGAAATGAATAGAGCTGGGACAATAGCAGATTTTTTGGGTTCGTGTGTGGTTATAAAACATTCAGAAACAAATTCAGTTCAATCTGATCCAAATCTGAAAATTCCTTAAATGTTTGGCAAATTGAAAACATTGACAGAAATGTCCTGTGGGGTCGAAGGAACTATTTATCATGAGCAGAAATGGAACATTTCCTTTCCTTCCTGGATACTTTTCGATGTCAAAGCAAAGACAATGTAGGGCCACACTGACAAAAGTGATGGGAATGGAAGAGGCGGTAATGGTGCTGTTTCCCTTGTAGACTTTAACCCAGTGATTAGATCACTCCCATTGGTAGTGGGAGATTCCGGTCAATCCTCCCTCTCTCTGATGGGGAGAAAGTGGGTCTCCCACATTGCCGGACAGTATCCTGGTGACTGGGCTATGTTCTGTCCTGCATCATTTTCAGGACTGGTCTACGCTACTCCTGTAAATTGATCTAAGTTATGCTACTTCAAGTTGACTAAGTCCACACTATGCTATGTCAACGGGAGAGTTACGTAACTGAAGTACTGTAACACAGATCATCCAACAGCGTTAGTCTAAATCAGCCCTGAGCAATATCCACTTTGGAACACAGTCTCTGAGGGATGTGGAGTACAGATTTCAACAGGTGAGAGCTCTCCCACTGACTTAGCATGTCTTCCCCAGACCTTCTCAATCAACACCATTTCATCTATTGCAGTAGTACCAATTGAGCCATTTGTGTAGATATGGCCTCAGTCTCTCCTGTTGAAGCTCTTGCATTGTGGATAAAACACGGGAAGAATCACAGGGCCAGAAAGAGAAAATGACTCTATAGACAAGTGGTTCGGGGCGCCAACATGTTCAACTTTGTGTCTTTGTGGAACCATGTTCCAATGGTTTTTTAATTAGTTTTCCACCGTAGAACAACTTTGAAAATAGAGATTGAGAGCAACCCAGACAGGAATAGTACATCAATAAGGGGCTGGGATGTTTTCTGGAAATACAGGAAACTCAAGTGCACATCTTTGCCCAGCACTGGACAGAAGGGGGAATTGAACCTGGATCTCCCACCTCACAGGTGAACACCCTACCTATTGAGCTAAAAATTACAAAGAGAGGGAGCATCACCACCTCCTACCAGTGGCTGCTTTGTGACCAGCACCTAAATCCTCCTCCCCCACACACATTGTTTTGGGACAAGGCTATTAGGAGACTTTCTAACACATTTGTGAATAATTTCAGGTGAACCCCAATGGCATTGTTTTTTACAATAAATTATTCATAAATTTAATAGTGAAAAGTGCAAGGTCATGCATTTAGGGATTAATAACAAGAATTTTTGTTATAGATTTTTGTTAGTGATAAGGAGGTGTTAGTACCGTTATACAAGGCACTGGTGAGACCTCATCTGGAATATTGTGTGCAGTTCTCGTCTCCCATGTTTAAGAAAGATGAATTCAAACTAGAGCAGGCACAGAGAAGGGTACTAGGGTGATCTGAGGAATGGAAAACCTGTCTTATGAAAGGTTTCAGAGTAGCAGTGTGTTAGTCTGTATTCACAAAAAGAAAAGGAGTACTTGTGGCACCTTAGAGACTAACCAATTTATTTGAGCATAAGTTTCATGAGCTACAGCTCACTTCATTGGATGCATCTGGCTTCAAACCTAATCTTGATAAATTTATGGAAGGGATGATATGATGGGATAGCTTAATTTTGTCAATTAATTGATCTTCAACTATTAGCGGTAGATATGCCCAATGGCCTGTGATGAGATGTTAGATGGGGTGGGATGTGAGTTACTACAGTGAATTCTTTCCTGGGTATCTGGCTGGTGAACCTTGCCCAATTGCTCAGGGTTCAGCTGATTACCATATTTGGGGTCAGGAAGGAATTTTCCTCCAGGGCAGATCTGCAAAGGCCCTGAGGGTTTTTCGCCTTCCTCTGCAGCATGGTGGAAGCACTTGCTGGAGGATTCTCTGCACCTCAGTCTTTCAACCACGATTTGAGGACTTCAATAGCTCAAACATAGGTTAGAGGTTTGTTACAGGAGTGGGTGGGTGAGGTTCTGTGGCCTGCGTTGTGCAGGATGTAAGACTAGATGATCATAATGGTCCCTTCTGACCTTAAAGTCTATGATTCTATGATCAGTCTGGGAGAAATTCCTTCATTTCTAGATACTTTTTTGTCCCAACACTGGAAAATTACTTAAAGAGACTTTTGGAGAGGTGACCGACACATGAAGTGGAATACAGTCACCTCATTTTCTATCATATTAAAAAGCCCTCACAGGAGAAAGAGAGATCCAGACCCGTGGATACTCTGGCCCTCTGTGTTACTTTTCACAAGGAAGGCAACAGCATTAATTGCATGTATTGTGCACACCTGTAGTCCCGGGAGCAAAGATGCTCCAGGGAGCAAATCTCAAAGTCATCCCAGAAAGCAACTGCAGAGGTATTAAGGGTAACATTTGTATGGTTAGCAAACAGGAAAAAGTTCAACTCTTAGTCTGATTTTTACGGTTCTGAGAAGGTATAGCTTCCACCCTAAATTCATTGTAAGTGAAAAGAGGCAAAACAAAGAGATACCACCAAGACATGGGCAAATAAGTCAGTTTTAGAGCATTTTGGCCTTTAGTTGAAATCACAGGAGGCCATTTGTGGGAAGGAAAGTAAGGAATCATCCTTAGAGGAGAAAATTTCACTTTTATGAACATATATACTTAAAAGAAGAAGGAAAGAGCTTTATCGAGGAAGGGAGAACAGTGACAGGAAAAGGAGAGATAAATCGCTTTAATGGGGGGGAGAAAACTCCCACATTGATTCAGGGAATGTCTGTACTAAAGCCATTACTTTGACTCAGCTATGATACGCAGCAGCGCCATAGTGTAGATGCTTTCCACTTTGATGGAAGGGCTTTTCCTTCAATGTAGTTAATCTACGTCTCCGAGAGGAAGTAGTATGGTGAATGAAAGAATTACACTGAGGGTCAGTACAAGCTAATTACCTCACACAGCATGTGAAAAGTTTCCCAGCCCTGTGTGATGGAGCTCTGTTAATCTAATTTTTAAGCATAAACCAGGCATCAGAGAAGCTGCTGATGGAAAAGACCAGTTGGGAAATCTAGTCCTATCTCCCTGCAGGAAGCAGAATCCCCTTCAGTTCTTTTTGTTCAGGAGAGTTGGAAATATGCCAGCTGTCCCAGCTTCCCCGTAGAGATTATTCTGCATTCTGACTGAGATCAGTGTCAGGCTGTGTGAGTGTAGTGGGCACTCTGTCTGTGTGTGTGTGTTTGGTGTGCATCAGGCACGATGTGTTTGCATGTGGTGGGGGGTATAGTGGAGCTGAATGTCAAGGGTAGGCAGGTGTGTGTCCCTTGCCCTGCCCACGGCGAAGCTTAAGACGTGTTCCTCTCTCTAACACTCAGATGCCCAGCTCCCAGTGGGGTCCAAACCCCACATAAATGCACTTTACTCTGCATAAAGCTTATAGAGGGAAAACTCGTAATTTGTTCACCCTCTATAACAATGATACAGAGATATGCACAGCTATATGCCCCTCCAGGTATTAATACGTACTCTAGGTTAATTAATTAGGGAAAAAGTGATTTTATTAAAGACAAAAGGTAGGATTTAAGTGGCTCCAAGTAATAACACAGAGAGCAAAGTAAATTACCAAGAAAAATAAAATAAAACACGCAAGTCTATGCCTAATAGAGTAAAAATTAAATAAAGGTATAGCTCACCCTCAGAGATGTTCCAATAAGCCTCTTTTACTGACTAGACTTCCTCCTAATCTGAGTCCAGCAATCACTCACACCCCTATAGTTACTGTCCTTTGTTCCAGTTCCTTTCCGGCATCTCCTTGGGGTGGAGAAACTATCTTTTGTGCGAGATGAAGGCAAAATGGAGGGGTTTCCCCTGGGGCTTATATATTCTCTCTCTCGTGGGAGGAAATCCCTTCCCCTCTTCTATGGAGAACCCAGCTCCAAGATGGAGTTTTGGAGTCACATGGGAAAGTCACATGTCCATTCATGACTCAGTTCCTTACAGGCAGACGCCAAATTCCCAGGAAAGTTCACATGTGGATTGGCGTCTCTCAAAGTTCATTGTTAGCTTAAGTGTTTCTCAATTGGGCACTTACAGAGAATAGCCTTTTCTCAAGAAGCTGACCAACTGCTTCACTGAGGCTACTTAAAATCAAACAAGTACATAACAAGTATTCATAACTTGAAATACAAAAATGTTACATGCATGGAAATAGGATGAATATATGCAGTGGATCATAACCTTTGCAGAGATATTTCTTACATGGCATATCTAGCATAAACCACATTCCAGTTCTGTCATATTTACACTCATAAGCATATTTCTAGAAAGCATTATGGGGTGCTATGTCACGTCCTCCTCCTGAACATACTGCCAGAGGCTTGGACACTGTCCATGGTGGAGGCAGTGCATGTAAAATCTCTGTTTGTTTCTGTTCACACCCCTTTTTAGTACCTTTAAAAAGTATGATGTCATTCATAGGTTTTCTAGCAAGGTTTGGGGTTCTTGGTCCCCGGATGTCTCAAAAGAGGTTGGGATGTAGAATTGCTAATTGAAGGTAGACAGCAATATCTGTTAAAGTGTAGGTGTCTTGGCATTTATCCACCAAGGCCATGAGGCAGTGTGTCTCAGTTTCCCCTTCCACACAACAGTGTAGGCCTCTTATGCTTTTGATGCTATGCCAAGCTTCCAGCCTCTTTACAGTATAAGCCAAAAAGTGACATGCTTTGGGGACTGTCTTGTCATCATCGCTAGCATGAACAAAAGTTTTTTTCCACAAAACAGTTGTGTCCCACATCTTTCAAGGGTTTATCACGAGTATTATCTCCTTTGTCTTGACCCGTAGATGAAGTAGCAAAAGACACAAGATTAACAGAAAATCTTCAGCGGACAGGCTTTGTACACACAAATTGCTTGTTTAGTGTCTATTGCATTTCCCAATTCCTTTGTGTACCCTGGTAGGTGCTCTGATGCAGATTCTTCTGTCTTGCTCTTAATTTAGGCGTGTGTTTCAGGCTTTGGCAAGGAAAGGGGGCACTGCAACCCTGCCTGCCCTTGGCCCCTCCCTCTTTTGAAACTTTCCAAGTGCAGAGTTTTTCTCCCACCAGCCTTGAAGAGACTGTGTTATTTTTTATAAGGATACCAGGAATAACATTCTTTGTGTGCTTTGAGCGCTTTGGATCTGTAAGATCCCCTCAATTACCAACAGGTCAGCTGGGTGGGCGCCTCTCCAATCCCCCATTCACCTTCTATCTGGACTTCCTTCTCTGGGCTCACTTGCCTCTGCTTCTTGGAGCTTCAGTTATAACTCCAGGCCCTTTGCCTTCTCTTCTGCTTCCAGTCTGGCCAGCTCTACCTTAGCAGCTGCCGCACTGGTAGTCATTTTTCTGCTTTCTTTTGCTGGGCCACACCCCCTCTGCAGTTCACTGAAACTGAGATGCACTCAGCTCAGGGGCTTCTCAGTTAACAGAGACTTTCCCATTGCCCAGTGTTCAGCCTTTCTGGGCAGCCTGCAATTTCTGCAGTTCTAGATTCTTTTGATCTTCACTCTTACTTATTTTGCTTATTTTTCTGTCCCTATTTCCCTTACCTGAAATAAGGAAACAGAAAATAACAAACCAGAAACCACTTTGTCTGTTCTTCACCCACCACTAGTACCCAAAACTAATGCAAAATCACAACCAGTGTATCAAAGCAATCAGCTGTGCACAGATCCTGCTTGACTACACCACTGTGAATGGTTGGGTCTCAGAAACCTCTTTGGGACTGTCACCTGATGTGCTGAGTCTCCCTCTGAACCTGTTTCCCCTGACAGCTTGGGACTTAACTACCTTATCTTGTTTGAGCCAGACACACTTGCCTGATGTACACCCAGATCCACGTCTCTACCACGTCCCCCACAAGCTTCAGGCTTCACTGAAAACAGCTTAAGAAGTGCTACTGTCTCCAGCACTCAGATACCCAGCTCCCAATGGGGTCCAAACCCCAAATAAATCTGTTTCACTCTGTACAAAGCTTATACAGGGTAAACTGGCTCCATGTCTAGTTGGCAGCCAGTCTCCATGACATGGCTCCATGTCTAGTTGGCAGCCGGTATCAAGTGGAGTGCCCCAAGGGTCGGTCCTGGGGCCGGTTTTGTTCAATATCTTCATAAATGATCTGGAGGATGGTGTGGATTGCACTCTCAGCAAATTTGCGGATGATACTAAACTGGGAGGAGTGGTAGATACGCTGGAGGGGAGGGATAGGATACAGAAGGACCTAGACAAATTGGAGGATTGGGCCAAAAGAAATCTGATGAGGTTCAATAAGGATAAGTGCAGGGTCCTGCACTTAGGATGGAAGAATCCAATGCACCGCTACAGACTAGGGACCGAATGGCTAGGCAGCAGTTCTGCGGAAAAGGACCTAGGGGTGACAGTGGATGAGAAGCTGGATATGAGTCAGCAGTGTGCTCTTGTTGCCAAGAAGGCCAATGGCATTTTGGGATGTATAAGTAGGGGCATAGCGAGCAGATCGAGGGACATGATCGTTCCCCTCTATTCGACATTGGTGAGGCCTCATCTGGAGTACTGTGTCCAGTTTTGGGCCCCACACTACAAGAAGGATGTGGATAAATTGGAGAGAGTCCAGCGAAGGGCAACAAAAATGATTAGGGGTCTAGAACACATGACTTATGAGGAGAGGCTGAGGGAGCTGGGATTGTTTAGCCTGCAGAAGAGAAGAATGAGGGGGGATTTGATAGCTGCTTTCAACTACCTGAAAGGGGGTTCCAAAGAGGATGGCTCTAGACTGTTCTCAATGGTAGCAGATGACAGAACGAGGAGTAATGGTCTCAAGTTGCTGTGGGGGAGGTTTAGATTGGATATTAGGAAAAACTTTTTCACTAAGAGGGTGGTGAAACACTGGAATGCGTTACCTAGGGAAGTGGTAGAATCTCCTTCCTTAGAGGTTTTTAAGGTCAGGCTTGACAAAGCCCTGGCTGGGATGATTTAACTGGGAATTGGTCCTGCTTCGAGCAGGGGGTTGGACTAGATGACCTTCAGGGGTCCCTTCCAACCCTGATATTCTATGATTCTATGATTCTATGAACTCATAAACTGTTTGCCTTTTATAACACTGATAGAGAGATACACACTGCTGTTTGCCCCCTTCCGCCCCCGCCAGGTATTAATACATACTCTGGGTTAATTAATAAGTAAAAAGTGATTTTATTAAATACAAAAAGTAGGATTTAAGTGGTTCCAAGTAATAACAGACAGAACAAAATTAATTACCAAGCAAAATACAATAAAACACATAACTCTAAACCTAATACACTAAAAAACTAAATGCAGATAAATCTCACCCTCAGAGATGTTGCAATAAGCCTCTTTTACAGACTAGACTTCCTCCTAGTCTGGGTCCAGCAATCAATCACACCCCTGTAATTACTATCCTTTGTTCCAGTTTCTTTCAGGCATCTTCTTGGGGTAGAAAGACTACCTTCTGTGACAGCTGAAGACAAAATGGAGGGGTTTCCCCAAGGGCTTATACAGTCTCTCTCTTGTGAGTGGAAACCCCCTCCCCTCTCTGAGGGAGAATCCAGCTCCAAGATGGAGTTTTGGAGTCACATGGGCAAGTCACATGTCCATTCATGACTCAGTTCCTTACAGGCCGAAGCCACATTCCCAGGAAAGCTCACATGTGGATTGGTGTCTCTCAAAGTTCATTGTTAGCTTAAGTGTTTATTGATTGGGCACTTACAGAGAATAGTCTCTTCTTGAGAAGTTTTTTTGATGAGAAATTGGATTTTCCAGTCAACTCTTTTTTCCATGAAATTATCTTTTCCCTGAAAGTTATAAGATTTCCATCAACATGCCAAACTCTCCTCCTCCCTGAACCATGGCTGTGGGACTCTGGTGATGTTCCAGGGCAGTTCAGCAAGAGAAGAGAACATCATGAATCATGGGGGATGTAGTCAAGCCTGGAAGCCTGGCCTACAGGGAAGAGATTGGTGGTGTGTGGTATCTGAGGCACCCCCATGGTATTTCCGATATGAAATGTTAAGGTTTAGCAAAAAAAAAATTGGTCTCCACAAAAAAACCAAACCCTGTGTGGATCAACTCTACGCAGTACCCAGCTGTCACTGAAAACAGCAGGATGAAATATACCCCAAACCTCATACTCTGTAACTGTGGTAGAAATTGCATCATTTAATAACACAGTGAGAAACAGTAGGTCAAATTAATCCCCAGGGCACCAATTACACTGAGGGTGGCTTTAGTTCACTGAATGCATTAATTAGGTTTTATGGCTATCTGAGCTCAGTTATTCCCAGTTGCTTAAGGAATCCTGTCCCACAGATCACAAATCTCCGTATAAAACTTCTCAAATGCTCCAAACTTGCAGGTTTTGTCAATGGGGAAACACCACCACATCTCTCTCTCTCTTCTCAGCAGGCACGTGCTCTGGTCCTGAATTACAGTCACACACGCCCAGACGCAGACACCATGGTGATCAACAGGTATTAAATTCCAGACCTCCAGCACTAAAAGCTTTAGTCCCAACTCCTACCCCTTCAGCTAAAGAATGACCTGCTGTGTTGGAAAAAATAGTCTATTAAATAGTCACTGAAGCTAGGGCTCAAGTAAATGCCAAAACGCTTAATTAGCACAATGAGCCACTTTACCCCAAACGGAGAAGCCAAGCCACAGAGCTCCCCTTGCTCAAAGAGGATGGAAAGATTGACACTCCTTTACTCTCACCCCTTCTTCAGCTAACAAATAATCTCTTCACACAGAGATGACTTTCGCCCTGTTTCTCTCACAGCAGAGACACAAGTCACTAGTTGTTGCTTGGAGTAGTGAATAGGAGTGTTTGTGCAGGTAGCATGATTAACCTGCTTGCATTGTATTTGCACAGCATGTACATTTTATCGAACACCTGGAATGACCAGCTGTGATCAGTACCAGCGGGTACTGATGACCATTGAGAAACTGGTTTCAGAGTAACAGCCATGTTAGTCTGTATTTGCAAAAAGAAAAGGAGAACTCGTGGCACCTTAGAGACTAACCAATTTATTTGAGTATAAGCTTTCATGAGCTACAGCTCACTTCATCAGATGCATTGAGCAACTGGTCTCCATTTATCTTCACTTACTTCATTACAGAGAAGGGACAGCTTTTCTGCATCGTCCACCTGCCCACATCTCTGTAGCAGCCTGATCTCTGTGCAGAGGAGATGGAAGAGGGAAATCACTCAGAGGCAACTGAGTTCATTCTCTCAGGAATGACAGATCGTCCGGAGCTGCAGGTCCCCCTCTTTGCGGTGTTCCTATTGATTAATGGTGTCACCCTGGTGGGGAATGGGGGGATGATCTTGTTAATCTGGGTTGATCCCCGACTCCATACTCCCATGTACTTTTTCCTCAGTAATTTGTGTCTGTGACCTCTGCATTTCCTTGATAATTTCCCCTAAAATGCTGCTGAATTTATTAGCCGAGAGGAAAAGCATTTCTTACACTACTTGCTCTATGCAAATGTATCTCTCTATCATTTTTTCAGATGTTGAGTGTCTCTTGCTGGCTGTGATGGCGTATGACCGTTTTGTGGCCATCTGTAACCCGCTGCTCTATATGGTCACCATGTCCAGGCACCATTGTAAACAGCTGGTGGCTGGGGTGTACACTGTGGGGATTGTGGATTCAATGATATACACGTGTTTTACATTTCGGCTGTCATTCTGCAGCTCCAACATCATCAATCATTTCTTCTGTGATGTCCCCCCACTGTTGGCGCTCTCCTGTTCCGACACTCGCATCAATGAGATTGTGATGTTTGCTTTCATGAGCTCCATTGCAGTGAGCAGCTTTGTGACTGTCCTCCTCTCCTATGTCTATATCATCTCCACCATCCTGCAGATCCGCTCTGCTGAGGGCCGGCGCAAAGCCTTCTCCACCTGCACTTTCCACTTAACCGCTGTGGTCCTGTTTTTTGGCACCTTCCTCTTCATGTATATGCGTCCCACCTCCAGCTATTCCATGGAGAGAGACAAAATGACCTCAGTGTTTTACATGCTGGTGATCCCCATGTTGAACCCCTTCATCTACAGCCTGAGGAACACAGAGGTGAAGGATGCCCTGAGGAACTCAATGAAGAAACTCCTAACCAATTCTTGAATCTGTTTAACTCTGTATTGGTTTCGTGGTGGGGAGTGGAAACATGTGAATCGAATTCCCAGCCCATTACAAATAAATTTCGCAGAGCCCATGGAAATATTGTTCATTATTGTCTTGTTATTACTTTGTTTGTATTCCAACAAGGTCTGCTGGCCCCAACTGAGATCAGTGGATGAAACATGGGAAGCATAACAGAGCCAAAGAGAGAGAATGATTTTATAAGCTGGTGGCTAGGGGCACCCACCTAGACCATGAAAAGTTCAACTTTATGTCTCAGGACATTGGGTGGCAGTTCGAAAGGGGCTTCTGTGACCCAACCCATCACACAGAGTTTAGGAATAAAATTAGGAATAAAATTGCAAAAGTAAGAGAGAGAGATGGGGGAGACAGAGAGAGAGAGTGTGAGCGTGTGTGTGCGTGCACGTGCAGGGGGATCATTGCTTAGTGGTTTGAGCATTGACCTTGTAAACCCCGGGTTGTGAATTCAATCCTTGAGGGGGGCATTTAGGGACTGGGGCAAAAATTGGGGATTGGTCCTGCTTTAAGCTGCGGTTTGGACGAGATGACATTCTGAGGTCCCTTCCAACCCTGATATTCTATGATAGCTAGAATCAGTGAATTTCTTCTGGACTAATCATTTATTGTCAAAAACTATACCTTTTGGATTGACCTGAAATTCTTCACAAATGTGTTACAAATACGCTGAATAGCTTTGTCCCCAAACAATGTGTGTGTGTGGGGGGGGGGGGAGGATTTTCATAAAGGTCACAGCACAGTCACTGTAGGAGGCAGTGGTGGTCCTTCCCTTTGTAATTTTCACCCCAATAGTTGAGGTGTTCACCTGTGAGGTGGGAGATCCGGGTTCATTTCCCCCTTCTCTCCAGTGCTGGGAAAAGCTCTGTGTGACATTGCACTCCATATGCTTTATGAAAATATGCTTCTCAATAAGACAAAACTGGAATATGCTTCATTCTAAGTGCCCCATGTAACATATAATTATAAATCTTATAATCTAGTAAGTGTGTTCATCCTATTTGTTTACATGGATTATTTTTACATCTGGAATTAGGAGAATAAGATATTAACTTGTATTACTGATTTAGACATATTAAGTGGAGGCCATTAAAGGTGCTTCAGAATCAATGAACTGTAAATGGCTCTTTTTACCTGAAAGCCTTCCTGTGTACCTGTGGGATAATCCAGGAAGAATGGAGATTGGGGTCTTACAATGACAAGTGACCATGTCACCAGAAACTGAGCTCCATCTTGAAGCTGGTACTTTTCCTGAGGGGGGTGGAATTCCAAACAAGGGTTTCTCACCTTGGGGAAGTTCTATATAAAATGGGGAAGAAAACAATGAGTGTTTTCAGCTGGTTTAAGAGATGGCCTTCCCACCCCAAGAATACCTGCAATCACCTAGAAACATAAGGACTGTTACCACAGGGCTGGGTGAGAACAGGCTGGACCTAGGTCAGAAAAGGCATCTTTACATCAAATAACATCTAGGGTGACAAGTTAACTGATTTCTGAATGTATTAAGCTTAGCCTTGCATGCTTTGCTTTGTGATTTACAACTTAAACCCACTTAAATCTGACTTTTTATACTTAATAAAATCACTATTGTTTATTTATAAACTCAGTGTGAGTAATTGTTACCTTGTGGGCAAACAGCTGTGCATATCTTTCTTACAGTGATACAGGTGGCAAATGTATTATTTCACCCTGTATATCTTTATGCAGAGTAAAATGGATTTATCTGGGGTTTAGAGCTGTTTGAGAGCTGGTTGTCTGCCTGCTGTTGACTGGTATCCCGCTGAGCTGTTTTCAGTCTACATATGCAGTTTTGGGGGTGTAGCCCGGATCCTTGGTCTGTGTTTCAGCTGGCTAGCATGTCTGGCTCAACAAGGCAGGGTTCTGGAGGCCCAGGCTGGCAGGGGAAACAGCTCATGAGATGACAGGAGGGAGGGAGGGGGGTGGCATGCTTGGAGACTTTCTTGCACCATCTGCGGAGATGCTGCAGAGATCTTCAGAGTTAACCACCAGTGACCAAGAAATGAAGGGGAGTACAGTAACCTCAGTTTCATATTATATTCAAAAGGCCTCATGGGAGAGACAGCGATCGAGACCAGCTGATTCTCTGGCCCTCTGTGTTCCATTTCCACAAGGATGATGATCCAGGGAGGAAATCTCAAAGTCATCCCAGGAAGCAGCTCCAGAGGTACTAAGGGTAACGTTGGTGTCGTTAGCAAACAGGGAAAGATTCAGCTCTGATTTTACAGTTCTGATTTTAGAGTTCTGAGAAGGTACTTCTTCCGTCCTCAACTCATTGTAAGTGAAGGGTGGGAAAACAAAGAGGTACCACCAAGTCATGAGCAAATAAGCCAATTTCAGAACACTTCAGCCTTTAATTGAAATGAGAGTGAGCCATTCATGGGAGGGGAAGGAAGGAATTATTCTGAGAGGAGAAATTTCAACTTTTCTGAACATATTTACCTATTGAAAGAAGGAAATAGGTGAATTCAATTCCCAGCCTATTATGAAGTAATTTCGTAGAGCCCGTGGGAGTATTGTTCTTTACTGTATTTTTATTATTATTAATTTGTTTCTATAAGAACAAGATCTGCAGGCCCCAACTGAGATCAGTGGGAAAAACATGGGAAGCATCACAGGGCCAGAGAGAAAGTTTGATTTTATAAGCTGTTGGCTAGGGGCATTCACCCAGAGGGTGAAATGTTCACCTTCACATCTCAGGACATCAGGTGGAAGTTCCAAAGGGGTTTCTGTGACCCAACCAGTTACAAAGAGTTTTAGGAATAAAATTAGGAATAAAATTGCAAAAGTGTGTGTGTGTGTGTGTGGAGGGCAGTGGGAGGATAGCACAAGAGTCAATGGACTTCAATCGCAGCAGGGTGGTTTAGGTTGGACATTAGGAAAAACATCCCAACAGTGAGGGTGGCTGTGCACTGGAATAACTTGATCGGGAAGGTTGTGGCATCTCCACCATTGGAGATTTTTAAAAGCAAGTTAGACAAACACCTGTCAGAGATGGTCTAGATAATACTCAGTTGTAATTTGAGTGCAGGGGAGTGGAGTAGATGACCTCTCGAGGTCCCTTCCACTCCTATGATTCTATGATCGCAGAAGGATCCCTGCACTGGGAGGAGGGGGGACGCCAGCCAGAGCAGTGGGTAGGGCAAGGGACACACACCTGCCCACACTTGATATTCAGCTCCACTGTACCCCCACCACATGCGCACACAGAGTGCCCAATGCATACCAAATACACACACACAGAAGGGGCACTACAGACACACACAATGCCCACTACACACACACAGAGTTCAAATACATACAACACACAGTGTCCACTGCATACAACACATACAGTACCAACTGCACAGCAAACTCACACACACAGCCTGACACTGAGCTCAATCAGAATGCAGAATAATCTCTACTGGGAAGCTGGGACAGCTGGAATATTTCCAACTCTCCTGAACAAAAAGAAAGAAAGGAGATTCTGCTGCCCTGGCAGAGAGATAGGACTAGATTTCCCAACTGGTCTTTTCACTTGACATCTTTTCTGAGGCTTGGTTTAGGCTTAAAAAATAGATCAACAGAGCTCCATCACACTGGGCAGGGAAACTTTTCACATCCTGTGTGAGGCAGTTAGCTTCTACTGACCCTCAGTGTAATTCTTCCATTGACCTAGCTGTTGTCTCTCAGACACAAGGATTAACTACATCGAAGGAAAAACCCTTCCATCAACGTGGAAAGCATCTACACTACGGTGCTGCTGCACACCATATCTGAGTCAATGTAACAGTCTTAGTATAGACGCTCCCTGAATCAATGGGGGAGTTTTCCCCTTCCTATTAAAGTGATTTTTCTCTCCTTTTCCATCATTCTTCTCCCAGCCTTGGTAAAGCTCTTTCCTTCTTTTGATAGGTAAATATGTTCAGAAATTTTTACTCTCAGCATCGTTCCTTCCTTCCCCTGCCATGAATGTCATTTAAATTAAAGGCTGAAATGCTCTGAAACTGACTTCTTTGCCCATGACTTGGTGGTACCTCTTTCTTTTTCCTCCCTGCACTTACAATGAGTTGAGAAGGACGGAAGCAGTACCTGATCAGAACCCTAAAATCAGACATAGAGTCGAATCTTTCCCTGTTTGCTAACCACACCGACGTTACCCTTAATACCTCTGGAGCTGCTTCCTTCGCCAGAAGAGGTTAAATTTGACTTTGATGACTTTGAGATTTTCTCCCTGGACTATCTTTGCTCCCAGGACAACAGGTGTGCACAGCACATGCAATTAATGTTGTTGCAGTGTCTTTCCTTCTGGAAATGGAACACAGAGGGCCAGAAAATCAGCTGGCCTGGATCGCTGTCTCTCCCGGAGGTCATTTTAATATGATACAAAACTGAGGTGACTGTATTCCACTTTATTTGTTGGTTACCTCTTCAAATGTCTCTTTAAGTAATTTCACAGCGTTGGGACACAAAAAGTGTCTAGAAATGAGTGAATTTCTTCTGGACTAATCATTTATTGTCAAAAATAATACCATTTGGATTGACCTGAAACTATTCACAAATGTGTTACAAATATGCCTAATAGCTTTGTCCCAAAACAGTGTGTGTGCGGGGGGAGGATTTAGATGCTGATCAGAATGCAGCCACTGCAGAAGGCAGTGGTGGGCCTTCCCTTTGGAATTTTTATCTCAAGAGTTGGGGTGTTCATCTGTGAGGTGGGAGATCCAGGTTCAATTCCCGCTTCTGTCCAGTGCTGGGCAAAGCTGTCTGTGACATTGCACTCCATATGCTTTATGAAAATATGCATATGAATATGACATCACTGGAATATGCTTTATGCTAAGTGCCCCTTGTAACATGTCATTATAAAGCCTATATTCTATTAAGTGTGTTCATCCTATTTGTTTACATGGATTATTTTTATGTCTGGAATTAGGAGAATAGGATATTAACTTGTATTACTGATTTAGACATATTAAGTGGAAGCCTTTAAAGGTGCTTCAGAATCAATAAACTGTGAATGGCTTTGTTCACCTGCAGGCCTTTCTCTGTACATCTGGGACAAACCAGGAAGAATGGAGATTGGGGTCTTACAGTTTCATGTGACCATGTCACCAGATACTGAGCTCCATGTGAAGCTGGTACTTTTTCTGAGGGGGGTGGAATTCCAAACAAAGTTTTCCCATCTTGGGGAAGCTCCGTGTAAAGTGGGGAAGCAAACAATGAGTGTCTTCAGCTAGCTTAAGGTATCCTCACAGTGATACCTGCAAGCACCAGGAAACATAAGGACTGTAACCACAGGGGTGGGTGAGAACATGCTAGACACAGGTAAGAAAAGGCATCTGGTCTGAGAAGGATTTTACCTTAAATATCAACTAGGGTGAGAAGTTAACATTTGTAACTCATTTCTGACTCTATTAAGCTTAACCTTGTGCATTTTACTTTGTGATTTACTTTGTTCTATCTGTTACAACTTAAAATCATGTAAATCCTACTTTTTGTACTTAATAAAATCACTTTTTTATTATTTATAAACTCAGTGTGAGTAATTTTTATCTGGGAGGCAAACAGTTGTGCATATCTTTCTTGAAGTGCAAACATGTATCATTTTACCCTGTATAAGCTTTATACAGAGTAAAATGGATTTATTTGGAGTTTAGAGCCCATTGAGATCTGGGTATCGGTGTGCTAAAGACACGTATCCTACTGACGTTTTTTTCAATCTAGATCTGTAGCTTTGGGAGCGTGACCCGGACCTGGGGTCTGTGTTGCAGCAGACCGGTGTGTCTGGCTCAACAAAGCAGGATTCTGGAGGCTGAGAATGGCAGGGAAAATGGGCTCACAGGTAATTAGAGCCCATCAGCTGACAGTCCCAAAGGGGGTCTCTGTGACTGAACCTGACACACTATGCACTTGGGTTTCCTGCATTTCCAAAAAACATCACAGCCCCTGAGTCATGTGCTGTTCCAGTCTGGGTTTCTCTCAATCTCTCCTTTCAAAGTTGTTCTACTGTGGATAACTAATTAAAGAACCATTAAACAGCTTTATACATAGTAAAATGGATTTATTTGGGGTTTAGATCCCTTTGGGAGCTGGGTGTCTGCGTGCTGGAGACAGGTATCCTGCTGAGCTGGTTTCAGTCTAGATCTGCAGTTTTGGGAGTGTGTCCCAGACCCTTGGTCTGTGTTGCAGCACGCTAGCGTGTCTGGCTCTAAAAGGCAGGGTTCTGGAGGCCCAAGCTGGCAGGGAAAACAGCACACCAGATGACAGGAGGGAGGGACGGGGTGACATGCTTGAAGATACTTTGTTGAAGCAGCTGCAGAGATGCTGCAGAGATCTTCAGTGCTAACCACCAATGAACAACACATGAAGGGGAATACAGTCACCTCAGTTTAATATAATATTGAAAAGGCCTCACGGGAGAGATAGCAATCGAGACCAGGTGATTCGCTGTCCCTGTGTGTTCCATTTCCAGAAGGAAAGACACGGCAACAACATTAATTGCACAGCACACTTTTTGTCCTGGGAGCAAAGATGCTCCGGGGAGCAAATCACAAAGTCATCCCAGAAAGCAGCTCCAGAGGTACTAAGGAAAACTTTGGTGTGGTTTGCAAACAGGGATAGATTCAACTCTGATTTTACGGTTCTGATTTCAGGGTTCTGAGCAAGTACTGCTTCCGTCCTCAACTCATTGTAAGTGAAGGGAGGGAATACAAAGAGGTACCACGGAGTCATGGGCAAACAAGTCAGTTTCAGAGCATTTCAGCCATTAATTGAAATGAGAGTGAGCCCTTCATGGGAGGGAAACTAAGGAATTATTCTAAGAGGAGAAATGTCAACTTTTCTGAACATATTTACGAAGAGTGATTGGAAAAGGAGAGAAAAATAGCTTTAAGAGGAAGGGGGAAAACTCCCCCATCGAGTCAGGGAATGTCTATACTAAGGCCATTACATCGATTCAGCTATGGTGTGCAGCAGTTCCACAGTGTAGATGCTTTCCACATTGATGGAAGGGTTTTTCCTTCAATATAGTTAATCCATGTCTCCGAGAGGCAGGAGCTAGGTCAATGGAAGAATGACACTGAGGGTCAGTACAAGCTAACTGCCTCGGACAGGGTGAGAAAAATCTCACCACCCTGTGCGACAGAGCTCTGTTCATCAAATTTTTAAGCATAAACCAGGCCTCAGAGAAGCTGCCAATGGAAAAGACCAGTTGGAAAATCTAGTCTTATCTCCCTGCTATTTCAGCAGTATCCTCTTCAGTTCTTTTTGCTCAGGCAAGTTGGAAATATTGCAGCTGTCCCAGCTTCCCAGTCAAGATTATTCTGCATTCTGATTGAGCTCACTGTCAGGCTGTGTGTGTGTCTTTGGAGAAGAGTTGTAACTGTGTGTGTTGTATGAAGTGGGCATTGTGTGTGTTGTGTGTAGTGCACACTCTCTGTGTGTGTTTACTGGGCACTATGTGTGAGCATGTGTTGGGGGGTACAGTGGAGCTGAATGTCAAGTGGAAGCAGGTACATTTCCCTTTCCCTGCCCACAGCTCACTCTGGTGACCCCCTCCTCCCAGTGCAGGGCTGCTTGTAAGATCATAGAATCATAGGACAGGAAGGGACCTCGAGAGGTCATCTATTCCCCTCCCATGCACTCATGGCAGCACTATGTATTACCTAGACCGTCCCTAACAGGTGTTTGTCTAAAATGCTCTTAAAAATCTCCAATGGGGGAGATTCCACAACCTTCCTAGGCAAGTTATTCCAGTGCTTAGCCACCCTCACTGTTGGGATGTTTTTCCTAATGTCCAACCTAAACCGCCCTTTCTGCAATTGAAATCCATCGGTTCTTGTCCTATCCTGCCCCCGCCCCCCAGACGTTACTTTGCTGTTTTATTCCTAAAGTCTATTTCACGGATTATAAACGATAGGAAATAAATAAAATTAAGAGAAGAATAATCGGGACAGAGCTGGGATGCTCGGAGATATTTTGCAGCATCTTCTGCAGATCTTTCTTTAATAGCACTAATGTGCCTGCCACTTAGCTTCTCAGACACTTCTATTTAAACACACTGGATTCGATCAAACAAAAAAACAAAGTTTATTGACCACAAAGATAGATTTTCAGTGAGTGAAAATAAGGAGTCATAGAAGTCAGACGTGGTTTCAAGAAAAATTAAGCTAGAATGCAACTTGGGGCTAAGTTAACAAATGATATGAAATTCAAAGCAAAAGTTTCCTCACGACATGCTTTCAGCAGTCTTACTGACCAAACTTCTTAGGTCAGAACCCCTCCCCCAGCCCTATGGCTGCTTCCTTTCTCCTTTCAGATGCACTGAATCAATGGGCAGAGAGAGAGAGAGATGCCTTGGGATGTCTGCCCCTTCTTTCCATAGCATGCCACAAATACTGTTTTACATCATCACTGCACATATTCAGGAATTGTTCCTGAGTAACCAAATCACACATTTCTTCCAAGCTTGTAATGCCTTCTCCCCGTCACCCACTTATCTAACACATCTTTCATTTCATTTACATAAGTTATATTACTCAATCAAGATCCCCACTTAAGACTCCTGAATTTAACCCTGTAGGTTTCATGTGTCATATGAAACTGTTTCAAAACCAGTTCCTTAAATTTACCATAGTTTGAAGCATCATCAACAAGAATCATCAATAGGAATCTTAATGAATATGTCCAGAGCTCTTTCCGTCAATTTTGTAACCAATGTGGTCATATTTTGATTGTTAGGAATTGTATGGAGGGTGCACAGTCTCTCTTCAAGATGTGGGCAGACTCTCCGATCCCCCCTCAGCTTCCATCTGGACTTCCCTCCCTGGGCTCCTCTCTGGTTCTGCCATTTTCCAAGGAAACAAATTCTTCTCCTGGATCAGGTCCCTCCTGACCACAGAAAACTCTGCACCCGTGTCCCTTAATCCCAGGAGTACTTTCCATTCAGTTTAACAGCATGCATATGCTCACTGCTTGGTTGTTTAGAAGCCACCTTTACAAATCCTGTGTGGAAAGAGGCAGCAGCCTGGCTCTGAGAAGCAGCAGCTTCATGTGTTACCTGCTGCCTGTTCCCACTCAGCAAAGGACATTTATTCCTCAGGTGCTCAGTGGACTTACAATCTGAGCACCTCTTGGGCTCCTCTGCTTGTACAGGAGATTTGGGAGGAGTAACAGGGGAATGGGGAGGTGAATGCCCAGCCTCCTTTTTCCCTGGGGTAAAACGGTGATTCTGTTTTCCACAAACCCTGGACACCTCTGGCATTGGTTTATGTTTAATTGCAGCTTGTGACGGGTCAAAAGAGTCTGCAAACTTAGCCAATCCACTCATTGCATCCAACTTTTTGTCCCACAAATACTGTTTTACATCATCACTGCACATATTCAGGAACTGTTTCTCTGTAGCCAAATCACACATTTCTTCCAAGCTTCTAATGCCTTTTCCCCTTACCCACTTAACGAACAAATCTCTCAGTTCATTTACATAAGCCACATTACTCAATCGAGATCCCCGCTTAAGACTCCTGAATTTAACACTGAAGGTTTCAGATGTAATCTGAACCTGTTTCAAATCCAGTTTCTTAAATTTACCATAGTTTGAAGCATCATCAATACGCATCTTATTGAATATGTCCAGAGCTCTTTCAGTCAATTTTATGACCAATGTGGTCATTTTTTGATTGTCAGGAATTGTATGGAGGATGCACAGACATGAAGAAATATTCAGCAATATCAGTGGACTCATCATACCGCAGACATTGTTGCTCCAATTTGTGTATTTTGGGGAAGTGGGGCCAGCTGCTGGTGGATTTTGTCTCTTCCACTCCATAACAGGCAGTTCATGCTTCTGGGCCTCAGTGAGGACTGCCCCAGGCACCTGTGAGTCACCGGAGGCACAGAAAACAGGAGGAGGAATTATGAGCATGACTCTTAGAGGAAGTAGGGATATAGTGTTTCCTGGGCACAGACTGGGGTGACAGACTTTGGATACAGAGATTGCTGGGTTTTGATTGTTTCTAGTGTGTTCAGGGAAGCAGGACTTTTGTATACATTCTTTGTAACCCCTCCCACACAGATTATACAAAAGAATATAGCTGACTTGGATCATCAATTTTTCCTCCGAATACAATTGACCCTGCAATGCCTCACAGGTTGGCAACACTTAGGAGAAGGGGGCACCAACATTCCCTGGAGCACTTATAATGCCAGCCAAGCCTGCACACCCTTGTGGGATAATTTCTGAAACCATAGTGAAGAAGGGAACAGTCATTACTGGGCCTGCCTTGGAGCTCCTTGTGGAGAGGTGACGACCACAATGTCCTTGTGCATCTGCAGCCATGGATCAGTGCATGGGCCCATCTCTTGGGGGACCTACACTTTCATGTCAATTGAACACTGCTGTCAGTCAGCACCGCACCTTTCGTGTTACTGGGGTATTTTCTAGGTTGGTGGCTGTGACATACCAGGGTCCAACTCAGACTAATCAGCAGCTGTGTCACACCTTCCTGTAACCTTGCAATGCCTTGCTGAAGTGGCTTCCACCTTGGCCACTCACAAACAACCGTGAAGCATGGAAATCACACCCGAGGCATGTGTGTGTAACGGCAACCTGGCCAGGAATAGTTGGGTTACACTCAGACTCTCACCACCCTTGGTTATACTGCAGGGTGACCCCAACACACTCCCCACTCTTTGATTTCCCTCCAGAAATGTGTCTCCTGAGCTATCCAGTCCTCTCCTGGACAATACAAGCTACACTATCCATTATTTAATTAATTCACTAACATGCCTGCAACTTAGCTTCTCAGACACTTCTATTTAAACAAACTGGATTAGATAAAACATTAAAAAAAGTTTATTTACTACAAAGATAGATTTTGAGTGCAAATAAGGAGGCATAGAAGTCAGAGATGGTTTCAAGAAAAATAAAGCTAGAATGCAACTTCTTCCTAAGTTAAAAAATGATGTTAAATTCAAAGGAAAAGGAAAAGGAAAAGCTTCCTCACCACATGCTCTCAGAAGTCCCACTAGCCAAACGTCTTAGGTCAGGAGCCATCCCCCAATCCAATGGCTGCTTCCTTTATCCCCTCAGATGCAGTGAATCAATTATTTTTTTTCCAATAAATTATCTTTTCCCCGTAAATTATAAGATTTCCATCAAAATACCAAACATGCTTCCTGCCTAAACCATGGCTGTGGGACTCTGGTGATGTTCCAGAGCACTTCAGCAAGAGCAGAGACCATCATGCATCATGGTGGATGTAGTCTAGCCTGGAAGCCATGGAAGAGATTGGTAGTGTGTGGTTCCTGAGGAACCCCCGTGGTACTTTTGAGTCAAAATATTAAGTTTTTAGCTAAAAGATTTTGGTCTACACACACAGAGAGAAAACCTCTGTGGATCAGCTCTTCACAGAACACAGCTTGCACTGAAAACAGCAGGATTAAATATACCCCAAACCTCATACTCTGTAACTCTGGTAGAAATTGCATCCTTTAATAACACAGTAAGAAAGAGTACGTCAAATTAATCTCCAGGCCACCAACTACATTGAGGGTAGCTTTGGTTCACTGAATGCATTAATTCAGTGTTGTGTCTCTCTGAGCTCAGGGATTCCCAGTTGCTTCAGGAATCATGTCCCATAGATCAAACATCTCAGTATAAAACTTCCTGAATGCTCCTAAATGGCAGTTTCTTTTGATGAGGAAACATCAACACACCTCTCTCTCTCTCTTCTAAGCAGGTACATGTTATTGTCCTAAATTACAGTCACACAGACACACACGCAGACACCATGTGGATAGCAGCTATTGAATTCCAGACCTCCAGCACCAAAAGCCTCAGCCCCAACTCCGACCCCTTCAGCTAAAGGAGCGAACTGCTGGGTAGGAAAAAAATGACAATTACCTAGTCACTGAAGCCAGGGCTTCCTATGATGACTCTGGGTTTTCTTACACGCACAAGTAAATGCCAAACAGCTTAATTAGCACAGTGAGGAACTTTAACCCAAACCGACATGCCAAGCCATAGAGGTCCCCTTGCTGAAAAAGGGTGGAAAGATTGACACTCCTTTACTCTCACCCCTTCTTTAGCTACGGAATAATCCCTTCAGACTGATTCTCTCGCAGCAGAGTCACAAGTCACAGTTTTCTGTTTGGAGTAGTGAACAGGAGTGTTTGTGTGGGGGGCATGATTAACCTGCGTGTTATTCCGTTTGGACAGTGTCTGCATTTTATCAAACACCTGGAATGACCAGCTGTGAACTTCTGGATCTGTGTACAAAGCCCTTTCCAGAGCGGGTATTGATGTCCATTGAGAAACTTATCTCCATTTATCTTCACTTACTTCATTACAGAGAAGGGACAGCTTTTCTGCACCATCCACCTGCCCACATCTCTGTAGCAGCCTGATCTCTGTGCGGAGGAGATGGAAGACGGAAATCACGCGGAGGCGACAGAGTTCATTCTCTCAGGACTGACAGATCGTCTGGAGCTGCAGGTCCCCCTCTTTGCGGTGTTCCTATTGATTAATGGTGTCACCCTTGTGGGGAATGGGGGGATGATCTTGTTAATCTGGGTTGATCCCCAACTCCATACTCCCATGTACTTTTTCCTCAGTAATTTGTCTTTTTGTGACCTCTGCATTTCCTTGATAATTTCCCCTAAAATGCTGCTGAATTTATTAGCCAAGAGGAAAAGCATTTCTTACACTACTTTCTCTATCGTTTTTTCAGATGTTGAGTGCCTCTTGCTGGCTGTGATGGCGTATGACCATTATGTGGCCATCTGTAACCCACTGCTCTATATGGTTACCATGTCCAGGCGCCTTTGTAAACAGCTAGTGATTGGGGTGTACGCTATGGGGGTGGTGGATTCAATGATATACACGTGTTGTACATTTCGGCTGTCATTTTGCAGCTGCAACTTCATCAATCATTTCTTCTGTGACATCCTCCCACAAAGTCTTCTCCACCTGCTCTTTCCACTTAACCTCTGTGGTCCTGTTTTTTGGCACCCTCCTCTTCATGTATTTACGTCCAACCTCCAGCTATTCCATGGACAGAGACAAAGTGACCTCAGTGTTTTACACGCTGGTGATCCCCATGTTGAACCCCCTCATCTACAGCCTGAGGAACATGGAGGTGAAGGATGCCCTGAGGAAAGCAATGAATAAACTGCTAACCAATTCTTGAATCTGATTAACTCAGTACTGGTTTAGTGGTGGGGAGTGAATATAGGTGAATTCAATTTCCCAGCCCATTACAAAGTAATTCTGCAGAGCCCCTGGGAGTATTGTTCATTTGTTCATTATTGTATTGTTATTATTATTAATTTGTTTCTATAAGAACAAGGTCTGCAGTCCCCAACTGAGATCAGTGGAGAAAACCTGAGGAAGACTCACAGGTTCAGAAGGGAGAATGTTTCTATAAGCTGCTGACTAGGGGCATCCACCTAGAGGGTGAGATGTTCAACTTCGTGTCTCTGGACATCTTGTGGCAGTTCCAAATGGGTTTCTGTGACCCAACCCTTCACACCGAATTTAGGAATAAAATGGCAAAACAATGTGGGTATGTGTGGGTAGGGAGGGGGGAGGAGAGCACAAGAACCGATGGAAATGGAACATGTATGGGCAGAGCATCAGCTGGCCTGGATTGCTGTCTCTCCCGTGAAGTCATTTTAACATGATACAAAACTGAGGTGACTGTATTCCACTTTGTCAAGGTTCCTCCCCCACTCTGAACTCTAGGGTACAGATGTGGGGACCTGCATGAAAAACCTCCTAAGCTTATCTTTACCAGCTTAGGTCAAAACTTCCCCAAGGTACAAAATATTCCACCCGTCGTCCTTGGATTGGCCGCTACCACCACCAAACTAATACTGGTTACTGGGGAAGAGCTGTTTGGATGCGTCTTTCCCCCCAAAATACTTCCCAAAACCTTGCACCCCACTTCCTGGACAAGGTTTGGTAAAAAGCCTCACCAATTTGCCTACGTGACTACAGACCCAGACCCTTGGATCTTAAGAACAATGAACAATCCTCCCAACACTTGCACCCCCCCCCCCTTTCCTGGGAAATGTTGGATAAAAAGCCTCACCAATTTGCATAGGTGACCACAGACCCAAACCCTTGGATCTGAGAACAATGAAAAAGCATTCAGTTTTCTTACAAGAAGACTTTTAATAGAAATAGAAGTAAATAGAAATAAAGAAATCCCCCCTGTAAAATCAGGATGGTAGATACCTTACAGGGTAATTAGATTCAAAAACACAGAAAACCCCTCTAGGCAAAACCTTAAGTTACAAAAAAGATACACAGACAGAAATAGTTATTCTATTCAGCACAGTTCTTTTCTCAGCCATTTAAAGAAATCATAATCTAACACGTACCTAGCTAGATTACTTACTAAAAGTTCTAAGACTCCATTCCTGGTCTATCCCCGGCCAAGACAGAATATAGACTGACACACAGACCCTTTGTTTCTCTCCCTCCTCCCAGCTTTTGAAAGTATCTTGTCTCCTCATTCGTCATTTTGGTCAGGTGCCAGCGAGGTTACCTTTAGCTTCTTAACCCTTTACAGGTGACAGGTAATAACATAGTCACTGAAGCCAGGGCTTCCCATTCTGTCTCTGGGTTTTCATGCAGGCTCAAGTAAATGCCAAAAAGCATAATTAGCACAGTTAGTAAATAATCTCATCAGACTGGGATGATTTTCACCCTGATTCTCTCACAGAAGAGTCACTACTTGCTGCTCGGATTAGTGAACAAGAGTGTTTGTGTGTGCAGCATGATTAACCTGCATGTCATTGTATTTGCACAGCACCTGCATTTTATCGAACACCTGGAATGACCAGCTGTGAACATCTGGCTCTGTGGATAAGCCCTTCCCGGAGCGGCTACTGATGCCCATTGAGAAACTGATCTCCATTTATCTTCACTTACTTCATTACAGAGAAGGGAGAGGTTTTTCGCACCACCATCTGCCCATATTTCTGTAGCAGCCTGATCTATGTTGAGAGGAGATGGAAGAGGGAAATCACACGGAGGTGACTGAGTTCATTCTCTCAGGACTGACAGAACATCCGGAGCTACAGGTCCTCCTGTATTTACATCCCACCTCCAGCTATTCCATGGACACTGACAAAATAGTCTCCGTGGTTTACTCGCTGGTTATCCCCATGTTGAACCCCTTCATCTACAGCCTGAGGAACACGAAGGTGAAGGACGCCCTGAAGAAAGCAATGAATAAACTCTTAACCAATTTTTGAATCTATTTAACTCTGTACTGGTTTAATGATGGGGAGTGGAATCAGGTGAATTCAATTCCCAGCCCATTGCATTGTAATTTCACAGAGCTCATGGTAGTATTGTTCATTCTTGTATTATTATCATTATTAATTTGTTGATATGCCAACAAGGTCTGCAGGCCCCAACTGAGATCAGCGGACAAAACCTGGGGAAGACTCACAGGGCAAGAAAAAGAGAATGATTTCATAAGCTGGTGTCCAGGGGCATCCACCTAGAGGGATAGATGTTCAACTTCACGTCTCAGGACATCGGATGGCAGTTCCATAGGGGTTTCTGTGACCAAACCTTTCACACAGAGGTAAGGAATAAAATTGCAAAACAATGTGTGGGTAGGGGTGGAAGTCGGGGGTAGGAAAGCACAAGAACCAATGGACTTCAATTGCACAAAGGGCGGTTCAGGTTGCACATAAGGAAATACATCCCAACAATGAGGGTAGCTAATCACTGGTATAATTTTCCCAGTAAGGTTGTGGAATTGCCACCATTGGAGATTTTTAAGAGCGGGTTAGACAAAAACCTGTCAGGGATGGTCTAGATAATACTCAGTCGTGCTGTGAGTGCAGGGGAGGGGAATAGATGACCTCTCGAGGTCCCTTCCAGTCCTATTATTCCATGATCTCACAAGGAGCCCTGCACTGGGAGGAGGGGGGACGGCAGCCTGATCAGTGGGCAGGGCAAGGGACACACACCTGCCTCCAATTGACATTCAGCTCCATTGTGCCCCCCACCACATGCACACACATAGTGCTCACTGCAAACCAAACACACACACAGACAGAGTGTCCACTACACACACACAGCCTGACACTGAGCTTAATCAGAATGCAGAATAATCTCTACTGGGAATCAGGGACAGCTGGAATATTTCCAACTCACCTGAACAAAAAGAACTGAAGCTGGGATGATTTAGTTGGGGATCGGTCCTGCTTTGAGCAGGGAGTTGGACTAGATGACCTCCTGAGGTCCCTTCCAACCCTGATATTCTGTGATTCTATGATTCTATACTGTGATTCTGCTGCCCTGGCAGGGAGATAGGACTAGATTTCCCAACAGGTCTTTGCCATCAACAGCTTTTCTGAGGCCTGGTTTATGCTTAAAAATAGAGCAACAGACTCCATCACACAGGGCAGGGAAACTTTTCACACCCTGTGCGAGGCAGTTAGCTTGTACTGACCCTCAGTGTATTTTTTCCATTGACCTAGAGACTGCCTCTCGGAGACGTGGATTAACTACATCGAAGGAAAAACCCTTTCATGAATGTGGAAAGCATCTACACTATGGTGCTGCTGCACACCATAGCTGAGTCAATGTAATGGACTTAGTATAGACATTCCCTGAATGGATGGGGAAGTTTGCCCCCTTCCTATTAAAGCTATTTTTCTCTCCTTTTACAGTTACTCTTCTCCCTCCCTTGGTAAAGCTCTTTCCTTCTTTTGTTAAGTAAATATGTTCAGAAATGTTGAAATTTATCCTCTAAGGGTATGTCTACACTACAAAATTAAGTCAAATTTATAGAAGTCGTTTTTGTAGAAAGCAATTTTATACAGTTGATTGTGTGTGTCCCCACACAAGTGCTCTAAGTGCATGTAGTTGGCGGAGTGTGTCCACAGTACCGAGGCAACCGTCGACTTCCAGAGCATTGCACTGTGGGTGGCTATCCCACAGTTCCCGCAGTCTCCGCCACCCATCTGAATTCTGGGTAGAAATCCCAGTGCCTGATGGGGCTAAAACATTGTCACGGGTGGTTCTGGGTACATATCGTCAGGCCCCCGTTCCCTCCCTCCCTCCGTGAAAGCAAGGGCAGACAATCGTTTTGCGCCTTTTTTCTTGAGTTACCTGTGCAGACGCCATACCACGGCAAGCATGGAGCCCGCTCAGCTAACCATCACCGTATGTCTCCTGGGTGTTGGCAGACATGGTACTACATTGCTACACAGCAGCAGTTTATTGCCTTTTGGCAGCAGACAGTGCAGTATGACTGGTAGACTTCATCGACGTAGTCCTGGGTGCTCTTTTAATCGGGCGCCTGGGCAAACATGGGAGTGACTCAGCCAGGTCATTTCCCTTTTAAGTTTCGTCTCATGGCGATTCAGTCCTACAGGCAGTGCACTGCCTTTTAACCTCCAGCCAGCAGAAGATGATGGCTAGTCGTCATACTGCACCGTCTTCTGCCGAGCACCCAGGAGATGATGACGGTTAGTGGTCGTACTGCACAGTCTCCTGCTAGCAAGATGTATAAAGATAGATGAAGTGGCTCAAAACAAGAAATAGACCAGATTTGTTTTGTATTCATTTTCTCCTCCCTCCCTCCTTCCTTCTGTGAAATCAACAGCCTGCCAAACCCAGTTTTGAGTACTATCCTTGAGGTTTTGAGTTCTATCCTTGATGGGGCCATTCAGTTTCTCGCAAAGCCACCCCCTTTGTTGATTTTAATTCTCTGTAAGCCAACCCTGTAAGCCATGTCGTCAGTCGCCCCTCCCTCCGTCAGGGCAATGGCAGACAATCGTTCCGCGCCTTTTTTCTGTGCAGATGCCACACCACGGCAAGCATGGAGCCCGCTCAGATCACTTCAGCAATTAGGAGCACATTAAACATCACACGCATTATCCAGCAGTATATGCAGCACCAGAACCTGGCAAAGCGATACCGGGCGAGTAGGCGACGTCAGCGCGGTAACGTGAATGATGAGGACATGGACACAGACTTCTCTCAAAGCAGGGGCCCTGGCAATGTGGGCATCATGGTGCTAATGTGGCAGGTTCATGTGTTGGAACGCCGATTCTGGGCTCAGGAAACAAGCACAGACTGGTGGGACCGCATAGTGTTGCAGGTCTGGGACGATTCCCAGTAGTTGCAAAACTTTCACATGTGTAAGGGCACTTTCATGGAACGTTGTGACTTCGCTTTCCCCTGCCCTGAGGCACAAGAATACCAAGATGAGAGCAGCCCTCACAGTTGAGAAGCGAGTGGCAATAGCCCTGTGGAAGCTTTCAATGCCAGACAGCTACCGCTCAGTCAGGAATCAATTTGGAGTGGGCAAATCTACTGTGGGGGCTGCTGTGATGCAAGTAGCCCATGCAATCAAAGATCTGCTGGTATCAAGGGTAGTGACCCAGGGAAATGTGCAGGTCATAGTGGATGGGTTTGCTGCAATGGGATTCCCTAACTGTGCTGGGGCCATAGACGGAACCCATATCCCTATCTTGGCACCGGAGCACCAAGCCTGCGAGTACATAAACCGCAAGGGGTACTTTTCAATAGTGCTGCAAGCACTGGTGGATCACAAGGGATGTTTCACCAAAATCAACGTAAATCTCACCCTCAGAGATGTTCCAATAAGCCTCTTTTACTGACTCCTAGTCTGGGTCGAGCAATCACTTACACCCCTGTAGTTACTGTCCTTTGTTCAGGTTTCTTTCAGGGATCTTCTTGGGGTGGAGAGGCTATCTCTTGTGCCAGCTGAAGACAAAATGGAGGGGTTTCCCCAGGGGCTTATATAGTTTCTCTCTTGGTGTGGAAACCCCTTCCCCTCTCCTATGGAGAATCCAGCTCCAAGATGGAGTTTTGGAATCACATGGGCAAGTCACATGTCCATGCATGATTCGGTTCCTTACAGACCCATGCCACATTCCCAGGAGAGCTTAGCTGCGGATTGGCATCTCTCAAAGTTCATTGTTAGCTTAAGTGTTTCTTGACTGGGCACTTACAGAGAATAGTCTTTTCTCAAGAAGCTGACCAACTGCTTCACTGAGGCTACTTAAAACAAACAGGTACATAACACATATTCATAACTTTGAATGCAAAAAATTTACATGCATGCAAATAGCATGAATATATCCAGTAGATCATAACCTTTGCAGACATATGTTACATGGCATATCTCACATAAAACATACTCCAGTTATGTCATATTTACATTCATAAGCATATTTCTATAAAGCATTATGGGGTGCAACATCACACTCTGTTTCACAAACTATAAATTATAGGAAATAAATAAAATTAACAAAAGAATCGGAGGGAACTCGCATGCTCAGAGATATTTTGTAGCAGCATCTGCACAGATGATGCAGAGATCTGTGTTAACCACCAGTTTGGGGAATATCCTCCTTTTTGCAGCCTGCCCTGACCATGGCGTTTTCAGTGAGGACTGCCGCATGCACCTCCGGGTCACAGGAGGCAGAGAAGCCAGGAGAAGGTTTATGAGCATGACTCCTAGAGGAAGTAGGGGCATAGTGTTTCCTGGGCACAGACCGGGGATGACAGACTTTGGAGTTTCTGAGTACAGAGATTGCTGGCTGTTGGTTGTTTCCACTTGTGTTCAGGGAAGCAAGAGGTTGTGTACATTCTTTGTAACCCCTCACCCAAAGATTATACGAAAGAATATAGCTGATTTGGATCATCAATTTTTCCTCCTAATACAGTCAGCCCTGCAATGCCTCACAGGTTGGCACCACTTAGGAGAAGGGAGCACCAACCTTCCCTGGAGCACTGATAATACGAGCCAAGCCTCCACACCCATGAGGGATAATTTCTGCTACCATAGTGAAGGAGAGAAAAGTCATCACTGGACGTGCCATGGATCTCCTTGAGGGGAGGTGATGATCACAGTGTTCTTGTGCATCTGCAGCCATGGATCAGTGCATGGGTCCATTCATTGGGGGACCTCTAGCTTTCATGTCAATCAAACGCTACTGTCAGTTCGCACCACGCCTTTGTGTTCCTGGGAAACCTTTTAGGTTGGTGGCTGTGACATACCAGGGTCCAACCCAGATTAATCAGCAGCTGCGGCACACCTACCTGCAACCTTGCAATGCCTTGCAGAAGTTGCTTCCACCTGGGTCACTCACAAACAACCGTCTAGCATGCAAATCACACCCTGAGCATGTGGGTGTAACTGCAGCCTGGCCAGGAATAGTTGGGTTACACTCAGGCTCTCAGCACCATTGGTTACACTGCAGGGTGACCCCAACACACTCCCCAGTCTTCAATTTCCCTCCAGAAATGTACAGCCTGTGCTGTGCAGTCCACTCTTGGACTATAAAAGTGACTTTTCCCATTATTTCTTTAATAGCACTAATATGCCTGAAACTTCATTTCTCAGACACTTCTACTGAAATTCACTGGCTTAGATAAAACAATAAAAGAACGTTTATTGACTACAAAGTGAGTATGAATTTGGAGGTATAAAGTCAGACATGGTTACAAGAAAAATAAAGCTACAATGCAACTTGTGCCTAAGTTAACAAATGATGTGAAATTCAAAGCAAAATTATCCTCACCACATGCTTTCAGCAGTCTTACTGATCAAACTTGTTAGGTCAGGACCCCTCCCCCAGTCCAATGGCTGCTTTCTTTCTCCTTTCAGATGCAGTAAATCAATGGGCAAACAGAGAGAGAGAGAGAGAGAGAGAGAGATATGGATGGCTTGGGTTGTCTGCCTCTACTTTTTATAGTCCTATCCCCAGTTTTAGAAACTTTTCTAACCTGGTTACTGGAAGACAAAATGTATATGTAGAAGGATGCTCCCTGCTGCTGTTTCCTCACCTTTGTTGGGCTTCCTTTGTTTCCCTTCCTGTTTGATGACTCTTGTTACTTACTGTTTAGAAACAAAAATAAGCAGCGCACACATTTCTTAGTTTAAGACAGACCAGTTTGCCAATCTCCATTTGGAACTAGTACTAATAACATGATACAGTGTCATCTTATAATTTCACATACATTATAAAAAAAAGAAAAAGCATTAACCTTTGTGATGAGAGAATGACTATAATATTTGTGGTGACACCATGACTATTTCTAGTTGACTCATAGATTTATTTAACATCTTAAAGCTGAGCTCTGTGTGCAGATAAAATGCATGAAAGAGGGATAGTTTTGTGAACTGCAGAAGTCCATAGCATGCTGTGGTCTCCCCCTGAGCTCCTGTGGTCATCCTGTGGTCGCCATCAAACAAAATGAGTGAAACTGTCTTTCCTACCTTTGGGAGTAACCTAGCAAGGGAAGGACATAGGATACCATGGTGAGTGGCATGCTATAAATAGCGTGATAATCTGGAGTACTCTTACATGTCTTACAGGTTTTACATTCCACCTACTGGGGCCAGGACAATGAGGTGATTCTGGAACCAGGAATGACTCAGAAGATATCAGCTACACATGCAAATAATTAGTACGTTTCATGTGTATCTAACTTTCTGTTCCTTTGTTTCCAAATTTGTTGCTAAGGCTGGTTGAATATTTTTCTTGAGAAGTGTTTTTGATGGGAAATTGGATTTTCCTTTCAACTCTTTTTTCCATGAAATTATCTTTTCCCTGGAAATTATAAGATTTCTATCAAAATACCAAACTCCCCTCCTCCCTAACCATGGCTGTGGGACTCTGGTGATGTTCCAGGGCAGTTCAGCAAGATGAGAAACCATCATGCATCATGTGGGATGAAGTCCAGTCTGGGAGCCTGGCCCATGGAAGAGATTGCTGGTGTGTGGTATCTGAGACACCCCGTGATATTTCTGATCTGAAATGTTTTTTAGCAAAAAGATTTTTGTCTCCACAAAAAAACAAAACAAAACAAAACAAAAAACTCTGTGTGGATCAGCTCTATGCAGTAACCAGCTTGCACTGAAAACAGCAGGATGAAATATACACCAAACCTCATATTCTGTAACTCTGGTAGAAATTGCATCATTTAATAACACAGTAGAAAAGAGTGGGACAAATTAATCCCCAGGGCACCAATTACACAGAGGGTGGCTTTGGTTCACTGAATGCATTAATTAGGTTTTATGGGTATCTGAACTCAGTTATTCCCAGTTGCTTCAGGAATTATGTCCCACAGATAACAAATCTCAGTATAAACCTTCCTTAGTGCACCAAATGTGAAGTTTCTGTCGATGGGGTAACACCACCTCATCTCTCTCTCTTCTCAGCAGGTAAGTGCTACTTTCCTGAATTACAGGCACACACGCACACACCGTGGTGATCAGCAGTTATTAAATTCCAGACCTCCAGCACTAAACGCCTTAGTCCCAACTCAGACTCCTTCAGCTAAAGAATCAACCTCTTTGGTTGGAAAAAATAAGCAATTACATAGTCACCGAAGCCAGGGCTTTGCATTATGTCTCTGGATTTTCATACAGCCTAAAGTAAATGCCAAAAAAAAATTTAATTAGCACAGTAAGCAACTTTACCCCAAACCAACATGCGAAGCCCCAGAGCTCCCCTTTCCAAAAGAAGGTGGAAAGTTTGACACTCCTTTACTCTCACCCCTTGTTTAGCAAAGGAATAATCCGTTCCGACTGATTCTCTCCCTGCAGAGTCACAAGTCACTCACTGATTTCTGATCAGAGTAGTGAACAGGAGTGTTTGTGTGGGGTGCATGATTAACCTGCGTGTCATTGTATTTGCACAGCATGTGCATTTTATCAAACACCTCGAATGACCAGCTGTGAACACCTGGCTCTGTGGACTAAGCCCTTCCCTGAGTGGGTACTGATGTCTATTGAGAAACTGATCTCCATTTATCTTCACTTACTTCATTAAAGAGAAGGGACAGTTTTTTCTCACCATCCACCTGTCCACATCTCTGTAGCTGCCTGATCTCTGTTCAGAGGAGATGGAAGAGGGAAATCACTCGGAGGTGACTGAGTTCATTCTCTCAGGAATGACAGATTGTCCGGAGCTACAGGTCCCCCTGTTTATGGTGTTCCTACTGATTTATGGTATCACCCTGGTGGGGAATGGGGGGATGATCTTGTTAATCACAATTGATCCCCGACTCCACACCCCCATGTATTTTTTCGTCAGGAATTTGTCTTTCTGTGACCTCTTTGTTTCCTTCATAATTTCCCCTAAGATGCTGCTGAATTTCTTAGCCGAGAGGAAAAGCATTTCTTACATGGCCTGTGCTGTGCAAATGTATCTCTCTATCCTTTTTGCAGATGTTGAGTGCCTCTTGCTAGCTGTGATGGCGTATGACCGTTATGTGGCCATCTGTAACCCGCTGCTCTATACGGTCACCATGTCCAGGCAGCTTTGTAAAGAGCTGGTGGCTGGGGTGTACGCTGTGGGGGTGGTGGATTCAATGATACACACATGTTGTACATTTCAGCTGTCATTCTGCAGCTCCAACATCATCAATCATTTCTTCTGTGATATCCTCCCACTGTTGGCGCTCTCCTGCTCTGACACCAGAATCAATGAGATTGTGATGTTTGCTTTGACAAGCTGCATTACAGGGAGCAGCTGTATGACTGTCCTCCTCTCCTATGTCTATATCATCTTTGCCATCCTGCAGATCCGCTCTGCTGAGGGCCGGCGCAAAGCCTTCTCCACCTGCAGTTTCCACTTGACCGCTGTGGTTTTGTTTTTTGGCACCCTCCTCTTCATGTATTTACGTCCCACCTCCAGCTATTCCATGGACATAGACAAAGTGGCCTCAGTGTTTTACACGCTGGTGATCCCCATGTTGAATCCCCTCATCTACAGCCTGAGGAACAAGGAGGTGAAGGACGCCCTGAGGAAAGCAATGAATAAACTGCTAACCAATTTTTGAATCTGTTTAACTGTGTACTGGTTTAGTGATGGGGAGTGGAAACAGGTGAATTCAATTCCCATTTCATTACAAAGTAATTTCACAGAGCCCATGGGAGTATTGTTCTTTATTATATTGTTATTATAATCACTTTTTTTTTTATTCGAACAATGTCTCCTGGCCCCAACAGAGATCAGTGGACAAAACCTGGGAAGCATCACAGGGCCAGAGAGAGAGAATGATTGTATAACCTGGTGGCTAAGGGGACCCACCGAGAGGGTGAGATGCTCAACTTCACGTCTCTGTTCCAATTGTTTTTCAGTTAGTTATCCACAGTAGAACAACTTTGAAAGGAGAGGTTGAGAGCAACTGAGACTGGAACAGCTCATTGCTGACGGGCTGGGATGTTTTTTTTTGGAAATGCAGGAATCCCAAGTGCATAGTGTGCTCGGTTTGGTCACAGAGACCCTCACTGGGACTGTCACCCGATGTGCTGAAATTTCCTCTGAGCCCACTTTCCTTGCCAGCCTGGGCCTCCAGAACCCTGTCTTGTTGAGCCAGATATACTAGCCTGGGGCAACATAGACCCAGGGTCTGGGTCACACCCTGAAAACTTCAGATCTAGACTGAAACCAGCTCCCAATAAAACCTAAACCCCAAATAAATCCATTTTACTCTGTCTAAAGCTTATACAGAGTAAAAAGACAAATATTTTCCCTCTATTCACCGAAAGAGTGATATGCACAACTGTTTGCCCCCCAGCTAACAATTACTTACATTGAGTTTATAAATAATCAAAAGTATTTTTATTAAGTATAAAAAGTAGGATTTAAGTGGTTTTAAGTAGTAACAGACAGAGTAAACAATGGTCACATAAATACCACCCTATAACGGAAACCTACTGACCGCTATTCCTACCTACATGCCTCCAGCTTTCACCCTGACCACACCACACGATCCATCGTCTACAGCCAACCTCTACGATACAACCGCATTTGCTCCAACCCCTCAGACAGAGACAAACACCTACAAGAGCTCTGTCAAGCTTACTTACAACTACAATACCCACCTGCAGAAGTGAAGAAACAGATTGATAGAGCCAGAAGAGTTCCCAGAAGTCACCTACTACAGGACAGGCCTAACAAAGAAAAGAACAGAACGCCACTAGCCGTCACCTTCAGCCCCCAACTAAAACCCCTCCAACGCATTATTAAGGATCTACAACCTATCCTAAAGGATGACCCAACACTCTCACAAATCTTGGGAGACAGGCCAGTCCTTGCCTAGAGACAGCCCCGCAACCTGAAGCAAATACTCACCAACAACCACATACCACACAACAGAACCACTAACCCAGGAACTTATCCTTGCAACAAAGCCCGTTGCCACTTGTGTCCACATATCTATTCAGGGGACACCATCACAGGGCCTAATAACATCAGCCACACTATCAGAGGCTCGTTCACCTGCACATCCACCAATGTGATATATGCCATCATGTGCCAGCAATGCCCCTCTGCCATGTACATTGGTCAAACTGGACAGTCTCTACGTAAAAGAATAAATGGACACAAATCAGATGTCAAGAATTATAACATTCATAAACCAGTCGGAGAACACTTCAATCTCTCTGGTCACGCAATCACAGACATGAAGGTCGCTATCTTAAAACAAAAAAAAACTTCAAATCCAGACTCCAGCGAGAAACTGATGAATTGGAATTCATTTGCAAATTGGATACTATTAATTTAGGCTTAAATAGAGACTGGGAGTGGCTAAGTCATTATGCAAGGTAGCCTATTTCCTCTTGTTTTTTCCTACCCCCCCCCCCCAGATGTTCTGGTTTAACTTGGATTTAAACTTGGAGAGTGGTCACTTTGGATGAGCTATTACCAGCAGGAGAGTGAGTTTGTGTGTGGGGGGGTGGAGGGTGAGAAAACCTGGATTTGTGCTGGAAATGGCCCAACTTGATGATCACTTTAGATAAGCTATTACCAGCAGGACAGTGGGGTGGGAGGAGGTATTGTTTCATGATCTCTGCGTGTATATAATGTCTGCTGCAGTTTCCACGGAATGCATCCGATGAAGTGAGCTGTAGCTCACGAAAGCTCATGCTCAAATAAATTGGTTAGTCTCTAAGGTGCCACAAGTACTCCTTTTCTTTTTGCGAATACAGACTAACATGGCTGTTACTCTGAAACCAGACAGAGTAATGTAAATCACAAAGCAAAATTTTAAAAAAAAAAAACACTCAAGGCTAAGTTTAGTACATTCAGAAATCAGTTACAAACTTCTCACCCCAGTTGTTACTTCAGGTAAAATCCTTTTCAGGTCAGATGCCTTTTCTGACCTGGGTCCAGCCTGGCCTCACCCACCCCTGTCCTTACAGTCCTTTTGTTTCCAGGTATCTGCAGGTATTTCTGTGGGGTGGGGAGGCCGTCTCTTAAGCCAGGTGAAGACACTAACTGTTTGCCTTCCCCACTTTATGTGGAACATCCCTAAGGTGGAAAACATTTGTTTCGAATTCAACCCCACTCTGGAAAAGTACCAGCTTCAAGATGGATTTCAGTATCTGGTGACATGATCACATGTCACTGTAAGACCCCAATCTCCATTCTTCCCGGTTTGTCCCACACATACAAGGAAGGCTTCCAGGTAAACAGGGCCATTCACAGTTCATTGATTCTGAAGCACCTTTAATAGCCTCCACTTAATTTGTCTACATCAGTAATAGAAGTTGATATCTTATTCTCCTAACTCCAGACCTAGAAATAATCCATTCACCTCAGTTTTGTATCATATTAAAGATACCTCACAGGAGAGAGAGTGATCTAGACCAGCTGATGCTCTGGCCCTCTGTGTTCCATTTCCACAAGGAAAGACACGGCAACTACATTAATTGCATGTTCTGTGCACACCTGTTGTCCTGGGAGTAAAGATGCTTCAGGGATCAAATCTCAAAGTCATCAAAGCCAAAGTTGACCTCCTCTGGCGAAGGAAGCAGCTCCAGAGGTATTAAGGAAAATATTTGACTCTAAGTCTGATTTTAGGATTCTTTGCAGTTACTGCTTTCGTCCTCAACTCATTGTAAGTGAAGGGAGGAAAAATAAAGTGGTTCCACCATGTCACGGGCAAACAAGTCAGTTTCACAGCATTTCAACAAGTCAGTTTCAGAGCATTTAATTGAAATGACATTCATGGTACGGGAAAGAAGGAATTATCCTGAGAGGAAAATTTTCAACTTTTCTGAACATATTTACCTATCAAAAGAAGGAAAGATCTTTACCAAGGGAGGGAGAAAAGTGACTATAAAAGGAGAGAAAATAGCTTTAATAGGAAGGGGGAAACTCCCACATCGATTTGGGGAATGTCTATATTAAAGTCATTACATTGACTCAGCTATGGTGTGCACCAGTGCCGTAGTGTAGATGCTTTCCACATTGATGGAAGGGTTTTTCCATCAATTTCGTTAATCCACATCCCCGAGAGACAATAGCTAGGTCAATGGAAAAATTACACTGAGGGTCAGTACAAGCTAACTGCCTCAAACATGGTATGAAAAGTTTCTCAGTCCTGTGCTACAGAGCTCGGTTGATCAAATTTTTAAGCATAAACCAGGCCTCAAGGAAGCTGATGAGGGAAGAGACCAGTTCGAAAATCTAGTCCTATCTCCCTTCCAGGGCAGCAGAATCCCCTTTGGTTCTTTTTGTTCAGGTTAGTTGGAAATATTCCAGCTGTCCCAGCTTCCCAGTAGAAATTATTCTGCATTCTGACTGAGCTCAGTGTCAGGCTGTGTGTGTGTCGTGGGTACTCTGCCTAGGTGTGTGTTTGGTGTGCAGTGGGCACTATGTGTGTGTGTGCAATGTGGGGTACAGTGGAGCTGAAAGTCAAGCGTAGGCAGGTGTGTTTGTCCCTTGCCCTGCCCAGTGCTCAGGCTGGTGTCCCTCTTGTGCAGAGCCATTTGTGCGATCATAGAATCGTCGGACTGGAGGGGAGTTTGAGGGGCCAACTAGTCCAGTCCCCTGCATTCATGGCAGGGCTAAGTATTTTCTAGACCGGGGTTGTCAAGGTTCCTCCCCCACTCTGAACTCTAGGGTACAGATGTGGGGACCTGCATGAAAAGCCTCCTAAGCTTATCTTTACCAGCTTAGGTCAAAACTTCCCCAAGGTACAAAATATTCCACCCGTTGTCCTTGGATTGGCCGCTACCACCACCAAACTAATACTGGTTACTGGGGAAGAGCTGTTTGGACGCGTCTTTCCCCCCGAAATACTTCCCAAAACCTTGCACCCCACTTCCTGGACAAGGTTTGGTAAAAAGCCTCACCAATTTGCCTACGTGACTACAGACCCAGACCCTTGGATCTTAAGAACAATGAACAATCCTCCCAACACTTGCACCCCCCCTTTCCTGGGAAATGTTGGATAAAAAAGCCTCACCAATTTGCATAGGTGACCACAGACCCAAACCCTTGGATCTGAGAACAATGAAAAAGCATTCAGTTTCTTACAAGAAGACTTTTAATAAAAATAGAAGTAAATAGAAATAAAGAAATCCCCCCTGTAAAATCAGATGGTAGATATCTTACAGGGTAATTAGATTCAAAAACATAGAGAACCCCTCTAGGCAAAACCTTAAGTTACAAAAAAGATACACAGACAGAAATAGTTATTCTATTCAGCACAATTCTTTTCTCAGCCATTTAAAGAAATCATAATCTAACACATACCTAGCTAGATTACTTACTAAAAGTTCTAAGACTCCATTCCCGGTCTATCCCCGACAGAAACCAGCATATAGACAGACACACAGACCCTTTGTTTCTCTCCCTCCTCCCAGCTTTTGAAAGTATCTTGTCTCCTCATTGGTCATTTTGGTCAGGTGCCAGTGAGGTTACCTTTAGCTTCTTAACCCTTTACAGGTGAGAGGAGCTTTCCCCTGGCCAGGAGGGATTTCAAAGGGGTTTACCCTTCCCTTTATATTTATGACAGGGGTGGGCAAGCTTTTTGGCCTGAGGGCCACTTTGGTTTTTGAAAATTGTATGGAGGGCTGGTTAGGGGAGGCTGTGTCTCTCCAAACAGCCAGGTGTGTCCTGGCCCCCACCTCCTATCAGACCCCTACCCCGGGACTCCTGCCCCATCCAACCCCCCTGTTCCCTGTCCCCTGATTCCCGCTGGGGATCCTGACCCATCCACCACCCCCTGCTCCCTGTCCCTGGACCCCCCATGCCTGACTTCCCCCTGCCACCCCATCCAACTCCCGCTCTCATTCCTGACAGCTCCCCCAGGACCCCTGCCCCATCCATCCCTCTGTTCCTCACCCTCTGACCCACTTCTGAGGTCTTGGTGTGTCGACCCCCTTATTTCAGCCCCTCCATCCCCCACCCCATAATTTGCCCCCATCAGTTTATCCCCTCCTTAGTTAAGTACATAAGAACAGCCACACTGTTGTACCATGGGTACTGTGCTATATAATTGATTATGTTTTGGCTATATACATTGCAGGTTTTAAAGTAAGAATTAAAGTGTTAGAATAAATGAATAGGATAGTGGATACTAGTATTAGCTATTTTCTTTTTATTCATGCCTTGTAAGTAACTAAGTAACAGAAACGGGCTTCTCTGTGTCTATGTTAATGAGATTAGAGGAATTTTGGAGGCACAGGCCCCAATGTTGAAAAAGATAGTTACCAGATTTAGTAAGGTCTAATTTATGATGCCTTTCTTGTTCAACATAAAACACTTCTATTTGTTACCTTTTAAAGGTCTCTGTAAAGAACTGTTTGTGGGGATGAGGAATGTATGCATCAGGAGAAGATAAGGTGTAGAGGCCATTGTTAGAGCCAGATGGTCAAGGGAGGAGGAGTGAAGAGACTTATCGACACCCAAGAACCATCAGCACCCATCCATGATTGAGGAAGGGCAGATTGATGACCCTGAGGTGGAGGCTAGCACCCTTAAACACAAGATAATTGATTAAAATTGAAACCAGGACAGGATGACCCTCCTGGAGGTGTTTTGGAATGAAAGAAGCCGTCAAAAGATCACACCAATTAAGAAGTAACCAGTGTATGAACCCTCGGTGGTAGTAGGCCGAGCAATACAGAGGGAGGCTTAACATTTCTCTCTCTGGCCTGGAGCGGGTTAAATTTAGGCACCCTGGCACTGACACGGGCAACAGAGGTGAAAAGAGAAAAGGGGTTTTGTAAGTCCCGAATCAAGCACGGGCAACACAGAATCTCAGAGTGATTAGAAATACCAACCAAAGACTTTAAATACAAAATGTTCAGATGAAAGGAGTCACCTAAGGACAATGCTCAGGTGGAGCTGAAAAAGCTACCATGTGTACAAGAGATTACCCCTTTTTTTACAAATTTTGCAGAAATTTGGCCCTTGCCCATGGCCGGAACAAGCAATAGCAGATGTCCACACCATAGCCGATTTGGAAGACAAATTGGCAAAATATTTGTTGATTTATAAATGTTCAACCCCAATAAAAAGGGATTCGGCGGCACTCTGGCTAATGTGGGAAGCCTGTAATGAGGCGTTCCTCCAGCTGGCAAATTGCCAAAGCAGAAAATACTACACTGCGTGAAAAGCTCAGCGCAAGTGAGCGAGAAGCAGATAAATGGAAAGTATTGACTACAGGGGTCCACGGCCAATTGGACATGCTTAAGGACACTCTATGGGAACTAAAAGCAAGGGAAAAGGGATTACTGGACAGGTAGAGGAAAAAGATAAAATATCAATTGAAAACCAATTCCTACAGAGCATGTTGAAGAAATAAACGTTAGAACAAGGCAGAGCTCCTGCAAACCATAACCACTGTGGATCAGTTATCAAGCAGCTTAAGCAGAAGCTAGGCTTCACAACTTGTCAGGTTGCAGCAGTCACAGTAGGAGAATGGTATCAAACCTTGCCCAGAGGAAACCAGGACTGGGAGGAGGAAATATGGGACCCCAGGGAAACTTGGGAGGGGGATATATGGGATAATCCTCAGGAATGTAGACATGATGAGTGCACTCCCATAGCCCCAGTAGCGGAGATCCAATGCACCATGGTAATGACTCCCGTAAATGGTGGGGGTAACACGGCTGTTACCACAGTTCCAGTATCGGCCACCGATTTAAAGGCGATGCCTGAAAATTTGGGGACCCTGAAGCAAGACACCTTTTCTAGATGTACCAATGCATGTTTACTTGCAGCAAGGGAAGGGCTAACTACCTTGGAAGTCCATCGACTCATGGGGGTATGTGCAGCCTGGAAAATAGAGCCACTCTGGATAGATTGGTTGTTACCGAGGACGTTGGTATCCCGGGTCTAATGGCAACATTTGGGGAACAGATAGGCAAGCGTAACTTTATAGCACAAGTTGTAGACTCTGTCCAGGAGCCTTATGAGGACCGCAAGAATTATTTAACTAGATGGGCTCTGATGCAAGTAATGGCTGGTCTGGTAACAGTTGACGGTGCCACCCCGATACATGGGCTACTGTTCGGCATCCAGTCCTTAAGGGATTGCGCTGCCTCTTTGGCCCCCTATTACTCTGGTAAACTTTCAGCTTGGCAGAATAACAATCCAGCTATCCTAGGGGAGCTAAGGGGAGTGGTCCAACAAATAACCACTCACTCTGGACCACAACCCACTATAAAGAAAGAAAGAAAAGGAGTACTTGTGGCACCTTAGAGACTAAATTGGTTAGTCTCTAAGGTGCCACAAGTACTCCTTTTCTTTTTGCGAATACAGACTAACACGGCTGTTACTCTGAAACCTAAAGAAAGAAAGGGTCTCTTGTGTGGCAGCAATAAAACCAGCAGTCACATATACAAACAAAAGTGGCATAAAAGGGATTACCCGGCCCCGGGGAGGATATGCTAGAGGTCGTTCCTGAGGCTGAGGGAGTAGGGGTCAGCAGGGGGATCGGGTATATCCAGAGCTCCGGCAATATCAGGCCGACACCTCTCGACAAAGGATGGGGAGGAAGAGAGAGAGCTAACTGATAATGAGGTTCACCGACTGGCCTGGCGAACCCTGATGTAGGATGGAGACAACAGGGCACAGTGGGATGGGGCACCCATACCTGACTTGGTTAGAGAAACTACAAGATTACAAAATACCCACAAGGGAATAGGCTGCGTAATCCCCAGTGCACCCCCACCATCAACACCACCACAGCTTCTCCCCAACACATACCTCTGTCCCGCAGATGAATAGAGAGGCCCGCTGATCTATGAACTTCCACTATCTGTAGGGGCACAAGGGAAGAAGTTCATAGGAAAGGTCCATTGGGACCCTGGGGGAAGAGCATGCGTGTATGTTCAGCAGGGTAAACATACCCCTACATTGGCTTTAATAGGCAGAGGAGCCTCTGTGTCTTTAATCAAAAACACTCCAAAAACAGGAAGGGGGGTTAAACAGGTCACCTTAAACTCCTTCTAAGGCAACCCCAGCAATGGTTGGGAATGGGCCCAGGTCCCCTTTTCGGTGCAAGGACTAAAAACCTTTGGGGATCTGATCCAAACTCCTGACACGATTGATGAAATCATTTTGGGTTCAGATTGGTTGTTCACCAATCTCATAGATATAGATATAGATAATAGATATGCCCAGGGGTATCCGATAGAAAGTGTATATTCCCCCTCCCCACTCTGGGAAAATTGGTCAAAAGATATTACTAGCAAAAGGGGGAGAAAGGCCAATTGCGGCATTATCCGCCCAGCAAACTGAGGAATGGCACCAGAAATTCCCCTTGGTCTGGACTCAAAAGAAAACAAACTGTGGTAAAATCAATGCCTGTATAAAAATTGTTGCAGAATTAGTGCCTCCCCCAAAACAATATTCTTATCCAAAGGAGGTGGAGGCCCAATTGGTACAAACTATCCAGGAGCTCGAACAGCAGGGAGTAATCTGAAAAACAAATTCACCCTTCAACTCCCCTGTATGGTCAGTACTAAAAGCAGACGGCCAGTCCTGGCACCTAACAGTTGCCTGGAGAAGGATTAACAAAGATACAATACCCATGGCTCCTATTGTGGCAGACATGACACAGTTTATACAAAAGGTCCAAGCCACATTGAAATATTTTTTCAGAAATCGATTTAGCCAATTGTTTCTTTGCTATTCCCCTACACCCTGACTCACAGGATCAGTTTGCCTTTACAATAAAATAACAGTGGTGGACTTTTTGTTGATTGCCCCAAGGGTATCACAACAGTCTGGCAATCACACACCAGCATGTGATAGATATGCTGGATAGATTGATTCCTCAAGATAGACCATTTGTGTTTTCATACGTGGATGATATTATAGACTTTGGGGAAACTGAGGCACAGACTCAGATGAGAACCGAAAAGGTGTTAGCATTAATCCAGAAAACAGGATTTAGGGTAGGCTTGGATAAGGCTCAACTGGTGCAGCCCCAAATCTCATATTTGGGTACAATTATTGGACAAGAAGGAAGGCAAATAGATCAGCACAAGTTGAGAGCCCTAGTAGAAATGCCGGCTCCTACTGACGCCCATTCCTTGAGAGTACTATTGGGAGGCTTTAACTTTCTCAGATCACACATGTACAAGTATGCTGAAATAACACACCCCTTGTGGTGATTACTAAAGAAAAAGGCCAAATGGGAGTGGGGAGAGGAGCAGGATGCTGCTTTAATGCTTTTAAAGCAACAGGCTCTCACAGCTACAGCCCTGCATTTTCCCAATGAGTCACAGCCTTTTGTTATTCAATTGGCTGCCAACAGTATGGCCTTGGCTGCTACACTATTACAACATAATGAGGATGGAAGACTGGATCCAGTAGCATATGAATCCAGGAAGCTGCAAGCAGCTGAGATAAATGCCTGGCAGCCGTCTGGGCAGTGCAATCTTTTGACCCACTCACAGGAATAGCTCCAGTCACTATTCAAAGCACCCACACTAAACTAAAATACATTTTGTCAGGAAAACTGATGGGGGGAAGTCTCTAATACTCAAATGGCACAACGGACGCTGATTTGAATTAACAGAGGGGTAACCACAGAAACTGTGTCCAAACCAGATGTGTTAACACATGCATTAATTGAAAAAGGGAACTGGCATGATTGTCCAGAGGTTACTCTGGAACAGAGAATTGCTCTCGTGGAGGCACCCCCAGTGGAGGAATTGGATACCAGAGGACAAGAGAAGCCTTTTTGGTTCACTGATGGAAGCGCAATGGTAATAAATGGGAAAAGGTGTGTAAAGTATGCAGCAATCAATTTAGATAAGAAGTTTATTCAGGGCCAGCTGGACCACGGGTCAGCCCAACATGCCGAATTACATGCAATTTATCAGATTCTGAAACAATATGAGGACTCCCCATGACCAGTGTATATTTACCCTGATAGTGATTTTTGCATGGAGGGAATTCAGTTCTGGATGCAGGACTGGAAAAGAAATGGGTGGAAGGCAGCGGATGGTAAAGATATTGCATACTTAGATGAGTGGAAATGGATTTACCAGTGGGTAACAGAGAATCCTAAGCAATTGAAAATCGGGCATGTGAAAGCCCACAACAAGGGAACAGGCAAGGAAGCCATTTGGAATATTTGGGTGGACACAATAGCCCAACAACACAGTATAGCAATTGTAACTAGAAGCCAAGCTAAAAGCACCCCTACTGATGCCCCCAAACCAATGGGTGCTGCTATAAGTCACCAAACTCCAGGAAAAGTGGAAAGGCAAGAACTGATTAATGTAGCCCATCAGTTCATGCATGAGGAGGTAAAAGGAACCTTACATAGGTTAAGACAAGTTGCAGAATGGAAAAAACATGGAAGTTGAAGTTAGAACATGGGTAAGGAATTGCATTCGGTGTGTACAGGATAGATCATGACTCCCTCACTGGTAACCCGTGATGCACCAACGGGGGCTCGGGCCCTGGCACACAGTTCAGATTAATGTTATTGACAAGTTACCAAGAAGTAAAGAAGGATTTCAATCCTTGTTAGTAATAATTGATTCCTTTTCAGGATTGGTAGAAACATTTCCCACTAAAACTAATAACACCACGGTGGTAGCTAAGAATTTTTTTAATGAGGTGGGTGTGTAGATATGGTGCCCCTGAAACAAGAGATTCTGATAATGGGGGAGCCTTTGTGGGAGAAATTTTTACATCAGTGTTACAAGCTTTAGGAATCAAACAAAAATTTCATATATCATACCAACGCCAATCCTCGGGTCAGGTAGAGCGCATGAAATGCACCATTAAGGAAGCACTGCGGAAAGTAGTAAATCCTACTGGAAAAGATTGGCCAAACAAGCTGCCTCTGATTCTAGCAGCTATCTGCAGCAGCAACAGACTGAAAACCAAAATCCAGCCTTTTCAAATTATGTTTGGAAACTCTGTGCACCTTGTGATTGACCCTAGCCACCTAACACAAGATCAGGGAGAAATCCCTAATGTAACAGCATGAATATTTACAGTGGCTTAAGCAGCTGAAACAAGAGAAAACCACTCTCCAATATAGGGTCAAACAAGCTATAGAACAAATGAATAAAAAAAAAATCCATGCACAAAAGCATACTGAAACAGCCCTATGGGAAATTGGGGATCAAGTCATGTGTCTTAAATTGGGGAAAAGGGGCCACTCACTGCAATCAAAATGGACAGGACCCTATTCCATAGCGGACCACCTCAGCCCACTGATATACTGTATTGAGTGAGAAGGATGGAAAATTAAAATGGGTACATGTTTCACAGATTCAACTTTTTTCATGAAAAATAATGTCTTGGACTTTTTACAGGAAAGGACTCCTGGGATTCGGAACATAAGGTGCTGCTCGACCACTTCTACCCTCCAAATCCATGAAACCTCAGTATAAGGTTTGGCAGTCCCTGTTCTTGGGGGCTTGTATGTCCCAGATATTCAACAATATCTTGTGGGAGCCCACTGCAATCTCTCCCCTGGTCAAGGATCATTCCCCCCTAAATAATCAATCATGGATCCCCATCAGGGAACCAGGAATCCTCTTAGAATGGTATGAAAAAATACAAATCGAATCCTGAGGCCAATAGGAAATACTAATATTTATGCCTGGGATGGGGAAGTGGGACTTAAGGTTCACCTTATAAACACCACAGGAGTACCAAACCACTGGGAAATAGGGGTGAAAATAGAGGGTCTCTATGGTGATACCACCTGGAGTTCCAGCTACCCATGATTACCATATCAGTGGGATGAGCCTATTAAGACAGGGACAATACTAACTCTCATAGTAGGATATTGTCCCGTATCCCACAGAAATCCAAACCTTTGGTTCTCAGATACGTGTACTAAGACTTGGGGTACGTCTACACTACCTGCTGGATCGGCAGGTCATGGTTGATCTATCGGGGATCAATTTATCACGTCTAGCATAGACGAGATAAAATCGATCCCCCAGCGCTCTGCCGTAGACTCCTGTACTCCACTGCAGCGAGAGGTGGAAGCGGAGTCGATGGGGGAGCAGTGGCAGTCGATCCTGTGCTGTGAGGACGCAAGGTAAGATACATCGACTTCAGCTACGCTATTCTCGTAGCTGAAGTTGCGTATCTTAGGTCTATCCCCCTCCCCCTCAGCGTAGACCAGGGCTTGGACCAAAGATGTTTCTTTCAAAGGAAGCACCCCGATCAGGATAAAGAAACCCAAACTGTTTGTAACTCAGAGTGACCCCATAAAGGTCCTCCTGAATCCTTTGTTCATAGAAATTAAAATTAATATGGATTGGACCCAGCTGAATGTGTCAAGAGTGGAGCCAGAATGTTTGCCCTACTCTCTTCCTATATTAAAAGCCTGGATGAAAACATACCAAAGTCCCTATGGTCGGACCAAACAGGATATAGCAGAAACTGTATTCGGAGGAGTTGGTTTTCGAACAGGGATTATGAATATGGTAGATTTAGAGATAATCAGAAATAAATTGAGTGTCGTATCACAATTATAGGAGCATCTCATACACAAGCAGGCAGATGCTAATGTGGATTTAGTACAAATAGGCCTAGGCAATCTGAAAGCGACATGGAATCTGTGGAAATGGTTAAACACTACCACCTGGCTGCTGTGCAAGGAACAGCTGAAATTGGGAAACAAAACTGCCTTAGCCATGGGGTGCACTGAGATGCAAATTCTTAGTTTAGCATCACTCAAAGATGAAATGTTCTGGGTAATATCAGGAAATGTTAAAGCACTGGAGCACCTTTTAAAATAACAGAAAAGATCTTTGTTTGATGCCTATAAGCATGAATGGATACAACATGTCTCCAGGATGGTTAAGCCTGAATGGCTACTTGGAGAAATTATTGTCAAAATTGCCCATCAGGAATCTGTGGAGGCAGAGCTGTGGAAAGTCAGTCCACTACCAAAATTAACCATGGGATCTTTCTGGTTACCTTGCATTACGGGTTAGTGGGCCGTGAAAGAGAAAAGACTATTGGACACACAACAGTGTACAGAGTGGGACCCTCACAAATGGGTATGCCTCTCCCTGCCTGCCACTACAGAACCATGCAGTAGGGATACATCCTTAGGCACATGTGTTTAGGATGAACTGGAAAATGTAACCTGTGTTTTATATAATGGACAATGTGTATGTGTTGTATCCTGGGAAACAATATTTTGTGAGGAGGAAAGCATTAGCTAGCCACCAGTGGATGTGTGTAGATGCAATGCAAACATTTTATACACAAATAACCACACTTATTACCTTCCTAAGCTAGAGAGAGCCCAAAGTGCCATAATGCCCCCCTTAGTTAACTTCTCCATCTCCCTCGGTTTGGATTGGCAGGAATTAGCTGACCATCTGCTTCGAGAAGCAAAAGTAACTCAGTTTTTGCAAGAAACCCAAAAGGATGTGGGAAAGCGAATTCTCCAAACAACACATGCAAATGGAGATATGACTAAAATAGCTAATTCTGAAAAAGAACTCACTGCATATCATTGGTAATATGTTTTTTACAGGCTAGTCGCACCTCCCACCTCACAGGTGAACACCCCAACTATTGGGCTAAAAATTACAAAGGGAAGGACCACCACCGCCTCCTACAGTGACTGCATTGCAACTGGCACCTAAATCCTGATAATACTAGCCAAGCCTGCATACCTGTGGGATAATTTCTGCTACCATAGTGAAGAAGAGAAGAGTCATCACTGGGTCTGCCATGGATCTCCTTGGGGATAGGTGATGACCACAATGTCCTTGTGCATCTGCAGCCATGGATCAGTGCATGGGTCCATCCCTGCTGAAGTGGCTTCTACCTGGGCCACTCACAAACAACTGTATAACATGCAAATCACACGCTGAGCGTGTGTGTGTAACTGCAGCCTGGTCAGGAATAGTTGGGTTACACTCAGGCTCTCACCACCCTTGGTTATACTGCAGGGTGACCCCAACACTCTCCCCACTCTTCAAGTTCCTTCCAGAAATGTATGTCCTGTGCTGCCCAGTCCTCTCCTGGACAATACAAGCTACATTGTCGTTATTTCTTTAGTAGCACTAAGATACATGCAACTTAGTTTCTCAGACACTTCTATTTAAACACACTGGATTAGATAAAACAATAAAAAATAAAATTATTGACCACAAAGATAGATTTTAAGAGAGTGAAAATAACAAACAATGTGAAATTCAAAGCAAAAGTTTCATCCCCACATGCTTTCAGCAGTCTTACTGACAAAACTTCTTTGGTCAGGACCCCTCCCCCAGTCCAATGGCTGCTTCCTTTATCCCTTCACATGCAGTGAATCAACGGGCAGAGAGAGAGAGAGAGAGAGACAGAGTGAGTGGTGTCTTTTATAATCCTATCCCCCTTTTTGAGAAACATTTCCACCTGATTACCATGAGACAAAATGTCTATGTGCAAAGATGTTTCCTTTGTACTTTTTCTTCACCTTTTTGAGCTTCTCTGGTTTCAATTCCTGCTTGATAACTCTGTTTACTGCTTAAATACAAAATTAAGCAGAGCACACATTTATTTGTTTAAGATAGACCTGTTTGGTCCAACCCAGTATGGGTGTCCTTATGTTCTTATGGTCTTATTAATATGTTTCAAACTGAGGTTGGCAAAGGTCCATGTAGCCCAGGATCCTGTCTTCCAACAGTGGCCAATGCCAGGTGCCCCAGAGGGAATGAACAGAACAGGTAATCATCAAGTGATCCATCCCCTGTCGCTCATTTCCAGCTTCTGGCAAAGAGAGGCTAGGGACACCATCCCTGCCCATCCTTGCTAATAGGAATTGATGGACCAATCCTCCATGAATTTATTTAGCTCTTTTTTGAACCCTGCTATAGTCTTAGCCTTCACAACATCCTCTTGCAAGGGGTTCCACAGGTTGGCTGTTCATTGTGTGAAAAAATACTTTTTTTTTTGTTTTAAACCTGCTGCCTATTAATTTCATTGGGTGGCCCCGAGTTCTTGTGTTATGAGAAGGAGTAAATAACACTTCCTTATTTACTTTCTCCGTACCACTCATGATTTTATATACCTCTGTCATATCCCCTGCCCATCGTCATCTATTTTCCAAACTAGAAAGTCACAGTCTTATTCATCTCTCCTCATAAAGAAGCCGTTCCATAGACCTAATCATTTTTGTTGCCCTTTTCTGAACCTTTTCCAATTTATCTTTTTTGAGAGGGGGTGACCACATCTGCATGCAGTATTCAAGATGTGTGCATACCATGGATTTATATAGAGGCAAGTTGATATTTTCTGTCTTATTATCTATCCCTTTATTAATGATTCCCAACATTTTGTTCACTTTTTTGACTGCCACTGCACATTGAGTGGATGTTTTCAGAAAACACCATACAATGTAATCTTAAAACTTCACATGCCACACGTATTTTATCAGGACCATACTGATCAGCAAATTATGAGTTTTCAAATGATACATTATTAGGCATACAGTAAAAAGCAAACAAAAACAAAAAAAACAAGACAAATAAATCCACAAACAATTCCACCCCCACCACAAGCTACACTCTTCCAAATACAAGACAAAAATATCAGCTATTCAAACATATGAAACATAGAATGCGAGAGGACTCCTGTCTGTGAAGCATACCAAACAGGTGTAGCCACACCCATAGCCCTATGTAACCAGCAGCACAATCAGAACAAATTCCATGGGAACAACCCCTAGATTGCACAGTAACACCCTTTAAAGTCTGTGGGAATGTGAATTTATTCTATTGCCATGAAAGTCTTCACTCCCATCCCTCCCACCTCCAAAGAAACACATAGCAATGGCTCATAGTGTGTTTAACTTGCTCCCAGTTGGTACATAACCTGGGGATCCAGATGTGGAGAGGACCCAGCAGGAGTTAACATAGATTTGAATCTTGTTAACTTCTGGTCTGGTCTCTGTGAAGTCCGGATCTACTTCCACATCCCAGACAGTTCATGAAAAAGGCCTTCCAAGGGGACCTAGCACAGGGGCCAAATTCAGCAGACCCAGTGTTCCTCCATCAATGACTTGCTAGATTTGACATCCCTCTGCTCTCATTCATTAACGGATGAATACAGCCCTACATTTTGGGGAGATGTTTAAACAAATGAAAAATTCCCCTCAGTGGATCTCTTAAGGAATGAAACAGGTTTCAGTGAAGCCCCGCTTCACTGTGTGACATCAGTAGAGGGCAGGGGGATAATGCGCATTCTCTCTTCCCTAGCTTGACTGGGTTTCTGGGTATGGACAAGGGGTTGCTGTTAGGACAAACTCTAAAGGACCCCTTTAATGACTTTAGAGGTCTGTAGCAGTGTGGCACTCATCTCTGACAAGTACCCCTTCTGGTTGGGTGTGTCCATAATCTTTAAACAGACCCAGCTTTGGTATCAGTTGGGGATTGGTCCTGCTTTGACCAGGGGGTTAGACTAGATGACCTCCTGCGGTCCCTTCCAACCCTGATATTCTATGATTGTATGATCAGGCCATACCCCAGGGCTTCCTCCCTGGAGGCAACAATTTTGCCTTGTCTGGGTCTTTCTGGCCCTACCTATCCATCGGGGACATGAAGTAGTTTGAATCCCTTTTACTGTTGTCCAATTGAAGGCCACTTCCTCAGTGGCCTAACCACTACTCCAGGTCCCATGGGGCCCAGAGACCTTAAGAATAGCAGCCACACATCACTGTGTCCCTTTAACTAAACTGCTTTCAGCTCCCTACTCCCCCTACTGCTACTGCCCCATAGCCTCAGCCTTTAGTAATGCTTCTCCTTTACCTCAGGGCAAATGTACATTTAAGCCAAGCAGCCAAGGCCCAGCTCCCTTGGGCTACTGCCCCAGGCCAAGCTAGGAGCGTTTTCTCACTCCCCCAGTCCCTGCCACTTCTGAGCTGTCCATGGTGCTGCAGTTTCCTTTAGCCAGCCAGGAGTTCAATAGAGCGACACTGATTTACACCAGCGAGGGATCTGGGCCATTGACTTCTATGAAGCGATGTCAATTTACAGCACCTGGGGATTGGCTCATTGACTTCAATGAAGTGACACAGATTTTCCATAGTGTCATGATTTCTAGTCTGACCTTTGCCTAACACAGGGCACGGAACCTTGCCCACTAATTAACACTAAAACATCTCTGTCGGAGAGCTATCCAGTCTTGATTTAAAGATGTCAAGTGATTGTGTCTTGGTGTGTTGTCCCGTTCAGGATTCAGAACATACTCAGATTCACACCAGTTGAAGATCTGGCCCTTTGGTTGCAATGGAGCTATGCTGATTTACACCAGTTGTGAATCTGGCCCAATGACTCCCAGGGAGAGGCATCCATTGACAGCAGCAGGGGATGTGGTCTCATGGGTAGTGTCCATGTTATGGTTACCTCTTTAAGCAAGTCTATCCATATCCAGCAGACCTGGGCACAGCGCAGACAAGACCTGAGCATCCTCGTTAGGCACAAGTTGAGGAATGTAGAAGGTCCAATGATGCCCCTTCTGCCTGTGTGATGTCACTATAAGGCAGGGGAGTCTGCACATTCTCTCTTCCTTAGCTTCACCAGGTTGCTGGGCAGGGACAAGAGGCTGCCACTAGGAACATCTCCATGCAGGAGATTGTGCAGGAAGGGCACATCTCTATTTCAGAAAAAAAAAAAATTCTGAGACCTGTAGGAAGAGAATGGATATTTGCAATGCATAGGAGCTGTTAACGTTACAACTGGGTCATTTCACAAGATGAAATCCCTGGTCATGCATTGAAGAGATCCCAGCATGGAAGGGCACAGAAATTAAATTCTCCCCTCTTTCACGGGGAATTTACCATTTTTCATTCTTGAATTGCTCTTTCCATGTGAAATAAAAGGCATTTGCATAGAAAGTTTAAGGCCACTCTTTGCGTGTGAAACCATAAAAATCAATCTCTTCCTCTCATCTGTCAAAACCTGCAACACCATCATCCAACACGCCATTTTTATAATAGTGATTCCATTCAGAAGGGTCATTTCCATAGTTCCCTCTAAGGTATGTGCCTGAGTGGCCATACATGAGGGAGTGAAGGGCCATGCACCTGGACCCTGGAGAGGATGCATGCATAAGATGAAGTGGTGGCCTTGGGAGGAATAGGGAGTAGGTGAGGGAGCATTTGGGTGAGATAGGGAGTGAGGGGAAATTGGGACGTGCAGGGCTGCACCAGCTGGAAAGAGATGCAACTCTCTCCAGCTTCAGGGCTGTGGCTGCCAGGGAGAGATGGCCCTCCTTCCCAGCCCCAGCTTGGTGGCTGCTGCGTCAGGGTAGATACCCCACTCCTTTCCAGCCAGGTGGCTGCCACGGTGCACGAGAGAGACAGCTCTCCCCAAACAAATGCTAAAACATAATGGAAATCACTTGTGATTTCCATTATGTTTTAGCATTTGTTTGGGGAGAGCTATTGGAAACCATTAAGGCCAGATCTTTGCTATCTGGTATAGTTTTGGATCTTCAGTGTATTCCCTTTGACTCATAAGTAGCAAGCAGCAGTAGGTTTGGTGGGGTGCTAGGTGTTGGGTAGGATAAAGACCTTATTTGCAAGCTCTTTGGAGTTTTCAGAGAGATCCCTACTTCAAAGCCATGTGTTAATGCCGTGCAGGGCGTGTAAAAACATAATGAGTCAGTCTACTCCGAGTTTTTGTGTTGGTGACACACACAATGTGAAAGCAGGAAAACTTTGCCTGTTTCTACAAGGCTCTGTGCACTTGCATTGAGTGGGTCCTAAACACTCATGTAAAATACCCATCACCAACCACTTGATGTTTTACTTCCCTTCATATTTTCATTGTTGTCACTTGTTTGTGTGTGGCTTTGTTTTGCTGTCTGTGTCACTTTATTACTTATTTTTATTGTTCTATGTGTTTTATTGTTCTTAATCAAAGAGTTGACATTCCAGAGACATTGTATAATCCCGAGTGAATGCCTTTTACTGTCCTTTCCAATATCAGCAAATATTGTATTACTATTTGCAGTGAGAGCATTTCTAGTTGGCTCATACTTTTATTTAGCACCTTAAAGCTGAGCTCTGTGTGCTGATAATATGCATGCAAGAGGGATAGTTTTGTGATCTGCAGAAGTCCGTAGCATGCTAGTGTTTTGGCAGATGCTTCATTCTGCGAGAGCAGCTTTCCCTGAAGATTTAGAGGTCCGTTGTAGGAGTAGGTTATTTAATGGGGCCTCTGGGGCATATTTTTTATGCTTTCACTTAATGACCATGATGACTTTGTTTCATTTACATAGCTGTTTTCAGTATGCCACATTTTGCTGTGTTTACTAGCTTGAGTTCTGAGAAAGGATGATAAAATACATGTACTCCAAGGGCAGTGTTATTTTTCTTTTTATTTGATTTCATATTAAATAAGCATCTTAAGCATCTTAATTAACAATTTTCTTGTTAATTATCCCTTATTTTAATATTCTATCTTCTTCTTCCATACCTAGGAACTTTTAAAAATATATATTCTATCTCGGTGTAGTATGCACAATAAATGACCTCGATATTGGTGCTGCACATAACAATATTTAATCTGCACATGGATGGAAAACAGTAGAGGGAACATAGACACACCAAATTAACAATGGAGGGCAGATGGTTGTGATCTCCTCCTGAGCTCCTCTGATCATCATGTGGTCTCCATCAAGAACGATGCTTGAACCTATCTTTCCTACTTTGGGGAGTAACCTGGCAAGGGAAGGACATAGAATGCCATGGTGATTGGCGCCCTGTGGATGGATAGACACAGAGAGAGAGAGAGAGAGAGAGAGAGAGAGAGAGAGAGAATCTGTAGTACTCTAACATGTCTTACAGGTTTTACATTTCATCTATTGGGGTCGGGACAATGAGGTGATTCTGAAGCAATTAGTACATTTCAGCTGTATCTAACTGTCAGTTCCTTTGATTCCAGACTTGTTACTAAGGTTGGTTGAAAATTTTTCTTGAACAGTTTTTCTGATGGGCTGCAGGACTGTGGTGATGTTCCAGGGCAGTTCAGCAAAAGGAGAGACCATCATGGATCATGGGGGATGGAGTCCAGCCTGGGAGCCTGGTCCATGAAAGAGATTGGTGGTGTGTGGAATCTGATGCACCCCTGTGGTATTTCCAAGCCAAAATGTTAAGTTTTCAGCCAAAAGCTTTCAGTGTCCACAGAAAAATCCCCTTTGTGCATCAGCTCTGTGCAGTACCCGGCTTGCACTGAAATTAGCAGGATGAAATATACCTCTAACCTCATATTCTGCAACTCTGGTAGAAATTGCATCATTCAATAACACAGTAGAAAACATTGGGCTGAATTAATCCCCAGGACATGAGTTACACCAAGGGTGGCTTTGGTTCACTGAGCACATTTATTAGGTGAAAGAAAAGGAGTACTTGTGGCACCTTAGAGACTAACCAATTTATTTGAGCATAAGCTTTCGTGAGATACAGCTCATTTCATCGGATGCATATTGTGGAAAATATTCCACTCCCCTGCACTCATGGCAGTTCTAAGTGTTATCTAGATCATCCCTGCCTGAAAACAGGTTGGGGTGTAGTATTTCTAATAGCATGCAGACAGCAATAACTGTTAAGGTGTCTTGGCATTTATCCACCACTGCCATGAGGCAGTGTACCTCAGTTTCCCCTTCCAAACAGCAGCATAGGCCTGTTATGCTTTTGCTGCTTTGCCAAGCTTCCAGCCTCTTTACAGGTATAAGCTGAAAAGCAACATGCTTTTGGGACTGTCTTATAATCCCTAGCATGAACAAAACTTTTTTTCCAGAAAGCAGCTGTGTCCCACATCTTTAAAGGGTTTACCAATAGTATTAACTCCTTTGTCTTGACCCATAGATGAAGTAGCAAAAGAAACAAGATTAACAGTAAGTCTATGGTGGACATGCTTTGTTCACACAATTTAGCTTGTTTAGTGTCTATAGCATTTCCCAACTTCTTTGTGTACCCTAGTAGGTGCTTTGATGCAGATTCTTCTGCTTCTTTGGAGAAGGCTTTTAGTTCAGGCCTGTGTTTGAGGCTTTGGTAAGGAAAGCGGCATTGCAACCATGCCTGCCCTTGGCCTCTCCCTCTTGTGAAGATTTCCAAGTGCAGAGTTTTTCTCCCCCCAGTCTGGAAGAGATGGTATTATTTTTATAAGGGTAACAGGAATAACATTTTTTAATGGAGTGCTTTGGATCGGTAAGATCCCCTCAGTTACCCCACTCTCTGCTCCCAACAGGTCAGCTGGTGGGCGCTCCCCTCCAGGAGATCTGAGCCACAGTCTTCCCTTAAAACCTGATTCACAGGAGAGGGGTTTGGCATTTTAAATGCAGATTTTTCACCCTCCTCATGGGAAAAAGCCTCCCTACAAAAGGTGGGCAGATCCTCCCGTCTCCCCTCACCTTCCGTCTGGACTTTCATCTCTGGGCTCCACTCTGGGTCAGACACTCCTGCATCCCCCAAAAGGGGAGCTGACCCTGATCCAGCTGTGGGCTCACAGCTACTAGCTGTGAAAGACCCTTCACTGGCCAGCACAATCCCCCTCTTTCCCTCAGGTTTGGCTTGCTTCCAGCTATAGAGTCCCTGGGGTCTTTTCCCACCACAGAGTTACCAGGACCCCAACTTCCACCTTTGGGGTACATGTTTCTGTGCACCCCAGAGCAGGGCCTGTCCCCTGCCGACCTGCAACTTCCTGGCAGTCAGCAGCTGGGACGGCCTCCTTGTTACAAGGCGGAACATTCCCCTCCCCCAGGCAGATGATCACAGGACAGGAGCTGCCTTTGTCCAGCCCCTCCTGCAGGGACTTGCCATGAGCCCCAGGGCTACAGGAGCTGGTTACAAATATCCCTGCCACCAAAGCCGCATGCTTCACTGCTAGAGAGGAATAATAAATAAATCTGTTAGTTTCTAAAGTGCCACAAGTCCTCCTTTTCTTTTTGCGGATACAGACTAATACGGCTGCTACCCTGAAACCAGAGGAATTGAAGAGACTCTCTCCTATTCCCCCACTAGCCCATGTGACTTCACACACATACCCCACCCCGGTGCTTTGAGCACAAGATTCCTTCTCTCTGTTAACCAAGCCTGGGACAGATTCTGCCACATCAAAGAAATCATTCCCCAGTTGAAACAGTGCAAGATTGTGTGCCACTGTGGCAACAGTCAGCTCAGCCTGCAAATCACCAGTTTCCATGTGTGCCTTAGCTGAAGGGGCAAGGATTTTCTAACCTCCCACCAGTTCTAATTCTGCCATTTCTCCTGGCAACAAATCCTTCTCCTGGATCAGGTCCCTCCTGACCACAGAAATCTCTGCACCCGTGTCCCTCAATCCAAGGAGAACTTTCCCACTCAGTTTAACAGCATGCATATGCTCACTGCTTGGCTGGGTAGAAGCCCCCTTTACAAATTCTGGGTGGAAAGAGGCAGCAGCCTGGCTCTGAGAAGCAGCAGCTTCATGTGTTACCTGCTGCCTGTTCCCACTCAGCAAAGGATATTTATTCCTCACGTGCTCAGTGGACTCACAATCCTGGCACATCTTGGGCTCCTCTACGCGTACAGGAGACTTGGGATGAGTAACAGGAGAATGGGGAGATGGACACACAGCCTCCTCTTTCCCTGGGGTAAAATGGTGATTCTGCTTCCCCCCAACCCTGTGTCCCTCTGCCACTGGTTTCTGTTTAATGGCCACTTGCGAGGGTTCAAAAGAGTCTGAAAACTCAGCCATTCCACCCACTGCATCCACCTTTTTGTCCCACAAATACTGTTTACATCATCACTGCACATATTCAGCAATTGTTCCTGAGTAACCAAATCACACATTTCTTCCATGCCTTTTCCCCTCACCCACTTAACGAACAAATCTCTCATTTCATTTACATAAGCCACATTACTCAATCCAGATCCCCTCTTAAAACTCCTGAATTTAATCCTGTAGGTTTCAGGTGTAATCTGAAACTGTTTCTGTCAAGGTTCCTTCCCCATTCTGAACTCTAGGGTACTGAAAACCTCTGTCATAAATATAAAGGGAAGAGTAAACCCCTTTAAAATCCCTCCTGGCCAGAGAAAAAAATCCTCTCACCTGTAAAGGGTTAAGAAGCTAAAGGTAACCTCGCTGGCACCTGACCAAAATGACCAATGAGGAGACAAGATACTTTCAAAAGCTGGGAGGAGGGAGAGAAACAAAGGGTCTGTGTGTCTGTCTATATGCTGGTTTCTGCCGGGGATAGACCAGGAATGGAGTCTTAGAACTTTTAGTAAGTAATCTAGCTAGGTACATGTTAGATTATGATTTCTTTAAATGGCTGAGAAAAGAATTGTGCTGAATAGAATAACTATTTCTGTCTGTGTATTTTTTTTGTAACTTAAGGTTTTGCCTAGAGGGGTTCTCTATGTTTTGAATCTAATTACCCTGTAAGGTATCTACCATCCTGATTTTACAGGGGGGATTTCTTTATTTCTATTTACTTCTATCTCTGTTAAAAGTCTTCCTGTAAAAAACACTGAATGCTTTTTCATTGTTCACAGATCCAAGGGTTTGGGTCTGTGGTCACCTATGCAAATTGGTGAGGCTTTTTAGCCAACATTTCCTAGGAAAGGGGGGGTGCAAGTGTTGGGAGGATTGTTCATTGTTCTTAAGATCCAAGGGACTGGGTCTGTAGTCACCTAGGCAAATTGGTGAGGCTTTTTACCAAACCTTGTCCAGAAAGTGGGGTGCAAGGTTTCGGGAAGTATTTTGGGGGGAAAGACGTGTCCAAACAGCTCTTCCCCAGTAACCAGTATTTGTTTGGTGGTGGTAGCGGCCAATCCAAGGACAAAGGGTGGAATATTTTGTACCTTGGGGAAGTTTTGACCTAAGCTGGTAAAGATAAGCTTAGGAGGTTTTTCATGCAGGTCCCCACATCTGTACCCTAGCGTTCAGAGTGGGGAAGGAACCTTGACAACCTCCTAAGCTTACTTTTACCAGCTTAGGTTAAAACTTCCCCAAGGTACAACCTATTTTACCTTTTGCCCTTGGACTTTCGTTGCCACACCAAACATCTAACTGGTGTTATTGTTATGAGGAAAGAGTCCGTTTGCAAACGTCTTTCCCCCCGAAATCCTCCCAAACGTTACCCCCCCTTTCTAAGGATAGTTTGATAAAAATCCTCACCAATTTGCATAGGTGACCACAGACCCAAACCCTTGGATCTTAAGAAGAATGAAAAAGCATTCAGTTTCTTACAAGAAGAATTTTAATAGAAGAAACAGTAAAAAGAATCACCTCTGTAAAATCAGGATGGTAAATACCTTACAGTGTAATCAGATTCAAAACATAGAGAATCCCTCTAGGCAAAACCTTAAGTTACAAAAAGACACAAAAACAGGAATATCCCTTCCCTCCAGCACAGCTTATTTTCTCAGCCATTTAAAGAAATCAGAATCTAAGGCATATCTAGCTAGATTACTTACTAAGTTCTAAGATTCCATTCCTGTTCTGTCCCTGGCAAAAGCATCACACAGACCGAGAGAGAGAGAGAGGCTTTGTTTCTCCCACCCCCCAGCTTTTGAAAGTATCTTGTCTCCGCACTGGTCATTTTGGTCAGGTGCCAGGGAGGTTATCCTAGCTTCTTAACCCTTTACAGAGGGTTTTCCCTCTGGCAAGAAGGATTTTAAAGGGTTTTACCCTTCCCTTTATATTTATGACAGTTTCAAAACCAGTTCCTTAAATTTACCATAGTTTGAAGCATCATCAAGAGGCATCTTATTGAATACATCCAGAGCTCTTCAACTCAATTTTGCTGTCAATGTGGTCATTTTTTGACTGTTAGGAATTGTATAGAGGGTGCACAGTCTCTCAAAGGTGGTGAAATATTCGGCAGTGTCACTGAACTCATCATACCATGGACATAGTCATTCCCATTTGTGTATTTCTGGGTAAGTGGGGCCAGCAGCTGGAGGGATTTGTCTCTTCCACTCCATAACAGCCAGTTCATGCTTCTGGGCCTCAATCTGGGCCTCTATTTCTCTGTCTCTTAACTCCAGGGCTCATTTGTCCCTGGTTACCTCTGCTTCCATAGCCCTTCTGTGCTCACTTGCCTCTGCTTCTTGGAGCTTCAGTTATAACTCCAGGCCCTTTGCCTTCTCTTCTGCTTCCAGTCTGGGCAGCTCTACTTTAGCAGCTGCCTCACTGGTAGTCAATTTTCTGCTTTCTTGTGCTGGGCCACACCCCCTCGGCAGTTCACCGAAACTAAGATGCACTCAGCTCAGGGGCTTCTTAGTTAACAGAGACTTTCCCAGTGCCCAGTGTTCAGCCCTTCTGGGCAGTCTGCAACTTCTGCAGTTTTAGCTTCTTTTGATCTTCACTCTTACTTATTTTGCTTCTTTTTCTGTCACTATTTCCCTTACCCGAAATAAGCAATCAGACAGTAACAAACCAGGAGTCACTTTGTCTGTTCTCCTGCCACCACACCCAAGACTCACTTAAAATCACTACCAATGTCTCAAAGCAGTCAGCTGTGCACAGACCCTGCTCAGCTACGCCACTGTGACCGGTTGGGTCCCAGAGACCCCCTTTGGGACTGCCACCCGATGTGCTGACACTGCCTCTGAGCCTGTTTTCCCAGCTAGCCTAAGCTTCAGTACCTTGCCTTCAGTACCTTGCCTTGTTCAAGCCACACACGCTTGCCAGCTGCAAACACAGATCCAAGTCTGAACCACTTCCCCCACAAGGTGCAGGCTTATCTGAAACAGCTGAAAAAGTGCTCCTGACTCCAGCAGTCAGATACCCAGCTCACATTGGGGTCCAAAACCCCCAAATAAATCCATTTTACCCTGTATAAAGCTTATACAGGGTAAACTCATAAATTTTTCGCCCTCTATAAAACTGATAGAGAGATATGCACAGCTGTATGCCCCCGACCAGGTATTAATACATACTCTGAGGTATTTAATAAGTAAAAAGTGTTTTTATTAGATACAAAAAGTAGGATTTAAGTGGTTCCAAGTAAAAACAGACAGAACAAAGTAAACTACCAAATAAAATAAAATTAAAATAAAACATGCAAGTCTAAGCTTCATACAGGAAAAAACGAAATACAGGTAAAGCTCACCCTCAGATATGTTCCAATAAGCCTCTTTAACAGACTAGACTTCATCCTAGTCTGCGTCCAGCAATCACTCAAACCCCTGTAGTTATTGTCCTTTGGTCCAGTTTCTTTCAGGCATCTCCTTGGGGATATAGCCAATATTCATAACTTTGAGTACAAAAATGATACATGCATGCAAATGGGATGAATATTTTCAGTAGATCATAAGCTTTGCAGAGATATGTGACATGGAATATCTAGAGTAAAACATATTCCAGTTTTGCCATATTTACAGCCATAAGCATATTTCTATAAAGAATTATGGGGTGGTACATCACACTCTCTTTCACGGATTATAAATTATAGGAATGAAATAAAATTAACACAAGAACTGGGAGGGAGCTGGCCTACTCGGAGATACTTTGTTCCAGCATCTGCAGAGATGCTGCAGAGATCTTCAAAAAGAAAAGGAGTACTTGTGGCACCTTAGAGATTAACACATTTATTAGAGCATAAGCTTTCATGAGCTACAGCTCACTTCATCGGATGCTGTTGCTCACAAAAGCTGATGGTCAAATAAATTTGTTAGTCTCTAAGGTGCCACAAGTACTCCTTTTCTTTTTGCGTGTACAGACTAACATGACTGCTACTCTGAAACCTGCAGAGATCTTCAGTGTTAACCTGCTAGTTTGGGGAATATCCTCCTTTTTGCAGCCTGCCCTGACCTTGGCATTTTCAGTGAGGACTTCCCCAGGCACCTCAGGGTCACAGGAGGCAGAGAAGGCAGGTGGAGAATTTATGAGCATGACTCCTAGAGGAAGTAGGGGCATAGTGTTTCCTGGGAACAGACCTGGATTGAAAGAGTTGGAAGTTTCTGAATACAGAGATTGATGGCTGTTGGTTGTTTCTACTGGTGTTCAGGGAAGCAGGACATGATGTACATTCTTTGTAACCCCTCTCCCACGGATTATCGCAAAGAATATAGGTGACTTGGATCATCAATTTTTCCTCCTAATACAATCAACACTGCAATGCCTCACAGGTTGACACCACTTAGGAGAAGGGGGCACCGACATGCCCCAGAGCACTGATTATACCAGCCAAGCCTGCACACCTGTGGGGGATAATTTCTCCTACCATAGTAAAGAAGGGAAGAGTCATCACTGGGCCTGCCATGGATCTCCTTGCGGGGAGGTGATGATCACAGTCTCCTTGTCCATCTGCAGCCATGGATCAGTGCATGGGCCCATCCCGATGGTGACCTCACCCTTTCCTGTTAGTCGAACAGTACTGTCAGTCAGTACCACACCTTTGGTGTTATTGGAATATTTTCTAGATGGTGGCTGTGACATACCAGGGTCCAACCCAGACTAATCAGCAGCTGTGTCACACCTGCCTGCAACCTTGTAATGCCTTGCTGAATTGGCTTCCACCTGGGCCACTCACAGACAACCGTCTAGCATGCAAATCACACTCTGAGCATGTATGTGTAACTGCAGCCTGGCCAGGAATAGTTGGGTTACACTCAGGCTCTCACCACCCTTGGTTATACTGCAGGGTGTCTCCAACACACTCCCCAGTCTTTGATTTCCCTCCGGCAATGTACATCCTGTGCTCCCCAGTCCTCTCCTGGACAATGCAAGTTACATTGTCCATTATTTCTTTTATAGCACTAATATGCATGCAACTTAGTGTTGCCGGCACCCAGTGCCCAGAGGCAAAACAACAGCAGGGGTTCGTTACCCAGTGTGCTTCACTGAATAATCACAACGGGGTGGAGAAGCAGAAAAGTTTATTTGCAGCTGCAAACAAGGTATAGGGAGAATAGAATCTCAAATCCTGCACACCAGAGCAGGTCATTACACACACTTTTATATTCCTTAATGCTACTGCACTAAACATCAGCCAATCAAAACTTTACACAAATACTCTGCCTTCCTTATATGGGTTACAACAATGTTTATTTCCTGCAACCTCTAACAAGCATTGCTAGCAACTTAAACAACCAGCACATTCTGTCTGGCCTTGTAGTTGTCTCTCCTATTATCTTTAACTTGGCGTCAGCAAACCTTACACTATAAGGCATTATCTGCGCTGCAACATTGTTTTAAGAGCAAAAGAGCTTACTCAAACCAGCCAGGCCTGAATTCTATTAACGGGGATTGAGAAGAAGCCCTTAGGCCTTCAGCAGGGAGACCTCCTCGACCCTTATGGCCTTCCATCCCCTCAACTTAACTAGTGGCCATGCCCTGGGGTCTCCAACATTAGCTTCTCAGACACTTCTATTTAAACACACTGGATTAGTTAAAACAATAAAACAAATTTTATTTACTACAAAGATAAATTTTACATGAGTGCAACTGAGAAGGCATAGAAGTCAGACATGGTTACAAAAAAAATAAAGCTAGAATGCAACTTGTGCCTAAGTTAAGAAATGATGTGAAATTCAAAGCAAAAGTTTCCTCACCACATGCTTGCAGCACTCTTACTGACCACATTTCTTAGGTCAGGACACACCCCCTGTCCAATGGCTGCTTACTTTATGCCTTCAGAAGCTGTGAATCAATGGGTCAAGAGAGAGAGAGAGAGCAGTTCCTTGGGATGTCTGCCCCTTCTTTTTATAGTCCTATCCTCCCTTTGAGTAACAGTTCCATCTGGTTACCAGAAGACGAAAACTCTGTGTAGAAGGATGTTCCCTGCTGCTTTTTCCTCACCTATTTAGATACAAAATTAAGTAGAACACACATTTCTTTGTTTAAGACAGACCAGTTTGCCAGCCTCAGTTTGGAACATGTATTAATAACAAGATACAGTGTCATTTTATAACTTCACATGCATTATCAAAATTTTATTAATATTAAGATGAGAGAATGACTATTTCTGGTTGACTCATAGATTTATTTAGCATCTTACAGCTGAGCTCTGTATGCAGATAATATGGATGGAAGAGGGATAGTTTTGTGAACTGCAGAAGTCCGTAGCATGCTTTGGTCTCCTCCTGAGCTCCTCTGGTCATCATGTGGTCTCCATCAAGAAAAAGGAGTGAACCTATCTTTCCTACTTTGGGGAGTAACCTAGCAAGGGAAGGACATAGGATACCTTGGGTGATTCGCACTCTATAAATAGCCAGATAATCTGGATTATTCTTACATGTCTAGCAGGTTTTCCATTCCAACTATTGGGGCCAGGACAATGAGGTGATTCTGAAACCAGGAATGACTGGGAAGATATCAGCTACAGCCCCATAATAACTGCCCTCCCTCCTCCCCATTTCCATAGCCTCCTCACCCAGATGCCCAAGAAGACGAGGTGGGGGGAGGCTACAGGGACCCACACAGTCAACCCCAGAGGATCGCACAAGCATTAGAAAGCTGGAATATCCTGTATTTTGATTTGGTTTCTGGACTTGTCCTTCCCTCTTCCTCCACCCCCCTAACCCAATATCCCCCTCCCCCATCTAGCTTCTGATTTCTCTCAATGTTTTGTCAACAAATAATAAAGAATGGTTTTTAAACAATTGTGACTTTATTTCCTTTCATATATATATATAGAGAGAGAGAGAGGGTGGGTAACTTTAAGAGAAACAAACACAACTCTCACACCTTACTATAGTACGTTTCACCTGTATCTGACTTTCTGTTACTTTGATTCCAAATTTGTTGCTAAGGGTGTTTGAAAATTTTTCTTGAGAAGTTTTTTGTATGGGAAATTGGATTTTTCATTCAACTCTTTTTTCCATGAAATAATCTTTTCCTTGGATATTATAAGATTTCTATCAACATACCAAACTCCCCTCCTCCCTAAACCATGGCTGGGGGAGTCAGATGTTGTTCCAGGGCAGTTCAGCAAGAGGAGAGAACATCATGCATACTGGGGGATATAGTCCAGCCTGGGAGTCTGGCCCATGGAAGAGATTGGTGGTGTGCGGTATGTGAGGCACCCCCATGGTATTTCAGATTCAAAATATTAAGGTATTAGCGAAAAAGATTTTGGTCTCCACAAAAAAAAAAAAAAAAAACAACTTTTTGTGGATCAGCTCTAGACAGTACCTGGCTTGCACTGAAAACAGCAGTATAAAATATACCCCTAACCTCATACTCTGTAACTCTGGTAGAAATTGCATCATTTAATAACACAGTAGAAAGAGTAGGTCAAATTAATCACCAGGGCACCAATTAACCAAGTGTAGCTTTGGCTCACTGAAAGTATTAATTAGGTTTTGTGTCTTTCTCAGCTCAGGTATTCCCAGTGGCTTCAGGAATCATGTCCCATAGATCACACATCTCACTATAAAACTTCCCGAATGCTCCAAACTGGCATTTTCTGTCCATGAGGAAACACCAGCACATCGCTCTCTCTCTCTCTTCTCAGCAGGTACGTGCTATTGTCCTGAATTACGCAGACACCCTGGGGATCAGCAGGTACTGAATTCCAGACCTCCAGCACCAAAAGCCTGAGCCCCAACTCTGACCCCTTTAGCTAAAGGAATGACCTCCTGGGTTGGAAAAAATAGGCAATTACCTAGTCACTGAAGCCAGTGCTTCCCATGATGCCTCTGGGTTTTCATACATACTCCAGGAAATGCCAAAATGCTTAATTAGCACAGTAAGCAACTTTACCCCAGACAGACATACCAAGCCACAGAGCTCCCCTTGCCCAAAGATGGTCAAAAGATTGAAACTCCTTTACTCTCACCAATTCTTTAGATAAGGAATAATCCCTTCAGACTGATTCTCTCACAGCAGGGTCACAGGTCATTGTTTTCTGTTTGGATTAGTGAACAGGAGTGTTTGTGCGGGGGCGGGGGGCAGGATGATTAACCTGCCTGTCATTGTATTTGCACAGTGTGTCCATTATATCGAACACCTGGAATGACCAGCTGTGAACATCTGGCTCTGTGGACTAAGCCCTTCCCAGAGCGGGTACTGATATCCGTTAGAAACTGATCTCCTTTTATCTTAACTTACTTCATTACAGAGAAATGACAGGTTTTCCTCACTATCTACCTGCCCACATCTCTCTAGCTGTCTGATCACTCTTGAGAGGAGATGGAAGAGGGAAATCACTCGGAGGCGACTGAGTTCATTCTCTCAGGACTGACAGATCGTCCGGAGCTGCAGATCTCCCTGTTTGCGGTCTTCCTACTGATTTATGGTTTCACCCTGGTGGGGAATGGGGGGATGATCTTATTAATCACAATTGATCCCCGACTCCACACGCCCATGTACTTTTTCCTCAGGAATTTGTCTTTCTGTGACCTCTGCTTTTCCTCGATAATTTCCCCTAAGATGCTGTTGAATTTCTTAGCCAAGAGGAAAAACATTTCTTTCACTGCCTGCGCTGTGCAAATTTATCTTTCTATTATTTTTGGAGATGTTGAGTGCCTCTTGCTGGCTGTGATGGCGTATGACCGTTATGTGGCCATCTGTAACCCGCTGCTCTATACGGTCACCATGTCCAGGCACTTTTGTAAACAGCTGGTGGCTGGGGCGTACACTGTGGGGGTGGTGGATTCAATGTTAAACACATATTTTACATTTCGGCTGTCATTCTGCAGCTCCAACATCATCAATAATTTCTTCTGTGATGTCCCCCCGCTCCTGGCACTATCCTGTTCTGACACCCGCATCAATGAGATTGTGATGCTTGTTTTAATTTGCTGCATTCAAGTGATCAGCTTTGTGACTGTCTTCCTCTCCTATGTCTATATCACCTCCACCATCCTGCAGATCTGCTCTGCCGAGGGCCGACACAAAGCCTTCTCCACCTGCACTTTCCACTTGACCACTGTGGTCCTGTTTTATGGCACCCTCCTCTTCATGTATTTGCGTCCCGCCTCCAGCTATTCCATGGATACAGACAAAGTGGCCTCAGTGTTTTACATGCTGGTGATCCCCATGTTGAACCCCCTCATCTACAGCCTGAGGAACACGGAGGTGAAGGACGCCCTGAAGAAAGCAATAAATAAACTCCTAACCAGTTCTTGAATCTGTTTAATTCAGGACTGGTTTAGTGCTGGGGAGTGGAAACAGGTGAATTTAATTCTCAGCTCATTACAAAATAATTTCGGAGAGCATGTGGTAGTTTTGTTCATTATTATATTGTTATTATTATTAATTTTTTTTGTATTCCAACAAGGTCTGCAGTCCCCAACTGAGATCAGTGAACAAAACACGGGAAGCATCACAGGAAATGAAGGAAACCCAAGTCCATAGTGTGTCAGGGTCGGTCACAGAGACCCTCATTGTGACTGTCACCTCATGTGCTGAAATGACCTCTGAGCCCATTTTCCCTTCCAGCCTGGGCCTCCAGAACCCTGTCTTGTTGAGCCAGACACACTCGCCAGCTGCAACATAGAGCTAGGCTCTGGGTGATGCCCCCAAAGGTGCAGATCTAGGCTGAAACCAGCTCAGCAGGACACCTGTATCCAATACACAGACAACCAGCTACCAATGGGATCGAAACCCCAAATAAATCTCTTTTACTCTGTATAAAGCTTATACAGGATAAAATGACAAATGCTTGCCCTCTATATCCCTGCAAGAGACATATGCACAGCTGTTTGCACCCCCCGCCCCCGGCAACAATTACTTACACTATGTTTACAAATAAACAAAAGTGATTTTATTCAGTATAAAAAGTAGGATTTAAGTGGTTTTAAGTAATAACAGACAGAATAAAGCAAAATAAAACAAAACACTCAAGCTAAGCTTAATACACTCAGAAATCAGTTACAAATGTGCCAGTTTTTCTGAGGATTGAGGACACTTGCCTGCAGTGAAAGGTTTGAATAAGCCAGATGAACACCATTTCCTCCCTGTCATCCTTCTTTATTAATTTATTCAAATCCACCACAAATGCTATATATCACCACACATTTATTTATTGCCATAACTCGTTTCATTTTCTTCTTTCAGTCCTTCTGGGAGCAACCATAATATATTATAATAAAATTATAGGTCAATAAACACTCGTCTTTCTCATGTTCTGTCCCACTTCCTAGAAGAATGAAAAAGCTGTGGAAAGAGGTGCAGCCACTCAAAATGGATCTCAGCATCTGCTCTGCTGCTGAGATAATGTCCTTGGCTTTCCCCATGGTGCTGTTTCCATACATGCAATGTTGGTTCCATTAGCTGAACAGGGTGTGGGAAAAAAAGATCTGTGACCTAAAGCTGAAAACAATCATATCCCATTTCAAAACCCACCATCTTTCTGGGCTCACGGATCTTGACCTCCTCCCTGGATTGGAACTGGTGAGGCAAAGGGGAAAGGCACCTTGTCTCAGCCTCAAAACCTTCAGCCATTCCCTTTCCCCAAAACTGTCTTTCTTAAAATCCTTCCTCTTTATCCCCCAACCACATTACTCAGCAATTAGCTCACTGCTTCAATTCTGCAGAGCAGACCACCACACATAAGAGAGAGGAGAGAGACTTTTTTAAACTTGATATCACTGTAAAGGCTGTACTGACCTGTGGGGCAATGTAAGTGATTTGTCCAGTTTGTGACAGAGCAGAAGAATGAACCCAGGTCTGCTGAGTCCGAGTCCAGCAGACCATCTGCCCTCCATGGATCAGGGAGAGATGGATGAAATGATTCCTTCTCCTAACCAAAAGAATCTGCTATCCTGTGACCCTAAATCTTTACATAAATACACATTGGGTCAAATTTAATACCCCAAACCAAAACTCATGGATGTCCCATTATAAGAACATAAGAACGTTAAGAATGGCCATACTGAGTCAGACCAAAGGTCCATCCAGCCCAGTATCCTGTCTACCAACGGTGGCCAATGCCAGGTGCCCCAGAGGGAATGAACCTAACAGGTAATGATCAAGTGATCACTCTCCTGCCATCCATCTCCACCCTCTGACAAACAGAGGCTGGGGACACCATTCCTTACCCATCCTGACTAATAGCCATTAAAATGGACTTAACTTCCATGAATTTATCCAGTTCTCTTTTAAACCCTGTTATAGTCCTAGGCTTCACAACCTCCTCAGGCAAGGAGTTCCACAGGCTGACTGTGCGCTGTGTGAAGACGAACTTCCTTTTATTTGTTTTAAATCTGCTGCCCATTAATTTCATTTGGTGGCCCCTAGTTCTTATATTATGGGAACAAGTAAATAATTTTCCCTTATTCACTTTCTCCACACCACTCAAGAATTCATATACCTTTATCATGTCCCCCCTTAGTCTCATCTTTTCCTAACTGAAAAGTCCTAGCCCCTTTAATCTCTCCTCATATGGGACCCGTTCCAAAACCCTTATCATTTTAGTTGCCCTTCTCTGAACCTTTTCTCATGCCAGTGTATCTTTTTTGAGATGAGGAGACCACATCTGTACACAGTATTCAAGATGTGGGCGTACCATGGATTTATATAAGGGCAATAAGATATTCTCCGTCTTATTCTCAATCCCTTTCTAATGATTCCTAACATCCTGTTTGCTTTTTTGACTGCCGCTGCACACTGGGTGAACGTCTTCAGAGAACTATCCACGATGACTCCAAGATCTTTTTCCTGATTAGCTGTAGCTAAATTAGCCCCATCATATTCTATGTATAGTTGGGGTTATTTTTTCCAATGTGCATTACTTTCCATTTTTCCACATTACATTTCATTTGCCATTTTGTTGCCCAAGTTTTGTGAGATCTTTTTGAAGTTCTTCACAGTCTGCTTTGGTCTTAACTATCTTGAGCAGTTTAGTATCATCTGCAAACTTTGCCACCTCACTGTTTACACCTTTCTCCAGATCATTTATGAATAAGTTGAACAGGATTGGTCCTTGGACTGACCCTGGGGGAACACCACCAGTTACTCCTCTCCATTTTGAAAAATTACCATTTATTCCTACCCTTTGTTCCCTGTCTTTTAACAAATTCTCAATCCAAGAAAGGATCTTCCCTCCTATCCCATGACAACTTAATTATCCCTTCCATCTATTATGTACCCATGTCAGTTGCTATAGGACATTATATCTCATTGGCTTAGCCAGTCCCCTTGTTGTTCTGCAGTTCCTCACTGGTGACTTTTTACCAGGTTATTCAAGAGATTCACTGAGTAAAGTACAAATGTTTCTTCTTTCAGGCTTACAGAATGATCGTTCTGTGACATGTACTTCTGAAACTGTCTGTCTGCCTCTCTGTCTACCTATCTACATTCTTATACAGGGCACATCACAGTCGAATTGGAGAGCCTTACAGACTGTTAAAGTGAGTAGATATGGGTCTCTAAAACTATTTTAAGGTCAGTGATTTCATGCCAAGCTTTCAGTGAGCATTTCTATGAGATGTGGTTATTATTTGCGTCGCCTATGGAAAGAGCAAGTGCCAGAGAGAGCAGCCACCTCAACGACATTCCCCAAAACAATACAGAGAGGAGATGAATATGTTTTTTTATTGGTTATTAAAATTACAAGAAAATGCATTCATCTTGAAACCACTTCCCCTCCCCAGTGATCTCCCCTGTGCCTCCTTCACCTCCTTGTTCCTCAGGCTATAGATCGGGGGTTCAGCATGGGGATCGCCACCGTGTAGAACATTGAGGCCACCTGGTCTTGGCTCAGTGAGTAGCTCATGTTGAGGGATAAGTATGTCAAGATCAGAGTCCCGTAAAACATGGTGACTGGACTTGATGGCCTCTCGACGTCCCTTCCAGTTCTATGATTCTCTGAGCTGGGGAACAATTCATGTTCTGATCATGCAGTAACATTTATATTGCACTGGGAACTCTGGAACCACAAAGGAGACCTCCTCAAACCCCAAACCTCCTAATCTCCTAATTGTACTAAGCAATTAAACAGTGCAGCCTCTGAACAGACTGGTTTAAATACATATTCAAATTTCAAAAGGAAACGCAGATGCTTAGATCTGCGCATCCTGCAGGACAGGACACTAAATGGAAAACATTAAAATCAAACCCAGCTATAGTTTTTGAGTGACTATTCTCAGAAAATAAAGCATCCAAGAGGCTGAAGAGGGGAGGACAGAGTAACTCTTGGGAATGAGTTTTACTCCTTTTCCACTCAAGACATCAGATTGAAAGCTCAGCTGATAGTGATCAGAAATTGTGATTTATCTTAAGTCTGACTGATGTCCTTTGTGCAATGAGTTGGGTCCCTGACTGCATCTTCTAGCACGATAGGTGGCCACATCTAGAGCTGGTTGGGAATTTGTTTTTCCACTGAAAATTTCACATTTTCATTGAAAAATCATCATGTGTCATATTCTGGCTGTGCACTGAAATGTTTTGACTTGGAAATGCTGTTGCAGTGCCTCATGGGAGTTGTAGGCCAAGAGCCTCTTGCTCCCACTTTTCTCTCCAGGCCGCACTCCCTGGTTGGCCTGCGTGTTCCACGGTGCACTATGGTCTCCCTTCTTGGTGAGGGGAGGAGGTGTATCATTACAGATTCATGGCCCCAGTGCATCATGGGAGATGCAGTGGCGAATTGAAGCATGAGTTACTGGAGCTACAGCTCCCATGAGGTACCCTGGCAGCATTTCAGAATTGAAGTATTTTAGTTTTCAAATTAAATCCAAAAATATTTGGGCTCTCAGGGATTCAGGTTTCAGAGGACAAAAAAAAAAAAAATTCCACTTAGGTGAAAGCCTAATATTTAATGAAAAATAATTTTGATGGAAAATGTTTGACCAGTTCTGCCCACATCATAAATTCCACCATTGCAATTAGTGCTTATTGGTATCTTGTTGACAACTTCAGAAGAGAAAGCAAAGGGTGACAAGGCCGCAGAGACTGAATGCTCCTATCATCCCCTGGAGATGTTGCTTCTAAGTCAGCATTGAGGCACATTAGTTGGAATTGGCTGGCGTGTAACTTTATTGTAGCTGCCCACAGTGCGGCTGATGTGGGTGATTGAGAGCAGTTTTCAGTCTCCAGAGCTGTCCGTCAGACACCTGTCACTCGCATCATGTTCACTTTAAGATGTAGTGAGCTCTTTGAAAAGTCACTTAGTAAAAAATGGCATCACGGCTCTCAGTGTTTATTGTCTCTCACTAATATCTACACCAAGTATGCTCCGATCATATCTCACTGCTAACCTGGGAGTTTTTTGAAAACTTTGCCTGCTCTCTGAGAGTCAAATGAGAGTCATTGTCCATCTCATGCATCATCATCACAAGCCAAACAGGGCCCTTAGTGACACGTCTCCAGTCACAGCACCTTCAGTAGGTTTGCCCAGATGTAAACAATTGGATCTGAAAAAACAATTTTACTGATGATGCATCAGATTGGAAAGTGTCCAGCTCCTTCTCTCTTCTCAATGTCAGTTCTCCAGAGCTAACAGAAATAATCAGCAGTAAAAAACTGATTTCTGTCACTGAAGATAGAAGACGTGACTGTAATGCAGACAGGGAGCAGGTCTGTGGTGTAGGCAGGTGACATTTTTACACAGTCAGTTTTCAGAGATTGCCTGTGCTTGGTATGAGTGGTGAAAAGATACACACCAGGGAGGTTTATAGCCATACTTGTTCCTGGCCTTTACATAGATAGACAGGGTAAGAATGGCACAGCTGAGGAGGTTTTATGGGAGGGGGCGGAGCTGACAAGGAGGAGGCAGGGCATTCTGCATCCTGCCTCCAAAGCAGTTCCATCAGCATCCAGTTGCTATCAGCATCAGAGTTTATCCTGCTTCTTCATGAGCACTGGGGTCCCTAATCCCTGAGGCATGATTGTGACAGGCGTTCCCGGGGTGCAACCTGGAACTGGGGCATTGTTAAGCTCTCTGTCTTACCAACCCGAGCTCCCTTCCATATTGTAATAATGCAACAGGTGTTGCACCGACACAAACATTCACAGGCAGGGACACACTCAGCTGAGTTACATGAATGCTTTTGCCAGCTGCTATGAACCAACAATAGGCTTCAGTCAGTTCCCTCTTGCTCCCCAGACTACGATCCCAGCCCTGTATTGTCCTGCCCTGGTCAGAAGCCTGACCAGCGTAAGTTATTACCCCATCCACCCTCCCTCAATGTGGAGAGGACAATGCACCAGCAGATTTCCCTTTACACTTCAAACAACACACTGTTTTAGGTAAAAAAAAACATAAAACAGTTTTATTAACTACTGAAAGACAGATTTTAAGTGATTATAAGTAATAAGTGTACAGATCAAAGTAGATTACCTAAGAAATAAAACAAAATCACAATCTACGTTCTATAACCTAGCCAGGATTTGAATCAAGCAGTATCTCACCGTGAGGGTACAAACAGCTCACCAGTCTTCCACAAACAGGCTGGAATTCCTCCTTTTCCGCCTGGGGCCACTTCCCCAGTCAAAGTCTTTGTCCTCTAGCCATCTTTCCAGGTGTTCAGTTGTGGGGGGTGTGAAGCCAAGTGATGATGTCACTTCCCCCTTTTATAGCTTCTGAGGTGTGGAGGAACTTCATTGTCGCAAACAAAGCCCCTAGCACAGTTAGTGGAAAAATACAGGCACAAGATGTAGACCAGTGTCATATGAGCTGATCACATGCCCTTGCATGCTTTGATGACTCACAGCAGGGGCCATTACCTATATGCTGGCTAGAAAGTCTGCAAAATATCTATTGGGTCAGTGTTAGGAGATAGATATTCAGGCCTGTCTGTAAAGGCCTATACTGTAAGAATTTAGGTGCATTCTTATCACTTGGCTAGTTAGGGGTATACAAGAAAAAATCAAAATCACTGTCTGCTGGTGTGAGAGCCTTCTCTTACTGTGACAATCTGAGGCTCTGTGCTTAGGCTAAGATCTTTGGCTAAGCAGCAGAGGCCGCCATAAGCTGCGAAGCGACCGGTCACATCCTCTACTTCCAAACTAGTCACATTGAAATAAGGTGCTATTGGGCTGTTAGGAATACAATCCTGTCCTATCACCTCCAGAGAAAGGGAAGTGCCGAGAAAATGTAAAAGGAAACTTAGTTTGATAGCATCCTGTCTGGCAAGAACTCACTTATCAATCGCTGGGATGCGAAATCTTCATTTCTGTATTGTTTTGTCATTATAGTTCCCACTTTGCTATTGTTTGTCTGTATAATCTCTGTCTGGTTCTGTGATTGTTTCTGTCTGCTGTATAATTAATTTTGCTGGGTGTAAACTAATTCAGGTGGTGGGATATAATTGGTTAGCTAATCATGTTACAATATGTTAGGATTGGTTAGTAATGTTAGGATATAGATATTCAGGCCTGTCTGTAAAGGCCTGTACTTTAAGAATTTAGGTGTATTCTTATCACTTGGCTAGTTAGAGGTATAAAAGAAAGAATCAAAATCACTGTCTGCCAGTGTAAGGTCCTTCTCTTACTGTGACAGTCTGAGGCCCTGTTCTTAGGCTAAGGCCTTTGGCTAAGCAGCAGAGGCAGCCATAAGCTAGGAAGCAAACAGTCACATCCTCACATTCCAAACTAGTCACATTGAAATAAGGTGCTATTGGGCTGTCAGGCACTATCAGGACAGGATTGTATTGCGATCACCTCCAGAGAAAGGGAAGTGCCTAGAAGATGTAAAAGGAAACTTAGTTTGATAGCATCCTGTCTGGCAAAAACTCACTTATCAATAGCTGGGATGTGAAATCCTCTCTTCTGTATTGTTTTGTCATTATAGTTCCCACTTTGCTATTGTTTGTCTGTATAATCTCTGTCTGGTTCTGTGATTGTTTCTGTCTGCTGTATAATTAATTTTGCTGGGTGTAATCTAATTGTTGTGGTGGGATATAATTGGTTAGCTAATCATGTTACAATATGTTAGGATTGGTTAGTTAAATGTCAGTAGAATGATTGGTTAAGGTATAGCTAAGAATATTACTATATAAATTAGGGGCAAACAGGAAGTAAGTTGGGATTCGAAAACAAGGAAAAAGGAACTGGTATTTAAGCTTGCTGGAAGTTCACCCCAATAAAGATCGAATTGTTTGCACCTTCGGACTTCGGGTATTGTTGCTCTCTGTTCATGCGAGAAGGACCAGGGAAGTGGGAGAGTGAAGGAATAAGCTCTCTAACAAGTAAAATTTCAGTAAAATGACTGGTTAAGGTATAGCTAAGCAGAACTCAAGTTTTACTATATAGTCTGCAGTCAATCAGGAAGTGTGTGTATGTGTGGGGGGGAAATAGGAACAGGGAATGGGACTGAGGAAATTGGAATCATGTTTTGCTAAAGGGGTAAATGGGAACAGAGAATGGGGGTGGGGAAATTGGAATAATGTTTTGCTAAGGGGGGAATGGGAACAGGAACAGGGAACAGGGACACAGGTGTAAGGCTCTGTGGTGTCAGAGCTGGGAAGGGGGACACTAAGGAAGGAAACTGGAATCATGCTTGCTGGAAGTTCACCCCAATAAACATCAAATTGTTTGCACCTTTGGACTTCGGGTATTGTTGCTCTCTGTTCATGCAAGAAGGACCAGGGAAGTAAGCGGGTGAAGGAATAAGCCCCTTAACAGTCAGGATAGCCTTATTCTCATTGCCCATCCCTCTCACAATGTGATAACTTGTTTGTAGAAAGTTTCTTCCCAACACCCACTGGTTAGAGGTTGGTTTCTGCTCTAATGAATATGGTTTATATCTGTCCCTGCAAGGAGCAGAATGGGGTGGGACTAAGCCGTTGTTTCCGGTGCTGGGGGCTCCCCCACTTGCTCTGACCTAGGGCCCTGGGAAACCTTAATCCATCTCTGGTTGCCAGCACAGATTCTACTATGCCTTAAACCTGTTGTCACTGTTTGAATGTCACGACTCTCCCAAAACTTAAGAATCTTTGTGCCGGCAATAAAGTTTTCTGTGCCATGGCTAGACCAGGACTGTCAGGCACAGGCTTATGCTGCACGGCCTGGGCCAGATCCTCAGCTGGTGTCAAACAGTGTAGCTCCATTCTCTGGCCCTTTGGTGCATTGAAATTTGGCCACAGATTACAAGGTAGGAAATTTCCTAGGCAGCGCCTATGTTAGCTAAAAGTGGCACCCGTCTTAGTGCAGACAATCGCAGTGATGCTGATGACCAACACAATCAATGTCAGTCTGTGAGCAGCCACTAGGAGGCAGTATCCCACGCAAAGCCTAATACATGACAGAATGCAGGAAAATACATGACATATGGTCAGGGCTGATGTAGGTTGGCAGGGAGGGAGAACAATTGTACCAAGGCCCCAAGCTCAGGGAGGGCCTCAAAACATCTGTAACTGGGGTGAAATGGAAGGGGTAGAGCTACAGTGAACATGATATATCAGGTCCCCTGCAAATAATACAAGGTTAATGTGCTGTTGCTAGTCCCAAGACATAGGATTTATGCCTGTAGGGTATTCCCTCTTTGAGGTGGTTAGCCCCAAAATTATATTAGGCCTTACATCTGCACTGCAGGTTCTGTGAGGCGTTGTTAGTCCAAAATTTTGAGATTTATATCTACAGAGCAGTTGCATTGCCAACCCATGGATTACTAGCCCTTAGATAGACCTGCAGAAAAATCAGTGATGTTGTTAACTCAAAGACTTTCAGATATAAGGCCTGCAATGCCATTTCTGTGTGGGGCGATGCAAGCTTAAGTAGTGTCATTTTTATATGTGTATAATACAGTGATGATGTGGTGTTGGATTCATATCTGAAGGATGAAGTCTGTTCTGTTGCTTTCCTAAAGGTTATTAGGCCCAGATGCCTGCAGGACAGTACCAGTGTGGCATTGCTGACCCAAAGAGTATCAAGTCTTTTAATTATTAATAACTATCAGTATTACCTGCAGTGTTGCTGTGCCCATGTTGGTCCCAGGATATGCCCACTTCATTCTGAATGGTTTCTTGCAACAAGTGTTCATTCTTTATGTTTAACCATCTGTTCCACCTTGCATTTAGCTGTGACACTCTGAGTACCTTTCCCAGACCTGAAGCAGAGCTCTCTGGGAGCTTTGTCTCCTTCACCAACAGACGTTGGTCCAAGAAAAGACATTATCTCACCCATCTTGCCCCTATTATTATTACGGCAGACGATCACATGTGGCAATCCTTATTATTTAATCCTAAAGATTATTTCACATTATGCCTGTGCAACATAGTTAGCCTCAATCGTCTCCAGGAATTTATGCAAGAAAAGATGTCTTGGGTCATGAGACTAACCAAACCGCTACTAGGCCTTTGTGGTGTTTCTAGCCTAAAGACATAAGAATTTTGTAGACAAGGCCATCTTGTGGTGTGTTGCTAACTTTAAGGTTATAAAGCCTGATGTTTGCTCTGTTGTGCCACTATTTCAAAGATTATTAAACCTTTTCCTTCCCGGGCAGTGTCTTTGTGTGATGTTGGTAGCTTGGAGATTAAATCGGAAGCTTGTGAAATACACTGAATTAGTGCATCTGATAGTGACAGTTCCCAACCATGATAAAAGCATATGACTTTCATTTAGCTAAAAACATCTTTTGATGTCTTCAGTTTGATCTTTGTTGAGCGTGTGAGTCCTTTTTTTCCCAGGAAAGCCTCATTACACCTGCGCATCGGTGTCTTTGTGGTATTAATGGCTCCAAGGTGTCGAAGGCGAATGACTGCAGGGCAGGGTTTGTGTGGTGTCTCGAGCCCAGTAATTGTTAGGTTGTCTGTCTGGCCAGCAGGTTCTGTGTGGGGTTGCTAGCCCCAGAAATATTAGGAATGAGGCCTACATGGCTGTACCTGTGTGATGCTTCTGGGCCAAAGATCATTATGCTTTCAGGGTTCTTTGTGCCTGCGACATGTACTCATCAAAAAACTAGGTCTTAAACATATAGGAGAATCCATACTGTTGCTAGCCTGGAGACCATCAGCTCTAAAGCCTTCTGGACAGCCTCTGCTGGTTCCTTTACTCGTGCCATTTCTTTTGTGTATCCTGAGGCCTAATCATTTTTAGGTGAGCAACACCACACAGGTACTCCCCTACAGGCTTGAAGCTTTACAAACCTTAGGTTCACTTACCTCACAATGGTGCCGACTCTCAAAATGCTCTCAGTGAATAAGAGACACAGTCATTATGTGGTGTTAGTAACTGAACAATTACTAGGCCTTATGCCTATGTATTACACTGGCTTTGTGTGTGTGTGTGTGTGTGTGCACACGCGTGTATGAATGTACGACCTTCCAGCAGCAGGCTTGGGGAGCAGTAGCTGTCAAGCCATGGATTAAAGTTAAAGGGAATCTCATTCAGCTCAGATAGTATGGACCTGAGGATGGGCAGAAATGGTGCCAGGATGGGCAGGAATGGCATCCCTAACCCTCTGTTTGCCAGAAGCTGGGAATGGGTGACAGGAGATGGATCACTTGAGATTACCTGTTCTGTTCATTCCCTCAGGGGCACTTGGCATTGGCCACTGTTGGAAGACAGGAGACTGGGCTAGATGGACCTTTGATCTGACCCAGTCTGGCCGTTCTTATGTTGACCTGTTTTTTCTGTGCTGAAGACCTCATCATGAGTCTTTGTGGATAATCAAGATGCCCTCATGGCTCATTACACCTGCACAGCATATTTGCATATATTTGCTTACCTACACTTTATTAGATTACAAGCCTGTAAGGCAGTGCCCATGAGGTATGGCTTACCTACGGATTCTTAGTAGAGCGGATCGGAAATTTTCCAATGGAATGGCTTTTTACCACAAAAAAAATTAATTTAGTCAACACTGTCATTTCCGTGTGAACATGTTTATTTTGGGGCGGGGTGGGGGGAAGGAGACTCATTAAGGAAAAGAAACTATTGAAATTAAGTGTTTTGGTGGCATTGGACTGGGAATATTTTGATTTTCTCTTCCGACATGACTTTTTGTTTCATTTTTTTTCCCCTTAGGACACTAGCCTCTGTATTACCTATGTGGTGTGGCTCTCCTAAATATTATGAGGACTTGAGCCCCGATGGAAGCACCTGTGAGGTATAACTGACCTAAAGATTACTAGGCCACAAACCTGTATGTCAATACTTGTATAGCATTCCTCACCTACAAATGATTAGGCCCCTCATAACTGCCAGGCAGGGCCTGTGACATATTGCTCTCCTAAAGTGTATGAAGTCACCAGCCTGAAAAGCCATACCTGTGTGGTGTTTCTCACCCAGGTATTATTAGGCCATATGCCTGCACGGCATTATGCATCTAGAGATGATTATGCTTCAAGTAGTCCTTGTGAGGTTGTGACAGATGTTTTCCAAGGATATTGAATTAAGGTGAAATATCTTTGGAGTCTTTGTATTAACTACAAAGCTCATGCATTAATGTGGGCCTGGATGATCAAAGTGCCATATTGAATAAGGTGGCAGAGAAGAATGGTCTTTTAGGACAATACATGTGAAGTGGATTTCATGGCAAATATCTAAGGAGAGGTGAATGCAAATTTCCCACCTCCAGTTATGCAAAAACCCAGCTTATTGAAGCTGTGGCCTGAAGAGTGGGCCTTTTTCTGCTGACTACCTGTTCCCAGAGGCACAAGATCAGTGGCCCAAGCTGTACAAAGGATAGACTGACCTATTCACAGGGGCGGGAGTTCTGAGCTGAGGCTTTTATGAACTTGTAGTCACAGGGAAAAACCCGAAGTGTGGTTTGAAAGACTGACTCCTACGCGAGCCCCTGCTGGATTTGGGAGGTGATTTGGGGTAAGCTCATTAGCAGGTGTGTAGGTTCTCTTATTGTTTTTAATATGCTTTCTCTGTAATAATTTCACCTTAAGAATACATGTGCCAGCTTATCAAGGTCTGTGTAGTAATTTATAACTTCTGGCAATTACACTGTTCATAATCTTTGATGAGAAAGCAAAGCACAGAAGCTGGCCTGTTTTGGCATTCTGATTTGCAGGGGATATCACAGTATAGGCAGTGAACTGGAAAATCCCCAGTTAGGCGGGATAGAGATATGGATCTCTGTCCAAGAGAGGTGTTGGCTGAGGAGCTGGGGGCCTAGAATGGATTCCCTTGGTGTACCAGTAGGGTAACCAGATGTCCCAATTTTATAGGGACAGTCCCGATTTTGGGGTATTTTTCTAATATGGGCTCCTCTTACTCCCCACCCCCTGTCCCGGCTTCAAAAACAGACTCCAATGAGAAACTGCAGAACTGGAATTAATTTGCAAACTGGACACCATCAAATTAGGCCTGAATAAAGACCGGGAGTGGATGGGTCACTATAAAAACTAATTTCCCCCTACTGTTACTCACACCTTCTTGTCAATAGTTTGAAATGGGTCACTCTGTCTCCATTGGCCCCATTACCACTTCAAAAGTGATTTTTCCTCCCTTGGTATTCTATTGTTGAGATTAGCCCAGTTCCACTTCAACTGAATTGTCTCGTTAGCACTGACCCTCCACTTGGTAAGGCAACTCCCATCTTTTCATGGACTGTGTCTATATACCAGATGACTGTTTTTTTTTCCACTCCATGCATCTAATGATGTGGGTTTTAGCCCATGAAAGCTTATGCCCAGATAAATGTGTTAGTCTCTTAGTTCCCAAAAGGACTCCTCGTTGTCTTTGTATAAATCCTGCTTCTCTTTCGACAGGAATCTTTTGGTTGAAGAAGCCTCTCAGAATCCCCTAAGTTAGGACAGCAATCATCAAGCTTGGTCATTTATCTCTGGGAGCTGATAATTTCAATGAAAGTTTGCAATGTCTTTGAAACACATTCCGATTTGAATGATGCACAGTGGACCCACTTTAACCACACTTGCAAACTTGCTTGCCAAGTTACGCAATCTCAGTTTGGCAGGCACAAACTTTTTCATCATGCCCACCGAGAGCTTATCAAAATGGTCAGAAGCTAATACCGTTTCTGGAGAGCTGGGTCAATGCCACTAAATTGATCGCCTCAGGCCCTGGAAGTGTAACCTCCCTGGAATTTGCATTTTTGTTTTGTTGCCAGAGCCACGGTGTTTATTTTGAACCAGCACGCATAATCTCCAAAGTGCATTACCTTGTTCCTCACAGGGGAATTAAAGAAATTACCAGCAGAGAATTCCCTATGAGGGACTAGACAGAGACAGAGACTAATTATTTGATTTGTAACTGCAAAACTGCACAAAAGATACATTTGAAATTTAAAAATGTTGTTCCAGTGACTATATCAGTATCAGTCAAATATTACTATTAATTCTACTTATATCAGACCTACAAATCCACCTCTCTCTGTGTAGCCCACACACCCTCTGCCCAGACCTTGGAGACCAGGACACACACATCTTGATTGGATGCACCTAAATACCGTGGGGAAACAGCAAAAGAATATGGACAGAATAAACATGTTTTAAACTGAAACTGCTATCACAGCCACAGGTTACGAAACAGGCTCTCCCATAGGGTAGAATAACTCCCTTCGCTGCAGGAATGATTGAAATATTCTGACCTGTGGCATGCAGGACATGAGACTAACTGATAATCATGACCTCTTCTGGCCTTAAAATCTATGGACCCATGTACAGACTTAATTTCCTGTTTAAAAATAATGCAAAGAGAAGCCTCTGTGTTCAGAACTGTTTGGGTGAATTCAGAGTGAAATAAACAAAAATTAAAACCAGTTGCTAAAGACAGAAAAGGATATTTTGAAAATCCACCCACTCCCCAAATAGACAGTGCACTTCATTTTGATCTGTCGCAACCCTCCTGGCATTTCTACTTCTACTCCTGGATCCCCTGGCATTCCAGTCCTGTCCATCTCATCTCGAATCTACAGGATTCCCACACATGCCCCCAGCTCTGCATCAAATCCTAATTTGCATCCCCTTGGTTTCCATTACATTAAATACGTAGCATATGTGTGCGCACACACACACACACACACTCTCTCTACCAACACACTTTAGTTGAGAGGATAGTAGCTGAGCATTTAGGGGGCCTGTAGCAGGGCAGGGAGGCTAGCCGTAGTGGGGGCAAAGACGCAATTGGAGGTTGGGAACTGGCTAGAGCAACATTTCGGGTGCTAGCCTGTTAGATGAGGTAGGTTCATGTCCCTGCCCCCCGTCAATGAGATTTTGACAGTCAATAGTATTTACATTTCTAAGTGCCCCAAAACCTTTTTGAGAATGATATTGGAGCAACATAACCTACAAAGGGTGTGACACCTGAAGAAGTTGTGGACTGATATATGCATGTCATAAATATAAAGGGAAGGGTAAACCCCTTTAAAATCCCTCCTGGCCAGAGGAAAAATCCTCTCACCTATAAAGGGTTAAGAAGCTAAAGGTAACCTCACTGGCACCTGACCAAAATGACGAATGAGGAAACAAGATACTTTCAAAAGCTGCGGGGAGGGAAAAAAAAAAAACAAAGGGTCTGTGTCCGTCTGTGTGATGCTTTTGCCGGAGACAGAACAGGAATGGAGTCGTAGAACTTTTAGTAAGTAATCTAGCTAGGTATGTGTTAGATTATGATTTCTTGAAATGGCTGAGAAAAGAGCTGTGCTGAATAGAATGACTATTCCTGTCTGTGTGTCTTTTTTGTAACTTAAGGTTTTGCCTAGAGGGATTCTCTATGTTTTGAATCTAATTACCCTGTAAGGTATCTACCACCCTGATTTTACAGAAGTGATTCTTTTTTACTTCTATTAAAAGTCTTCTTGTAAGAAAACTGAATGCTTTTTCATTGTACTAAGATCCAAGGGTTTGGGTCTGTGGTCACCTATGCACATTGGTGAGGATTTTTACCAAACTTTCCCCAGGAAGTGGGGTGCAAGGGTTGGGAGGTTTTTTGGGGGAAAGACGTGTCCAAACTACGTTCTTTCAGGAACCCAGATAAAGTTTGGTGGTGGCAGTGGAAGTCCAGGGGCAAAGGGGTAAAAGAGTTTGTACCTTGGGGAAGCTTTAACCTAAGCTGGTAAAAGTAAGCTGAGGAAGTTTTCCATGCAGGTCCCCACATCTGTACCGTACAGTTCAGAGTGGGGAAGGAACCTTGACATGCAGGCAGCAGCAGAGGGCGCCAGAGAGCTACCTCCGCCTGCAGCACCAACTCCAGATTGCAAGGTGCTCCAACACTGTGTGAATAGGAGCCACATAAGGAACTTAGCTAATGAGAACTGACCTGTCATAACCCCTCTAATTCTTTGCCTGGAGCCCCTGGAATTGCAGTCATAGCCTGTCCACACAGCTCTGCTGATGCCCCTCAATCCTGTTGTGCTACAGCCCCCCCACCCCGATGTTTCAGTCTTTGCCCCCCCACCGCACATCACACGGCTCTGCTAAAGTCTTTTCCATAAAATATTCCATGCGTAAGTGCACTGAATTTGTTTCAGCTGATGAAGCCTTAGCTGCAATGTAATGGAACTCATGGGCAGAATTGTTGATACACCGTGAGCTTTGTGTACTGAAGGGGGACTGGTTTTTCCTGCAATCTCCATCCTAAAGAAAGTCTGAAGTCCCCAGGTCATTTCCTTCCCAGAAGCACCTTAGTCTGCTCAGTGGTTCCAAGCTCACTGTGGACCAATGCTGAGCAAGGAAGCACCGCGTGGACTGAGTGTACTGCCACTCCGTGCACCTGACGAAGTTGGTTATAGCCCACGAAAGCTTATCCCCAAATAAATATGTTAATCTCTAAGGTTCCAGAGGACTCATCGTTGTTTTTGAGTGTACTGAATTTCTCTTCTCCCACACTACCCTTGTGCATCTGAGAGGCATCACACAAATGAGGGAATGTGGAGCAGAGCGTGTCCGGGGACAGGAGTGGGAGTGTGTGTTATGGTGTTGGGCCCTATAGAGATAGTGTAATGAACCTGCCGGCTCATGGTCAGGCCCCACCTCCCACCCCACTCCAGAATTAGCTGGAGGAAAAGGATTAGGCCACAGCTCATTCTGGGAGGGGATCTGGTTCATGTATGTCCACCAGAGGGCGCTGTCTCTACCCAAGTTCTGCATGGTGACAGTGGAGGGGTCCGTGTGAACAGGCAAGGCGGTGACAGCCAGAGGGCAGGAGAGGACAAGGCTCAGCCATGAAGCTACTGAGAATGGGCAGGGGCCAGCCAGAGGCAGCAGCCTGGGAGGTGCCTGTGGGCGGACAAGTCGCAGGCAGCCTGAGAGCAGGGCCAGGGGCCAGGGACGGGAAGTTGTAAGCAGAGCATGAAAGCACCTGAGACTCTCAGAAGGCAAAGTGTTTCATGGGGACCCACCAAGGGACGGAGAAGCCCGCACGCGCCTAGTGCTTGGGGGGCCCACCACGCTGACCTCTGCGCTTACGGTACACGAAGCTCACTAGAAGGGACTGGAAAACTCGCAACAACACCCTCCAGCGGGGACAGTAGATTTGATCGCAGCAAAGGAAGAGCTGGACTGTTCTTACAGGTATTTAGGTGCCTAATTCACATTGAAATCAGTGGGGCCCAGACATGAAATCAACAGATCTATTAGCTTCAGTGGGACTTACCAAAGGCCCATAGGGAACATCACCTCCTCCCATCCAGGTCCAGTCATTTCTGCTGCCTTCTACGAGGAAGGGTGAACATAAGCCTACCTCCTCCCCGCTTCTCCCCCTCTTTTCGGGGATAGCTCGCAGCCAAAAGGGGATTAGCAGGGAGCGATGCTTGGACTCAGGAAAGCAAAGAGAATGCAGTTGTGCTTGGTATCTGTGCAGGGGCGCTTCAGTGGACACTCCTTGCACTGTCTCCTTAACCCTGCATATTCAAGCAAGGACAATGTGACCATTTGCAGGCAATTACTCCCCTAGAAACTTAGCTGTGCACAAATCCCAAGGCCTAGAAAATACATCCTGCACCAAAACTATGTGTCAGAATTGCTTATAGGACCCAAGACCTTCAGCACCAAAGCATAGGCCCTTGAGCACATAGTTATTCCATTTGCTAGTCTCCGTAATAGATTTTTATCTTCTCTACGGACCAGCCACAAGATGGGGGCAGGGCACTTTTAGCTCGTATGTTACATTCACTCCAAGTTTTCCCTGTGCAAAACGCTCCCAGAGAACTTTTTATTTGCTGGAATCTTGGTGTTTCCAGGTTTAATGGCATATTTCTCTTTCAGAACCTCTTCACACAGAGAGTTTCAAAGGCTGGAGTGATGAAGCATAAATGACCAAGAATGGAAAAAGCCATTTGTTTCGGCCCAGTCTACCCTAGAAAGGTTTGCCTGTTTAGCTATACTGGTAAAGCTAAACCGGCGAACCCACCTATCGTAGCCTCAGTTTATGCGAGTGAAAGAGCATTTTTTTGTGAAGCTTCCCAAGAGCAGGGTTTTTCTCCCACCAGCCTTGAAGAGAGAGTGTTATTTTTTATAACATTCTTTAAAGGAGTTCTTTGGATCGGAAAGATCCCCTCAGTTACCCCACTTTCTGCTCCCAACAGGTTATCTGGTTGGGCGCTCCCCTCCAGGAGATCTGACCCCCAGTCTTCCCCTAAAACCGGATTCACAGGAGAGGGGTTTGGCATTTTAAATGCAGATTTTTCACCCTCCTCCTGGGAAAAAGCCTCCCTACAAAACGTGGGCAGAACCTCCAGTCTCCCCTCACCTTCCTCTCTGGGCTCCCCACTGGGCCAGACACTCCTGTGTCCCCCAAAAGGGAAGGGGACCATGGTCCAGCTGTGGGCTCACAGCTACCAGCTAGGACAGACCCTTCCCTGATCAGCAAAATCCCCCTCTTTCCCACAGGTTGGGCTTGCTTCCAGCTCCAGAGTCCTTGGGGTGTGTTCCCACCTCAGCTGTCACCACGACCCCAACTTCCACCTTTGGGGTACATGTTTCTGTGCACCCCAGGGAGGGCCTCTCCCCTGCTGACCTGCAACTTCCTAGGAGGCTCTATCTTTCTCGTCAAAAAACTTTGTTTTATCTAATCCAGTGTGTTTTAATAGAAGTGTCTGAGAAACTAAGTTGCATGCATATTAGTGCTATTAAAAAAATAATGGACAATGTAGCTTGTATTGTCCAGGAGAGGACTGGGCAGGACAGGACGTACATTTCTGGAGGAAAATTGAAGAGTGGAGAGTGCATTGGGGTCACCCTACAGCATAAGCAAGGGCGGTGAGAGCCTCAGTGTAACCCAACTATTCCTGGCCAGGCTGCAGTTACACACGCATGCTCAGGGTGTGATTTGCTTACTTGACGGTTGTTTGTGAGTGGCCCAGGTGGAAGCTACTTCAGCAAGCCATTGCAAGGTTGCGGGCAGGTGTGACAGAGCTGCTAATTAGTCTGGGTTGGACCCTGGTATGTCACAGCCACCAAACTAGAAAATATCCCAATAACACCAAAGGTGTAATGCTGATGACAGTTGGGTTCAATTGAAATGAAAGCGTGAGGTCACCACAGGGATGGGTCCATGCACTGATCCATGGGTGCAGATGCACAAGGACATTGTGGACATCATCTCCCCACAAGGAGATCCCTGGCAGTCCCAGAGATGACTCTTCCCTTCTTTACTATGGTAGGAGAAATAATCCCCCATGGGTGTGCAGGCTTGGCTGGTGTTATCAGTGCTCCAGGGAATGTTGGTGCCCCCTTCTCCTAGGTGGTGCCAACCTGTGAGATATTGCAGGGTTGATTGTATTAGGAGGAAAAATTGATGATCAAAGTGAGCTATAGTCTTTGGAATAATCCATGGGGGAGGGGTTTCAAAGAATGGAGGCAAAGTCCTGCTTCCCTGAACACCAGTAGAAACAACCAACAGCCAGCAATCTCTGTATTCAGAAACTCCAAAGTCTGTGACTCCAGGTCTGTGCCCAGGAAACACTATGCCCTACTTCCTCTCGAGGTCATGCTCATAACTCCTCCTCCTGGTTTCTCTGCCTACTGTGACCTAGAGTTGCCTGGACAGTCCTCACTGAAAATGCCAAGGTCAGGGCAGGCTGCAAAAATGAGAAATTTCCCCAAACTGGTCATTAACACTGAAGACCTCTGCATCATCTCTGCAGATGCTCCTACAGAATATCTCCAAGCAAGCCAGCTCCCTCCCGATTCTATTGTTCATTTTATTTATTTCATATAATATATAGTCCGTGAAACAGAGTGTGACATCGCACCCCATAATGCTTTGTAGAAATATGCTTATGAATGTAAATATGACGTAACTGGAATGTGGTTTATGCGAGATATGCCATGTAACATATCTCTTCAAAGGTTACCATCTACTGGATATAGACATCCCATTTCCATGCATCCATCATTTTTGTATGAATATTGACTATGTACTTGTTTGATTCTAAGTAGCCTCAGTGAAGCGGTTGGTCAGCTTCTTGAGAAAAAACTATTCTCTGGAAGTGCCCAATCCAGAAACACTTAAGCTAACAATGAACTTTGAGAGACACCAATCCACATGTGAGCTTTCCTGGGAATGTGGCTTCGGCCTGTAAGGAACTGAGTCCGGCATGGACATGTGACTTGCCCATGTGACTCCAAAACTCGATCTTGGAGCTGGATTCTGCAGAGGAGAGGGGAAGGGGTTTCCACCCACAAGAGAGAGAGTATATAACCCCCTGGGAAACCCCTCCATTTTGTTTTCAGCTGGCACAAAAGATACCCTCTCCACCACAAGGAGATGCCTGAAAGAAACTGGAACAAAGGACAGTAACTACAGGGGTGTGAGTGATTGCTGGACCCAGACTAGGAGGAAGTCTAGTCTGTAAAAGAAGCTTATTGGAATGTCTAAGGGTGACATTTACCTGCATTTGGTAATTACTGTATTAGGCTTAGACTTACGTGTTTTATTTTATTTTGTTTGGTAATTCACTTTGTTCTGTCTGTTATTACTTGGAACCACTTAAATCCTACATTTTTTAATTAATAATATCACTTTTTACTTTTTAAGTGTAACCCTTCTGCCTGTCAGAGTTGGCAGCAACAAAGGCCGGGTTCAGTATCTAGGGGTTCCATTCCAATAACACAATGCAAAACCGGCTCAAGCCCCCACCCAGTGATCTGGGACATATATATTCCACCCCCACTGGGCGCCTCCAGGAGGCAATACTTCCCCTCTTGCAAGCACATAGTCTGAGTGTAGCAAAAAAGCCTTTTAATAACAGGGAGAAACAATGTGGCATTATGTTGGGGAAACAACACCAACAGGATTCATAACACAACCCATGAGCAAAAAACCCACCCCAAGCAAATTGGGGAATGTCCTTTCCCTTTGGTTCTTGAGTCCAGCAACCCAAAATCACCCAAAGTCCAACAACCCAAAAGACTCTGTCCCTGGTCAGGGCAGCCCCAGAGCTCAAAAGTTTATCCGCTGAGTTTTACCTCCCAACCTGGGTGGAGATTGGGGAGTGGGGGTGTTAAGGGGCACCTTACGTTGTCCAAAGCTGATGGCCCCACCTCTCCATGGGGCTCCGCTCTGCCAGCTGCCCCATGAGCTTCTCTAGGCATCCAACAAACTGCTCTGCTCCACCAGCCGCTCTGCTCACCGTCCCGCAAACTGCTCCACCATATATCTTCAGGCTCCCCCACTACTTAACACAACACCCAGTGATTTCAGCTCTTCGTAAATTTAGCTCTTTTGTGATTTCAGCTTGTAGTAGGGGAGCCCCAGTGCTGGTGCACCATTAGCCCAAAGTGAATTCAGTTCAGCAGCCTGTAACGAGACTCCTAATAGAATCAAAATTAGCTCTGATATTCCACAGTGGAGAGAGGAGGAAGTGAAATTAGCATATAAAGCCCTCACCCAGCGGCCCATGCCACTAAGTATTAATACCTATCCCCAGCCTCTCTCAATTCACAGAGTTCTGGAACCTATGTCCCTTACCTAGTGAGTGCTACATAGTTGATGGCGAGTCCCTCCATCATAACAAAAGGCCAAGTGCATTCCACTGTCCTTGATTCCCATAATCAGGGTAAGAACAATTTATTTTTCCTGCCCAATAACAGAGACACTGGGGATGCCACAGCAGCCAAAGTGACCATTTGGGCAGCTATGGCTTCATTCAAGACGGGGTGGGTGTGCCTATGCAAATGAGATCAGCCCCTGAAGTTCTTTTCCACAACTTGCCACACCTCACCACCAGATGTCAGGGTGGAGCTCATCCTGACTCTGCTTACATAAGTAATACCTGGCCAGAGGGCAAACAGTGTTATAGAGGGCAAACAATTCATGAGTTTACCCTGTATAAATGTTATACAGGGTTAAATGGATTTATTGGGGTTTGGACCCCATTGGGAGCTGGACCTCTGAATGCTGGAGACAGGAGCTCTTCTTGAGCTGTTTTCAGTTAAGCCTGCATCTTGTGGGGGACATGGTTCAGACTTGGATCTGGGTTTTCAGCAGGCAATTGTGCCTGGCTCATACATGTAAAGGTACTGAAGTCCCCAGCTGGCAGGGAAAACATGCTCAGGGGTAGTCTAGGCACATCAGGTGGCAGTTCCAAAGGGGCTTCTGACATGCAACCCGTCACAAAGAGTTTAAGAATAAAATTGCAAAACAATGTGGGAGTCGGGGAAGGATAGGACAAGGACCGATGGACTTGAATTCCAGCATGGGCAGTTTAGATTGGACAATAGGAAAAACATCCCAACAGTGAGCGTGGCTAAGCACTGACATAACTTGCCCAGGAAGGTTGTGGAATCTCCACCACTGGAGATTTTTTAAGAGGAGGTTTGACAAACACCTGGCAATGAGATAGGACAAGATTTGACAACTGGTCCTTTCCATGGGCAGCTTCTCTGAGGCCTGGTTTATGCTTAAAAATTAGATCAACAGAGCTCTGAAGCACAGGGCGGGGAATCTTTTCACACCCTGTGCGAGGCAGTTAGCTTGTACAGACCCTCAGTGTAATTCTTTCATTGACCGAGCTACTTCCTCTCAGGGACACGGATTAACCACATTGAACGAAAAACACTTTCATCCACGTGGAAAGCATCTACACTGCGGCGCTGCTGCACACCATAGCTGAGTCAATGCAATGGCCTTAGGATAGACATTATCTGACTCGACGGGGGAGTTTTCCCCCTTCCCATTAAAGCGATTTTTCTCTCCTTTTCCATCATTCTTCTCCCTCCCATGTAAAACTCTTTCCTTCTTTTAATAGGTAAATAATTTCAGAAATTTTTCCTCTCAGCATCATTCCTTCCTTCGCCTCCCATGAATGTCATTTCAATGAAAGGCTGAAATGCTCTGAAACAGACTTGTTTGCCCATGCCTTGGAGGTACCTCTTTCTTTTTTCTCCCTTCACTTACAATGAGTTGAGAAGGACAGAAGCAGTACCTGATCAGAAACCTAAAATCAAACATAGAGTCGAATCTTTCCCTGTTTGCTAACCACACCAATGTTACCCTTTATACCTCTGGAACTGCTTCCTTGGCAGGGGAGGTTAAATTTGGCTTTGATGACTTTGAGATTTGCTCCCTGGAGCATCTTTCCTCCCAGGAAAACAGGTGTGCACAGCACATGCAATTAATGTTGTTGCCATGTCTTTCCTTGTGGAAATGGATCACAGACGGCCAGATCATCAGCTGGCCTGGATCGCTGTCTCTCTCGGAGGTCATTTTAATATGATACAAAACTGAGGTGACTGTATTCCACTTTGTTTCTTGGTCACCTCTCCAAATGTCTCTTTAAGTAATTTACCAGCATTGGGATGCAAAGGTGTCTATAAATCAGTGTATTACCTATATTACAGAGTAAAATTGATCTATTTGGGGTTTATATCCCTCTGGGAGCTGGGTGTCGGCATGCTGGAGGCAGGTATCCTCCTGAGCTGGTTTCAATCTAGATCTGCAGCTTTGGGGGTGTGGCCTGGACCCTTGGTCTGTGTTGCAGCAGACTGGTGTGTCTGGCAGGGAAAACAGCACATTAGATGACATGAGGGAGGGAGGGGGGTGCCATGCTTGGACATACTTTGTTGCAGCGTCTTCAGAGATGCTGCAGAGGTCTTCAGTGTTAACCACCAGTGACCAACACATGAAGGGGAACACAATCACCTCAGTTTTGTACTATATTCAAAAGGCCTCATGGGAGAGAGAGTGATCGAGACCAGCTGATTCTCTGGCCCTCCGTGTTCCACTTCCAGAAGGAAAGAAACAGCAACAATATGAATGGCATGTGCTGTGCACACCTGTCATTGTGGGAGCAAAGATAATCCAGGGAGCAAATCTCAAAGTCATCCCAGGAATCAGCTCCAGAGGTATAAAGGGTGATGTTAGTGTGGTTAGCAAACAGGGAAAGATTCAACTTTTGATTTTAGGGTTCTGATTTTAGGGTTCTGAGCAGGTACTGCTTCCATCCTCAACTCATTGTAAGTGAAGGGAGGGAAAACAAAGACGTACCACCAAGTCACAGGCAAAGAAACCAGATTCAGAGCATTTCAGCCTTTAATTGAAATGACAGTGAGCCATTCATGGGAGAGAAAGGAAGGAAGGAGGGAACTATCCTGAGAGAAGCTATTTCAACTTTTCTGAACACATTTACTTTCAAAAGAAGTTAAAATCTTTACAAGGGAGGCAGAAGAATGATGGAAAAGAGGAGAAAATCACTTTAATAGGAAGGGAGAAAACTCCCCCATCAAGTCAGATAATGTCTATCCTAAGGCTGTTACATTGACTCCGCTGTTATATGCAGCAACACCACAGGGTAGATGCTTTCCACATTGATGGAAGGGTTTTACCATCATTGTGGTTAATCCACTTCTCCGAGAGGCAGTAGCTCAGTCGATGAAAGAATTACACTGAGGGTCAGTACAAGCTAACTGCCTCGCACAGACTGTGAAATGTTTCCCTGCCCTCTGTGACTGAGCTCTGTTGATCTAATTTTTAAGCATAAACCAGGCCTCAGAGAAGCTGCTGATCAAAAAGAACAGTTGGGAAATCTCATCGTATCTCCCTGACAGGTGTTCGTCTAACTAAGTGAAACTATTTTCCCTTGTTTATTCCTCTCCCTTCTTTTTGCGAATACAGAGTAACACGGCTGCTATTCTGAAACCTTACATGTCTTACAGGCTTTACATTCCACTTATTGGGGCCAGGACAATGAGATTACTCTCAAACCTCATTCAAACCTTACTCTCAAACCCTAACTGAGAAGATACCATCTATAGCTGCAAACAGTTTGTACATTTCACCTGTATCTAACTTTCAGTTCCTTTGATTCCAAATGTGTTGCTAAGGCTGATTGAAAATTTTTCTTGAGACTTTTTTCCATGGTGAATTGGATTTTGCTTTCAACAATTTTTTTCATGAAATTATTTTTCCGTGGAAGTTATGAGCTTTCTGTCAAAATACAAAACTCCCCTCCTCCCTAAATTATGGCTGTGGGACTCTGATGAAGTTTAGATTCATAGATATTTAGGCCAGAAGGGACCATTATGATCATCTAGTCTGACCTCCTGCACAATGCAGGCCACAGAATTTCACCCACCACTCCTAAAAAAGACCACACACCTATATCTGTGCTATTGAAGTCCTCAAATTGTAGTTTGAAGACCTCAAGGAGCAGAGAATCCTCCAGCAAGTGACCCGTGCCCCATGCTACAGAGGAAGGCGAAAAACCTCCAGGGCCTTCCAATCTGCCCTGGAGGAAAATTCCTTCCCGACCCCAAATATGGCGATCAGCTAAACCCTGAGCATATGGGCAAGATTCATCAGCCAGATACTACAGAAAATTTTCCCGGGTAACTTGGATCTTACCCCATCTAAAAACCCAGGGCAGTTCAGCAAGAGGAGAGACCATCATGCATTTGGGGGGATGTAGTCCAGCCTGGGTGCCAGGAACATGGAAGAGATTGGTGGTGTGTGGTATCTGAGGCACCCCCGGGTACTTCCAAGTGAAAATATTAAGTTTTTAGCTAAAAAAATTTGGTCACCACGAAAAAAAAAAAACAACGCTTTGTGGATTAGGTCTACACAGTACCCAACTTACAATGAATACACCAGGATGAAATATACCCTAACCTCATGCTCTGTAACTCTGGTAGAATTTGCATCATTTAATAACACACTAAGAAAGAGTCGGTCAAATTAATCCCAAAGGCACCAATTACACCAAGCTGGCTTTGGTTCACTGAATGCATTAATTAGGTGTTGTGGCTCTCTGAACTCAGGTACTCCCAGTTGCTTCTCAAATCATGGGCCATAGATCACACATCTCAGTATAAAATTTCCTGCATGCTCCCAGACTGGCAGTTTCTATTGATGGGGAAATGCCACCACATCTCTCTCTCTCTTCTCAGCAGGTACGTGCTATTGTCCTGAATTACAGTCAGACACACACAGAGACACCATGGGGATCAGCAGCTATTGAATTCCAGACCTCCAGCACCAAAAGCCTCAGCCCCAACTCCGACCCCTTCAGCTAAAGGAGTGACCTCATGGGTTGGAAAAAAATAGGTAATTACAAAGTCACTAAAGCCAGGGCTTCCCATGATGTCACTGGGTTTTCATACGGCTCAAGTAAATGTCCAAAAGCTTAATTAGGACAGTAAGCAACTTTACCCCAAATGGACGTGCCAAGCCACAGAGCTCCCCTTGCCCAAAGAGGGTCAAAAGATTGACACTCCTTCACTCTCACCCCTTCATTAGATAAGGAATAGACTGATTCTCTCACAGCAGAGTCACAAGTCACTGTTTTCTCTTTGGATTAGTGAACAGGAGTGTTTGTATGGGGGGCATGATTAACCTGCCTGTCATTGTGTTTGAACAGTGTCTACATTTTATCGAACATCTGGAATAACCAGCTGTGAACATCTGGCTCTGTGGACGAAGTCCTTCCCTGAGCTGGTACTGATGTCCGTTAAGAAACTGATCTCCATTTATCTTCACTTACTTCATTACAGAGAAGGGACAGGTTTTCCTCACTATCTACCTGCCCACATCTCTGTAGCTGTCTGATCTCTGTTGAGAGGAGATGGAAGAGGGAAATCATTCGGAGGCGACTGAGTTCATTCTCTCAGGACTGACAGATCATCCAGAGCTGCAGGTTCCCCTGTTTGGGGTTTTCTTACTGATTTATGGTATCACCCTGGTAGGAAATGGGGGGATGATCTTGTTAATCACAATTGATCCCCGACTCCACACCCCCATGTACTTTTTCCTCAGGAATTTGTCTTTCTGTGACCTCTGCTTTTCCTCGATAATTTTCCCTAAGATGCTTCTGAATTTCTTAGCCGAGAGGAAAAGCATTTCTTACACTGCCTGCGCTGTGCAAATGTATCTCTCTATCGCTTTTGGAGATGCTGAGTGCCTCTTGCTGGCTGTGATGGCGTATGACCGTTATGTGGCCATCTGTAACCCGCTGCTCTATACGGTCACCATGTCCAGGCACCTTTGTAAACAGCTGGTGGCTGGGGTATACGTTCTGGGGGTGTTGGATTCAATGATACACACGTGTTGTACATTTCGGCTGTCATTCTGCAGCTCCAATATCATCAATCATTTCTTCTGTGACATCCCCCCGCTGCTGGCGCTCTCCTGTTCTGACACCCGCATCAATGAGATTGTGATGTTTGTTTCAATGTGCTACATTGAAGTCATCAGCTTTCTGACTGTTCTCCTCTCCTATGTCTATATCACCTCCACCATCCTGCAGATGCACTCTGCCGAGGGCCGACACAAAGCCTTCTCCACCTGCACTTTCCACTTGACCGCTGTGGTCCTGTTTTATGGCACCCTCCTCTTCATGTATTTACGTCCCACCTCCAGCTATTCCACGGATACAGACAAAGTGGCCTCAGTGTTTTACATGCTGGTGATCCCCATGTTGAACCCCCTCATCTACAGCCTGAGGAACATGGAGGTGAAGGACGCCCTGAGGAAAGCAATGAATAAATTCTTGAATCTGTTTCATTCAGTACTGGTTTAGTGGAGGGGAGTGGAAACAGGTGAAATCAATTCTCAGCCCATTACAAAATAATTTCGGAGAGCATGTGGTAGTTTTGTTCATTATTATATTGTTATTATTATTAATTTGTTTGTATTCCAACAAGGTCTGCAGTCCCCAACTGAAATCAGTGGACACAAAAGGGAAGCATCACAGGAAATGCAGGAAACCCAAGTGCATAGTGTGCCGGGTTTGGTCACAGAGACCCTCATTGGGACTGTCACCTCATCTGCTGAAGTGACCTCTGAGCCCATTTTCCCTTCCAGCCTGGGCCTCCAGAACCCTGTCTTGTTGAGCCAGAAACACTAGCCAGCTGCAACACAGACATAGGCTCTGGGTGATGCCCCCAAAGGTGCAGATCTAGGCTGAAACCAGCTCAGCAGGACACCTGTCTCCCCAGTTTGCCCCCCCCCCCCATAACAATTACTTCCACTGAGTTTATAAATAAACAAAAGTGATTTTACTAAGTACAAAATGTAGGATTTAAGTGGTTTCAGTAATAGCAGAGAGAACAAAGCAAAATAAAACAAAACACTCAGGCTAAGCTTAATACACGCAGTCATCAGTTACAAATGTTCCAGTTTTTCTGAGGATAGTGGACTATTGCCTGCATGCAGTGAAAGGTTTTAATTAGCCAGATGAACACCATTTCCTCGCTGTCATCCTTCTTTATTCATTCATCCTTCTTTATTCATTTATTCCAATCCAGCACAAATGGTATATATCACCACACATTTATTTATTGCAAAAACTCATTTCATTTCCTTCTTTCAGACCTTCCAAGAGCAACCATAATATTTTATAATAAAGTTACAGGTAAACAAACACTCGACTTTCTCATGTTCTGTCCCACTTTCTAGAAGAATGAAAAAGCTCTGGAAAGAGATGCAGCCAGTTAAAATGGATCTCAGCATCTGCTCTGCTGCTGAGATAATGTCCTTGGCTTTCCCTGTGGTGCTGTTTCCATACATGCAATGTTGGTTCCATTCGCTGAACAGGGTGTGGGAAAAAAAGATCTGTGACCTATAGCTGAAAACAATCATATCCCATTTCAAGACCCATCATATTTCTGGGCTCATGGATCTTGACCTCCTCCCTGGATTGGAACTGGTGAGGCAAAGGGGAAAGGCACCTTGTCTCAGCCTCAAAACCTTCAGCCATTCCCTTTCCCCAAAACTGTCTTTCTTAAAATCCTTACTCTTTATCCACCACCCTCATTGCTCAGCAATTAGCTCACTGCTTCAATTCTGCAGAGCAGACCACCACACATCAGAGTGAGGAGAGAGACTTTTTTATACTTGATATCACTGTAAAGGCGGTACTGACCTGTGGGGCAATTTAAGTGATTTGTATACTTTGTGACAGAACAGAAGAATGAACCCAGGACTGCTGGGTCCGAGTCCAGCAGACCATCTGACCTCCATGGATCAGGGAGAGATGGATGAAATGATTCCTTCTTCTACCCAAAAGAATCTGCTATCCTGTGACCCTAAATCTTTACATAAATACACATTGGGTCAAATTTAATACCCCAAACCAAAACTCATGGATGTCCCATTATAAGAACATAAGAACATTAAGAATGACCACACTGAGTCAGAGCAAAGGCCCATCCAGCCCAGTGTCCTGTCTACCAACAGTGGCCAATGCCAGGTGCCCCAGAGGGAGTCAACCTAACAGGTAATGATCAAGTGATCACTCTCCTGCCATCCATCTCCACCCTCTGACAAACAGAGGCTAGGGACACCATTCCTTACCCATCCTGCCTAATAGCCAATAATAGACTTAACCTCCATGAATTTATCCAGTTCTCTTTTAAACCCTGTTACAGTCCTAGCCTTCACAACCTCCTGAGGCAAGGAGTTCCACAGGTTGACTGTGGGCTGTGTGAAGAAGAACTTCCTTTTATTTGTTTTAAACCTGCTGCCCATTAATTTCATTTGGTGGCCCCTAGTTCTTTTGTTATGGGAACAAGTAAATAACTTTTCCTTATTCACTTTCACCACACCACTCATGAATTTATATACCTCTATCATATCCCTTCTATGGGTATGTATATACTACGAAATTAGGTCGAATTTATAGAAGTCATTTTTTTTTAGAAATCGTTTTTATATCTTCGAATGTGTGTGTCCTCACAGAAAATGCTCTCAGTGCATTAAGTGCATTAACTCGGCGGAGTTCTTCCACCATACCGAGGCAAGCATCGACTTCCGGAGTGTTGCACTGTGGGTAGCTATCCCACAGTTCCCGCAGTCTCCGCTTCCCATTGGAATTCTGGGTTGAGATCCCAATGCCTGATGGGGCTAAAACATTGTCACGGGTGGTTCTGGGTACATATCATCAGGCCCCCGTTCCCTCCCTCCCTCCATGAAAACAACAGCAGACAATTGTTTCGCACCTTTTTTCTTGAGTTATCTGTGCAGACGCCATACCACGGCAAGCATGGAGCCCGCTCAGGTAACCGTCACCATATGTCTCCTGGGTGCTGGCAGACGTGGTACTGCATTGCTACACAGCAGCAGCAACCCATTGCCTTGTGGCAGCAGATGGTGCAGTAGGACTGGTAGCCATCATCGTCATGTCTGAGGTGCTCCTGGCCGCATCGGCCATGAGCGCCTGGGCAGACATGGGTGCAGGGTCTACATTAGAAGTGACTTGACCAGGTCATTCTCTTTAGTCCTGCAGTCAGTCCTATTGAACCATCTTATGGTGAGCAGGCAGGCGATATGGATTGCTAGCATTCCTATTGCATCATCTTCTGCCGGGCAGGCAAGAGATGAGGATGGCTATCAGTCATATTGTACCATCTTCTGCCAAGCAGCCATGAGATGTGGATGGCTTGCAGTCCTTCTGCACCATCTGCTGCCAGCCAAAGATGTAAAAGATAGATGGAGTGGATCAAAACAAGAAATAGACCAGATTTGTTTTGTACTCATTTGTTCCCCCCCTGCCCCAGTCTAGGGGACTCATTCCTCTAGGTCACACTGCAGTCACTCACAGAAAAGGTGCAGCAAGGTAAATCTAGCTATGTATCAATCAGAGGCCAGACCAACCTGCTTGTTCCAATAAGAACAATTACTGAGGTGCACCATTTCTTATTGGAACCCTCCGTGAAGTCCTGCCTGAAATACTCCTTGATGTAAAGCCACCCCCTTTGTTGATTTTAATTCCCTGTAAGCCAACCCTGTAAGCAATGTCATAAGTCGCCCCTCCCTCTGTCAGAGCAACGGCAGACAATTGTTCCGCGCCTTTTTTCTGTGCAGACGCCATACCAAGGCGAGTATGGAGGCCGCTCAGTTCACTTTGGCATTTAGGAGCACATTAAACACCACACGCATTATCCAGCAGTATATGCAGCACCGGAACCTGGCAGAGCAATACCGGGCGAGGAGGCGACGTCAGCGCGGTCACGTGAGTGATCAGGACATGGACACAGATTTCTCTGAAATCATGGGCCCTGCCAATGCATGCATCATGGTGCTAATGGGGCAGGTTCATGCTGTGGAATGCCAATTCTGGGCTCAGGAAACAAGCACAGACTGGTGGGACTGCATAGTGTTGCAGGTCTGGGATGATTCCCAGTGGCTGCGAAACTTTTGCATGTGTAAGGGCACTTTCATGGAACTTTGTGACTTGCTTTCCCCTGCTCTGAAGCACATGAATACCAAGATCAGAGCAGCCCTCACAGTTGAGAAGCAAGTGGCGATAGCCCTGTGGAAGCTTGCAACGCCAGACAGCTACTGGTCAGTTGGGAATCAATTTGGAGTGGGCAAATCTACTGTGGGGGCTGCTGTGATGCAAGTAGCCCATGCAATCAAAGATCTGCTGATATCAAGGGTAGTGACCCTGGGAAATGTGCAAGTCATAGTGGATGGCTTTGCTGCAATGGGATTCCCTAACTGTGGTGGGGCCGTAGACGGAACCCATATCCCTGTCTTGGCACCGGAGCACCAAGCCGGCAAGTACATAAACCGCAAGGGGTACTTTTCAATGGTGCTGCAAGCACTGGTGGATCACAAGGGATGTTTCACCAACATCAATGTGGGATGGCCGGGAAAGGTACACGATGCTCGCATCTTCAGGAACTCTGGTCTGTTTCAAAAGCTGCAGGAAGGGACTTTATTCCCAGACCAGAAAATAACTGTTGGGGATGTTGAAATGCCTATATGTATCCTTGGGGACCCAGCCTACCCCTTAATGCCATGGCTCATGAAGTCGTACACAGGCAGCCTGGACAGTAGTCAGGAGCTCTTCAGCTAAGGCTGAGCAAGTGCAGAATGGTGGTAGAATGTGCATTTGGACGTTTAAAAGCGCGCTGGCGCAGTTTACTGACTCGCTTAGACCTCAGTGAAACCAATATTCCCACTGTTATTACTGCTTGCAGTGTGCTCCACAATATCTGTGAGAGTAAGGGGGAGATGTTTATGGTGGGGTGGGAGGTTGAGGCAAATCGCCTGGCTGCTGGTTACGCGCAGCCAGACACCAGGGTGGTTAGAAGAGAACAGGAGGGTGCGGTACGCATCAGAGAAGCTTCGAAAACCAGTTTCATGACTGGACAGGCTACAGTATGAAAGTTCTGTTTGTTTCTCCTTGATGAAACCCCCCACCCCTTGGTTCACTCTACTTCCCTGCAAGCTAACCACTCTCCTCTCCTCCCTTTGATCACCGCTTGCAGAGGCAATAAAGTCATTGTTGCTTCACATTCATGCATTCTTTATTCATTCATCACACAAATAGGGTGATGACTACCAAGGTAGCCCAGGAGGGGTGGTGGAGGAGGGAAGGAAAATGCCACACAGCACTTTAAAAGTTTACAACTTTAAAATGTATTGAATGCCAGCCTTCTGTTTTTTGGGCAATCCTCTGTGGTGGAGTGGCTGGTTGGCCGGAGGCCCCCCCACCGCGTTCTTGGGCATCTGGGTGAGGAGGCTATGGAACTTGGGGAGGAAGGTGGTTGGTTACACAGGGTCTGTAGTGGTCGTCTGTGCTCCAGCTGCCTTTTCTGCAGCTCAACCATACACTGGAGTATACTGTTTTGATCCTCCAGCAGCCTCAGCATTGAATCCTGCCTCCTCTCATCATGCTGCCGCCACATTTGAGCTTCAGCCCTGTCTTCAGCCCACCACTTACTCTCTTCAGCCCTCCACCTCTCCTCCCGGTCATTTTGTGCTTTCCTGCACTCTGACATTATTTGCCTCCACGCATTCGTCTGTGCTCTGTCAGCGTGGGAGGACAGCATGAGCTCAGAGAACATTTCATCACGAGTGCATTTTTTTTTCTTTCTAATCTTCACTAGCCTCTGGGAAGGAGAAGATCCTATGATCCTTGAAACACATGCAGCTGGTGAAGAAAAAAAAAAGGGACAGCGGTATTTAAAAAGACACATTTTATAAAACAGTGGCTACACTCTTTCAGGGTAAACCTTGCTGTTAACATTACATACATAGCACATGTGCTTTCATTACAAGGTCACATTTTGCCTCCCGCCACCCGTGTGACTACTCCCTCAACCCTCCCACTCCCTGTGGCTAACAGCGGGGAACGTTTCTGTTCAGCCACAGGCAAACAGCCCAGCAGGAACGGGCACCTCTGAGTGTCCCCTGAAGAAAATCACCCTATTTCAACCAGGTGACCATGAATGATATCTCACTCTCCTGAGGATAACACAGAGAGATAAAGAATGGATGTTGTCTGAACGCCAGCAAACATGCACTGCAATGCTTTGTTGTACAATGATTCCCAAGTACGTGTTACTGGCCTGGAGTGGTAAAGTGTCCAACCATGGAGGACGCAATAAGGCTGCCCTCCCCAGAAACCTTTTGCAAAGGCTTTGGGAGTACATCCAGGAGAGCTGCGAATGCCAGGGCAAATTAATCCTTTCACATGCTTGCTTTTAAACCATGGATAGTATTTTAAAAGGTACACTCACCAGAGGTCCCTTCTCCACCTGCCGGGTCCAGGAGGAAGCCTTGGGTGGGTTTAGAGGGGTACTGGCTCCAGGTCCAGGGTGAGAAACAGATCCTGGCTGTCAGGAATACCGGTTTCTCCACTTGCTTACTGTGAGCTATCTACAACCTCCTCCTCATCATCATCATTATATTCTTCGTCCCCAAAACCTGCTTCCGTGTTGCCTCCATCTCCATTGAAGGAGTCAAACAATACGGCTGGGGTAGTGGTGGCTGAACCCCCTAAAATGGTGTGAAGGTCATCATAGAAGCGGCAAGTTTGGGGCTCTGACCCAGAGCAGCTGTTCGCCTCTCTGGTTTTCTGGTAGGCTTGCCTCAGCTCCTTAAGTTTCACGTGGCACTGCTTTGGATCCCTGTTATGGCCTCTGTCCTTCATGCCCTGGGAGATTTTGACAAAGGTTTTGGCATTTCGAAAACTGGAACAGAGTTCTGATAGCACGGATCCCTCTCCCCATACAGCGATCAGATCCCGTACCTCCTGTTCAGTCCATGCTGGAGCTCTTTTGCGATTCCGGGACTCTATTATGGTCACCTCTGCTGATGAGCTCTCAATGGTCACCTCTGCTGATGAGGTCTGCATAGTCACGTGCAGCTTGCCACGCTGGCCAAACAGGAAATGAGATTCAAAAGTTCACAGTTCTTTTCTTGTCTACCTGGCCAGTGCATCTGAGTTGAGACTGCTGTCCAGAGCGGTCACAATGGAGCACTCTGGGATAGCTTCCGGAGGCCAATACCATCTAATTGTGTCCACAGTACCCCAAATTTGACCAGGCAAGGCCGATTTAAGTACTAATCCACTTGTCAGGGGTGGAGTAAGGAAATTGACTTTAAGAGCCCTTTAAGTCAAAAAAGGGCTTCATCGTGTGGACGGGTGCAGGTTTATATCGATTTAACGCTGTTAAATTCGACCTAAAGTCCTAGTGTAGACCAGGGCTTAGTCTCCCCTTTTTCTAGCTGAAAAGTCCTAGCCCCTTTAATCTCTCCTCATATGGGACCTGTTCCAAACCCTTTATCATTTTAGTTGCCCTTCTCTGAACCTTTTCTAATACCAGAGTATCTTTTTTGAGATGAGGAGACCACATCTGTACACAGTATTCAAGATGTGGGCATACCATGGATTTATGTAAGGGCAATAAGATATTCTCCATCTTATTCTCTATCCCTCCAGATTACATTTCATTTGTCATTTTGTTGCCCAAGTTTTGTGAGATCTTTTTGAAGTTCTTCACAGTCTGCTTTGGTATTAACTATTTCGAACAGTTTAATATCATCTGAAAACTTTGCCACCTCACTGTTTATGCCTTTCTCCAGATCATTTATGAACAAGTTGAATAGGATTGGTCCTCGGAAGGACCCTGGGGGAACACCACCAGTTACCCCTCTCCTTTCTGAAAATTTACCATTTATTCCTGCCCTTTGTTCCTTGTCTTTTAACCAGTTCTCAATCCATTAAAGGATCTTCCCTTTTATCCCATGACAACTTAATTATCCCTTCCATCTGTTATGTACCCATGTCTTTTGCTATAGAACATTATATCTCATTGGCTTAGCCAGTCCCCTTGTTGTTCTGCAGTTCCTCACTGGTGACCTTTTACCAGGTTAATCAAGAGATTCACTGAGCAAGAACCTCAGGGCAGACATGATGATGAAAATGTAGGAGATGAGGAAAATGAGGACGGAGATGATTTCCATGGAGGTGCCATAGTTATAGAGGGAGTTGATTGAGGGAAGTGTCAGAGCACAAGAACTTGAGGAGCTGTCAGGGTTCCCTCCCCACTCTGAACTCTAGGGTACACATGTGGGGACCCACATGAAAGACCCCCAAAGCTTATTTTTACCAGCTTAGGTTACAACTTCCCCAAGGCACAAATTCTCCCTTGTACCTTGGATTATGTAAACGCTGCCACCACCCAGTGATTCAACAAACATTTAGGGAGGGCCACTTGGAGCCCTCTCTTCCCCCTAATATGCCCTCAAGCCCTACTCCCCCTTTCCTGGGGAGGCTTGAGAATAAACAAGATGACCACAGACCAACCTTGGGTTTTTTAGGACAGAGAACTTTATTAGAAAGAAAAATGGTAAAAGAAGCACCTCCGTAAAATTAGAATGGAAGATAATCTCACAGGACAATCAGATTCAAAACACAGAGGATTTTCCTCTAAGCAAAACCTTAAAGTTACAACAACAACAAAAAAAACATAACCAGGAATATTCCTTCCTCTCAACAGAGAGAAAATCACAAGCCAAAAAAAAAAGATAATCTAATTCATCCCCGTGCTAGTGCTTACTAATTCTATAGGAGTTGAATTGCTTGCTTTCTTGATCTGACTCTGGCAAGAGCCACACAGAACAGACAGAACAAATCCGCACCCTCCCCACACCAGATTTGAAAGTATCTTCTTCCCTTATTGGCCATCATGGTCAGGTGCCAGCCACGTTACTTGAGCTTCTTAACCCTTTACCGGTAAGAGGATTTTGTGCCTCTGGCCAAGAGGGATTTTATAGTACTGTATACAGAAAGGTGGTTACCCTTCTGTCATAAATATAAAGGGAAGGATAAAATCCTTTAAAATCCCTCCTAGCCAGAGGAAAAATCCTCTCACCTGTAAAGGGTTAAGAAGCAAGGATAACCTTGCTGGCACTTGACCAAAATGACCAATGAGGAGACAAGATACTTTCAAAAGCTGGGAGGAAGGAGAAAAACAAAGGGTCTGTGTTTGTCTGTGTGATGCTTTTGCCGGGGACAGAACAGGAATGGAGTCTTAGAACTTAGTAAGTAATCGAGCTAGATATGCGTTAGATTAGAATTTCTTTCAATGGCTGAGAAATTAAGTTGTGCTGAATGAAATGGATATTCCTGTCTGTGTGTCTTTTTGTAACTTAAGGTTTTGCCTAAAGGGATTCTTGATGTTTTGAATCCAATTATCCTGAAAGGTATTTCCCATCTTGATTTTACAGAGGTGATTCTTTTTATTGTTACGTCTATTAAAATTCTTCTTTTCAAGAAGTGCATGCTTTTTTGTATTGTTCTTTAGATCCAAGGGTTTGGGTCTGTGGTCACATATGCAAATTGGTGAGAATTTTTACCAAACCTTCCCCAGGAAGTGGGGTGCAAGGGGTGGGAGGATTTTGGGGGGAAAGACGTTTCCAAACAACGCTTTCCTAATAAAATAAACCCGGATAAACGTTTGGTGGTGGCAGAGGAAGTACAAGGGCAAAGGGTAAAATAGTTTGTACTTTGGGGAAGTTTTCACCTAAGATGGTAAAAGTAAGCTTAGGAGGTTTTCATGCAGGTCCCCACATCTGTACCCTAGACTTCAGAGTGGGGAAGGAACCTTGATACCTTCCATTTATATTTATGACAGGGGCTGAGGTGGGTCTTTCCACCCCCTTTCCTCCCTGTGACTGGGGGGTGTTAACAGGCCACTTGCACCTTGAATTGTCCCTTGAAATACATGTGAACTACTTACACTAAACAATCTGTTCCACCTTATATTTACCTGTGATATTCTGAGTTAGTTTCCCAGACCTGAAGAACAGCTTTGTGTCAGCTCAAAAACTTGTCTCTGTCACCAGCAAAAGTTGGTCCAAGAAAAGCTATTACCTCCTCCACCTTATCTCTGTACAGTTCTGGTCAATTATTATACCAGCATCCCTTTGCTCTCAATGGCTAAGGTCATGTCTACACTAGAGAGCTTACAGCAGCACAGATGTACTAAGGCAGCTGCGCCGCTGTATGATCGCTCATGTAGCCACTCTGTGCTGATGTGAGAAAGCTCTCCTGTTGGCCTAATAAAACCACCTCCATAAGTGGCAGTCTTTATGTCGGTGGGAGAGCTTCTGCTACCAACATAGAATCATAGAAGATTAGGGTTGGAAGAGACCTCTGGAGGTCATCTAGTCCAACCCCCTGCTCAAAGCAGGACCAATCCCCAATTTTTGCCCCAGATCCCTAAATGGCCCCCTCAAGGGTTGAACTCACAACCCTGGGTTTAGCAGGCCAATGCTCAAACTACTGAGCTATCCCTCCCCCCATTAAATAAATAAATAGATAAAAAATTTAAAAAGTGATGTTAACTCAAATACTTTCAGATATAAGGCCTCCAATGCCATTTCTGTGTGGGGTGATGCTAGCTTAAGTAGTGTCATTTTTATATGTGTATAATACAGTGATGTTGTGGTGCTGGATTCATATCTGAAGGATGAAGTCTGTTGTTGCTTTCCCAAAGATTATCAGGCTCAGATGCCTGCAGGACAGGACCAGTGTGACATTGCTGACCCAAAGAGTTTCAGGCCTTTTAATTATTAATAACTATTATTATTATCTGCAGTGTTGTTGTGCCCATGTTGGTCCCAGGATATGCCCACGTCATTCTGAATGGTTTCTTGCAAGAAGTGTAATGAGCCATGAGGGCATATTGATTATCCACAAAGAATCACTATGAGGTCACTGGCACAGTAAAAACAGGTCAACATAAGAAAGGCCAGACTGGGTCAGACCAAAGGTCCATCTAGCTCAGTCTCCTGTCGTGCAACAGTGGCCAATGCCAGGTGCCCCAGACGGAATGAACAGAACAGGTCATCTCAAGTGATCCATCTCCTGTCACCCATTGCCAGCTTCTGGCAAACAGAGGGTTAGGGACGCCATTCCTACCCATTCTGGCATCATTCCTGTCCATCCTCAGGACCATACTATCTGAGCTGAATGAGATTCCCTTTAACTTTAATCCATGGCTTGACTGCTACAGCTCCCCAAGCCTGCTGCTGGAAGGTCGTACATTCGTGCATGTGTGTGCATACACACACACACACACACGCACACGCACACAAAGTCAGTGTAATACAGAGGCATAAGCCCTAGTAATTGTTCAGTTACTAACACCACGTAATTACTGGTTTCAGAGAAACAGCCGTGTTAGCCTGTATTCGCAAAAAGAAAAGGAGTACTTGTGGCACCTTAGAGACTAACCAATTTATTAGAGCATAAGCTTTCGTGAGCTACAGCTCACTTCATCAGATGCATATCGTGGAAACTGCAGCAGACTTTATATATACACAGAGAATATGAACCAATACCTCCTCCCACCCCACTGTCCTGCTGGTAATAGCTTATACTCCATACTCTATACTCCATTACCAGCAGGACAGTGGGGTGGGAGGAGGTATTGGTTCATATTCTCTGTGTATATATAAAGTCTGCTGCAGTTTCCACGATATGCATCTGATGAAGTGAGCTGTAGCTCACGAAAGCTTATGCTCTAATAAATTGGTTAGTCTCTAAGGTGCCACAAGTACTCCTTTTCTTCTTACCACGTAATTACTGTGTCTCTTATTCACTGAGAGCATTTTGAGAGTCAGCACTGCTGTGAGGTAAGTGAACTTAAGGTTTGTAAAGCTTCAAGCCTGTAGGGGAGTACCTGTGTGGTATTGCTCACCTAAAAATTATTAGGCCTCAGGATACACAAAAGAAATGGCACGAGTGAAGGAACCAGCAGAGGCTGTCCAGAAGGCTTTAGAGCTGATGGTCTCCAGGCTAGCAACAGTATGGATACTCCTGTACATTTAAGACCCAGTTTTTTGATGAGTATATGTCGCAAGCACAAAGAACCCTGAAAGCATACTGATCTTTGGCCCAGAAGCATCACAGAGGTGCAGCCATGTCGGCCTCATTCCTAATATTTCTGGGGCTAGCAGCCCCACACAGAACCTGCTGGCCACACAGACAACCTGACAATTACTGGGCTCGAGACACCTCACAAACCCTGCCCAGCAGTCATTAGCCTTCGTCACCTTGGAGGTATTAATACCACAAAGACACCGATGGGCAGATGTAATGAGGCTTTCCTGTGAAAGAAGGACTCACACGTTCAACAAAGATCAAACCAAAGACATCCAAAGATGTTTTTAGCTAAATGAAAGTAATATGTTTTTATAGTGCTTGGGAACTGTCACTGTCAGGTGCACTAATTCAGTGTAGTTCACAAGCATCTGTTTTAATCTTCAAGCTACCAACATCACACAAAGACACTGCCCGGGAAGGAAAAGGTTTAATAATCTTTGAAATAGTGGTACAACAGAGCAAACATCAGTTTATTTAACCTAAAAGTTAGCAACACACCACAAGATGGCCCTGTATACAAAATTCTTATTTCTTTAGGCTAGAAACACCACAAAGGCCTACTTTCAGAGTAGCAGCCATGTTAGTCTGTATCCGCAAAAAGAAAAGGAAGACTTGTGGCACCTCTGAGACGAACAAATTTATTTCAGTAGAAGCTTTCGTGAGCTACAGCTCACTTCATTCGGATGCAAAGGCCTAGTAGCTGTTTGGTTAGTCTCATGACCCAACACATCTTTTTGTGCATAAATTCCTAGAGAGGCTTGAGGCACCCGAAGAAGTTGTTGACTGACGTGTGCAGGCAGCAGCAGAGGGCGCCAGAGAGCTACCTCCGCCTGCAGCACCAACTCCAGATTGCAAGGGGCTCCAACACTGTGAGAACAGGAGCCACATAAGGAACTTAGCTAACGAGACCTGACCTGTAATAACCCCTCTAATTCTTTGCCTGGAGCCCCTGGAATTGCAGTCATAGCCTTTCCACACAGCTCTGCTGATGCCCCTCAATCCTGCTGTGCTAGAGGCCCCGCACCCCGATGTTTCAGTCTTTGCCCTCCACCACACCTCACACAGCTCTGCTAAAGACATTTCCATAAAATATTCCATGCGTAAGTGCACTGAATTTGTTTCAGCTGATGAAGCCTTAGCTACAATGTAATGGAACTCATGGGCAGAATTGTTGATACACGGTGAGCTTTGTGTACTGAAGGGGGGCTGGTTTTTCCTGCAATCTCCATCCTAAAGAAAATCTAAAGTCCCCAGGCCATTTCCTTCCCAGAAGCGCCTTAGTCTGCTCAGTGGTTCCAAGCTCATTGTGGACCAATGCTGAGCAAGGAAGCACCGCGTGGACTGAGTGTCCTGCTACTCTGTGCACCTGACGAAGTTGGTTATAGCCCACGAAATCTTATCCCAAAATAAATATGTTAATCTCTAAGGTTCCAGAGGACTCATCGTTGTTTTTGAGTGTACTGAATTTCTCTTCTCCCACACTACCCTTGTGCATCTGAGAGGCATCACACAAATGAGGGAATGTGGAGCAGAGCGTGTCCGGGGACAGGAGTGGGAGTGTGTGTTATGGTGTTGGGCCCTATAGAGATAGTGTAATGAACCTGCCGGCTCATGTTCAGGCCCCACCTCCCACCCTATTCCAGAATTAGCTGGAGGAAAAGGATTGGGCCACAGCTCATTCTGGGAGGGAATCTGGTTCATGTATGTCCACCAGAGGGCGCTGTCTCTACCCAAGTTCCGCATGGTGACAGTGCAGGTGTCCGTGTGAACAGGCAAGGCGGTGACAGCCAGAGGGCAGGAGAGGATGAGGGTCAGCCAGGGAACTGCTGAGAACGGGCAGGGGCCAGCCAGAGTCAGCAGCCTGGGAGGCGCCCGTGGAAGGACTAGTAGCAGGCAGCCTGAGAGCAGGACCAGAGGCCGGGGACGGGAAGTTTTAAGCAGAGCATGAAAGCACCTGAGGCTCTCAGAAGGTGAAGTGTTTAATGGGGACCCTCCAAGGGACGGAGAACCCCCCAAGAGCCTAGTGCTTGGACGGCCCACCATGCTGACCTCTGCGCTCATGGTACACGGAGCTCACTAGAAGGGACTGGTAAACTCGCAGCAACACCCTCCAGTGGGGACAGTAGATTCGATTACAGCAAAGGAAGAGCTGGACTGTTCTTTGCATCGTGCAGTCCCCGATTGTGCCTGTTAGGCACAGCCAGCCTAGATCCTGACAGGTATTTAGGTGCCTAATTCACATGGAAATCAATGGGACCCAGACATTAAATCAACAGACCTATTAACTTCAGTGGGACTTACAGCAGGCCCATAAGGAACATCACCTCCTCCCGTCCAGGTCCAGTCACTTCTGCTGCCTTCTAAGAGGGAGGGGGAACATGAGCCTATCTCCTCCCTGCTTCTCCCCCCACTTTTTGGGGGATAGCTCGCAGCCAAAAGAGGATGAGCAGGGATCGATGCTTGGACTCAGGAAAGCAAAGAGAATGCAGTTGTGCTTGGTATCTGTGCGGGGGCTCTTCGGTGTACACTTTCCTTGCACTGTGTCCTTAACCCTGCACATTCAAGCAAGGACAATGTGACCATTTGCAGGCAACTACTCCCCTAGAAACTTAGCTGTGCACAAATCCCAAGGCCTAGAAAACACATCCTGCATGAAAACTATGTGTCATAATTGCTTATAGGACCCAAGACCTTCAGCACCAAAGCATAGGCCCTTGAGCATATAGTTACTCCATTTGCTGGTCCCGGTAATAGATTTTTATCTTCTCTACGGACCAGCTGCTAGACGGGGGCAGGGCGCATTTAGCTTGTATGTTACATTCACTCCAAGTTTTCCCTGTGCAAAACGTGCCCAGAGAACTTTTTATTTGCTGGAATCTTGGTGTTTCCGGGTTTAATGGAATATTTCTCTTTCAGAACCTCTTCACATCGTGAGTTTCAAAGGCTGGAGTGATGAGGCATAAATGACCAATGATGGAAAAAGCTATTTGTTTGGCCTAGTCTACCCTAGAAAGGTTTGCCTGTTTGGCTATACTGGTACAGCTACACCGGCAAACCAGCCTAGCGTAGCCTCAGTTTATGCGAGCTTTTTTGCCTCTATAATTTATATCCGTGCCTACAAAAGAAACAACTAAATCAGCTAAAGCACTTTTTTTTAAAAAATTTTTTTTGCCATTATACCTGCATCTCCATTAGGGGCTGGGTTACACTAGAAACTTAGATCGAGCCAGCTTTGTGACTCAGGGGTGTGGAAACATCACACCCCAAGTGACGTAGTTAAGCCAAGTCCCCAAGTAGACAGCACTAGCTAGCACCTCTCAAGGAGGTGGATTACCTCTGCCGACAAGAGAACAGCACCGATACCCTCTACACTGAGGCGCTACAGAGGTGACACTGTAATAATCCAAGTGTAGACAGGACCTGTCGATTTTTCTGGTATAGAAATGTTGTTTAAAAAAAAAAATCACACGCCTAACCCACATCGCTATACTGACAAAAAGTTTCTAGGGTACACCTGGCCTCAAGCGGACCAAATACGAAAACCATAATTTGGGAGAGTTTTAATAAATAAAAGTGCCATTGTCAGCCTGCTCTGATTCCTATGCACATAGTATAGACGTTACCCAAAGGAGGCTGTGCACTGGAGATCCTTAGCTCAGATCCTCTGCAGGTGCAAATTGGCACAAGAGTCACACCCGCAGTGGCTCTGACCTGTTGACTTCAGTGGGACCACTGCAGTTTACACCACCCAGAAACTCGAAATGACTGATGTCAGTTAAACCAGCAAAGAATCGGGTGTAGAGACTTCGATGGGGCTTCTATGCTTCACACCACCTAAGGTTCTGGCCCACTGTCTTCAGTGTATCAAAGCTGATTTATCCCAGCTGGGGATCTGGCCCCTTTGAATTACGTAATGTTTATGGCCAATGTACATTAGCAAGAGATCTGAGCAATTAACTTGAATAGAGCATTTCTTATTTACACCTGGTCCATTGGCATCAATAGAGTTATGCTGACACAGACCAGCCAGGGATCTAACTTTCACTTGGCTGAGTGGGGAAAAACAGTGATGTTTAAAGAATGCTAATACAAGTTTGATTCCCATTAGCACTCACTCCCTTTATGGGTTTGGGTCTGAGGTGGGGGACGAAGGCAAGAAGAGTGAAGCTGCCTACTGGAGTCAAGCTTTTCAAAAGTGAATAGTGAATTTGGGTACCTAGCTTGAAGCACCTCAAAAGGACTGTTCTTTCAGAGAGCACTGAGCACCCACCTGTGACGGGTTGGATCACAGAAACCCCCTTCGGAGCTATCAACTTATGTACCGAGACTCCTTCTGCCCCTGCTTTCCTGCCCTGGCACCTTGGGACTTCAGTGCCCTGCCTGGTTTGAGCCAGACCCGCTAGTCTGCTGCAAACCCAAACCCAGGTCTGAACCATGTCCCCTAACAGCTGTAGGTTTTCCTGGAAGCAGCTTAAGAAATGTTCCTGTCTTTAACATTCAGATGCTCAACTTCCAATGGGGTCCAAACCCTGAATAAATACATTTTACCCTGTATAATGCTTACACAGGATAAATTCTCAGATTGTTCGCCCTCTTTAACACTGATAGAGAGATATACATAGCTATTTGCCCACCCCCCTCCACCCTGGTACTAATACATACTCCAGGTTAATTAATAAGTAGAAAGTGATTTTATTAAGTACAGAAAATAGGATTTAAGTGGTTTCAAGTAGCAACAGACCCAACAAAGTGAATTACCAAGTAAAAAACAAAATAAAACACGCAGATCTATCTCTGAATAAAACTGAATACAGATAAAACCCTCACCCTCATTGGTGTTCCGTTAAGCTTCCTTTTACAGACTCGTCTCCCTCTAGTCTGGGTCCAGCAATCACTCACAACCCCTGTAGTTACTGTCCTCTGTTCCAGTTTCTTTCAGGTATGCTTGGGGGTGGAGAGGCTATCTCTTGAGCCAGCTGAAGACAAAATGAAGGGGTCTCCCAGGCATTTTTATAGACTTTCTCCTCTGGGTGGACACCCCTCCCACTCCATGTGTAGAATCCAGTTACAAAATGGAGTTTTGGAGTCACATGGGCAAGTCAGATGCCGCTGCATGATTGCGTTACTTACCAGCCAAACCACATTCGTGGGGAAGCTCAGATGTGGATTAGCATCCCCAAGTTTATTGTCTGTTAAGTGCTTCTTGATTGTGCACTTAATGTGCACAATCCTTACTCTACACGCTGACCAAATGCTCTACTAGGCTACTTAAAATCAAGCAAGTACAAAGCCAATATTCTTTACTCCAACTACAAAAATGATACGTGCATACAAATAGAAGGAATATATTCAGTAGATCATAACCTTTGCAGAGATATGTTACATGGCCTATCTAGCATAACACATATTCCAGTTATGTCATATTTACACTCATAAGCATATTTCTAGAAAGCATTATGGGGTGTAACGTCACACCCTCCTCCTGAACATACTGCCAGAGACTTGGACACGGTCCATGGCAGAGGCAGTACCTGTAAAATCCCTGTTGGTTTCAGGTCACAACCCCTTTTAGTACCTTTAAACCATAGGAGGTCATTCATGGGTGTTCGAGCAAGGTTTGGGGTTCCTGGTATCACAGAATCATAGAATATCAGGGTTGGAAGGGACCTCAGGAGGTCATCTAGTCCAACCCCCTGCTCAAAGCAGGACCAATCCGCAATTTTTACCTCAGATTCTTAAATGGCCCCCTCTAGGATTGAACTCACAACCCTGGGTTTAGCAGGCCAATGCTCAACCCACTGAACTATCCCTCCCCCCTGGTCCCCAGATGCCTGAAAACAAGTTGGGGTGTAGGATTGCTACCAGAATGCAGACAGCAATATCTGTTAAAGTGGAGTTGTCTTGGCGTTTAGCCACAAATGGGTTGAGGCGGAGTGCCTCAGTTTCCCCTTCCACACAGCAGCGTAGGCCTGTTATTCTTTTGATGCAGTGTAAAGGTTCCAGCCTGTTTACAGGTATGAGCTGAAAAGCAACATGCTTGTGGCACTGTCTTGCCACCATCCCTAGCATGAACAAAACTTTTTTTTTTCCCTTAAAGCAGGTGTGTCCCACATGTTTAAAGGATTTACCACTAGTATTAGCTCCTTTGTCTTGACCCAGAGATGAAGTAGCAAAAGACACAAGATTAACAGGAAATCTTCAGCGGACAGGCTTTGTTCACACAATTTAGCTTGTTGAGTGTCTATTGCATTTCACAATTCCTTTGTGTACCCTGGTAGGGGCTCTGATGGAGATTCTTCTGCCTCTTTAGAGAAGGCTCTTAATTCAGGCCTGTGTTTGAGGCTTTCACAAGGAAAGGGGCACTGCAACCATGCCTGACCTCGGCCGCTCCCTCTTGTGAAGCTTCCCAAGTGCAGAGTTTTTCTCTCACCAGCCTTGAAGAGAGAGTGTTATTTCTTATAAGGGTCACAAGAATAACATTCTTAAATAGAAAAGGAGTACTTGTGGCACCTTAGAGACTAACCAATTTATTAGAGCATAAGCTTTCGTGAGCTACAGCTCACTTCATCAGATGCATATCGTGGAAACTGCAGCAGACTTTATATATACACAGAGAATATGAAACAATACCTCCTCCCACCCCACTGTCCTGCTGGTAATAGCTTATCTAAAGTGATCATCAGGTGGGCCATTTCCAGCACAAATCCAGGTTTTCTCACCCTCCACCCCCCCACACAAATTCACTCTCCTGCTGGTGATAGCCCATCCAAAGTGACAACTCTTTACACAATGTGCATGACAATCAAGTTGAGACAGTGGGGTGGGAGGAGGTATTGTTTCATATTCTCTGTGTATATATAAAGTCTGCTGCAGTTTCCACGATATGCATCTGATGAAGTGAGCTGTAGCTCACGAAAGCTTATGCTCTAATAAATTGGTTAGTCTCTAAGGTGCCACAAGTACTCCTTTTCTTTTTGCGAATACAGACTAACACGGCTGTTACTCTGAAACCTGTCATTATGCAAGGCACTGCATTTAGCCGTATGGAGTGGAAATCTATCAACTGCATGAAAAAACGTGTACAGATACAGACAGACATCATCTTCCTTTCCAAATGCAAACGGATGGACATCGTACCAAAAGGACTGAAGGTAAAAAATCCATTACAATCTACATACCACACAGACTATGCTGACAGCTTGTGCCACAAGCTCTCAAAGAAACTGTGGAAGCACCTGATCAACATCGTCTACAGCAAACAGGGAAAGATTAAGAATGAGCTCTCAAAAATGGATACTCTCATAAAAAACCAACCTTCCACACAAGCTTCCTCGTGGCTGGATTTTACTAAAACTAGACAAGCCATTTACAACGCACACTTTGCTTCTCTACAAAAGAAAAAGGACACTAAACTTTCTAAACTACTACATGCTACAAGGGGCCACAGCAATGGTTCCCTCAACCCACCTAGCAATATTGTTAACCTATCCAACTATACTCTCAGCCCAGCAGAAGCAGCTGTTCTATCTCGGGGCCTCTCCTTCTGCCCCTCCACCCCCACGAACATGATACAGTTCTGTGGTGACCTACAATCCTATTTTCGACGTCTCCGACTCAAGGAATATTTCCAAAATACCTCTGAACAGCATACTAATCCACAGAGGTCTCCCTACCAACACTACAGAAAGAGGGATTCTAGGTGGACTCCTCCTGAAGGTCGAAACAGCAGACTGGACTTCTACATAGAGTGCTTCCGCCGACGTGCACGGGCTGAAATTGTGGAAAAGCAGCATCACTTGCCCCACAACCTCAGCCATGCGGAACGCAATGCCATCCACAGCCTCAGAAACAACTCTGACATCATAATCAAAAAGGCTGACAAAGGAGGTGCTGTTGTCATCATGAATAGGTCGGAATATGAACAAGAGGCTGCTCGGCAGCTCTCCAACACGAGTTTCTACAAGCCATTACCCTCTGATCCCACTGAGAGTTACCAAAAGCAACTACAGCATTTGCTCAAGAAACTTCCTGAAAAAGCACAAGATCAAATCCGCACAGACACACCCCTGGAACCCCGACCTGGGATATTCTATCTACTACCCAAGATCCATAAACCTGGAAATCCTGGGCGCCCCATCATCTCAGGCATTGGCACCCTGACAGCAGGATTGTCTGGCTATGTAGACTCCCTCCTCAGGCCCTACGCTACCAGCACTCCCAGCTACCTTCGAGACACCACTGACTTCCTGAGGAAACTTCAATCCATCGGTGATCTTCCTGATAACACCATCCTGGCCACCATGGATGTAGAAGCCCTCTACACCAACATTCCACACAAAGATGGACTACAAGCCGTCAAGAACACTATCCCCGATAATGTCACGGCTAACCTGGTGGCTGAACTTTGTGACTTTGTCCTTACCCATAACTACTTCACATTTGGGGACAATGTATACCTTCAGATCAGCGGCACTGCTATGGGTACCCGCATGGCCCCACAGTATGCCAACATTTTTATGGCTGATTTAGAACAACGCTTCCTCAGCTCTCGTCCCCTAAAGCCCCTACTCTACTTGCGCTATATTGATGACATCTTCATCATCTGGACCCATGGAAAAGAAGCCCTTGAGGAATTCCACCAAGATTTCAACAATTTCCATCCCACCACCAACCTCAGCCTGGTCCAGTCCACACAAGAGATCCACTTCCTGGACACTACAGTGCTAATAAACAATGGCCACATAAACACCACCCTATACCGGAAACCTACTGACCGCTATTCCTACCTGCATGCCTCCAGCTTTCACCCTGACCACACCACACGATCCATCGTCTACAGCCAAGCTCTGCGATACAACCGCATTTGCTCCAACCCCTTAGACAGAGACAAACACCTACAAGATCTCTGTCAAGCTTTCTTACAACTACAATACCCACCTGCAGAAGTAAAGAAACAGATTGATAGAGCCAGAAGAGTTCCCAGAAGTTACCTACTACAGGATAGGCCTAACAAAGAAAATAACAGAACGCCACTAGCCGTCACCTTCAGCCCCCAACTAAAACCCCTCCAACGCATTATTAAGGATCTACAACCTATCCTAAAGGATGACCCAACACTCTCACAAATCTTGGGAGACAGGCCAGTCCTTGCCTACAGACAGCCCCGCAACCTGAAGCAAATACTCACCAACAACCACATACCACACAACAGAACCACTAACCCAGGAACTTATCCTTGCAACAAAGCCCGTTGCCAATTGTGCCCACATATCTATTCAGGGGACACCATCACAGGGCCTAATAACATCAGCCACACTATCAGAGGCTCGTTCACCTGCACATCCACCAATGTGATATATGCCATCATGTGCCAGCAATGCCCCTCTGCCATGTACATTGGTCAAACTGGACAGTCTCTACGTAAAAGAATAAATGGACACAAATCAGATGTCAAGAATTATAACATTCATAAACCAGTCGGAGAACACTTCAATCTCTCTGGTCACGCAATCACAGACATGAAGGTCGCTATCTTAAAACAAAAAAACTTCAAATCCAGACTCCAGCGAGAAACTGCTGAATTGGAATTCATTTGCAAATTGGATACTATTAATTTAGGCTTAAATAGAGACTGGGAGTGGCTAAGTCATTATGCAAGGTAGCCTGTTTCCTCTTGTTTTTTCCTACCCCCTCCCCCCCAGATGTTCTGGTTTAACTTGGATTTAAACTTGGAGAGTGGTCAGTTTAGATGAGCTATTACCAGCAGGAGAGTGAGTTTGTGTGTGTATGGGGGTGGGGGGGATGTGAGAAAACCTGGCTCTATGCAGGAAATAGCCCGACTTGATTATGTAAAGAGTTGTCACTTTGGATGGGCTAGCACCAGCAGGAGAGTGAATTTGTGTGGGGGGGTGGAGGGTGAGAAAACCTGGATTTGTGCTGGAAATGGCCCACCTGTTGATCACTTTAGATAAGCTATTACCAGCAGGACAGTGGGGTGGGAGGAGGTATTGTTTCATATTCTCTGTGTGTATATAAAGTCTGCTGCAGTTTCCACGGTATACATCTGATGAAGTGAGCTGTAGCTCACGAAAGCTCATGCTCAAATAAATTGGTTAGTCTCTAAGGTGCCACAAGCACTCCTTTTCTTTTTGCAAATAGATACAGGACATGTTTAATGGGAAAACCTATGTTCATGCAAAGTTATGGGTGAGAATTTAAATGCATGATTAAATTCAAACATCTAGTTCCCAGACAGTTATTCTTGGCCTTCTTTATTTATATGTGAAATGACAAGATTGTGGCACATTTTATAGAACCTTTATGATAGACATTTAGCAACAGAACAGAAGTAGACAAAAAGATCTTCAGGTGGCTAAAATTGGTGTAGCTCCATTGACTTCAGTGGGCTTTGGATGAGGCCCTTTACATATAAGGGATCTCTCTCAAACCTGTGAAATCTTTCAAAATAGAAGAAACTTTTGAAATGTGACACTGTATCTAACTACAGGATCTATGTATCCATTAAATAACGTCTCGGTTTAACGATGTCTACACCCACACAAGGTCACCAGAGAACCCAGTAGTTATGGCCATGGACAGAAGGCAATCTTCCCTTGCTTCCATCCAGTGCCCTGTTTATGTCATTCTACAGCCGCAGAAT